>NC_082684.1:63830072-64430072 GCF_949987515.2 Delphinus delphis | reverse complement strand
ATCAGGTTAGTTCATTAGTTACCAGGGAAACCAGCAGCTGGGACAGGGAGCAAGCACGTAGGTAGTTAATGAGTAAGCCCTACAATTAAGAGGATTGGATAGCCATGTGAGTACAGTGGAGGTGAAGCAGAGAGCGGCCCAGCAGCAGATGTGCAGAGAGCAAGAGAACAGCCATCTTGAGTGGCCTGACCATACAACTAATCTTTCAGTTTTCCTGTACGTTTGAAATAGTTTCTAAGAAAAAGATGAGGAAATGGGAAATTTGTTGTTGTTGGCCATGCCGCAGGGCACATGGGATCTTAGTTCCCAGACCAGGGATGGAACCCGGGCCCCCTGCAGTGGAAGCGTGGAGTCCTAACCACTGGACCACCGGCGAACTCCCAGTTTTTTAATAGGGGTAAAAACCTACTCAGTGGTCCATGTAACTTCCATCTGTATTAGTTTTCTCTTGAGAATCTTCCCGGAAAACCCACTCACAGCTCAACCTTACGAAACCAACCTCACGCCACACCCAACAATTAAAGCTGTATTTCTCAACCTCTGGCCACTGCATTTCTCCCACTAAACAGGAGTTATCTGGGAAAGAGCTGTTATTCAAATGAGCTTGAGAAGTCCTGGGTTATGCAAGATTTTCTTGTTACCAGACGCCTTTTAATCTTAATATATTTAACATACACTGTCCCATTGGGGTCAGGGAAGGACACCTGCATAGTAAAGCAACATTCCTTAACCCTATTTTGTTTCCAGCCCTTTTTGGACACCAGACACCTTTTATCCCAAAAGATCTTGTAGATGAAGTGTTCTGCAAGCATTTGGGAAAATGCTAGCATAAGACATCTTCTCCCTCATTTTATAACTCCTCCATCTTTGATTAAACAAAGAGCCCCTGGATTTCCAAATGGACCCTAATGGCACATGTGCAGGCAGATGAAGCCCCGGACCAGGGCTCCCAACCAGTGAAATTTCCTATTCACCAAAATACAAAATGTAGTTTTTTTTCAGGAACCTATTTTTTCAAGTATGTATGCACTGTTTTATGTGATTTCTATGCAAGCTTTACTTCAAGTGCATTAAAGATGTCTGGTTTGAATTATGAGTTCCTCCGTCCTACACTGTTGGTGGGAATGTAAGTTGGTGCAGCCACTATGGAAAACAGTATGGAGGAGCCTCAGAAAACTTAAAATAGAGCTACCATATGATCCAGTAATCCCACTCTTGGGTATACATCTGGACAAACCTGTAATTCAAAAAGATACATGCAGGAGTTCCCTGGTGGTCCAGTGGTTAGGACTATGTGCTCTCACTGCCCAAGGCCCGGGTTCAATCCCTGTCAGGGAATGAAGATCCCACAAGCCACATGGCATGGCAAAAAAAAAAAAAAAATACATGCACCCCTATGTTCATAGCAGCACTGTTCACAATAGCCAAGACATGAAAACAACCTAAATGTCCACTGACAGATGAATGGATTAAGAAGATATGGTATATATATACAATGGAATACTACTCAGCCATGAAAAAGAACAAAATAATGCCATTTGCAGCAACATGGATGCAACTAGAGATTATCATGTGAAGTGAAGTAAGTCAGAAAGAGAAAGGCAAACACCACTTATACGTGGAATCTAAAATATGGCACAAATGAACCTCTCTACAAAACAGAAACAGACTCACAGACATAGAAAACAGACTTGTGGTTGCCAAGGGGGAGAGGGATTGGGGAGGGATGGATTGGGAGTTTAGGGTTAGTAGATGCAAACTATTACATTTAGAATGGATGAATATCAAGGTCCTACTGTATAGCACAGGGGACTATATTCATCCCCTGGGATAAACCATAATGGAAAAGAATATTAAAAAAGAACATATATATGTGTATAACTGAATCACTTTGCTATACAGCAGAAATTAGCACAACCTTGTAAATCAACCACACTTCAATAAAAAAAATTTTAATAAATAAACTATGAGTTCCTAAAAGACCACCCCATGTGTCTCCTTCCTTTCAGCATCCAAGATGGTACCACCCACCACAGACAGAATACCTCTTGATACCCAAACAGCAAGAAAGAAGTGGATAAAGACTCTTGTCCAGGGGGCCCCCCTCCCCAGCTCAGCCCCTACAGCACTGTGGTTTACAGGCATCTCCATAGTCCTGCCCCCACCACTGTCTCAGGGTGTGTGTCATGATCACAGCTGAGGCTCCTGAGGGTCAGGGAGCCAATGAGGCTTGCCTGCAGCCAAACAGTGGAGAAACGGTGTGGCCAGGATCGGAGCCCCAGAGCTCCTGCTCTCACAACAGTCACCACTGTGCTTCCTGTAACCTCAGCCTTAATCCTCTTCTACAGCTCCTGCTTTGTCATACACAGTGTCAGGAATTTCAGTTCTTCCAGGAAAAGCAGACTCAAGTGCAACCTGTGCTTTTACGTGGCCCAAGGAAGCTGGCACGTAGCATGTGCAGATTCAGAAGCTAAATCATCAGGGGAGTTATGCTTTGTCTAAGCCAAGTTGGTCAGCACTGTGGTAAATCCAACCTTAAAAACTCAGCTTACAAATGAAGGGCCAATGACAAGTGTGAAGACAAAGAAGCTCATGGACCCACTGCCCAGAACTGCCCAAAACCACCTGGCCAGGCTCACCCTGAAGTCTTCGAAACCTCGAGGGTGCCTGCAACCCTCATTGAACTCAGAAGAACAGCCTGGTGGGACTTCCCTGGTGATCCAGTGGGTAGGACTCCATGCTCCCAATGCAGGGGGCCTGGGTTCGATCCCTCGTCGGGGAACTAGATCCCACATGCCACAATGAAGAGTCCACATGCCACAGCTAAGAACTAAAGATCCCACATGCCGCAACTAAACATGACAGAACAAAGATCTCTCACGCTGCAACTAAGACCTGGTGCAGCCAAAGTAAATTTTTTTTAACAAAAAGCATCATTCGGTTAATCTACTACAAAACATTGGGACTTGCCTGGTGGCGCAGTGGTTAAGAATCCATCTGCCAATGCAGGGGACATGGGTTCGATCCATGGTCCAGGAAGATTCCACATGCCGCGGAGCAGCTGAGCCCGCGCACCACAACTACTGAAGCCCGCATGCCTAGAGCCCATGCTCCGCAACAAGAGAAGCCACTGCAATGAGAAGCCCGTGCACCGCAATGAAGAGTAGCCCCCGCTCACCGCAACTAGAGAAAGCCTGCGTGCAGAAACGAAGACCCCAAAAAAAAAAAAACAGCCTGGGGATTCCCCACTCCCTTCCCTCCCTGAAAAACACAGAAGTACTGTCGAGAAAGGCATTTCACTCTATTATGGCCAAATCAAGACTAAAAACTGACCTTAAACTAAAGAGATGAGAACTCATTCTCAGCAGATCTCAGACCAGTATGGATTTTTCAGTGGTCAAGGAGAGGAGGGGCTCATAATATTTCCCCAGTTGTTCAGGGGAAAGGGAGACCTCATAACATTCTGTTCAACTCTTAAGCCTACACCAGAGCCCCAGGCTCTTGGGCTGAAGTCAGTCAAAGCCTAGTGGAACCTGCCCAGAGTTCAGTCAGTCCAGAATTTAAATTCCTGCCCAGGATCTGAATCAGCCTGTGATTCAGATACATAAAATTGTGGAGTGATAAAATAGTGAAATTTGAAGTTCAACTCCAGGCTATGCAAAACTAGTTCCTTAGCTTACATCATCACTTTGCTCATGTCCTGCCAAAATGATGGACACTGATTTCTGTAAGGAACACTTTTTTAAAATAAATTTATTGTTTTATTTTTGGCTGCATTGGGTCTTCGTTGCTGCGTGCAGGCTTTTCTCTGGTTGTGGCGAGCAGGGGCTACTCTTCATTGCGGTGCGTGGGCTTCTCATTGTGGTGGCTTTTCTTGTCACGGAACACAGGCTCTAGGTGTGCAGGCTTCAGTAGTTGTGGCACATGGGCTCAGTAGTTGTGGCTCGCGGGCTCTAGAGCGCAGGCTCAGTAGTTGTGGCACACAGGCTTAGTTGCTCTGCGGCATGTGGGATCTTCCCGGACCAGGGCTCAAACCTGTGTTCCCCGCGTTGGCAGGCGGACTCTTAACCACTGAGCCACCAGGAAAGCCCAAGGAACACTTTTAAACAACATAAATTCCTGTTATACAGTAAGCATTTCCCAATCACCTGCTCTGTACCTGCACTGTGTTATATGACTGTACTCGATCCTAGTGTTTTAAGAACAGTTTTGTCCAAATATCATGGCAGTTTTCCTTCTCCCATAAGCCCCCAAAATGATAGGAAGGTTCTTACAAATTAAGTTGCAAGAGGTTCTGAACTCTGAGACATCAAACTGAAGGGCTTTACAGCAAAGTCTCTTTTTTTCTACTCAGTATTAAGGAATTAGATATTACTTATATTGGTTTCTCAGACTTCCAATGCAAATGTTCTCTCCTTAAATATTCAACATTTTAAAAGTCCAAATGGAGAGTCAAGATCCCCCAAGTTAGAAGGAGTGAACTAAACAAGATCTGTCCACAGTCAAGCCTGGCAAACACCACCTAGAAAGCACTTCTCTCTTCAGGTGACCCGCCTCCCTATCATGCTGAAGATGACTGACAGTGACAGTATCCAATTACAGCCTTTCCAATCTCCTTTGGATTTGGAAAGTGGGCTGCTTCTAGTCTCTGCCAGAGGAGCTTCAAAGTAACTAACCTGGGACTTCCCTGGTGGCGCAGTGGTTAAGAATCTGCCTGCCAATGCAGGGGACATGGATTCGATCCCTGGTCCAGGAAGATCCTGCATGCCGCAGAGCAACTAAGCCCGTGCACCACAACTACTGAGCCTGCTCTCTAGAGCACGCGACCCACAACTGTTGAGCCTGCGAGCCACAACTACTGAAGTCCGCGAACGTAGAGCCCATACTCCACAACGAGAAGCCACCGCAGTAAGAAGCTCATGGACCACAATGAAGAGTAGCCCCTGCTCGCTGCAACTAGAGAAAGCCTGCGTGGAGCAATGAAGCCAAAAAAAATAATTTTTTTAAAAAAATTATTAAAATAAAAACCAAAGTAACAAGCCTGAAAATATTATGATGTAATCCAAGCCATATATAAAATATAAAACTAATCTACAACCACACCCTGTCTAGTCTTTTGTGGGATGGAAATGCCTAAAACGCCGGTTGGGCTCTCCCGGTAACTATTTAGCAAAGGAAAGAAAAATTTGGAACATGACAAATGGTGTAAGGCTCTCTCAGTCTTTTCTCCCAGAATCTTCAGGGGCTCTGCCCACCCTATGAGAACACAAAAGCAGATAAGACACTGCCAGTCTGCAAAGAACTCACAGTCTACAGGGATGAGCAGACACCCTGCTTTTAATTAGAGAGATTATGATAATGGCCACAACAGGGATGCTTCCACAGTGGCATGGGTCTGCAGAGAGGGTAGTGTTCATTCTCTGTGCTGGGGAAAGCTACTCAAAGCAGTTCCTGGGCTTCTGACCATTGGAAATGTTGGAAAAGTGAAGGGAAGGGTGCTCTGGGCAGAGAGAACCACGTCATCAAATGCATCAGCAGGTGAAAGTGCCTGGTGTGTGTGTTGGGGGGGTGGGGGTGGATGGGTAACGGCTGCTTGATAAGCAAATTGTAGGCATCAGAGCTGGAGATTCCAGGTCACCGCAGCTCTGGGGCTGAGGAGAGTGCTCCCAGAAACTAGGTCACCAAGTCCTAAAAGCAGGACAATGCAGCTGATACATCCTAACAGCAGATTAGTTTATTCAGTGTTTTAAATTAACTTTACCAATACTGTTCATTAAAAAAAAATGGCTAAAGTTATTTATGCCCAACACTGTTGGACACCATCTCTTTAAAAACCTCATAAAAGAGGTACCACTATTAAGGCCATTTTACAGATCAGAAAACTGAGGCTCAGAGAAGTTCAGTAACTTACTCAAAGTCACACAACTAGGAAGTGGAGGCGCTGGGATGTGAATTTCTTCAGTCCAACTCCAAAGTCCATGCCTAATCACTTATGTTAAATACATAAAATGCAGTTAAATAATGGTTCTATTGTGTTCTGATCACTAGGAACAAAAAAGCTTTTATTCGGGTTTCTCTGTATTTCAGAGTTGCCACATTCTTGCCAATCTTTTATATTCCCCACAGCACACAACATATTACTGGACACCACTGCTTATCATTCATGTTGATTTTTAAGAAACATGTAAGGAAACATTATACTGGACCCACCCTAACAAAAGAAAAATTTGAGAGAGAGGGCAAGAGACTTGATCAATGGGTTGGCATGTATGAAGTCTGTACATCTGTGTCCCCTTCTCTCTCTCTCTCTCTCTCTCTCTCTCTCTCTCTCTCATTCTATGTGTATTTTAGTATGTCTGTCTCTTTCTACCTTGTTTCTCTTTTTACCTTTAGGTCTCTCCATTGCTATCTCTGTCTCTGTGTCTCTCTTTCTCTCTCCCTCCTCCCCCCTCCCTCCTCCCCTTCCCCTCCTTCTTCTTCTTCTCTCAATATCTCTTCTTCTCCCTCCCTCCCTCCCTCTCGCTCTATCTCTCTCCCCCCCACACTCTCTTTCTCTCTTTCTCTCTCTCTCTCTATTACATTTCAGAGTGGCATATTGCTTCCTACATCTTTTTTTTTTTTTTACAGCTTTATTGGAGTATAATTGCTTTACAATGATGTGTTAGTTTCTGCTTTATAACAAAACGAATCAGTTATACATATACATATGTTCCCATATCTCTTCCCTCTTGTGTCTCTCTCCCTCCCACTCTCCCTATCCCACCCCTCTAGGTAGTCACAAAGCACCGAGCTGATCTCCCTGTGCTATGTGGCTGCTTCCCATTAGCTATCTATTTTACGTTTGGTAGTGTATATATGTCCATGCCACTGACTCACTTTGTCACAGCTTACCCTTCCCCCTCCCCATATCCTCAAGTCCATTCTCTAGTAGGTCTGTGTCTTTATTGCTGTCTTACCCCTAGGTTCTTCATGACATTTTTTTTTCTTAAATTCCGTATATATGTGTGAGCATACGGTATTTGTCTTTCTCTTTCTGACTTACTTCACTCTGTATGACAGACTCTAGGTCTATCCACCTCATTACAAATAGCTCAATTTTGTTTCTTTTTATGGCTAAGTAATATTCCATTGTATATATGTGCCACATCTTCTTCATACATTCATCCGATGATGGACACTTAGGTTGTTTCCATCTCCTGGCTATTGTAAATAGAGCTGCAATAAACATTTTGGTACATGACTCTTTTTGAATTATGGTTTTCTCAGGGTATATGCCCAGTAGTGGGATTGCTGGGTCATATGGTAGTTCTATTTGTAGTTTTTTAAGGAACCTCCATACTGTTCTCCATAGTGGCTGAACCAATTCACATTCCCACCAGCAGTGCAAGAGTGTTCCCTTTTCTCCACACCCTCTCCAGCATTTATTGTTTCTAGATTTTTTGATGTTGGCTATTCTGACTGGTATGAGATGATATCTCATTGAAGTTTTGATTTGCATTTCTCTAATGATTAATGATGTTGAGCATCTTTCATGTTTTTGTCGGCAGCCTGTATATCTTCTTTGCAGAAATGTCTATTTAAATCTTCTGCCCATTTTTGGATTAGGTTGTTTGTTTTTTTGTTATTGAGCTGCATGAGCTGCTTGTAAATTTTGGAGATTAATCCTTTGTCAGTTGCTTCATTTGCAAATATTTTCTCCCATTTTGAAGGTTGTCTTTTGGTCTTGTTTATGGTTTCCTTTGCTGTGCAAAAGCTTTGAAGTTTCATTAGGTCCCATTTGTTTGTTTTTATTTCCATTTCTCTAGGGGGTGGGTCAAACAGGATCTTGCTGTGATTTATGTCATACAGTGTTCTGCCTATGTTTTCCTCTAAGAGTTTGATAGTTTCTGGCCTTACATTTAGGTCTTTAATCCATTTTGAGCTTCTTTTTGTGTACGGTGTTAGGGAGTGATCTAATCTCATACTTTTATATGTACCTGTCCAGTTTTCCCAGCACCACTTATTGAAGAGGCTGTCCTTTCTCCACTGTACATTCCTGCCCCCTTTTTCAAAGGTAAGGTGACCATATGTGCATGGGTTTATCTCTGGGCTTTCTATCCTGTTCCATTGATCTATCTTTCTGTTTTTGTGCCAGTACCATACTGTCTTGATTACTGTAGCTTTGTAGTATAGTCTGAAGTCAGGGAGCCTGATTCCTCCAGCTCCATTTTTCGTTCTCAAGATTACTTTGGCTATTCAGGGTCTTTTGTGTTTCCATACAAATTGTGACATTTTTTATTCTACTTCTGTGAAAAATGCCAGTGGTAGTTTGATAGGGATTGCATTGAATCTGTAGATTGCTTTGGGTAGTAGAGTCATTTTCACAATGTTGATTCTTCCAATCCAAGAACATGGTATATCTCTCCATCTATTTGTACCATCTTTAATTTCTTTCATCAGTGTCTTATAATTTTCTGCATACAGGTCTTTTGTCTCCTTAGGTAGGTTTATTCCTAGATATTTTATTCTTTTTGTTGCAATGGTAAATGGGAGTGTTTTCTTGATTTCACTTTCAGATATTTCACCGTTACTGTATAGGAATGCCAGAGATTTCTGTGCATTAGTTTTGTATCCTGCTACTTTACCGAATTCACTGATTAGCTCTAGTAGTTTTCTGGTAGCATCTGTAGGATTCTCTATGTACAGTATCCTGTCATCTGCAAACAGTGACAGCTTTACTTCTTCTCTGATTTGGATTCCTTTTATTTCCTTTTCTTCTGATTGCTGTGGCTAAAACTTCCAAAACTATGTTGAATAAGAGTGGTGAGAGTGAGCAACCTTGTCTTGTTCCTGATCTTAGTGGAAATGCTTTCAGTTTTTCACCACTGAGGACGATGTTGGCTGTGGGTTTGTCATATATGGCCTTTATTATGTTGAGGAAAGTTCCCTCTATGCCTACTTTCTGGAAGGTTTTTATCATAAATGGGTGTTGAATTTTGTCGAAAGCTTTCTCTGCATCTATTGAGATGACCATATGGTTTTTCTCCTTCTATTTGTTAATATGGTGTTTCACATTGATTTGTGTATATTGAAGAATCCTTGCATTCCTGGAATAAACCCCACTTGATCATGGTGTATGATCCGTTTAATGTGCTGTTGGATTCTGTTTGCTAGTATTTTGTTGAGGATTTTTGCATCTATGTTCATCAGTGATATTGGCCTGTAGTTTTCTTTCTTTGTGACATCCTTGTCTGGTTTTGGTATCAGGGTGATGGTGGCCTCGTAGAATGAGTTTGGGAGTGTTCCTCCCTCTGCTATATTTTGGAAGAGTTTGAGAAGGATAGGTGTTAGCTCTTCTCTAAATGTTTGATAGAATTCGCCTGTGAAGCCATCTGGTCCTGGGCTTTTGTTTGTTGGAAGATTTTTAATCACAGTTTCAATTTCAGTGCTTGTGATTGGTCTGTTCATATTTTCTATTTCTTCCTGATTCAGTCTTGGCAGGTTGTGCATTTCTAAGAATTTGCCCATTTCTTCCAGCTTGTCCATTTTCTTGGCATACAGTTGCTTGTAGTAATCTCTCATGATCTTTTGTATTTCTGCAGTGTCAGTTGTTACTTCTCCTTTTTCATTTCTAATTCTATTGATTTGAGTTTTCTCCCTTTTGTTCTTGATGAGTCTGGCTAATGGTTTATCAACTTTGTTTATCTTCTGAAAGAACCAGCTTTTAGTTTTATTGATCTTTGCTACCATTTCCTTCATTTCTCTTTCATTTATTTCTGATCTGATCTTTATGATTTCTTTCCTTCTGCTAACTTTGGGGTTTTTTGTTCTTCTTTCTCTAATTGCTTTAGGTGCAAGGTTAGGTTGTTTATTCGAGATGTTTCCTGTTTCTTAAGGTAGGATTGTATTGCTATAAACTTCCCTCTTAGAACTGCTTTTGCTGCCTCCCATAGGTTTTGGGTCGTCGTGTCTCCCTTGTCATTTGTTTCTAGGTATTTTTTGATTTCCTCTTTGATTTCTTCAGTGATCACTTCCGTTATTAAGTAGTGTATTGTTTAGCCTCCATGTGTTTGTATTTTTTACAGATCTTTTCCTGTCACTGCTATCTAGTCTCATAGCATTGTGGTCAGAAAAGATACTTGATACAATTTCAATTTTCTTAAATTTACCAAGGCTTGATTTGTGACCCAAGATATGATCTATCCTGGAGAATGTTCCATGAGCACTTGAGAAAAATGTGTATTCTGTTGTTTTTGGATGGAATGTCCTATAAATGTCAATTAAGTCCATCTTGTTTAATGTAACATTTAAAGCTTGTGTTTCCTTATTTATTTTCATTTTGGATGATCTGTCCATTGGTGAAAGTGGGGTGTTAAAGTCCCCTACTCTGAATGTGTTACTGTTGATTTCCCCTTTTATGGCTGTTAGTATTTGCCTGATGTATTGAGGTACTCCTATGTTGGGTGCATAAATATTTTCAATTGTTATATCTTCTTCTTGGATCGATCCCTTGATCATTATGTAGTGTCCTTCTTTGTCTCTTCTAATAGTCTTTAAAGTCTATTTTGTCTGATATGGAATTGCTACACTGGCTTTCTTTTGGTTTCCATTTGCATGGAATATCTTTTTCCATCCCCTCACTTTCAGTCCGTATGTGTCTCTAGGTCTGAAGTGGGTCTCTTGTAGACAGCATATATATGGGTCTTGTTTTTGTATCCATTCAGCCAGTCTGTGTCTTTTGGTGGGAGCATTTAATCCATTTACATTTAAGGTAATTATCAATATGTATGTTCCTATACCCATTTTCTTAATTGTTTGGGGTTTGTTATTGTAGGTCTTTTCCTTCTCTTGTGTTTCTTGCCTAGAGGAGATCCTTTAGCATTTGTTGTAAAGCTGGTTTGGTGGTGCTGGACTCTCTCAGCTGTTGCTTGTCTGTAAAGGTTTTAATTTCTCCATCAAATCTGAATGAGAGGGCTTCCCTGGTGGCAAAGTGGTTGAGAGTCCACCTGCCACTGCAGGGAACACAGGTTCTTGCCCCGGTCCGGGAGGATCCCACATGCTGTGGAGCGGCTGGGCCCGTGAGCCATGGCCACTGAGCCTGCACGTCCGGAGCCTGTGCTCCGCAACGGGAGAGGCCACAACGGTGAGAGGTCCGCGTACCGCAAAAAACAAGGAAAAAAAATCTGAATGAGATCCTTGCTGGGTAGAGTAATCTTGGTTGTAGGTTTTTCTCCTTCATCACTTTAAATATGTCCTGCCAGTCCCTTCTGGCTTGCAGAGTTTCTGTTGAAAGATCAGCTGTTAACCTTATGGGGTATCCCTTGCGTGTTATTTGTTGTTTTTCCCTTGCTGCTTTTAATATGTTTTCTTTGTATTTAATTTTTGACAGTTTGATTAATATGTGTCTTGGCGTGTTTCTCCTTGGATTTATCCTGTATGGGACTCTGTGCTTCCTGGACTTGATCAACTATTTCCTTTCCCATATTAGGGAAGTTTTTAACTATAATCTCTTCAAATATTTTCTCAGTCCCTTTCTTTTTCTCTTCTTCTGGAACCCATATAATTCAAATGTTGGTGTGTTTAATGATGTCCCAGAGGTCTCTGAGACTGTCCTCAGTTTTTTCATTCTTTTTTCTTTATTCTGCTCTGCAATAGTTATTGCCACTATTTTATCTTCCAGGTCACTTATCCGTTCTTCTGCCTCAGTTATTCTGCTATTGATTCCTTCTAGAGTATTTTTAATTTCATTTATTGTGTTGTTCATCATTGCTTGTTTCCTCTTTAGTTCTTCTAGGTCCTTGTTAAATGTTTCTTGCATTTTTTCTATTCTATTTCCAAGATTTTGGATCATCTTTACTATCATTATTCTGAATTCTTTTTCAGGTAGACTGCCCATTTCCTCTTCATTTGTTAGGTCTGGTGGGTTTTTATCTTGCTTCTTCATCTGCTGTGTGTTTTTCTGTCTTCTCATTTTGCTTATCCTACTGTGTTTGGGGTCTCCTTTTTGCAGGCTGCAGGTTCGTAGTCCCCGTTGTTTTTGGTGTCTGTCCCCAGTGGCTAAAGTTGCTTCAGTGGGTTGTGTAGGCTTCCTGGTGGAGGGGACTAGTACCTGTGTTCTGGTGGGTGAGGCTGGATTTTGTCTTTCTGGTGGGCAGGTCCACATCTGGTGGTGTGTTTTGGGGTGTCTGTGGACTTACTATGAGTTTAGGCAGCCTCTCTGCTAATGGGTGGGGCTGTGTTCCTGTCTTGATAGTTGTTTGGCATAGGATGTCCAGCACTGTAGCTCACTGGTCATTGAGTGAAGCTGGGTGTTGGTGTTGAGATGGAGATCTCTGGGAAATTTTCGCCATTTGATATTACGTGGAGCTGGGAGGTCTCTTGTGGACCAGTGTCCTGAAGTTGGCTCTCCCACCTCAGAGGCACAGCACTGACTCCTGGCTACAGCACCAAGAGCCTTTCATCCACACAGCTCAGAATAAAAGGGAGAAAAACAAGAAAGAGAAAGAAAAGAAAGAAAGAAAGAAAGAAAGAAAGAAAGAAAGAAAGAAAGAAAGAAAGAAAGGGGATAAAAGAAAAGAAAATAAAGTAAGGTAAAATAAAATAAAGTTATTAAAATAAAAAATAATTATTAAGAAAAAAAATTTTTTAATTGAAAAAAACAAAAATGGACGGATAGAACCCTAGGACAAATGGTGAAAGCAAAGCTATACAGACAAAATCTCACACAGAAGCATACACATACACACAAAAAGAGGAAAAGGGAAAAAAATAATAAATCTTGCTCTCAAAGTCCACCTCCTCAATTTGGGATGATTCGTTGCCTATTCATATATTCCACAGATGCAGGGTACATCAAGTTGTTTGTGGAGATTTAATCCGCTGCTTCTGAGGCTGCTGGGAGAGATTTCCCTTTCTCTTCTTTGTTCGCACAGCTCCCGGGGTTCAGCTTTGGATTTGGCCCCGCCTCTGCATGTCGGTCGCCGGAGGGCGTCTGTTCTTCGCTCAGACAGGACGGGGTTAAAGGAGCAGCTGCTTCGGGGGCTCTGGCTCACTCAGGCCGTGGGGAGGGAGGGGTGTGGATGTGGCGCGAGCCTGCAGCGGCAGAGGCCAGCAGGATGTTGCACCAGCCTGAGGCGCGCCGTGCGTTCTCCCGGGGAAGTTGTCTCTGGATCCCGGGACCCTGGCAGTGGCGGGCTGCACAGGCTCCCAGATGGGAGGTGTGGAGAGTGACCTGTGCTCGCACACAGGCTTCTTGGTGGCGGCAGCGGCAGCCTTAGCGTCTCATGCCCGTCTCTGGGGTCCGCGCTGATAGCCGCGGCTTGTGCCCGTCTGTGGAGCTCCTTTCAGCAGCGCTCTTAATACCCTCTTCTCGAGCACCAGGAAACAAAGAGGGAAGAAAAAGTCTCTTTCCTCTTCGGCAGGTCCGGACTTTTTCCCGGACTCCCTCCTGGCTAGCCATGGTGCACTAACACCCTGCAGGCTATGTTCACGCCGCCAGTCCTCTCCCTGCGCTCCAACCGAAGCCCGAGCCTCTGCTCCCAGCCCCCGCCCGCCCCGGCGGGTGAGCAGACAAGCCTCTCGGGCTGGTGAGTGCTGGTCAGCACCAATCCTCTGTGCGGGAATCTCTCCGCTTTGCCCTCCGCGGCCCTGTTGCTGTGCTCTCCTCCTTGGCTCCGAAGCTTCCCCACCTCCGCCACCCGCAGTCTCCGCCCGCGAAGTGGCTTCTACTGTGTGGAAACCTTTCCTCCTTCACGGTTCCCTCACACTGGTGCAGGTCCCGTCCCTATTCTTTTGTCTCTGTTTATTCTTTTTTCTTTTGCCCAACCCAGGTACGTGGGGAGTTTCTTGCCTTTTGGGAGGTCCTAGGTCTTCTGCCAGCGTTCAGTAGGTGTTCTATAGGAGTTGTTCCACATGTAGATGTATTTCTAATGTATCTGTGGGGAGGAAGGTGATCTCCGCGTCTTACTCTTCTGCGTAAGATCCCATGTGCCGTGGAGCAACTAAGCCCATGTGCCACCATTACTGAAGCCCACACACCTAGAGCCCATGCTCTGCAACAAGAGAAGCCACTGCAATGAGAAGCCCACGCTCCGCAGCAAAGAGTGGTCCCCACTCACCACAACTAGAGAAAGCCCGCATGCAGCAACGAAGATCCAATGCAACCAAAAATAAATAAATAAATTTTATTTCTAAAAAAAAAGGAAAGAAAGAAAGATAAGCATACTGAGATAGACACAGAAAGATATAAGACAGAGAGTTACAGCAAGGGAGAGAGACTGAAAGAGAGACACAGAGAGAGAGAGACGAAGACAGAGACACAAGAGAGGAAGGCAGAAAGAGGTAGACAGATGAACAGCCTGACAGACATGCCAATCAACCCACTGACCAAGTCTCTTGCTCTTTCTGCCTAAATTTCCCTTCAGTAGTATGGGTCCAGTATAATGTTTCCTTACTGGTTTTTCGTAAATCAACATAGGTGATGAACAAGGAGGTCACATTCCCCATCCCACCACCAGGTTTCCCATGCCACAGAAGGGGAGCTGAGAAACAGGGGGACTTGGCACCCACATCCAACATGATACCACAGAAGCAGTGAATGGCTGGCTATTCACTGGAACAGGAGCAGGCTGTCCTGGCCCTCTCTGAGGCATCCCTCAGGAATAGGGCAATGCTGTGTTCAGTCAAGTTCAGGGGGTGCAGAGTCCATGACCTTGAACTCATCTGCAGTGGACTCTTTAATCGAATGAAAAGGACACCCATTTCCCTCCCTGGCAGAGCTACTGGGCAATGCCAAAGGAACTTTCCTCCACAAATATAAATGGAAAACTTTTATCCCCACATCAAAGGGGAAGAAAACCCACTCCTCCAAAAAAGACATTTAACCCAGTCAGGAGGACACCAGGGTCCTCTCTTTGTTGTGTTGACCTTCAGTACAATACTGGCTGTAAACTGTGAGCTTTCTAACACCTGTCATAATACACTTTGATAAAACAAGAGTGAGTACGGATGAGACCACATTTGAAACAAGGCGGTCTTTAGGGAACAGGTATTGAGCCAAACATTGTGGAGATGATATCTTTCATTCATATGATGCCAAAGAAAGACTGAATCATTGGGAAAGAGTTGAAGATGATCAGAGTTTTATGCTTGAAATTTCTAAACTACTATCCACCCTGCTCCCAGCTAACCGCATTTCTCAGCTTGCATGGGAAGAAAGGGGAAGTTTCCAACAGGATGTGGAGCTGATGTCAACCACCCGCGTGTGCTCTCTTTCCTCCAGTCAGCACGCTGGGACAGTGCCCTTTTCACTCCCTGAGGACAGATCCTGTGCCACTCCGTCCCCTCCCAGCCACCTCCCTATCATCTCCTACCACTTCTGTGCGGTATCACACACACACGCAGCTGCAGCGGCTGATTTGGGCCATCAACGTTGTTGCCACCATGGCACTCAGCACCAAACGCCCTCCAGCTCTGCAACTCCAGATGTTACAGAAATTTGGGAACTCTCCTCTGCCCTCCAAATAAAACCCACTTCATCTTGTCAGCAAACAATAGCCACGAGGACATGGAGGCTCAGCTGCAATACAAATCCTAAACTACTGTGGACCCTGACAAGGTCAGTCTTCAGTGGGGGCCTCTTGTCTTCAGAACTTCTCATTTCATTTCGGAACCATTCCTCAGAAAAAGGAGGCTTCCCAGAAGCAAGGAGTCAGTCTGCCACTTTACTGCAGATCCCCAGCAGAAGGAATCGCCGGAGCCAGCAAACAGATCATTTACTTTCATTGCTAAAGAAGTACAGCTAATTTTAGAGATGGACGGTGGTGACGGTTGCACAAGAATGTGAATACACTAATGCCACTGGCCTGGACACTTAAAAATGGTTAAAATGTAAGTTTTACGTTATGTATATTTTACCACAATTTTTCAAAGTGAAAAAAATTGTAAAAAGAATAAACTGAATGCCACATATTTTTTAAAAAAAGGAAGTACAGCTAAGTCCCACGTGGCCTAATGATCACTGATTTAGTATTATTAATTTTTTTTTAAGGAAGGTACTTTTTCTTTTTTTTTTTAATTTATTTGAATTTATTTATTTTTGGCTGTGTTGGGTCTTCGTTGCTGCGCACGGGCTTTCTCTAGTTGTGGTGAGTGGGAGCTACTCTTCGTTGCAATACGCAGGCTTCTCATGTGGTGGCTTCTCTTGTTGCAGAGCACAGGCTCTAGGCGTGCGGGCTTCAGTAGTTGTGGCACACAGGCTCAGTAGTTATGGCTTACAGGCTTAGTTGCTCCGTGGCATACGGGATCTTCCCGGACCAGGGATCGAACCCGTGTCCCCTGCATTGGCAGGAGGATTCTTAACCACTGCGCCACCAGGGAAGTCCATTATTAATTATTTTTAATTGAAATATAGTTGTACAATATTATATAAGTTACAGGTGTACAACAGAGTGATTCACAATTTTTAAAAGTCATACTCCATTTACAGTTATTATAAATTATTGGCTATAATCTCCATATTGTATAATATATCCTTGTAGCTTGTTTTATACATAATAGCTTGTACTTCTTACTCCCCTACCCTTATATTTCCCCTCCCTGCTTCCCTCTCCCCACTGATCACCACTAGTTTGTTCTCTATACCTGTGAGTCTGCTTCTTTTTTGTTATATTCACTAGTTCATTGTATTTTTTTTAGATTCTACATATATCATACAGTGTTTGTCTCTCTCTGTCTGACTTAAAGTATTATTAAATTATTTTTAAAGAGAATCTCAGTAGCACAGAAAGGTTACCAGCTTTAAGGGTTTATGAAAATCAAAAGTAGGAAAATACATGCCCTTACAATAAAAAATCCCCTTAAATTAAAAATCACTACACTCTGTCTAGTATATGAGTATTGTCCATGAGTACGATCTTCTAAAGGATGTCACAAAGCTTTTCTTTCAGAAACCGGTTCTCCCACAATTGCAGCTTGGAGAACATTCAGATCACAGGAGTGGCCTATAAGGGTTTCCAGCTCTCTCTAACAATAATGTGTTCAACAGACTGTTCTCATGGTACTGAAGGTGAACAGACACAGTCCCCCATTAACATTAGTGGAAAATATTATTTGCATTGGCAGATGGTAAAATTTAAGGCTTGGGAAATCTAAAAGACAGAGAGCTGAGATCATTCCGAGAGAAGAGCAATTCAGATTCCAGACCCTGAGCTCCTAGCCCAGAGGCCACCGTTTCCGGCCTTCTGGCTTGAGATCATTTAAGAAACAAAGGTCACTCACTGTGAATTAATTAACTTCAACAACTATCCACCCACATAAGCACCTAGTCTCTTGAATCCTGCCTATTAACTCACTCTTTGCCAGAAAACTCCAACACAAGAAGCCCCCAAATGGGGGAAAGCCCCAAATGCAGCTTATGTTTAAGAAAGGGTGAAGGTGTGATTAACTGCGCACACTCGTCAGTTTCACCTACAAGGAGTACTGAGTGACCTTTAGAAGGTCTTAGGGGCAGGGCAAGGGAAAGCGCCAGCACAGGTCAGGTTCTAACTCGCTGTGCATGTCAGGTACAAGTGACAAAGCACGTCAGTCAGGAGCAATCATGAAGGCAGAAAGCCCAATGGCAAAGCCGAAGAAAGAGAACAGATTATGACCATCTCTCGGGCAGCTATGCATAGAAAGAGTTTTTATCCTAATACCAGACCAAGATGGACCATGAAAGGAGAGAGAAATGCAATGCTCACGGTTCCCTGCCATGCTAACCACAAAGGTGTCTGCATCTGCCCTGGATTTCACATCTTCCCTACAGTCTCAGCAGAAAAAAATATATAAACCTCTTCCCAAGAAGGGTAATGATTTCCTTTGAGTTCCGGTTTCCACCCCGCCCTCCTCGTCGAAGGCATGCTCGAGTGATCCAACCTCTCTCCTATTTCCTTCACCTCTCCCTTTCTCCCTTGCTTTTGCCACATTTCTTTCACCACAGTGGTTCTAAATGTTGTGGCTTACAAATCTCTTTCTTTGAGAAGCGGGTAAGTTCTGCATGCCATTCCTAAGGGGCTGATAGATTCCTAGGCTCACGGGGCCCAGGTGAGCAATCCCTGCTTCCACCTTAGACCTAAGTTGCTAGTGGACACCTCTCCTTCCTTTCCAAGCAAGCTTCTAGAATACAGAACTCTCTGCTCCCTATTTCTATTTCCTCCTCAATCCACTGCCCTCACTCCACTAAAACTAATCCTGCTGAAGTTACCACTGACATTCCAAGTGCCAAACCCAATGGGTACGTTTTTCTCTCTCATTTGACTTCCTGCTGTATCTCACGGTGACCCATCCCCGTATCCTAAAACTCTTCCTTAAATATCTTGACATCATAGCAATAAAGCCCTCTTAGAGCCTGATTAACGATTTTTCCTTCCCTAGGAAATTTTCAAACCACCCAGCTTGGCCCCAGCTGCCTGTTTTGCATACTTATGTCTCCACCCCCCCACCATGGCTGATCAGTACAGGGTTGGGCCTCACCAAGCTATACCAATCAGTGACTTCCCTAAGAATTTTTGAATAGAGAGGAAAAACAAACAAACAAAAAAATGTCTTGGGCTTCCCATAATGTTTGGTACCAAATTCCAGTTACATGCCCATACCTACACACCTGACTACCCCTATATGTTTAGAATACATTTCCATTTTTCCTCTAGCCAGTTGGCACTTGGCTTCTGTCACTTGCCACCAAAAGGGTCCTAACTGATATAAATATTCTCTCTTCTCTGGTTCACCTCTCCTCTATCTGGCTGCTCCGTTTAGTCTTCTCAGCAGGTAGCTGTCTCTCTGTCCATCCCTCAAACATGGTCTTCTCTATCACAATTATAGGGGACAATGGTTGGTGAGACAGAAACACAGCTACAACAGTGAACCAGATTGACCTAAGTAAGGCTGTGGATTCCTTTGAACCCCACCAGGCTTCACTGAGAATAAGCTATTTGCAACACAGGTTTCTATGGGAAAATAAAATCAAGAAAAAAACAATGGGAGGGCTTCCCTGGTAGCGCAGTGGTTGAGAGTCCGCCTGCCGGTGCAGGGGACGCGGGTTCGTGCTCCGGTCTGGGAAGATCCCACATGCCGCGGAGCGGCTGGGCCTGTGAGCCATGGCCGCTGAGCCTGCGCGTCCGGAGCCTGTGCTCTGCAGTGGGAGAGGCCGCCACGGTGAGAGGCCCGCATGCAGCAAAAAAAACAATGGGAATTAACAGCAGCAAAGTAGACTTAGGTTAGACAATATTTTAAAGATGAGAGACTCAGAATATGTATCACTTTGTGGAAAAGACCAGGCCACCAAAATATATATATAAAATTTGGATCCAAATATCAGATCCAATTATTTGGGCAGTTTCTGATAAAACAGTCAAAAGTCTAAATATAAAGGAGGTCTGTTCCTGACATTAGAACCTCCCTGATGTGATGCAGTGGGAGGTACAAACATCACTTACTGATGAGCTACTGGAAACAGCTGGCCTAAATCTAACTATGGTCCAGAACATTGAGTATCCTATAGAACAACTGGCCTGGACCCTCAAAGCGATCAATGTCACAGAGAACGGGGGTGGGGGAAAAGGGGGAAGACTTTCTACACTGAGACTACAGAAAGGTAACAGCCAGGCTTCCCTCGTGGCACAGTGGTTAAGAATCCTCCTGCAATGCAGGGGACACGGGTTCAAGTGCTGGTCCGGGAAGGTCCCACATGCTGCAGAGCAACTAAGCCCGTGTGCCACAACTACCAAGCCTGCGCTCTAGAGTCCGCAAGCCACAACTACTGAGCCCACATGCCACAACTACTGAAGCCCTCGCACCTAGAGCCCGTGCTCTGCAATGGGAGAGGCTGCCGCAATGAGAGGCCCACGCACCACAATGAAGAGTAGCCCCCATTCGCCACAGCTGGAGAGGGCCTGGAGAGGGTGTGCAGCAATGAAGACCCAATGCCGCAGCGAAAAAAAAAAAAAAAAAAGAAAGGTAACAGTCAAGTGCAATGCATGAAACTTGAGTAGAGATTGGATTTTAAAAAACATCTTAAAACAGCTTCGGAAATTTGAGTATGGACAAGATTTTGAATGTTATTGAAATAATAAATTGAAGTGTAATAACGATGTCATTGTTGTCTAGGAGGATCTTCTTGTTCTTGAGAGACTCAAGTTGAAATACTTAGAGTTGAACAGTCCTGATGTCTACAGCCTGGGCTCCTTTCCTTATTCCTCTTGTCTTCTGACTCTTCTTACTCAGCTCTGCTCATACTTGCCTGTTCTACTCACACTTACCACACCTATGGACAAACATGACTCCCAAGCCAATGTCTCCAGCTTGGAACTCTCTTCTTAGCTCCAGAACTGTGCAGCCCACTTTCTGCTCGACACTCCACCTGAATGTCCCAGCAGCTCCGCACACTCAATGTTATTCAAAGCCAAACACATCTTTCCACTTTTCAATCCCTGCCACGCACCCCACCCTAACCCCCCCTGAAAAATCCTGCTCCCTTTTCTGTCTTCTCTATCTTCGTAAATGCCAAGTTGACCAAGCCAGAAACTTCCCTCTTTCTTTCCCCATATCTAATCATTACTAAATCCTGTGTACCTCATAAATCTCTCTTCTCCATCTCCTCCCCACTGTACTATTCTTGCCCTCTTTGTCTCCCTAACTAAATATTATGGAAGCATCCTCTCTGGCCTTTCTTGTCTCCAATTTTGTTGCCCTCTAGTCTATTTTCCACCCTTCCACAAGAATAGATTTTTCTAACATACAGGGAAGTATAGTCAATATTTTGTAATAACCTATAAGAGAAAAGAATCTGAAAAAGAATATACATATCTGAATCACTTCGCTGTACACCTGAAAATAACACAACATTGAAAATCAACTATACTTCAATTTTTAAAAAAATCATATCAGTATACTGCTCAAACTTCTTCAGTGGCTCCCCAATGCCTCCAAGACAAAATCTAATAAACTCCTTTTGCATGATATTCAGGTCTTTCACGACCTTTGTCCCCGCTTTCCTTCCAAGTCTCATCTCCTTCTGCACCCCACCACACAGCCAGTTCCTCAAACATACTACACTCCTGTGGTCACTCTGAGCACCCCTTATCCTCCAGAGAGGCTGGGCATTTGCACATGCCATTCTTTCAGCTTAGATGCCATCCCCTGCCACCTCCATACCAACCACTCTCCACACTGCATACATACACTCCTACTAGAGAAGATAGGTCTGGGACTTCCCTGGTGGCACAGTGGTTAAGAATCTGCCTGCTAATACAGGGTACACGGGTTCGAGCCCTGGTCTGGGAAGATCCCACATGCTGCGGAGCAACTAAGCAACTAAGCCCGTGCACCACAACTACTGAGCCTGCACTCTACAGCTCGCAAGCCACAACTACTGAGCCCACATGCCACAACTACTGAAGCCCATGTGCCTAGAGCCCATGCTGCTCAACAAGAGAAGCCACCACAATGAGAAGCCCACACACCGCAACAAAGAGTAGCCCCTGCTTTCCGCAACTAGAGAAAGCCCGCACGCAGCAACAAAGACCCAAAGCAGCCAAAACCGAATAAATAAATAAATATTTTTTTTTAAAAAAAGAGAGAGAGAGATGATAGGTTTGTTGGAAAGCTGCCTTGACATTCCCCAGGTTGACTTATGAGCTCCATTTCTCCCATGGCACCATTGACACCGATACACAACCACTTTAAAGCAATTTAGCGTATTACATTAGGTTAATTATTTACATAATTGGTTTCCCACAGACTGTAAGATTCTTAATAACATAGGACCTTATTTTTAGTTTGTTTTTTAAGTAACTAGTCCATTCCTAGTAGATAACAGGCACTGAACAATTATTTATTTTAAAAATTGACAGTTAGGGGGAGGGAGGGATGAATAGGTAGAACACAGTGAAACTGCTTTGCTATATGATACTATAAGATAGATATATGTCCTTAGACATTTATCCAGACCCATACAATGTACAACACCAAGAGTAATGTAAGTGATGGACGCTGGGGTGATTATGATGTGTCAGTGTAGGTTCATCAGTGGTACCAAATATACCACTCTGGTGGGAGACACTGATAATGGAGGAGGCTATGCATGTGTAGGAGCAGGGGGTATATGTACCTTCCATTCAGTTTTGCTGTGAACCTAAAACTGCTCACAAAAACTCTATGTAAAGAAAAAAATTATAAGGACTTCCCTGGTGGGCCGGTGGTTAAGAATCCGCCTTCCAATGCAGGGGACAAGGGTTCAATCCCTGGTCAGGGAACTAAGATTCCACATGCCACAGGGCAACCTAGCCCGCGTACCACAACTACTGAGCCCTCATGCCACAGCTAGAGAAGCCCTCGTGCCACAATGAAGAGCCCACACGCCACAACAAAAGATCCCATGTGCCGCAACTAAGACCTGATGCAGCCAAATAAATAATTTTTTTTAATTTTATATACACACACACACACATATATGTATGGAGAGAGAGAAAGAAAGAGAATCACCATTGAGGAAGAAAGTACAGAAACAGAGAAAGAGAGATGAAGAAACATATAAATCCCAGGATGGACCAGTGCATAGCTGCTATTCAGTGCCAAAATGGAAAAAGAAATGGACAGCCAGAGATGACCTTTGAGAAGAATTGTTAAAAACACTATTTTAGATGAATTACCCTGGAAGTACGACTAACAAGCAGGATAATTTTAAGGGGAAAATAGAAATTCAGCCTCCTGCATTCAGTTGTAAGGGACAAGAAACTGGTCGAGTGGTGGAGATGAGAGATAAGCCAGGAATGAAGTGAATAATTTGAAAGTCCCTTGCACAGACATAGCAGGATAATTATTTAAACCGTGAAGGCAGTAATTTAGGTCTAAAATGTCACCACCATCAAGTCTAAGTTTTATTGTAGTCTGTTAAGGAAGAGTTCTCTGGGGATTATGAATAACTGCTTCTTGAAATGGAAACTCTGCAAAAACAATTGACATTTCTATAATCCTTAAGGAATAGGACTTAGAGGAAAAATGACTATTCAGGTGGCTCTCTGAACATCAGTGTCTGAATAGCTAATATTCATCCTTGCTTTATGTCACCCTCATTAATCAGCTCCTATTAAAGATAATGCCATACCTGTAATTATATGGCATAGCATTATGTTAAATATTTAAGACTTTCATATTGCACCATCTCTTAGGTGTGGTGATATATTGCTCTGATTTAAATACATGTGTCAATTTTTCATAGATTTCATCTATATTCATGGCTCAAGGCCCCTTAGCAAATTAATAACCAAAAGAATGAACTCCTCTATTTGTAAGTCCATAGTCGGTTGCTTAGCATACTTCTCCACGCTTGTTTTATCTCTAAAAGTCCTATTCGGCTTTCTAAAAATACGCCTACCCTTTGTTTTCCAATTGCCCTGTTTCCCATGTTACATTTTTTCAATCTAATCACATGTGATTTCAAAATTGCATCACACTTGTAAACCGAGTCATCAAAATAGACGATAAGGAAAATAAACAATACACTATAAGGGAAGCCAGATTAAACCAAGTCCAAGATATTGCAATAAAATTTAACTTATTCCGCATTTTTAACATACAACAAAACTCATCTTTTTAAAAAAATACTCATCTTTATAAAGTTTCCAAGTGCTCACACGGCATTTCATTCATGACTCCTTACAACAACCTTATGAAAAAGAGTCAGCAGTGTCCTAATTATAAAATCAGGAAAACAGAGAAAGCAAGAACCCTTGGCCAAATTTCCATGACGAACAGCTGAATGGGGATTAAAATTCTGTGTTCACACACTTATAGTCCATTTTCTCCTGCATATTTTTTTGTGAAAATTCTGTTATCAGGTACCTGGCCTCCCCAAGGCCACTCACATCAATCATTAACCACCGTTAAATCAATAAACTCCTGCTGCTTCCACCCTAAGCCCAGCCTGCTCTTGGGAAAAGCAGCGTTGTCAGAATTTAGTGCCTGACACTGCTCTGAAGATGGCTGCCTCTCTGCAAAGGACCCCCTCCTTAGGAACTCCCAAAGTTCATTTCCTTTGCCCTGTCTTTTAAGTCAGACAAGCCCAAACATGCTCTTCTAATTTGATGAAAATCTATCCAGCTGTTTTCATTTGATGTAATGAAGAACAGGCAGAAACTTTATCCAAGTAGGTAATACTATCCTAGGTGCAAATTCTGTGGCAGTCAGTAATGCACGTTCTAATGCCGTAAACACTGCTTTGGGGCTTCCCTGGTGGCGCAGTGGTTAAGAATCTGCCTGCCAATGCAGGGGACACAGGTTTGAGCCCTGGCCCGGGAGGATCCCACATGCCGCGGAGCAGCTGGGCCTGTGCATCACAACTACTGAGCCTGCGCTCTACAGCCCGTGCTCTGCAACAAGAGAAGCCACGACAATGAGAAGCCCTCCCCCTGCAAGGAAGAGTAGCACCCCTTGCCGCAAACAGAGAAAGCCTGGGTACAGCAACGAAGACCCAACACAGCCAAAAATAAAAACAGATAAATAAATAAATTTATTTTTTTAAACTGCTTTGGTATGTGGTGCTGATTAGAAGGCTAGATTATTATTATATTATATATATATAATTTTATTTAAATATATATAATTTATATATATTATATGTTATATATTATATATATTATTTTTATATAAATAATATTATTATATTATTTTTCCACGGGTGGTCTTAGAACAAGATACTTGTTAAAATGCAGATTCTTAGGCCCCAACACAGACCTACCAAATCAGACTTAAGAGTGACGACACATTTAAACCAACAGCACTGTGATTCTTCTACAGCCGGAAGGAGGAAAGCCCCAGGTTGGACTAGGGCTTCTCACACTAGACTGCATGCTTCTGAGGACAGGAAGCAACTCCTATTCACCCTCACAGTCCCAGTATCCAGCTGAGGTGCTTAACAGTGTTCAGTGCTTGAACCCATATGAATTGATTGTGTTAATCAGATATGCAGTGTAAGTGTTCAAAAGCTTTCATGTTAGAATTAGTTCACGCAGAGTTACTTAGGAAGCAGTGTAAACACTTCTAAACACTTCATACTGATGTTTAGCTATGTCCTACTCTGGGTCCGTAGAGTACAGGGTTGAATGAGCCAAAGGCATGTCCTCTGCAAAACTCACATGCAGACCTTCTCCATCCCAACCTGAGGCTCAAAGAGTCTCCAGTCCCTCAGAGCATAAAAGTCCTGTGGTCATTTTAGGCAAAAATTCTCGCCTGGTCAAAAAGCCAATCTCCAAACTCACATTCAGTTAAAACTTCTCTCTTCCCCCAACTGGGACCTACCTCTGCTAGGAAAACTGCTGAGAATGGGATGCATGGGCCGTAGTCAGCTCCTTCTATGCCTCCTCCACTGTGCCCTCTGTTGCCTCTGGGTCCCCCAGGGACCAGGAGTGCTAGGAGGGAAAAGAGATAGGGAGAGTGAAATCTTCTTCCACTGGTGGAGTTGTAATCCAAAAGCAGGCCTCAGCACAGCAGACACACAATTACCAACACTTCTTCCTCACGGGGAACCCTCCTCCCCACCAAGGACCCTGATGTAGTCACCACTATAGATGGTACTGTTACCTAGTCCGAGCTCATACTGCTCGCCACAGGACAGGCCAGTAAACTGAGAGACGAGTTATTGCGGCAAGAAATAGCAACTTTCAGGGCTTCCCTGGTGGCGCAGTGGTTGAGAGTCCGCCTGCCGAAGCAGGGGACACGGGTTTGTGGCCCAGTCCGGGAGGATCCCACATGTCGCGGAGCGGCTGGGCCCGTGAGCCATGGCCGCTGAGCCTGCGCGTCCGGAGCCTGTGCTCCGCAACGGGAGAGGCCACAACAGTGAGACGCCCGCGTACAGCAAAAAAAAAAAAAAAAAAGAAATAGCAACTTCCAGAAAGCTGGCAGACCACGAAGATGGTGGGCTCATGTCCCAAAGAACCATCTTGCCTGAGTCAGAATTCAGGCTTCTTTTATACTAAAACGGGCAGGCGTAAAGTCAAGCATTTCCTGGTTCCCATCAGCCTTCGGAGGGGATGTGTTAATTTCTTCCTCCCTGCAGTCATTCACAGGTGGGCCTGGTCAGGATGTTTCCAGTGAGCTAAACAAAGGTATTTTAGCTTAGTGCTCATTACCTGGGAGGCAGAGTTCCCAGAAATTGGCCATTATGTATAATTTAAGCTTACAGGCAACATCCCTTTAGTGGTTAACTTGTAATAGAATACAAAGGTTCTTCCCTATTCTGGCCACAGATGCCATCCCCTCAGCTCTAGTGTCCCTACTGTCCACCTCCAGACTCTTGATGCTGGGTTCACCTTGCCCCTCCATGAGATTCTCTTTATTATGGTAAAGTTCCACTCCCTCTGTCATGGGTCCTCACCTGTTCACACCTTAGTTCCTGCACCCACGGGAGTCCAGCTCCTCCATCAGTGCCTTCTTGCTTCATTCTGCCAGCTCTTGTGAAAACAGGCACCAGTCCCTCCACCTGAAACTCTGAAGGCCCCCTGATTTGGCTTACTACGCTGGGGGAGACAGCTCCCCCATCCCCGAGGAAGACACACTGACAACTCTTTCTCCAAAGGATTCTCACTGTCCACCCCCATGATGATTCTCCCTCCTCTTCCCCCTCACCTGAAGCACAGGAGGGGTGAATACTGGCCACACCAGTTCCACGGTCTCTTAGCACATCCCACATAGGTGGTCCAACGTCTCACAAGGAAGTAGGGACATTTGTCACTGGTCGTAGTATCTGGGGAGACACAGCTAACATCCGGTTACATTAGTCAGTCTCTTAGTTACAAGTAAAAAGACTCAATTCATCTTAATGAGTGGAGGTTTGAGATAGGAATACTGGTGGAAATAAGGAACTCTAAAATACCATGGCAGCCCAAGGACAGACCTTGGCTCATGACAACTAGAATGCAGTTCGGAGTGTAGAACAGATCTAACGACCAGGAACTCGACAGAGCCAACACTCTGTTTCTGCTGCCATTTCTCCTTTTACTCCCACCCACATGCCAGCTCCCACTCCAAACATCGTTCCCTGGAACATGGTAAAATGGGAACAGGTGAGAGTTCCGTGGTCAAATACATCTGGGAAACACTGAGTTAACAGTGTTTAGACAAGTTTCTTGCTGTGGGATCTTCAGAATCTTTAAAATACTAAAGCACCTTGTGACTCTCCAAGAGGGGATATGCATGTGGTGTTTCCCAAATGCACTGGCCTAGGAAGTCCCATTCAAGGAACACCTGTTACCATGATGGCTGGGAGCTCTACATGCCCTTCCTCTACCTCTTGACTTCAGCTTATTTGTGGCTTTGAGGCCCCGTGGCATCTGCAGAAGGCCCTCTCCACGTATTTGCAGCTCCTACTCTCAAACCCACCGACTCTCTCTACATCTTGATCCTCTTAAAGACAAAGAAATTGCTTATTCCAGTGTGGTCACCATCTGGACAGTTTGGGCAGATGCTTGGCATTGAGTCATCTTAGAGGCCATTGACCCATCTGCAGCCTGACTCACCTTGGCCTGCGTGCCCACCCCTGACCAGGAGGGTGGAACGAAATATGACCTCCCACCCTGAGCAGGAGACTGTGAAGGGGACAACACCAATGGTGACCTATAAACACCACAGTCTCTGTAAGCCCTTTGTGACAGCCAGCCACTAACTGAAGGCGTATAACTGGGAGACTTAAGTCAAATAAACGTTTTTCATGTGCCTTGAGAGTCCCCCCCCAGCCTAGTGAATTATACTATGATCAAGATGGTACCAGGCTAGATACAAACTACTATATATAAAAAAACAGATGAACAACAAGGTCCTACTGTATAGCACAGGGAATTACATTCAATACCCTGTGATAAACCATAATGGAAATGAATATGAAAAAGAATATATATATATATATCTCAATCACTTTGCTATACATCAGAAACTAACACAACATTGTGAGTCAACTATACTTCAATTTTTTAAAAAAAAGACAGAAGGGAATATACTAGAAATACAGAGAATCTGTATTTGCGGAGAATTAGACTCCTCCAAATCTTGATTTCAAAATAAATAAATAAAAATAAAAAAGATAAAACCAGGCTCCATATTAATGCCTCTAAGTTTCTTCACTGCAGAGGTGAGCTACATTTTAAGTTCACAGAGCACTGAAACTGTGTGTGGGTGTGTGTGAACTCTGTAAGAGATAGAGTACATTTTAATTATATACAGTATATATGTTTAAGTATCTATGTAACATTGACTTCTTCCCTCAACCCACTATGTAGCTCAGAGTCAAGGGTAAATTGTTTCCATGCTTTTGTTTTTGATACTTATCCATATGCTTCATGTCTTTAACAGCTAGTGGCAAACCCATTGTAAATGATTTTTTAACTTAATCCAAAGTAAAGAATGGATGCAAAACTGCTTTGTAGGCTTCTGTTTTTACAAATGCTTATTGGCAACACTGAATTTAAAATGTCTGTAGGTGGGCTTTCATGTCCCTGGCATGAAGCTTATGCAGCCCTGTTCCAGTTAAATAACTCAGTCCTAATCTATTAGAACTGGGAAGCATAGTGAAGCTGGGATTATTTTGGAAAATCAAGAGAGAGGTTTTTTCCCAGTTTGTTGGTTTGTTTCTTGAGAGGAGGAGGAAAGTCACATTTGCTGAGCACAAGATACCGTGGGATGCCCCTTTCACATAAAAATATTATAATAATAATAACTCATCCCTCCTCATCTTCACCTCAGCAGTCACATTCAGCCCATGAGAGAAAAGTACTGGTTCTTTAAACTCATTCCACAGATTGGATCATAAAAATGCACCTTCAGGGATTCCCTGGTGGCGCAGTGGTTGGGAATCTGCCTGCCAATGCAGGGGACACGGGTTCGAGCGCTGGTCTGGGAGGATCCCACATGCCGCGGAGCAACTGGGCCCGTGAGCCACAACTACTGAGCCTGCGCGTCTGGAGCCTGTGCTCCGCAACAAGAGAGGCCACGATAGTGAGAGGCCTGCGCACCGCGATGAAGAGTGGCCACCGCTTGCCGCAACTAGAGAAAGCCCTTGCGCAGAAATGAAGCCCCAACACAGCCATAAATAAATAAATAATAAAAATAAAGGAATTCCCTTAAAAAAAAATGCACCTTCAACATTAGAAAAACATGAGTTGGCCAATGTGACTAAAAGTCAATTTTAAAAGTCATGTCCTCTTCCGGTTGCTCCTTCATAGGGCCATCTGTGAGCCATAATTAACATACAATGTCAAGACAGAGGACTTCCCAACCAGGAGAAGGTTAGTGCAGTACAAAGTGCATGGGCCTGGCCTCAGACAGACTAGCTCCATGACTCTGAGCCAGTGTGCTAAATTTTCTAAGCGTCAGCTTCCTCTTCTATAAAATGGTGAGTGTCATATGTAATGTTATGACAGAGGCTGTGTAATAAAGGACCTGCTCTGTGCCTAGAACATGGTAGTTTCCAATAACAGTGATGGTGTTTGTAGTGGAGGTGATAATACTAGAGATATCTCTTTGGTTGTCTTTTTTTTTTTTTTTGTCTACCCAACATGCCTTTCCTCCGTGTTCTAAAAACAACAGCCCCATTTCTTTGGGTAACTGCCCCCCGAGTTCTATGCGGTTCTGGATGAAGCCTCAATCAGAGTTCTCCACCCATCGACCATAGCAATGGGCTTCTGATCTTAGGCCTTTGTAGTAAGTGGTGTTCCCCTTCCTCCTGGACCCAGGGATTGAGGGGAGCAGGGGAGGGGGAGAGCAGGTAGGACAAATGAGTAAAGCAGAATGAATCAGAGTCTTTCCTCAGGAGTTTACAGAGAGATGTTGAGAGAGAGAAGCTCTCGGTCTTCTGGGGTGGCTGCAGCCATGCCGCCCTTCACCTCCTGCACACAGGGAACACATCTTGAAATAGAGAATGTGGCCAACACAGACAGTAGCAGAACAGAAAGAGAGAAAAATAATAATGATAATAATAACATTTGTATCCCTGGATCCAGCTCTACCCCTAGATTTACCAGTTAAATAAGTTAATAAATTCTCTTTTAGGCTTAAGCTAATTTGAATTGAGTTTCTACCCTTTGCATTAAAAGATTCCTGTCTAGTATAAATATACTATCTTTTGAAGTTGTTTTTGTTTTGCTTTGTTAGTTTTTTCTTTTCTTTTTTTTTTTGTTTTTTGTTTTGTTTTGTTTTCGCTTTCTGTTTGTTTTATGTACGAAGATCTAGCATTGTTTCTGGGGTAAGGTAGGTATGTTGGGTGACCCATTCCAGGAAGTTCACTTAGTCCCACTTAATGAAGCCGATATCCTTGGGGTACTATCAGAAACACTGGCAGCGCTTATGGAGGCGGCATTTTCGGATCAGACCAGCTGGCTTGAGCAGCCACTGCAAGAGGAGAACCCTGGCTGAATTTTCTCATATGGCTCCAGGAGAGCTGCCCGTGACCCATCTTGTTTTCTCAGGTGCAATGAGACAAAAGGCTAACTATACTTTTTAAAAAAGGAAGAAAGAAAGAAAAAGAGGAAGAGGACAAGAGAGCACAGAAGCAATACCCAGAGGCACCCTCACACACTCATTTCAGCACAGAAAACGGAAGCCCGCAGGGTCTGCATCACTGCTGCACCGCAGTGAGCAAAGGCTGGAGCAGCACAGCCACTAAATCAGAAGCAGGCGACCTGCTGGGGTACACAGAACACCACGTGGCATCACTGTGATTTCCTGCCCATAGCTTAGTCAGTGGAGGGAGCAAGGTGAACCTCGACCCTGTTTTCCCGGCCACAGGTGTCCCCCTGCCCCACCCCAAGATAGGGAGACAGAGGCCAGCAAAGCTGGAGGAGTTCATAGGGACCATGTTATGGTGGCCTCACTGTGAAATATAAAGGATCTTGGATTTTCTCCAGGAAGCCATGGGAGCCATTGAAAGCCTTTTTAAGAAGGAGAATGACATTTTTGTGTCTTTGAAAGCTTTCCCTGGACTCAGAATGGCGCCTGGATTGGAGAAGGACAAAGCTGGAAACAGGGCGACCTATGGAAAGCTTTAGCAGCAATCAAGTGAGTACCTGAATAAAGACAAGCCAGCAGCGACAGAGAGTAGAGAACGTATATTTAGCGGGTGAAATCTACAAGACTTCATGATTGCTTGTATGGGGTAAGGTAGGGGCATGCAGGTAGAAAGAAGGAAGGAACCCAAACCATATAGTCACCAACTGACTTCAGAGATCCAGAAAGAAGGTCTGGCGCTAGGTGTGAAGGAAGGGAAGGCATTCATGCTGGCCGTGCTCAGCTGGAGAATCCACGGGGATATGCAGGCAATGATGTCCAGTAGGAAATCAGGTGATCTGAGTCGCTGCTTCTGTGATCATGGACATGTTACTTAACTTTATAGAGCCTCAGTCTCCTTATTTATCAAGTGGTAATAATCTTCCCTAAGCAGAAATTTTAAGTAATTTGTCCAAGTCAGCCCAGCATAAAACATCACCCTTAGAGAGGAAGAATTGATAGAAAATCCTACCTACTCTGAGGGTGAGATTCCTAGGAGGTCGCTGGTCCTGGGCTCCCCCAGTCATGCCCCAACTCCTGCCTCATCCTAGGGAAGCCCAAAGGCTTGAGTAGCTCAGGCTTTGTCCCGAGGGATACTCTTCGTTGCGGTGCACGGGCTTCTCATTGTGGCGGCTTCTCTTGCTGTGGAGCACGGACTCTAGGCGTGCGGGCTTCAGTAGTTGTGGCACGTGGGCTCAGTAGTTGTGGCACACGGGCTCTAGAGCGCAGGCTCAGTAGTTGTGGTGCATGGGCTTAGTCGCTCCACGGCATGTGGCATCTTCCCGGACCAGGGCTCGAACCTGTGTCCCCTGCACTGGCAGGTGGAATCTTAACCACCGCGCCACCAGGGAAGTCCCTGTAACTCAGTCTTTTTAAGGGTTTGGACCCGCCTTTGGGTCTTTGAGTCTATTGTTCTTTCTCACTGGAGCATCCTTCTTACACTGGTTTGCCTATGGAAATCCTTTGCATTCTTTGAGACTTATTTCCTATCACCAGCCCTGTGATGTTTTATCTGCCTCATCTCCCTGGAACAAATCTTTCTCCCTTTAAGTCACCAGATTGTCCCTTACGTCGCTGAAGTCTGTAGGCCTTACCTATCATGCTAGTTGACACAACTTGCAACAGTCTGAATTTAGACACCATTGAGGTGTGTGCCAGTTACTAAGCTCTAGTCTCTCAGCTCCAAACCCATCTTTCTATGCTGTGCCTTGTGGTGCTGGAACTAGGCGTCTGCAAAACACGTTTCTGCCTGGCCAGCAGTCTCCCTGTCAGGTTCCACTCTGATCAAGGGAGACTGGGAGGTTGGAGAGAGAGAAGGGACTCCTGTCTGCTCACAAGTACTGTGAGCGTCACACCAGCAATGTGTCTGCCTCCACCCCCATGGAAGTATTTAAATCCAGTTTGCAGTTTTTCCAACATGTGTAACACTAGCCTCATCCCAGCTGCTGTCTCCTTCCTAGTGGTCCGGTTCTCAAGCCCACAGGGATCCTTCTCCAAGCTCAGAGATGCTGGTCCCTGAGGCCTGAGCTCCACCCACAGGCCCCGCCTCCCAGTGTCTAAATTTTAGTAATGCTAGTCTTTGCTGCCCAAACCCTGTGAGTGGTAGTTGCTTCCTGCAATTGCTGTCTCTGTGATGCGTTGGTGCTCTTTTCTTGCCTTTTCACTTACTTAGTTAACAACTTTATATCTAGTTAACAGTGTATATATTAAATTCTCTTTGTCCAAACAATTGTTATGGTTTATGACTTGACAATGACGGTACAAGGTGCTTTTAATGTAAGCATAGAATTGGCTTGGATCCATATGTTTTATCGGATCAATGAGTCATTTTTGCCTGGGGCGGGGGGTCCCAGCCCCTAAGTATCTGGCCTTTAATGTGATTCTGTAACCCAACCCCTAAATGCCTGTCTACCTTGATATAGTAATTAGGTTGCCTAGGCTACCAGCACAAATTCTTTCCAGAGTCTGAACCCCAGAGCAGGCCCCATTCAAGGAGAGCCCAGTGGAATAGCCTAAGGCAATGGGACATGCACCTGCCTCTTGCCTTCCTAGACTCTGTGGGGAAGAAAGGGGAGAGCCCCTAGGCAGAAGGGCAAGGGTGCATATAGGGTTAGGTTCCAACCATACCAACAGTAGAGAGGGGAGGGTGGCGACATCCTAGTGGACCATGGATACTAGACAAAGGCCGGTTATTTCTTATCCTACCTTTCTGCCTAGGGACCTTCCCCTTCCCTCCCCACTGAGTCTAGGAAGGCAAGAGGCAGCAGAAAAGTTTACTTGTGTTTTACTTGTACCCTACGTAATTGTGTCTCATTAAAAATGTCCTTTCATTTGGAGGAAAAAAACTAATCTGTTTCCAGTTCCACCTCCAGAGCCAACCAATTAGTCCTGAACTAGCTGAACACAAATGGTGACCAGAACATAGTGCCTATCCCCAAGGAGCTTCAGTCCACTGGGAAAGGCGACAATAGGTTTGGGGGGAGGGGTTCTTTTTTTTTTTTGAGAAATCTTTTAGCACTTTTTTAAAAATATTTACTTACTTATTTATTTATTTAGGCTGCGCTGGGTCTTAGTTGCAGCATGCGGACTTCTTAGTTGCAGCGTGCAGACTCTTAGTTGCGGCATGCAGGATCTAATTCCCTGACCAGGGATCGAACTCGGGCCCCCAGCATTGGGAGCACAGAGTCTTACCCAATGGACCACCAGGGAAGTCCCCAGACAATAGGTTTTTAATTAGAATACAGGTTCGGATGCATGAAGCAGAGACCCCAAATTGCAGTGAGTTAAATAAGATTTCTCTCTCTCTCATGAAACAGCCCAGATAAAGGTGTAGGGCTGACAGATCTGCTCTATTCCATGGGGTTGTCCAGGGACCAAGGCTCTTTCTACCTTGTTGCACTACCATCCTTTGAGGGTTGCCATTGTCCACAAGCTCTAAGATGACCTGCTGTCATGTTTACATTCTACTCAGCACAGTAAAAGAGAGAAAAAGAAAGGGCATGCCCTTCTTTCTGGAAGCTATACACATTACTTTCCCTCACATCCCAAATGACCAGAATAGAGTCATATGGCCACAACTAGCTGCAAAGGGTACAGGGAAATGTAGCCTTTATTCTCAGGGTAACCATGCACCCAGCTAAAAACTAGAAATTCTGTCTGTACTTGAACCGGCTTGCAAGGCAGAAATAGAGACACAGATGTAGAGAACAAACATATGGACGCCAAGGTGTGAAAGCGGGGGGGGGGGATGAATTGGGAGACTGGAATTGACATATATACACTAATATGTATAAAATAGATAACTAATTTTTAAAAAAGAAAAAAAAGGAATTCTATCTGTACAGAAGAAAGAGAAAATGGATATTGAGGGGAACTAGCGGTCTGTGTCATAACAGACAATTATAATAATGTGGAAGGTGGGGTATACTGAAGAAAGGGCCTGAGAAAGCTTGAAGGAGTCTTCATTTTCCTGTGCCCAAGAAATGCTTAACACACTTTTATTTAATAAATCTGGACAAACACAAAAGCAAATAGGAGTTCAGATGCAAATTGAACTGAAATCAAATACTACCCAGCAAAAGCCAGTGGAAAAAATATATAAACTGTATCATTGTGGCAGGGCTGAACATCAGGATATAAGATCTTCTCTTCTTGCCCCAGCTACTTTCTTGTTTTACTGATAATAGTAAATCCAGTATTACCCATGATTCAATGTTTTAAAGAACATGCCAACAGGCTTTCACTTCAGACAAGCCAGAAGCACACAGAGCTTGACTCTGAGTGCTCCTCAAATTCGTATGTGATGACGTCTTTAAACAAGAGGGATCCAGATTATCACATCCTCATTATTACTAATGACTAAGGTATCTTTCAATCCTGGGACATACAGAAAAATTAGTTTTGGTTTCTCCTAACACAGGGTTTTGCTACTGCCTAGGGTGTTGGTCAATGATGCCTGAAGGATGAGACAGTTTGAAGTATTCCAGAGGGTCACCAATAACAGATATTTCTTTTTCTCTCAAATTCATTAAAAGGGAAACCAAATGTCTTGGCTAAGGAAAGAGCTGACCTACTACTAAATTTATAGAAGAAAACACCTCTTGGTCAACCCAGAGCTCCTTGAATCAAAAGGGAAGTGCAAGGCCACTGCTTTTGTAGATAACAAATCGGTTCAGTCAAGGAAAGACTGTAGATCTGACAAGGGAAAAATGGCATGCTCAAGAGAAGATGAATTTTTACCATATTTCATTATAAAAAACCACAGTGAAAGAAAAATGACTTCATCGGTCCCATTCTAGGAGCCCTGGCAATGCTAAGGATAAAAGGAGAAAGCCTCTGGAACTGGCTTCCTGTCATACAGGTTGCATCCATCAATTCAGGGCAGCTTCAGAGAGGCACATGCAATCACCGCTGACAGTGGATAAATCACAATTATCAAGACCTTATTAGCTATTGCCCTAGAGTTAAAGAGGGTCATTTGCCTCTATCGGGTAGCAATCGATTGCTTTGTATGGGTTACAACTTATAAAGCCAAGGTCAAGGTATGGTGATGGAAAATTAGGTTAGATATCATAAATCCTCCAGCGCCAATCCTTCTTATCTGAACGAGAGTGCTATAAACTATTAACTCTGAAGACAAGTTTGTGGGAAATGTAACAGAATCCAAAATCATAGCAAACTTTCTGATGGATGATACACTACACCAGAAAAACCTAGAAAGACTGACCTTTCTTCACTTGATAAGAAGAAAAGAAAATTGAATTCACCCTGCTTCGATGCGCATGGTTAATTCTTCAGACCAGTAAGTACTCATCAAAAAGAGGAGGGGGAGGGGAGGGAGACACCTTATAGAGAGAATACTCACTTATTTCCCCTCTTCACCCCTTGCTATGATCCAAGAGAACCCATGCCCTAAATGAATGGCTCACAAGTAGCAGATACCACGAGGTAGGCACTGATGAAAGTGAGGGGATGATTCTATCACAGGGTCTTTTTGTCTCTGTACCTAATCACCAAGAAGCAAACTACCAAAAAAAAAAAAAAACAGAAACAAGATATAATTCTCAACTACCCAAATAAAAGATGTAACTTTTTAGATTGTTAGAAAATATTAACAATATTTAACAATCAGTAAACTGAGGTAAAAGCTATTAATATATGCTGTTATGTATACCATTCTTCCAAGACTTTTGAATTACTGAAAATATTCCAATTTAAAAGTTGAAAAAATCTTGTCATAGTTGGTACTAAAGTAAAAGCTGCTGTGATTTAATTCTAAAAATAATTTTATGTGCTCCTCGTTTTCCTGTTTTTTATATAGCTTTTTACTTTTGCCTTTCTTACATCTTTTTACTTTTATACCTAGAATTGTACCAAACAGAAATATTTATAAATCAGCGTTTTCATACTGATCGTAACAAATATTCAATCAGTGAACCTACCTGTGTCCTTGTTTGGCAAATTTTTTGGGGGGTTATTTTTCGGCTGCATCGGGTCTTAGTTGCGGCATGCAGGGTCTTCGCTGAGGCATGTGGGATCTTTCGTTGCAGCATGCAGGCTCTCTCATTGAGGTGCAAGAGCTTAGTTGACACACTGCATGCGGGATCTTAGTTCCCTGACCAGGGACTGAACCCACGTCCCCTGCGCTGGAAGGCAGATTCTTTACCACTGGACCACCAGGGAAGTTCCTTGTTTGGTAAGTTTAAAAAACACTGAAGAAGATAAGACACAAAGGCAAAAATTAACATCATCTCCGATGACTGTCTTTAACATAGTTGAATCAAGCAAGAAAAAAATGAATCAATTTTCTAAACTTTTACACAGCTGAAAAAGCATAAAGTTTTATTAAGCCCATGAGAAATGACAGATATAAAAGCATAAAGTTGGGCTTCCCTGGTGGCGCAGTGGTTGAGAGTCCGCCTGCCGATGCAGGGGACACGTGTTCGTGCCCCGGTCCGGGAAGATCCCACAGGCCACGGAGCGGCTGGGCCCGTGAGCCATGGCCGCTGAGCCTGCACGTCCAGAGCCTGTGCTCCGCAATGGGTGAGGCCACAACAGTGAGAGGGCCGCGAACAGCAAAAAAAAAAAAAAAAAAAAAAAAGCAAAAAGTTTCATTAAGTCCATGAGAAATGACAGGTATTTTTCAAATGACTCTTGTTTAGAAATATCAGAAGTTAGAGATTGTCCTTAAAAACAGTAAGCAGGTCTAGAGGTGGAGTCAAGACGGTGGTGTGGGAAGACACCAAGTTAGCCTCTCCCCCCAACTAGGGTGCCTTTTGGCCGCTGGTGGGGGACTCTGACCCCCAAGGAGATGGAAGGAACCCCACAATGAACTGGTAGGACGTAGGGGGACTGAGGGGGGAGGAGAAGTGGAGGCCAGACAGGATCTGTGCCCCTGAGGCTGGGGAGATCAGGAGACTCAGGTGGGAGGGACTCTCTGGGAGGGACTCTCCAGAAAGAGTGGGAGACGAGCAGAGGGCAATTGCCTGGCCCACTCAGGCCAGGGAGCCTGCTGAGCTCCCAAGCTGGTACCCCCCTTCAGAGCCCCATCCAGGCTGCGTGGGTCCTGGGGGCATAGGAGGGTAGGCAGGGGGATCAGGAGAGGCAGGCGGGAGGGGCCCTCCAGGAGGAGCGGCAGAGGAGTGGAGGGTTATTGCCCCGCCCACTCAGACACGGGGAGCCTGCTGAGCTCCATGATGAGGTCCCCTGCCCTCTGAGACCAGGGGTGAGGGCACGCCTGGGCCCCTTCTGTTCCTTGAGCCTAAGCCCCACCCTCCACAGCCTCCAGGGCCTTTTCCAGCCCTGTGGGTCCTGAGCATTGGCCCCGCCCACTACCCAAACCTCACCCTTGCTTAGGCCCTGCCCCCCACAGCCAAGGCCCTTCCTCCCCCTTTTTTGTTTTTTCTTTTAGCTCCTCCTCTTTTTTACTACCATGGTACTGATGTACCTTCCGGTCATTGATTCATCTATATTTTTATTTTTATATTCATCCTAACATATCTGTTAGTTTCCTAGTCTAATTTTATTTTTTACTTTGTTATTTTTCTTTTTTTTTCCTTGCCGCCCCACATGGCTTGCAGGATCTTGGTTCACGAGCCTGGGGTCATGCTGAAGCTTTTGTGGTGGGAGCTCCAAGTTGGAACCACTGGACTAACAGAGAACCTCAGACCCCAGGGAATATTCATCGGAGTGAGGTCTCACAGAGTTCCTCATCTCAACACCAAGATCCAGCTCTACCGAACAGCCTACAAACTCCAGTGTTGGAAGCCTCAGGCCAAACAACCAGTAAGACAGGAACACAATCCCACTCATTAAAAAAATTTAAAAAAAGAGACGGCAAAAAAATATGTGACAGATGAAGGAGCAAGGTAAAAACCTACAAGACCAAATAAATGAACAGGAAATAGGCAATCTACCTGAAAAAGAATTCAGAGTAATGAAAGTAAAGATGATCCAGAATCTCGGAAATAGAATGGAGGAACAGATTGAGATAATACAAGAAATGTTTAACAAAGATCTAGAAGAACTAAAGAACAAGCAAACAGATGAACAACACGATAACTGAAATAAAAAATACACTAGAATGAATCAATAACAGAAAAACAGAGGCAGACTGGAAGACAAAATGGTGGAAATAACTGCAAAGAAACAGAATAAAGAAAAAGAATGAAAACAATTGAAGACAATCTCAGAGACCTCTGGGACAACACTAAACACATCAACATTCGAACTATAGGGGTCCCAGAAGAAGAAGAGAAAAAGAAAGGGTCTGAGAAAATATTTGAAGAGATTATAGTTGAAAACTTCCCTAACATGGGAAAGGAAATAGTCACCCAAGTCCAGGAAGCACAGAGAGTCCCATACAGGATAAACCATAGGAAACACACACCAAGACACATAGTAATCAAATGAACAAAAAATGAATTCAAAGAAGAATACTAAAAGCAGCAAGGGAAAAACAAAAAATAACATACAAAGGAATCCCCATAAGCTTATCAGCTGATTTTTCTGCAGAAACTCTGCAGGCCAGAAGGGAGTGGCAGGATATACTTAAAGTGATGAAAGAGAAGAACCTACAACCAAGATTACTCTACCCAGCAAGGATCTCATTCAGATTTGGGGAGAAATCAAAAGCTTTTCAGACAAGCAAAAGCTGAGAGAATTGAGCGCCACCAAACCAGCTTTACGACAAATGCTAAAGAAACTTCTCTAGGCAGGAAACACAAAAGAAGAAAAAGACCCAGAAAAACAAACCCAAAACAATTAAGAAAATGGTAATAGGAACATATATATCAATAATAAACTTAATGTAAATGGATTAAATGCCCCAATCAAAAGACACAGACTGGCTGAATGGATACAAACCCCAGACCCATATATATGCTGTCTACAAGAGACCCACTTCAGACCTAGGGACACATACAGACTGAAAGTGAAGGAATGGAAAAAAGATATTCCATGCAAACGGAAATCAAAAGAAAGCTGGGGTAGCAATACTCGCATCAGATAAAATAGACTTTAAAATAAAGACTGTTACAAGATATAAGGAGGAACACTACATAATGATCAAAGGATCAATCCAAGAAGATATAACAATTATCAATGTTTAAGCACCCAACATAGGAGCACATCAATACATAAGGCAAATGCTAACAACCATGAAAGAAGAAATTGACAGTAACACAATAATAGTAGGGGACTTTAACACCCCACTTACACCAATGGACAGATCACCCAAACAGAAAATAAATAAACAAACACAAGATTTAAATGATACAATAGACCAGATAGATCTAATTGATATTTATAGAACACTCCACCCTAAAGTGGCAGAATACACTTTCTTCTCAAGTGCACATGGAACATTCGCCAGGATATATCACATCATGGGTCACAAATCAAGCCTTCGAAAATTTAAGAAAACTGAAATCATATCAAGCATCTTTTCTGACCATAACGCTATGAGACTGGAAAGCAATTACAGGAAAAAAACTGTAAAAAACAAAAATACATGGAGGCTAAACAGTGTGCTATTAAATAACCAAGAGATCACTGAAGAAATCAAAGAATAAATTATAAAAATACATAGAAAAGGGCTTCCCTGGTGGCGCAGTGGTTGAGAGTCCACCTGCCGTTGCAGGGGACACGGGTTCGTGCCCCAGTCCAGGAAGATCCCACATGCCACAGAGAGGCTAGGCCCGTGGGCCATGGGCACTGAGCCAGCGCATCTGGAGCCTGTGCTCCTCAATGGGGAAGGCCGCAACAGCGAGAAGCCCGCGTACCGCTAAAAAAAAAAAAAAGAAAGAAAAAAATGACAATGAAAACAAGATGACCCAAAACCTATGGGATGCAGCAAAAGCAGTCTAAGAGGGAAGTTTATAGCAATTCAACCTCACCTCAAGAAACAAGAAAAATCTCAAATAATCTAATCCTACACTTAAAACAACTAGAGAAAGAAGAACTAAGGAAACCCAAAGTCAGTAGAAGGAAAGAAATCATAAAGATCAGAGCAGAAATAAATGAAACAGAAACAAAGAAAACAATAGCAAAGATCAATAAAACTAAAAGCTGGTTCTTTGAGAAGATAAACAAAATTGATAAACCCTTAGCAAGACTGATAAAAAAAAAGGGAGAAGACACAAATCAATAAAATTAGAAATGAAAAAGGAGAACTCACAACTGACACTGCAGAAATACGAAGGACTATAAGAGACTAGTACAAACAACTATACGGCAATAAAATGGATAACCATGAAGAAATGAAAAAATTCTTGGAAAGGTACAATTTTCCAAGACTGAACCAGGAAGAATTAGAAAATATAAACAAACCTATCATAAGTAATGAAACTGAAACTGTGATTTAAAATCTTCCAACAAATAAAAGTCCAGGACCAGATGGCTTCACAGGCAAATTCTATCAAACATTTACAAAAGAGCTAACACCAATCCCTCTCAAATTCTTCCAAAAAACTGCAGAGGGAGAAACACTCCCTAAGTCATTCTACAAAGCCACCATCAACCTGATACCAAAACCAGAAAAAAAGATCACAAAAAAAGAAACTTATAGATCAATATCACTGATGAACATAGATACAAAAATCCTCAACAAAATACTAGCAAACAGAATCCAACAGCACATTAAAAGGATCATACACCATGATCAAGTGGGATTTATCCCAGGGACGCAAAAATTCTTCAATATACAAAAATCAATCAATGTGATACACCACATCAAAAAATTAAGGAATAGAAACCACACGATCATCTCATTAGATGCAGAAAAAGCTTTTGACAAAATTCAACACCCATTTATGATAAAACCTCTCCAGAGAATGGGCAGAGAGGGAACCTACCTCAACATAATAAAGGCCATATATGACAAACCCACAGCAAGCATCATACTCAATGGTGAAAAACTGAAAGCATTTCCACTAAGATCAGGAACAAGACAAGGATGTCCACTCTCGCCACTCTTATTCAACATAGTTTTGGAAGTCCTAGCCCCAGCAATTAGAGAAGAATATGTAATAAAAGGAATACAAATTGTAAAAGAAGGAGTAAAACTGTCACTGTTTGCTGATGACATGATACTATACATAGAAAATCCGAAAGATAACACCAGAAAACTGCTAGAACTAAGCAATGAATTTGGTAAGGTTGCAGGATACAAAATTAATGCAGAGAAATCTCTGAAATTCCTATACACCACCAACAAAAAATCAGAAAGAGAAATTAAGGAAACACTCCCATTTACCACTGCAACAAAAAGAATAAAATACCTAGGAATGAGCCTGCCTAAGGAGGCAAAAGACCTATACTCAGAAAACTATAAAATACTGATGAAAGAAATCAAAGATGACATAAACAGGTGGAGACATATACCATGTTCTTGGATTGGAAGAATCAATAATGTGAAAATGACTATACTACGCAAAGCAATCGACAGATTCAATGCAATCCCTATCAAACTACCAATGGAATTCTTCACAGAATTAGAACAAAAAGTTTTACAATTCGTATGGAAACACAAAAGACCCCGAATAGCCAAAGCAATCTTGAGAAAGCAAAACGGAGTTGGAGGAATCAGGCTTCCCGACTTCAAACTATACCACAAAGCTACAGTAACCAAGACAGTATGGTACTGGCACAAAAACAGAAATATAGATCAATGGTACAGGATAGAAAGCCCAGAGATAAACCCACGCACCTATGGTCAACTAATCTATGACAAAGTAGGCAAGGATATACAATGGAGAAAAGACAGCCTCTTCAATAAGTGGTGCTGGGAAAACTGGACAGCTACATGTAAAAGAATGAAATTAGAACACTCCCTAACACCATACACAAAAATAAACTCCAAATGGATTAAAGACCTAAATGTAAGACCAGATACTATAAAACTCTTAGAGGAAAACGTAGGAAAAATATTCTTTGACATAAACCACAGCTAGATCTTTTTTGACCCACCTCCTAGAGTAATGGAAATAAAAACAAAAATAAACAAATGGGACTTAATTAAACTTAAAAGCTTTTGCACAGCAAAGGAAACCATAAACAAGACAAAAAGACAACCCTCAGATTGGGAGGAAATATTTGCAAATGAAATAACTGACAAAGGATTAATCTCCAAAATATACAAACAGCTCATGGAACTCAATATCAAAATAACAAACAATGCAGTTTAAAAATGGGCAGTCAAAGCAATCTTGAGAACGAAAAACGGAGCTGGAGGAATCAGGCTCCCTGACTTCAGACTACACTACAAAGCTACAGTAATCAAGACAGTATGGTACTGGCACAAAAGCAGAAATATAGATCAATGGAACAGGATAGAAAGCCCAGAGATAAACCCATGCACATATGGTCACCTTATCTTTGATAAAGGAGGCAGCAATGTACAGTGCAGAAAGGACAGCCTCTTCAATAAGTGCTGCTGGGAAAACTGGACAGGTACATGTAAAAGTATGAGATTAGATCACTCCCTAACACCATACACAAAAATAAGCTCAAAATGGATTAAAGACCTAAATGTAAGGCCAGACACTATCAAACTCTTAGAGGAAAACATAGGCAGAACACTCTATGACATAAATCACAGAAAGATCCTGTTTGACCCACCTCCTAGAGAAATGGAAATAAAAACAAAAATAAACAAATGGGACCTAATGAAACTTCAAAGCTTTTGCACAGCAAAGGAAACCATAAACAAGACCAAAAGACAACCCTCAGAATGGGAGAAAATATTTGCAAATGAAGCAACTGACAAAGGATTAATCTCCAAAATTTACAAGCAGCTCATGCAGCTCAATAACAAAAAAACAAACAACCCAATCCAAAAATGGGCAGAAGACCTAAATAGACATTTCTGCAAAGAAGATATACAGACTGCCAACAAACACATGAAAGAATGCTCAACATCATTAATCATTAGAGAAATGCAAATCAAAACTACAATGAGATATCATCTCACACCAGTCAGAATGGCCATCATCAAAAAATCTAGAAACAATAAATGCTGGAGAGGGTGTGGAGAAAAGGGAACACTCTTGCACTGCTGGTGGGAATGTGAATTGGTTCAGCCACTATGGAGAACAGTATGGAGGTTCCTTAAAAATCTACAAATAGAACTACCATATGACCCAGCAATCCCACTACTGGGCATATACCCTGAGAAAACCAAAATTCAAAAAGAGTCATGTACCAAAATGTTCATTGCAGCTCTATTTACAATAGCCCAGAGATGGAAACAACCTAAGTGCCCATCATCGGATGAATGGATAAAGATGTGGCACATATATACAATGGAATATTACTCAGCCATAAAAAGAAACAAAATTGAGCTATTTGTAATGAGGTGGATAGACCTAGAGTCTGTCATACAGAGTGAAGTAAGTCAGAAAGAAAAAGACAAATACCGTATGCTAACACATATATATGGAATTTAAGAAAAAAAAATGTCATGAAGAACCTAGGGGTAAGACAGGAATAAAGACACAGACCTACTGGAGAACGGACTTGAGGATATGGGGAGGGGGAAGGGTGAGCTGTGACAGGGCGAGAGAGAGTCATGGACATATACACACTAACAAACGTAGTAAGGTAGATAGCTAGTGGGAAGCAGCCGCATGGCACAGGGATATTGGCTCGGTGCTTTGTGACAGCCTGGAGGGGTGGGATAGGGAGGTTGGGAGGGAGGGAGACGCAAGAGGGAAGACATATGGGAACATATGTATATGTATAACTGATTCACTTTGTTATAAAGCAGAAACTAACACACCATTGTAAAGCAATTATACCCCAATAAAGATGTTAAAATAAATAAATAAATGAGCAGAATACCTAAATAGACATTTCACCAAGGAAGACATACAGATGGCCAAGAGGCACATGAAAAGATGCTCAACACCACTAATTATCAGAGAAATGCAAATCAAAACTACAACGAGGTATCACCTCACACTGGTCAGAATGACCATTATCAAAAAATCTAGAAACAATAAATGCTGGAAAGGGTGTGGTGAAAAGGGAACCCTCCTACACTGTTGGTGGGAATGTACATTGATACAGCTACTATGGAGAACAGTACGGATGTGCCTTAAAAAACTACAAATAGAACTACCATATGACCCAGCAATCCCACTACTGGGCATATACCCTGAGAAAACCATAATTCAAAAAGAATCATGTACCACAATGTTCACTGCAGCACTATTTACAACAGCCAGGACATAGAAGCAACCTAAGCATCCATTGACAGATGAAGGTATACAGAAGATGTGGCACATATATACAATGGAATATTACTCAGCCATAAAAAGAAATGAAATTGAGTTATTTGTAGTGAGGTGGATGGACCTAGAATCTGTCATACAGAGTGAAGTAAGTCAGAAAGAGAAAAACAAATACCATATGCTAACACATATATATGGAATCTTAAAAAAATAAAAATAAAAGGCACTGACGAACCTAGTTGCTGGGCAGGAATAAAGAGGTAGACATAGAACACGGACTTTATGACATGGAGTGGGAGGGTGAAGCTGGGGCGCAGTGAGAGCAGCATTGACATATATACACTACTGAATGTAAAATAGTTGGCTGGTGGGAAACAGGAGCTTAGCACAGGGAGATTGGCTAGGTGCTCTGCCATGACCTAGAGGGATGGGATAGGGAGGATGGGAGGGAGGCTCAAGAGGGAGGGGATATGGGGACATATGTATGCATACGGCTGATTCTCTTTGTTATGCAACAGAAACTAACACAGTATTGTGAAGCAATTATACTCCAATAAAGATCTATTTTTTAAAAATAAGTAAATAAAGAAATCTTCTAGCCAAACTAAAAAACAAACAAAAAAACAATGGGCAGTGAGAATGAATCTGATAAATTCTACAGGCCCAGAAATGGAAACATGAAAAATGTAAATCCAAAGCTGTCTCTGAATGTTCAGCTAGTTGAACAATCCTTGACACTAAATCAAATTTAGCTTAAATCAAAACTGAATTTTTCTATAGATTTCCATAGAGATAAAAGCAGGAAGCTTCAGAAACACATCGGTATGACAATTTAAACTTTAAAAAAAATGTATTTTCTTCACATATAAGGTAGGCACACTAACCCTCTGACCCTTTGAAAATAACAGGAATACATTAAAGGTACTGGCAAGGATTTGGTCACCATCCATTCAAAACAGTGATGTTAACACACCACCAAACCCCTAAATGATCTCTCCTTTTCAATTATGAATGATTCGTTCTTTCAGAGGTGAAGAAGGGTAATGTTGGAAGACATGAGATTTGTCTTGTATAATCAGGAGTGTCCCAATAGTTTTTCGTTTTTCTTTTTTCGATACGCGGGCCTCTCACTGTTGTGGCCTCTCCCGTTGCGGAGCACAGGCTCCGCACGCGCAGGCTCAGCGGCCATGGCTCACGGGCCTAGCCGCTCCGCGGCATGTGGTCCCCTGCATCGGCAGGCGGACTCTCAACCACTACGCCACCAGGGAAGCCCAATGTCCCAATAGTTTTAAATCAGTTTGATGTCTATTTTTATACAGAAAAATCTTTGCCTTCCAAGGATGATTTCAAAATCATCAAGGAATGTGCATACTGCACTTTATACTTATTAGGAAGGAATACTTTAACCAATAACTTTTTGTAAGTAAAAGCTACAACATCAAATCATACGTGAAGCAAATCTTAGGTGCAGAACTATCTCCACTGATGTGAAAAGTGAAAAGAAAAAAAGAAAAATCAAGCTTTGCTAACCGTTTAGGCAAATGCCACGTCCGCAAAACCTCGGAGGCGGGGTCTTGGTCCCGGTAGAGGGTCTCCAAAGATACCATCATTCAGTTCGATGTATGTACGAAAAGGAAGGTCAAGGGGCCCTTCCGCGACCTTTACGAAAAATTCCCAAGAATTCTGCCTTTGCCCCAGGGTGGAGCAGTCGTTGGGCATTCTCCTTGACATCCCCCAGGGAACAGGAGGTGCCCGCGACTGTCTCTCCTCAGAGCCGGTCCGGTGCGAGCAGGTTCCCACGTGGCGTGCGCAGGCGGGCTCCCACGTGGCGTCCGTAGCCCGCCCACAGCCGGCTCTGCATCCCCGGCCGGCGCTCTGATTGGCCAAGGACGGCGGAGCGTCTCCGGAGCCGGCAGCGACTCGGCCAAAATGGTCGGGCGCCGGGCGAAGCGTCGCAGCCAGGCGGACAGCTACCCGAGCAACCGGTCCCGTGCGTGGGCCCCATGCCAGCGGTGAAGATACCGCCGGGCGCCTCGGTCGCGCAACCCCACGTGGTCCCTGGTTAGCGGCAGGCACCGTCACCCTCCACCCTATGTCAGGTAGCGCTCACCTCAGCGCTCGAGGCGCCTCCACCTTCAGCTTTTTGGGCTTCGGCTCCTCCTCAGCCGCTGCCATTTTCACACTCCCACCTCACTTAAGCTCCAGCGCTCGCCGGTATGACAACTTTCAAGGGTTAAACATGTATTACTATTATTGGACACTATTATCTCCTAAAATGATCCACTGGAAATGCTAGATTTATCATCTGCTACTGCATCTCAGAGTCTCACGAGCCTAACATAGTTGCAATTACTCAGTGACAATCTGTTTGTTCTAGTAATCTTTCAGTTGTAAGTATAATTTTTGACCAGAATCTTGTATTTCAAAATACTGGGATCCTCCACTACTGTGTCAAATTAAAAATAAAACAAAACCCTGGTTACACTGCTAATTATAATAAGTTTTAGAAGATTTGGGGAAGTATAAAAGCTTTCTAGATTTAATTACATTTTTACATTATTTATGCTGAAGATTTAGCAAAAACAAATTAGTAACTATAAGGGAGAAATTGTCCTGGAAATGTAGATTCTTCTGCTAGCTAAACTTTCACAGTAAATAATAAAGCTTTTTCTTTCCAGGCCCCTAACTAGAGGACTTACGTTTCAGGAAGACTCTTTTTTAAAAAAAAATTAAGTATGGGAGATGTCAGGAATGGAAGGCAAATTCCCAGCAACCCAAAAGTTGGGCAGCTGGTCTGTAAAGCAAGGAGAGATATCCAATGGTTCCACAAGATGAGAGGTGAACTGTGAAGTCCCAGAAAATCCCTGCAATCTCACCAGGACTCAGATACATACAGGTCTTGCTAGAGAGAAAGTCCAGATCCCACTCTGAAAACATCTGAGGCCAGTGATGAACTAAAACAAGTTGCAGTAAAAGTGCACAGTCAGCTCAGTGACAGATCAGATTGACTCGTCCACTCTAGTAGCCTGGTATTTACCCTTCTGAAGGTGAACAATATTTACTTCAGTCTCTTCTATTCTTTTATATTAAATGTCCAGAATGCAATTAAAAATCAAAATACATATGGAAAAAAGAAGAAAATGTGGACCCGTGGTCATAAAAGAAAATAATCAATAGAAACAGACCCTGGCCTTACCCACATATTGAAATTATCAGACTAGGACTTTAAGATAACTATGGTAAAAATGCTGAAGTACCTAATGGGAAAGATGAAAATATGTTTGAAGAGATGAAGACTTTCAACAGAAACATGGAAACTTTTTTTTTAAGAATCTAATGGAAATGCCAGAAATGAAAAATATGATATCAGAAGTAAGGAATTCATTGGATGGGTGTAACCACAGATCGGACAAAGTAGAGGATAGTATCACAGAGCCAAGTTTAGATCAATATAAGTATCCAAACTGAAACAGAGGAAAAAGAGAGAGAAAAAAAATAATAACAGAACAGATCTGTGGGAAAATATCAGATGGTCTAACATTAATGTAATTGGAGTCCCAGAAGCAGAGGAGGGAGAAAGTGAAGTAGAAGAAATATCTGAAGATACACTGGCCAAGAACTTCCCAAAATTGATAAAAGACAACAATCCAAAGATTTAAGACTCTCAGTGAATTCCAAGCAGAATAAACACAAAGAACTGACCTAGTCATAGCAAAATCAAATTTCCAAAAATAAAAAGCAGATCTTAAAAAGAGCAGCCAGAGGAGCGAGGGGTGGGAAATACATTATATACAAGCAGGAAAGGACACACATAAAGGCTGATTTCTCCCCAGAAATACCGCAAGTCAGAAGACAATGGAGAAATTTCTGTAAAGTAATATAAGAAAGATAAAGGTCAACCTAGAATACCATATTCAGTGAAAATATCTTTCAAAAATGAAGAGGAAATAAAGATATTCTTAGAAGATAAAAGTTGAGAGAATATGTCTCCACAAGTTTTACTATGAGAAATGTGAATGGTAGTTCTTCAGCCTAAAAGGAAATAAAACTGACAGAACTCTAGTACTGCAGAAAAAAAATAAAGGGCAAAAGAAAGGATAAATTATCTGAGTAAATGTTTAAAAAAATTTAGTACCTTTATTTTATATATTTTCTTCTCAAATTTCTATAGAAGACCATCGATTTTTAAAGCAAAAATTAAGAAATTGAGAAGCTTATAGCATATACAGCAATGAGAACATAAAAGGCAGAGTAGGTCAATGGAATTGTGCTGTTGTAATGTCCTTATACTCTTCATGAAATAGTCTGATATTAATTGAAAGTAGATTATGATAAAGTAAACATGCATGTAATACTTATTCCTACAGCAGGTTATTACCTAAAAGTTTTGCCTTAAGTTAAATCTGATTTTCCAATAGAAACAATGGCATTAAAAGAAGATGAGGCTTCCCTGGTGGCGCACTGGTTGGGAGTCCGCCTGCAGATGCAGGGGACATGGGTTCGTGCCCGGTCTGGGAAGATCCCATGTGCCGCGGAGCGGCTGGGCCCGTGAGCCATGGCCGCTGAGCCTGCGCGTCCGGAGCCTGTGCTCTGCAGCGGGAGAGGCCACAACAGTGAGAGGCCCGCGTACCGCAAAAAAAAAAAAAAAAAAAATGTTTTCCTAAGGACTCAAATTCAAGGCCTCCCTCTGCTGCTCACTGCTGAGTATACTTCGTTGTGGCAATGTCCCAAATTGGCAATGCACAGCCTGAGAGGAGGTGGTCTCCCAGAGCCTGCCCATCCTCGATGCTCCCCTCAGCTGATCTAACATGTCCCCCCATCTCCAGGTCAAAACCTCTGAGGACACTCCTCTAACTACTTCACTCTTCACCCTTCTCTCTCCTACAATCCACGGCTCTCCAGCCTATTGTTTTGCTGCAAAAACATCTTTTGCACTTCTAGACTTTTGCACTTGTGTGCCTAGATGGGATGATTCTATAAATCTATTTTACAACTTTTTATGTGTTCTTTGTTTTTTTTTTTTAATTTGCAATGTATTCTGGACACCTTTCCAAGTCATTTCAGAGAGTTAGCTCATTCTTTTCAATAATTATGTGGCATTTCACTGCGTAGATGTGCTATAATTTATCAATTCCTACTGATGAACATTTGTGATGTTTCCCATTTTTTAATATTAAAAATAATGCTGTAATTCTCAAACACTGCTCGTAGGGGTATAAATTAGCATAGCAGAATGGATAAACAAATTGTAGCATATATTCATAAACTGGAATATTCACTATATGTGAAAATGAATGAATCACAGTTATAGGTAAGAGCAGGATTAATTACATAAAAAAAGAAGCAAGACATGAAAGAATACTTAAAGCATTTTCCATTTATATAAATTTCAAAAATTGGCAAAACTATATTATTTTACAGATGCATACACAGGCGATAAAAATTTAAAGAAAAGGAAAAACATTATTAGCAAAAAGTCAAGATAGTGGTTACTTGTAGAGGCTATGCTATCCAATATAAATATAATGTGAGCCATGAAAGCAAGCCATAAATGTAATGTTACGTTTTCTAGTAGTCACATTAAACAAAAGGAAAAAAGAGGTGAAATTAGGTACTTCCCTGGTGGTCCAGTGCGTAAGACTCCGTGTTCCAAATGCAGGGGGCCTGGGTTCAATCTCTGGTGGGGGAACTAGGGTCCCACATGCCACAGGGCAACCGGGCCCGCGCACAACTAGAGAGAAGCCCACACACCACAACAAAGAATCCTGCGAGCCACAACTAAGACCTGATGCAGCAAAAAAATAAAGAAATATATATATTTTTAAAGAGTCTGCATGCCACAACTAAGAGTCCGCATGCCGCAACTAAGACCCGATGCCGCCTAAATAAATATTTTTTAAAAATAGTGAAATTGGGGGCTTCCCTGGTGGCGCAGTGGTTGAGAGTCCGCCTGTCAATGCAGGGGACACGGGTTCGTGCCCTGGTCCGGGAGGATCCCACGTGCCGCGGAGCGGCTGGGCCCGTGAGCCATGGCCGCTGAGCCTGCGCGTCCGGAGCCTGTGCTCCGCAGCGGGAGAGGCCACAACAGTGAGAGTCCCGCGTACCGCAAAAAAAAAAAAAAAAAGTGAAATTGGACTTCCCTAGTGGCATAGTGGTTAAGAATCCGCCTGCCAATGCAGGGGACACAGGTTCAATCCCTGGTCTGGGAAGATCCCACATGCCACAGAGCAACTAAGCCCACATGCCATAACTACTGAGCCTGCGCTCTAGAGCCCACAAACCACAACTACTGAGCCCGTGTGCCACAACTACTGAGCCTGCGCTCTAGAGCCCACAAGCCACAACTACTGTGCCACAACTACTAAAGCCCATATGCCTAGAGCCTTTGCTCCACAACAAGAGAAGCCACCGCAATGAGAAGCCCATGCACCACAACGAAGAGTAGCCCCTGCTCGATGCAACTAAAGAAAGCCCACGCACGGAAATGACCCAATGCAGCCAAAAATAAATAAATAATTTATTTTTTAAAAAAAACAGTGAAATTAATATATATTTAACCCAATACATTCAAAATATTGTCATTTCAACATGTAATCCATATTAAAAATTATTAATGAAGTGCTTTACATTTTCTTATACTAAATCTTCATAATCCAGTGTGAGTTTTATACTCACAGCACATGTGAAATCCACCTAGCCACATATCAAGTGCTTATTAGCCATGTGTGGCTGGTGGCTTCCATACTGGACAACCCAGTTCTAGCAGATATAAAAATCAGGAAGGAAGTTACCCCTATAGGAAAGAAGTAAAATTGTAATTGGGAAAGACCCTGGGGACTTCGGGGGAACTGGCATTATTATCTTTCCTGATATGAGTGTTGGTTACATGAATGTTTGCTTCATAATTATTCATTAAACCATATATGAACTTTATGAGCTTTTTCAAATGTGCTTTATTTCATCAAAAAAAGTTTTAAAATTACTGAATGTAGGGACTTCCCTGGTGGCACAGTGGTTAAGAATTCACCTGCCAATGCAGGGGACACAGTTTCGAGCCCTGGTCCGGGAAGATCCTACATGCCACGAAGCAACTAAGCCCGTGCGCCACAACTACTGAGCCTGCACTCTAGAGCCTGGGGGGGCCAACTACTGAGCCCACATGCCACAACTACTGAAGCCCACACGCCTAGAGGCCGTGCTCCACGACAAGAGAAGCCACTGCAATGAGAAGCCCACGCACCGCAACAGAGTAGCCCCTGCTCACTGAAACTAGAGAAAGCTCGCACACAGCAACAAAGACCCAACACAGCCAAAAATAAATAAATAAATAAATAAATAAATATTTTCTTTAAATACTGAACGTAGGGCTTCCCTGGTGGCGCAGTGGTTGAGAGTCTGCCTGCCGATGCAGGGGACACGGGTTCGTGCCCCGGTCCGGAAGGCTCACACATGCCGTGGACCAGCTGGGCCCGTGAGCCATGGCCGCTGAGCTTGCGCTCCGCAACGGGAAAGGCCACAACAGTGAGAGGCCCGCATACCGCAAAAAAAAAAAAAATATATATATATATATATATATATACTGAATGTATATTCTTGTAATTTATTGTTATAAACTTGAGCAAGTATTTCTGAAGGATAAATTTATAGAAGTGTAACTACTGGATCAAATGATACAAACATTAAAACATTGAATAGTACTAAATTACCTTCCAAATGCTTATACCAATTCTCACTCCTACCAATAACGAGTGAAAATTCCCATTTCTCCACATACTTACTAACACTGGGTTTTTATCAATTTTAGGACATTTTTGACAGGTATGTGTAAGAAGATATCTGAAGAGTTAGGGTCATTCAATGACTATTTCAAGAAATTACAAAGTATTCCATTCAGTACAGGTTCTCCTTTTGCACAGGTAGGCACTAACAATCAGCTTGGTGGTCCTCCTGGTGCCTCTGAAACAGATGGGACACCTGTGTTCTTGGGTTACCATTGCCCTGCACTAGCAGCTTTACCCTGCAGCTAGATAATATTTGAAATAGCCTTGCTTGAAAGTGCCTACACCAGCCTTCATTCTGACCGAACATGTTAGCATTTGATACTTCGCCTCAGGGCTTTCATGCTTTCAAGCTTTGGCTTGAGTGGTGGCCAAAAGCAAAGACCTCAAAGCCAAAGATGACCTTGATTCCACAGACTGAAAAAAAAAAAAAAAAATCTTACATCTTGGCACTATTCCAAACTTTCTCCTCTAGTGGCATTATAGTCCTGTTTCCTTGTATGTGACATTTTAAATGTTTAGAATATGTTTAGGACTCCTCTAATAAAACTGCCTTCAGAGATTTATCAGCCACGTAAGAAAAATGAGTCCTATTACTCTATAATCACAAAATAGTCCTTTATTTGTCAGATTCTTCGCTCTCTCCCATCCCTCTCTTTCCTCCTTCCCTTTCCTCTTCCTTCTCTCTCCCAACATTGCTTAGCTTAGTTCTGATCTCTCTTTCCTTGCTCTGCAACAGCCTGAGAATCCCAGAGGCAAGATGCCCCAGGACCAAAAGGTGGGCAACAGAGAAGTAAGGAACCCTGGAGACAAATTGAGATTTTAACCACAGAAGCACTTACCCAGAGCATTAGCAAGTACTACTAGATAGCCGATTGTGTTAGCTGGGTACCTAGGCTAACTTTGTAGGGCTTATGAACAAACTGGACTCAACGAACATGCTCTCGGAACGGAACTTGTTCGTATGTAGGGGACTTACTGTAGATCTATAGAGGAGGGCGTCTAGTGCTTATTTGCTAGCAGGAGTCAATAACATGGGCACAAATAACTTGGCCCCCAAGTGAAATAATCAGTAATTAATTCAGGCCTGCTTGTACTTTTCTCTGAAGTGAGAAAAAGAGACTGTCTGGTATTGTAGAACTATGATTACAGAACAGGATATCCGACTAAGTAGGGGTTTCCAGGCTCCATTGCAGAACTCCTGAATCAGATTCATCAAGGATGATCCTCCTGGTTAGGAACCACTTAAGAGAAGGAGGCACACAGAGGTTCAGCCTAATAGCCCAAGACATAAATCTGCAGACACACACACACGCGCCCATCACTTATTAGTATGTGACTTTGAAAGTCGTTATGACTCTTGCTTTTCTTATCAGTAAGACAGAGATGATGCCTACCACAAAGGGCTAGTTTAAGGATTCTGTGTGTAAAGCACTTGCACATAATAAGTTCTCAACAATAAGTACTTATGATAATAATCAGATAATGATTTTAACAAGATGATAAGTGCCATCCAATTTTTCTGAATCTTTTTACAATAAGCTCATATTATTTTTATGCTTAGGGGAAAAAATTAAGCTCCTTCTATTTTTAATGGGTCTTGCTTTTTCAACAGCGTAGCCTTTAAGTACCATTATAGAACCTGCTATTAAAATTTTAAAGAGGAGGGGGAATATGGGTCAGTTTCATGGAATAGGAACTAGGGAAAAAAATAATTTCCATCTCTTAAAAACATAACTTTTTTTATCCCAGTTATATTTACAGGTACTGAAATAGAAATGAACAAGACAGACATAAGATCTACTCTTAAAGTCTTTATGGAGTAGAAGGAAAGCAACGACTTATAACAGAAATCACTGGAATTGTGCTAAGTGACACTGTGTCACAAGGTCCCTCACCAGGTCTGGAGGGTCACAGAGGTTTCCTGAAGAAGAGATACCTGTGCTGGGTAGAAAAGAGAAAATCTAGAAGAAGAGTAGAGAAGCACTCACCAGGCAGAGGAAGGAGCCTGGGTAAACTCCCTGAGGTGGAAAGAAGAGTGGGAGAGGGAGCGGTAGTTGGTTGAGAATCATAAGAAAAAGCTTGTGTAGCACAGAGGGGCAGATCGTCCAGGCCTGTGGAAAGGCTAAGGATTTGGGACTTGATCCCAAATACAATGGAAAGCCATGGGTGGGTTTTAGGTGGAAGTGATATCATATGACCTATTCTTCCATAGAGTAGTCTGGGTGCTTTGTGAAGCACTGAGATGTTGTGATATAATAAGAAATACATACTTGGTCTTCATCCCAGGTTCTTGGCACAGAGCTTCGAAAACCCTTAGAATTTCCTGAGTGGACAGAGGTGACAGGAGTGTTTTTTGTTATTCATAAGAAGTCATTTTCAACCATACCTGAGTTGAATGAGGAACTCTTGATAGGGCCCTAGATAGTTTCAGGGTGGGGCTGGGGGAACCAACCATGTGATTAAAGTGTGGGAACTTACAGTCCCACCCATCCAAGGAGAGGAGAGGGGCTGGAGATTGAGTTTAATCACCAAAATCGCAGCAATATCTTTTTGGATCCACCTCCTAGAGTAATGAAAATACAAACAAAAATAAACAAATGTAACCTAATTAAACTTAAAAGCTTTTGCATAGCAAAGGAAACCAGAAACAAAACGAAAAGACCACCCACAGAATGGGAGAAAATATTTGCAAATGATGAGACAGACAAGGTATTAATCTCCAAAATATGTAAACAGCTCATGCAGATCAATATCAAAAAAACAAACAACCCAATCAAAAAATGGGCAGAAGATCTAAATAAACATTTCTCCAAAGAAGACACACAGATGGCCAAAAAGCACATGAAAAGATGCTCAACATCACTAATTATTAGAGAAATGCAAATCAAAACTACACAGTCAGAATGGCCCTCATCAAAAAGTCTACAAACAATAAGTCTACAAACAGTCTACACTGTTGGTGGGAATGTAAATTGGTACAGCCGCTGCAGAGAACAGTATGGAGGTTCCTCAGAAAACTAAAAATAGAGCTACCATATGATCCAGCAATCCCACTCCTGGGCATATATTTGGAGAAAACCATAATTTGAAAAGATACATGCACGCCAGTGCAGCACTATTTACAATAGCCAAGACATGGAAGCAACCTAAAAGCCCACTGACAGAGTTTAATCACCAACGGTCAGTGATTTAGTCAATCATGCCCACATAATGCAACCGCCATAAAACAATGGGGTTGGGAGAGCTTCTGAGTTAGTGAACACATCAAGGTGCTGGGAGGGTGGTACACTTGAAGAGGACATGGACGCTCCTTGCCCCTTCCCACATACTTTGCCCGATATATCTCTTCCATTTGTCTGCTCCTGAGTATTCTTGGAGTCAGGCATGATAACCATTTCACCATGAGGGCCCTCTAAGTATTCTTTATAATAAACCAGTAATAATAAGTAAAGTGTTCTCCTGAGTTCTAGCAAATTATCAAACCCCAGGAGGGGATCATAGGAACCCCAGTAGGTCAGAAATACAATGGTCCAGACTTTCCATTGGTGTCTGAAGCAGGGGCAGTCTTGTGTGACTGGGCCCTAAGTCTGTGGGATCTGACACTAACTCCAGGTAGACAGTATCAGAATTTAATTGAATTTTAGGACACCCAGCTGGTATGAGAAAATTGGTTTTGGTGTGGGGAAGAAAAACATACATTTGGTTTCAGAAGTGTTGTGAGTACAGAAAAAGAGTTTTACTTTAAGAATGGATTCAGGGGAGGTAGGAATTAATGGAAAAATGGCAGTATAGGTAAAAATGAAAAATAGACAATTCTCATCAATTATTTAGGAGGTGGAATCAACAAAACTTGATGGTGGATTGGAAATGGCAAATGAGGAAAAGTGAAGCAATAAGGGTAAATCCTAGGTTTCTGATTTGGATAACTATGCTTGGGGGTACCATCTACTGAGATGGCAAGCACTGAACCAGGGTCAGGTCCTAGGGGCCAAGAAGAGGAAATTAGAGTGTCCGGTACATAGCAGGAAATAGGCACTCAGAAGCAAGGTCTGGACTGCATTATCAATTTGGGAGTGGTCGCCCCAGGAATGTGTCATCAATACGTCCCCAGACCCCATCTCCTCCAACTGCAAAGTGAGGCCACATCTCTATGAACATCTAAATTGCTTCATCCTTTCCCAGGGCTCTCCTCCAGAAATACCCAAAGATTCTCAGGGCTGCTCACACTGGCCCGGCTCTCCCAATCCTAATGTGCCTCTTGCCGCCACCACAGCAAGGGCAGAGGACTCAGACATGCCCCTCAAGTCAGGTCTCCACCACCACTGACCCCTCTGTGGCCAAGCCTACAGGTCACCTCCAGCACTTTCTTCCTGGATGGCAAAATCAAAGACCAGTGTTGCCATCAAGGGAAGAATTGCTCTCACTCCTGATTTCCTTGAGGAAAGATTTTCCTTCAGTGCATTCCTAGCCCCTCTCCATTTGGGGACGTAAAATGACTTACCCGCTTGGAAATTTGGAAAGAACTGGAAACGCAAGATATTCACCCCCTGGGAGACCAATTTGTCTGCTCCTCCAGAGGCTGGCTCTTCCCCCCACATCCTGGTCCAGCACTGCCTGTGACTGATAGGGAAATTCTGCCTAATTCTGGGCTTTGAGATGAGCAAAACCATTTTGAATAACAGACCTAAAGTATATCATGCCCTTTGACAGTAAAAAAGGGGGAGAGGTGGAGATTTTGACCCATTATGGTATCTAGTACATACCGTTTACTATTTGCTGTCTCTCCATAACATAAACTAAATGTGTACGTCATTTTTAAGTATAAATACACCATAAGTTAACCAGTCCTCAATGAACAGCCATTCATCTTGTTACCACTTTTCTACTGTTTAAGCCTCATCTCAATTAATATCCTTGAACATATAATTTAACTGTCTATAGACTAAGAGTAGAGCTGCTGGGTCAAAAGACATATATATATTTTTTTGGGGTGGGAGCTGCATTGGGTCTTCGTTGCTGCGAGCAGGTTTTCTCTAGTTGCGGAGCGGGGGCTACTCTTCGTTGCGGTGCGTGGGCTTCTCATTGCGGTGGCTTCTCTTGTTGCGGAGCACGGGCTCTAGGCGCACAGGCACAGTAGTTGTGGCACAGGCTCAGTAGTTGTGTCACATGGGCTTAGTTGCTCCACAGCATGTGGGATATTCCTGGACCAGGGCTCGAACCCATGTCCCCTGCATTGGCAGGTGGATTCTTAACCAGTGCGCCACCAGGGGAGTCCTATATATTTTTTTGTTTGCTTGTTGTGTTTTTTGTTTTTTTAAATATTGATACACCTTGAGACAATATACACTTCTACCTGCATGAATGTATTAGTATTATATTGCTACATAATAAACAAACTTAAAAGCATAAAAGTGTCTGTGGTTGGGGAGTGTAGGTACAGCTGAAATGTTGGTACAAATCAACAATCTCTTATCTGCAATCCCCAAAATCAAAAAGACTCTGAAAATCTTAAATTGTTCACAACCCATTTGGTAGCATAATCTGGTTTGATATGAACTTTTTTGTCAGCAAAACGTTCTCTGGACTGATGCAAAACTATTTACAGTTTTATTTACCTCATTTACTGTGAATATTCATATAGTTCAATGCAGAACTAAAAATATATTTGATAAACTGCATATTGCCCTGGGCCTCACTAGGAATATTAAATAATATACAACATTTACCTTTCTAAAGCCCCCAAAAATCAGAATTCTGAAATATTTATAGTCCCAAGTGTTTTTGAATAGGGGTTATGGAACTCTCTCTTATTGATTTCCAAAATGTTTTTGTAGATTAGGAAAGTAAACATATTTTCATAGATATTGCCAGTTTTTCCTGCATGTTCCAATCTATCATATAGTATTATAGGATTTTTTAATTATTAATTAATTCATGTTCATTACAAAAACCTTCAAATATAGATTATAACAGTGGTTCTTAATCCTTTCAAGTAAATGATGACTTTGAAAATCTGATTAAAGCAATGGGAAAACTCCCCAGAAATTTTACATATAATTTCAAGAGCTTTATAAGCTTAGACACCAGATTAACAGCCTCTGCCTTCTATGCGCTTCCTAGGAGCTTTCATCCTTTCCTTTGACTTCAATTATCATCTATCTATGACATACATACATACATATATATACATTCAGCCCAGATCCATTTCCTGATTATTATCTCTCCATATTCATCAGACTACTAAACAGCTCCACTCAAATATTTCATCAACATCAAACTCGACACATCAAAAACTTAAATCATTTTCTCCTATGCCAAAACCATTCACCTCTTTATATTAATTTTTAATGAATCAAAAATTCATTAAAAATTCAATAACCACTCAACTGAGTCAGCCAAAAATCTGGTCAGCAACCATGACTTCCAAATCTCCTCTACCCTTGACATCTCTCAATTTTATCCACTTCTCATCTCCACTGCAACAAACTTAGTTTGACCACCATGCGCTGCCTGAATTACTCTAACAGCCTTTTAAATAGTTTTCCTACCAGAGTTTTTATCCTCTCCAATCCATGTTTAACGTTGTAACCAGAATGATCTTACTAAAATGCAAATCTGGGGAATTCCCTGGCGGTCCAGTGGTTAGGACTCTATGCTTTCACTGCCGAGCACCTGGGTTCAATCCCTGGTCAGGGAGCTAAGATCCCACAGGCACTGGGTGTGGCCAAAAAAAAAAAAAAATGCAAATCTGATATCACGCCCTCATTTAAAACTCTCCAATGACTTCCACTGCTCTAGGGCTTACAAAGCCCTTTATCATCTACAATCCACTGACTCCCGCAGGATCACCCCTACACCTGATCGTTTTCCCCAAGTCCCCATGTCAGTGAATGTCGCCACTTACCAAGTTGCTCAGGACAGAAACCTGGACTCTCTCCTCCCCCTCACTCTCTATATCTACTTAGTCACCATATCTTGCTTCTACCTCAGTGCCACCACCTTGGTCCAAGTTACCCTCTTTTTCTCACCTAGACTACTAAACTAGCCTTTCCTCATTGAGGAGGGAGCAAAGTAGATGGTTCTCATGAATAGCTTGACCAACCATTAGTAAAGAGTTCAATTTTGTACTGTAAAAATATTCGTGTAAGGACATTTGACATATGCTTTTAAAAACCCTGGTGAATATTTAAGAATCAGAGAAACTAGAGTTTCCATGTAAACTATAAAATAAAATAAAATAAAATAGGGACTGTCCTGGTGGTATAGTGGTTAAGAATCCACCTGCCAAAGCAGGGGACACAGGTTCAAGCCCTGGTCCAAGAAGATCCCACATGTCGCGGAGCAACTAAGTCTGTGCGCCACAACTACTGAGCCTGTGCTCTAGAGCCCGCGAGCCACAACTACTGAGCTCACGTGCCACAACTACTGAAGCCTGTGCTCCGTGACAAGAGGAGCCACCTCAGTGAGAAGCCCACGCACCGCAATGAAGAGTAGTGCCCGCGCGCCTCAACTAGAGAAAGCCTGCATGCAGCAACGAAGACCCAACGCGGCCAAAAATAAATAAATAAATTTTTTTTAAATAAATTAAATTAAATTAAGTAAAATAACAAGATCAAGGCTTTGTATATATTCCAAAGACTGAAAGCTGACACATCAAGAAAACAAATACCAAGAAAAAATATTATGCTTTAATAAAACCATGGTACTATTTTATTACTCAAGGTAAATGAAGTAAAGAAGTTTAAAGGGACCGAGATTTCATTCTGCTTGAAAGCTCACAAGTTAGCCTATTAACTGTCTGACGGATGCTGACAAAGACAGGAGACTCCAGGGTCAGAGACAAAGGTCTTTATTGCCCTCAGCAACAGCAGTAGCTGGAGGATAGCATTTCTTGTTAAGCATCCTCGAGCTCTCATTCTCACAGAGAGACATAAAGAGGGCCTAGGTAACATCTATACATACAATGGGTTTCATTACAGGCGAGAACCTCTGAACTTTGAGAACCCAAATCTTTTTATACTGGACAGTAAGCATGTCTCTGCCTTTTGCTCCAGAAAGGAACACTGTATCTTCCAAGGTTCTAAGCAAACCTACCATTCACCCTAAAAGGAGACACTACATCTTCCAAAGCTGTTCCTTTAACAAACATCCTTAGAAAGATAGTCGGGAACAAAGGCAATCAGAACCACTGTTATAAGACATGCAGAAAATGTGAGAGGCCCACAGAGAACTATCTCCCAACAATATCCACTCCACGCACACATTAGTTTCTATACATCTCTCTTTTTTTGGCCATGCTGCTTGGCATATGGGATCTTTGCTCCCTGACCAGGGATCGAACTCACAACCCCTGCATTGGAAGCGTGGAGTCTTAACCACTGGACCGCCAGGGAAGTCCCAGTTTCTATACATCATTACGCCGCTCCATCAGCCACTCTAATTAATCTAACCAACAGAGGCTGGAACCAAATCAACTTATCTAGCACAGCATTTAATTAAGGCTACTATCCAATAGGATTCTGACAACAGGATGAGGCCATCCTACCTTGATCTCAACCATGGCCCCCAGCACCCTAGAACCAACCCAGCTTAACAAATCCCCAGAACTATCAGGGTCTAATTTAGAAAGCCATGTTTCTGTATTGACCTTTCCACTTGGCCCAAGGCATTAACCCAGGCACAGCAAGGTGTACTTGAGATTGCACAATTTCCACCTTGGCCCATAAGGAGGAAGTCTAGGGCAATTCTCTCATCCGTAACAACTTTGGCTAATGAGTTGAGGCTGACCTGAAATCCTTCTAAGGCCAAGGCAGTGCCATGGATCACTTCAGCTAAAATCATGAAATTCTGTACCACCTTTTCTAATTGGATGACTCCTGTTATAGGGATCACTGCCCATAAGGTGTACATGAATAGCAAATCAGTTACCTTTCTGGAGAGCCTTGTGGGAGAGATCTCCGCAGTCATCTGAGGGCCACATGATCTGTCAGGGGTATTTCTAAACACTTGCAGGTCTCTCGTGATTGCCCCAGAGGGTGTTTTTCAGGAGACAAGTTAACTCCTGACTTCCACACAAGAAATAAAGTCCAGAGGTCACATGTGGTGTCCCTGGAAAGAAAATGTTTTTACAATTGTTGGCCTCAAGTGAGACCTCCATTATTCAAAGGGCGTAGGTTGACGGTTCCTCCAAGGGGCCTCCTGGCAAGCTGGTATACCTTAGTTAGGGTTCCCAGTTCAGTGTAAATAGTTGAATCTAGTCACTATTTTTGGAGGGATTGCCTGAGGGCCGACAGTCCAAACTGTCCTGTCTGTCCAGTGCCAGCAGGAAGGTGGCATTTGTTCACCCCCTGGAGACTGAGCGATGGCTATGGAAATGGAACATACCCAGAGGTGTTAACCAGTGTTTTGCATGGGAGATGCAGAAGCTGGGGCTATCCTCTGCTTTATTTGATAGACTTCTTGGTAAGGTCAAAGGGAACGGCAATCAAAATCATGGTCAGAGCCATCTGGAGGTGCAGGAGGGGGATGGCAGATTCAGCAGTCAGTTCCATTTAAGGGGCTTGCACCATCGGGAGAGCCACATCAGGGCATTTTCCTTCCTGAGGAAGGATCCAGGGTGGCTCTGAAAGACAAAAGATCATTCGAGTTCCTTCCTCCCTGTCCTGGAGTTTAAAGTGTTCTCACCTCAAGCACTGGAGTTGTTCTTTCTCTCCATCACCACAAAATCAGTCTGTCCCATTCCAGTAGCTATAACTTCGCCTTTTTTCCAATCGGCTCTACTCACCCAGACCTCTCATTTGGAAGAGGCAGGTACAAAAGAGATAAGGCATTTGATAAAACTTATAGAAACTCATTAGGCCACTAACCTTGGCCTGCATGAACCACTGGGTGAATCCCAAGGTGGTGTACTCAACCACGTACCGATTAGCCTTATGATACGGAGCTCTATCCATCCAACAAGAGAAGCCAGGGGACTGAGCCGGTTTGGAAGCCCTAGGCCCCCTTTTGGCTGGGCAGCCAACCTACCAGCCTGGGGTTGCCATGAGTGAACAGGAAAGCATCATGCCCAGGAATGGTCAGGGAGGAATCCCAAATTGTAAAATAATAAAAGATCATCCGAATCACTAACCAGAGAGTGGATGAGAAGAGATGGTCCCTTTCTGAGCACAGCCACATACAGTGACCAAACTGCCTTATTAAGGTATATGAACCAGGAAGAGATGAGGGATTAAGAGTCAAAAATATATTTAAATTGATTTTTGGGGAGGCCATTCCAATACTCAATGATATCAGATACCTGTGAATGGCAGGGAGCATGAAATGGCCCTCGAATACCTTGACTGTCAGCGCACGGTTGAGTAGCTTTTGTGATTACAAAAAAAAAAGCATACCACTGTCAAGCTACAAATGGGTCATGAAAACATGACACAGAGCAGTTTCAAGGGCCACAACAGTGTGGCTGCAATCAGCTGATTAGGCTGGAACAGCAATATTATAAGCCCAGAAAATGCCAACAGCTGTGAGGCACAACAGGCAGCCCTAAGAGGAAGTCAAAGTTCTGATGTATTCAATTGGCCAAGAGCAACAAAGTCGGGGTGAGGGCCCATGCTACGTCACCCCCCTCACCAAAATGCTTTTGGCAGGAGTCACAAGTCTGGCTTGTAGTGGTAGCCTCTGCATCAGAAATGGAGTCCTTCACCTTGCACAGAGCCTACAAGGGTAGCTGTGTTGCCACGTCCAGTACAAAAATGGACCCAGGCAGTAATGGTGGCAATCCGGGTGGCGCAGTCTTGACGTGAACAGTAGCTTCGTACCAGAGAACTGGCCCATATCATGGGCATCTACATAAGTGACACAGACACTTTGATCAGCAGCTGTGATTTATGACATTTTGCAGCCCCAAAGAAGGATGTCTTTAACCTACCGATCTGTAGTTTTCCAAGTGACAGACCAAACTGCTAGACCATTGGCTACAGCCCAGGGGTCAGTAAAAAGATAAGTTGTATCAAGGGGAGTACTGGCCAGGGCTGTGAGAACAGCCTTGAGTTTTAACAGCAAATGGAACAAGCATGCCCATGTTTGGTTCTGCAGAGCTGACACTGAGGCTGAATAGTAGCAGAAGCTCAGCAGATACCATCAGGTTTAAGCTTAGCCAAACCACCAGTGAAGTAGACCTCAGCACTCAGGTTAATCTCTGTGAACTGAGGTCCCCACTGAACCAGCAGTTTTGCTTCAAGCAGCAGAACAAGAGGTAAAGTATTCCCAGAGGGAGGGCTGCCCCTTTTTCATGTAAAGCTGAGACGCTACCGGAGCCCGGTCAGCTGCACGCTGGAATACAGCATTTCCCTCTGACAGCGAGGCTGGTTTGGCCTCCCCATCCTGTTTGAGTCCAGCTGATTCACCCTGAAATGAAACTATCATGCCGGAGAGTCAAAAGGCTTCCATGAGTCAGTTCCAAGAACAGCCCAGTAGCAAGTTCCTAGCTGTTTACAAAAGGAGAGCCACTACCAGGGGGCAAGGGGGCCCAGGAGTCCAAATATCCAAGGAGCACCTCGGAAGACGCCTCTTTTTGCCAGACTCTAAATGGTTAACCATTAGTCATAGAGACTTGTAGCTCAAAGCGGTCATTTGGGTTGTGGGGATCCAAAGGTACTAGTATTTCTCTACATACATCTCTTCCCGAACATGAGTGTCACCTCTGGCACCGACAGGCACTGATAGCACAGACATGTAAACATCAATACCCATTACGCATTCACCAGTGGAAGCTACAGCAGTACACTGAATAGGCCCAAACGGCTGCATCCAACAGGGTCACATAAATTTCCGTTCTCCACTGCAAAAATTGCCCAGACTCCACTAGTTGAATTCTGGTGCCCCGCCTCCCACAGGAATGGGTAGGATAATCACTTGGGTAACTATATCCAACGGAGCCGTGAAAGTTTGACTGCCCTCTGCGAAGCTCCCCAGCATACTAAGGCAGGATGCACTGAGTCTCAACTTTGGTCATCTTCCTCCTTAATGAAACTGAAGCCAGGATAGAAGAGAAGGGGGCACGGAGGGAGAGAGCAGCTCTGAGCCCATTAGCAAGGTTTTGCATTCAGTTCACCTGAATAAATGTGAAGTGTTTCAGACCACCCAAAGGTCTCTACTGAATACCACGCCTCTCACTGCTGTCACCATTTATTTCTGTTTCGGGGGTTCCCTGGCTTAGCAGCCACAGCTACATTATCTTTAGAGCCGTCCCATTACCCTAAGATTCCTTCTTCCACCTGCCCAGAGGAGCATGCCCAACCACTAAGGCACTGTGTAAGCAGCTTGTTTCAATCATTTTTCTCACCACTCAGCCTCTAATGATTAAGTAACAAGTAGGAGAGTGGAGGACCCTGGTTCCCCTAACCCACCCGATACCTGAGCAAGAGCATTTCCTACTGGACACCAGGGTATGTCTCATCTCTGAATCTGCCCCGTGGGGCCATCATCCTTTCTCTTCTAGGAGACCACGTCTCTTCTTTGTTGCATTCTCACCACCAAAACTGTCAAGAACAGTGAAGGGTCTGCAAGCTAACAAGTTAGTTTGGCACAGTTTTGTGGGTACTGGCAAAAGACATGAGATTCCAGGGTCAGACACAACGGACTTAATTACTTATAGAAACAGTCAAAGTAGGGGTTTCCCTGGTGGCACAGTGGTTAAGAATCCACCTGCCAATTCAGGGGACACAGGTTCGAGCCCTGGCCCGGGAAGATCCCACATGCCATGGAGCGACTAAGCCCATGAGCCACAACTACTGAAGCCCACGTCCCACAACTACTGAAGCCCACGCACCTAGAGCCTGTGCTCCGCAGCAAGAGAAGCCACCACGATGAGAAGCCTGCGCACCGCAACGAAGAGTAGCCCCCGCTCGCCGCAACTAGAGAAAGCCCATGCACAGCAACGAAGACCCAACCAACACAGCCAAAAATAAATTAATTAATTAATTAAAAAAGAAACAGTCAAAGTACCATTTTCTTGTTTTGGTTTCCAAGCTCCAATTCCCACAGGACAATGTAAAGAGGGCCAGGTGACACCTGTACATGCAGAGGGTCACATTACAGGAGAGGAACCCTGAGCACAGGGAACCCAAATCTTTTATAGTGCCCATTGCTTCAGAAGGAGATGATCTTTATATTCCAAGGCTCTAAGCAAACCTGTCCTTTGTTCTGGAGGGAGACATTATCTCTTCTCTATCTTCTCTATCATACAAACATCCTAGAAAAATATTCCAGAAAAAAGGCAGTCAGTATCTCTGTTCAGAAGACATACTGAAACATAAGCAACCTATAGAGAATTGTCTAATGCCCACTTGTAAACAGATAAAGTTAAATGATCTCCCCATTTGTTATTTACTGACAAATAGACCAGACCCTTGCATCAGTGGGTGAGGATATGCTTCCCTGATTACCTCTCAGTGGACCTGCTCCTATTTCTCTTTCTGACTCTTCTCAAGATTCTCTGTAAGGCTAAACTTATCTTCTATCTATCTCACAGGCCAGTGTTTCGTAACAACCATTAAATACAACAGTGATTTAACGGATTTCAGCAGAGTGAGGATGAATTAAAGATTTCTGAGTAGAGGACTAGGATAGATCATCTGGATACCCATCTAAACTAGTGATTCTTGACTTTTCCTGTCTTCAGCTCACCAGAGATCCAGACATTAGAATCTACTTGTCAGTGGTTAAGGGGGGGAGGAGGGATGTCAGTGGAGGAAAGCCAGATTTAAGCATTCATTGAACAACTCCAGACTTAAATCCTCATATTCATTATTCTGCTTGAGATAGTGTGAATACTATAATTATGCCATAACCAGACATAACCACATCCAACTACTTTTAAGCACTTCAAAACTGAATACTTACATGTTATTCTCACCCTCCCTAATAGTAATGATATAAATTGATTCTCTAAAACTACCAGACTTTTATATTTTACTTAGTACCTCTGGACTAGAAAACACTCCAAAAGTCTAATTCATACAATTTGGGGCCAAAAGTACTTACATATTTTTTTTAAATAGTAAAACATTCTGGGAAGTATGTTAAAAAATGTCTAATGTTTTAAATTAGCGATACTTTTATGTTGAGAGACATGTTAAGATATACTTACTGCTTATCTGTCCACAGCAATCAATCCAGAAGTATAAATATTAGATCAACATTTAACCAACGAGAAAAAAAAAATACTGCTACATCAGCTGATTTTTCTCTCTTTGAATTTAATGAGTTTACATCAAAAAATTAGGTAGTCATTTTACATTTAAGGAATAAAAATCTTTTTAAAAAAAAAGCAATACAAAGAGTGAGAGGATTTTAACCAAGTTTACATTTCTTTTTGCTATAGTTTTTAACAATTCATCTCATCATATTACAATGTGCAAATGCATTTGCAGCACCCATTACAATCATGACACTAAATTTAAAGAAGTACATTGTTACTAATGGCCCTCAGAGGAAATTGATTTACCTTCTATTAAAAACTCTACTATATAGAAGCATTACATAATAATGCTACTTCACCACCATTTGTCACAAGAACCATCACCAAAGTTTTCTGGAAATGAGTCCACACGCAAATTAAATATTTAAAAGGTGAAATATTCCTTATTTGAACTTCAGCAAGGTCTTTCTTTTTCATTGTTAAGAAACACTTTAATAGTTTTAAAGTAAAAGCTGTTTAGAGTCCAGAGAGCTAAAACCGTACTCCTGAGTTCAAACTTACAGAGAAGTCTTTTGTAAATAGTTCTCAATAAAATATCCTCCCTCCCCAGCCCCCTGCCCCAAATCGTGAATTTTTTTCTTACAAAACTTTGGTCAAGAGTAGAAATATATCCAGGCAGATATGTATGCCATATGATAGCAAGAACCGTAAAGCCCAACTAATGACTTTGGGTTTTAGAAATAGAAGGCAATTAAAATGTACTCAAAATTACATTAAGAAAAGCTTTCACTGGGTAATATTGAAACAGTCACAAAGGTTAAGAAAATACTGATATCAAAGTACAAATGACTACAATGTTAAAATAGACAAAAACTACTATACAAGAGCCTCTTTTAAAATTAAAAATAAAGAACACAACACATGAGTCAGGATTGTTTTCCTGTTCTACTCATAAATTTTAGTCTTTATATTCAGAGGGTCGGTTATGTTGACATCTAGTAGAGTTTCTTATGACATCTGATGAAGTCTCGTTCCAACTTCAGACAGTGGCTCTTCCCTAAAGAACCTCTTGATTTTGGTCACATCTTGGTCACTGTACAATTTCAAAGTAGTGCAGTATCGCCATGATGTGCTGAGGCATGAAGACATATCCTGTGTACAGTGCCATCCCCACGATGGAAACCAGCATGGAATCTGAGTTGTAGTTAAGGAAACTTCATTTAATTTACTTTTTCTCAGTTTATCCAAAACTAAATCCCCAAATGTTTTCAACAATTGTTCTATGTGGAAGCACCCATTCATTTAATGCTTTCTCATACCTACCAAGTATTTATAAAGAACAAATAACTATAATTATAGCCACTAACCTTAACTATGCCTGACACCATTCTGTTTTTTAAGCTCATTTTGTCTTCACCGTCACCTTACATGGTGCATACTATTATTCTCCCTATTATATTTCAAAACATCAGGCTGCTTAAAATGAAGCAGAGAAAGTGACTCTGTTCAATCTAAGAAACAGAAATGTATAGGAATAAAATTGTACAGTATTTAATGACTGCAAAATGTCTACAAGCTTGAACAATAAGTCTTGTCTGATCCAAGAATTTTAGAATTATTTAAACTAGAATGTGGCTAAGATATTGGCTTTAGAGCCAAAGATAAGATCAATCATATACTACTGACATAAACTGATAATAGCTGCTACTATTAAACATTTATTATTATTATTATTATCACTAAACTTTGCAACAACATCAAATAAAAGTCACCTTGATAACCGAAACCATAAACATTCTGCACTGTGGTCCGTTCTCCGCATTCCAAAAGGAATGTAAACTGTATAGGGGGCTTCCTTGGTGGCACAGTGGTTAAGAATCTACCTGCCAATGCAGGGGTCATGGGTTCGAGCCCCGGTCTGGGAAGATCCCACATGCCACGGATCAACTAAGCCCATGCGCCACAACTACTGAGCCTGCACTCTAGAGACCGTGAGCCACAACTACTGAAGCCTGCATGCTGCAACTACTGAAGCCCGCGTGCCTAGAGCCTGTGCTTCACAACAAGAGAAGCCATAGCAATGAGAAGCCCTTGCACTGCAAAGAAGAGTAGCCCTGCTCCCCAGAACTAAAGAAAGCCCACGCAGAGCAACAAAAACCCAACGCAGCCAAAAATAAATAAATTTATAAAAAATAAATAAACTGTATATATGCAAGTCAACAAGGAGCCCTCCTCTTGGGCCACACGAAATACTGCTAACAAAAATTATGTAAAGGGCTTCCCTGGTGGCGCAGTGGTTGAGAGTCGGCCTGCCGATTCAGGGGACACGGGGTCGTGCCCCAGTCCGGGAAGATCCCACATGCCACGGAGCGGCTGGGCCCATGAGCCATGGCCGCTGCGCCTGCGCGTCCGGAGCCTGTGCTCCGCAACGGGAGAGGCCACAACAGTGAGAAGCCCGCGTATGGCAAAAAAAAAAAAATTATGTAAAACCTGAGGGCTTTTTGCTTTGCAGAGTCATGCTAAGGGGAATAACTACTTCTGAACTGGGACTGTTTTATGCATTCATTCATTCATTCATTCATATTCTCTCTCTCCCCTCCTCCCCCACCTCCTGTCTTACATACTTTCAGCTCTACATACTAGTAGTTCTATAACACCTTACATACCTTTATGAGAATATAGGGTTTAAATAAACAATGTGCTTACTACCAGCTAATATTTGTATAACAGTTTAGTTGACAAACCTCTTTTATGTATTATCTTGCTTGACCTTTACGGTTTTCCTGTGAAATGTTTATTCACTAGTACTCATCAGAGACTGACAAAACAGAGGGGACTTGTCCAGGGTCACACAAGAAGCTGTCTTTAGAGCCACAGCTCAAACCTGACTCAGACCCTAAGTTCATTCCCCTCATCTGGCAAACATGGGTGAAAAGTCTCCCATAATAATTTTTTTTGAAATGAAATTAAAATCATAATGATTTGGGGACTTCCCTGGTGGTCCAGTGGTTAAGACTCCACGCTCCCAATGCAGGGGGCACAGGTTCGATCCCTGGTCAGGGAACTAGATCCCACATGCCACAACTAAAGACCTGGCACAGCCAAAAAAATAAACATTTTTTTTTAAAAAAAAGATTCCCACATGCTGCGCAGCACGGCCTTAAAAAAAATCATATTGATTTTATAGTGGGATTTTACAGTCTTCATGGGAGAGGTCAGCCTGCATTCAGTCTTAGCTTTTTAGCTAAGGTTGGTCAAGTGTGGGTCCTGAGGTGGGGAGGGCAAGTGCTTGCTGATTAACAACCATTATTTGGTGATTTACATTTTTCTGGGCGGTAGGAGGAGCAGCTGGGTGATGGGTAAGGGGGTTAGGAGGAAGGGCCTTAGTGACAGGGAGATGGCCACAGTGGACATTCTTAGTCCTTCAGTGTCCCTCACAGTGCCCAGATAGTGACCGGGACAATTTGGACACAGGGATATCCTGAAGCGGGATTTATGAAGAAGATGGACAGGACTTTGGAAATGGGTCACTGCATATGGCGGCAGAGGCCAGTGTCACATCTGCGGCCAAACCAATGACCCTGTTGGGGGTACCTGGGTTGGTGCTGCTCTCCCTGTGAAGAACTTCACAAGAGGGAGGGTGTTTGCAGGAAGGAGATGTGCACTGGTAGAGGTGCAGATGTCAGATGTGGGTAGTTCTCCTACTACCTTTTTTTTTTTTTTAGCCGAGTTGGGTCTTTGTTGCTGGGCGCCGGCTTTCTCTAGTTGCAGCGAGTAGGGGCTACTCTTTGTTATGGGGCGTGGGCTTCTTGTTGCGGAGCACGGGCTCTAGGCGTGCGGGCTTCAGTAGTTGTGGCTCGCAGGCTCCAGGGGCAGGCTCAGTAGTTGTGGCTCACAGGCCTAGCTGCTCCGCGGCATGTGGGATCCTCCCGGACCGGGGCTCGAACCCATGTCCCCTGCATTGGCAGGGAGACTCTCAACCACTGCGCCACCAGGGAAGCCCTATGACCATTTTTTTAATTTACTTTTTAGCCTCCCTTAATCCAGTTCTTTCTTAAACAACCACCTTGTATTCACCACTTAATTTCTTTAAAAAAAAAAAAAAAGTACAAACTTGCTGCTTCCATATCATTACCCATCACCCACACAACCATCTGCCTTCTACCTCTCCAGGCTATAGACACTGCTCTCAGGGCACCAACGACCTCCTATCAAATCCAATGGCTCTCTGAATTGACACTATTTTCATCTTTCCTCTTCAAAACTCCTTCAGCTCTGGGCTGAGGTACTTCTCTGGTGCTCTCCTCCCTTCTCTCGCACCATTTTCCTAGTTCACTGGCTCTTTTTCCCTGTCTGCCACTAATGTGTAAGATGATTAGAGTTAATTTTGTGCTTTTCTCCCAAACATCCACTCCAGCCCTCCTGCTAGTACAGCAGCCATGCTCTTTGGGTGGGCCTAACCCTATCCCAACTCCAGGGATAAGCCCTGACTGGTCTGAACCAGTTAAGATCTTCTCTTTTTAACAATGCCCACCCCCCAAATCTGATCAACCAGCTCAAAGTTTAGGAGTTCTGCCAGGAATCCAGGAACACAGATTCTCCTTCTAGAATATGCAGTTTGCTGATAGAATCCTGGAATCACTGGAGTCACTTTGCCTCCATAAGGAAATCAAAATTCCGAACAAAGTTGACAGATGAAGGTGGTGGAACAAAAATAATCACAGAAAAATGGAGCTAGAACACTGATCAAATGACCTGAGGCCCACCTTACCACTGGATTTTCAGATACATAAGCCAATAAATACGCCCTTTACCCATAAACCACCTTTAGATATTCTTTGCCATACTTGCAGTTGAAAGGATTCTAAATGATAAATGGAGTTCCCAATGATTTGTCTTGGGCCTACACACACTTATAACTTAAACAGCCACCTTAATGTTGTTGACCTGACCCCACCTTCTATACTGCAGACAAGTATTTCCTATGATACTGGACATTTCCACCTATGACGGGCTTAAATTCACAGAGCCAAAACTGAACTCATTAACTTTCTCCAAAACTACTTCTTCCTATAGGTCCTATTTTTCCAACGATTTGAAAACAGTTGACACACTATCTGATATAACTATAGGTTAACTATTTGCCTAGTCACTCAATCTAGAAATTGCTTTGATTCCTTCTCCCCAAATTCACATTATTTAAGACTTCTCCGTTCTTTCCAACCACAACAAATGACTTTTATCTCATGTTCCCCTACCCTTATCAATGATAAAGGATTGAGGTACTTATCATTCCTTACTTAATCACTTAAAAGCTCCCACTTTAGGCCTCAGGGTATTTTCCATGTCTCTCTTTACTAGAGTGATCCTTTTAAAATGCATGCTTCCCAATGCCTCTAGGATAGCACTTGGAATTCTAATCCAAGCATCTGAGGACCTTTCCAATCTAGCTCAAGTACCTGGTCTTAGGTTGGAGTGCAAGAAGTAGGCAAGAATTGAGAGGCTGGAACAGGGATTCTTGCATAAGTTATTCTGAAGGGAGTTTTATCAGAAGGGGAGTGAGCAGAACAGAACAGAGCAGGGGGAAAAGCTGAGGAGGTTCAGGAGCTCAGCTCCCACAGGGCGCTCTGGAGCATGAATTGTACCACATGTTGGTGTTGCTTTGAGGCAACAGGCCTGATCTTTTGTATCCCTTAATCTGTCAATCACTGGCAGTAGATAGGCTGAGGAAAAACCACCTGGGCGAGACAGCTGCCTTGGCCAAGGGCAGTAGTCTGGAGAAGGGGGAAGCTAGAAGGCAGTAGCAGACAACACTCCCAGCAGCGAGGGAGAAGTACATCAGCTGGCAAAGGGGATCAAGGTGGGGACCAAAAGGATCTACAGTTGACCCTTGAACAACATGGGTTTGAACGGCACAGGTCCACTTATACGTGGATTCTTTTCAATAAACACCTACTACAGCACTACACAATCCACAGCTGGTTGAATCTGCAGATGTGGAGCCACAGATACAGAGGGCCCGACCGTAAAAAGTTATACTCAGATTTTCAACTATGCAGGGGTCAGCACCCCTAACCCCTGCTTGTCCAAGGGTCAACTGTACCATGCTGCTTTTCCATCATACCTCCCAACACTCCAAATCATCCCCCAACAAACACACATCCTACTCATGCCATATTACACAAGTCTCAGAAAACAATGTTCTGTATTTTCAGACTGCTCTGCCTTTGATTACGGCTTAATAATGTGACTAAGGATAACAGCAGTGGCAGCTTTCATTTTGTCTAGTGTGCGCACGGCACTGTGTTAAGCCCTACAGTAATATCCCGAAATCAGAGTAAGCAATGGAGCCAATTCCAAACCAAGTCAAACTCCTAAAATGTGTTCTTAACCATTACACTATAATATCTTCCTATGTACGAAAAGTCCTAGTCCTCCAAGTAAAACCTAAACATTCTTAGAGCTCAGCTAGTCATCTCCTCTCGTTTGAGGCTCTCCCTAGCACTCATACTTTTTCTATTCTTACCCCAACGTCCTGGCAGAATTAACTATTCCCTAATGCTCATCAAGTTCTTCACTCATATCACACAGAGCTTATCACCTGACATTACCTATTTGTAGATGTATTGATATTTATCTCATCCAGATTATCAACTCCTTGAACACAGGAACAATGTCTAATCATTTTTGTATCTCCAACATCTAACGTAACACACGCTTAATAAATATTTGATGAATAAAGGAATTGCTTAAGAAACATTATTTGACTCTAGATTCACTGTGGTGCTTTCTACGTATTCCACATATTACTGTGACCAACAAACTCTAAAGCAACGACAGCAAAGAAAACCAAAATCTGTTTCTAAGCAATACTATATTTTCAAGATGCTTTTTGGGTTTTTTAACAGCTTTTATGTAAGACTTACGAATGTATACACAAAGCAAATGAAATGGTATAGTAATAATCTTCAGGTCATTGGCTCAAATTCAAGTAAGAATTACTAAAAACAGCCATTTGAATGATTATATTACGTACTCTTTATGGCACTATAATTCTTCTATTTAGTATGGAGAATATATCAGTCAACATGCATAAATTAGCTTAACAGAGATTGCTCTACTATAAGACAGGAACCTGAAACTTAGGCTCAATTTTGTGAACACTAAATTGTCAAACCTTTAATCTTTTATATGCATATAAAATCAGGACATCTTTCCAAGTGAAACAAGAACTTATCAAAACTTTTTTTTTTTCTTGGCCACTCCAAAGGAATGTAGGATCCTAGTTCCCCCACCAGGGATCGAATCTGTGCCCCCTGAAATGGAAGCGCAGACTCTTAACCACTGGACCACCAGGGAAGTCCCCAGAACTTATCAAAACTTGAAAAGATGTTTTGCCTGGTTAAAATATTAGACATTAGAGTTCATGGCTTTCTACAGCATTATGCTGTGATGCATACCTGTGGAGTAATAACAAATAAATGGCAATTATATATGCTAAATTCAGGATAGTGGTTACTTAGTGGGGTGAAATGGGAAGAGGAAGAAGGGAGATCAAGTGAGAAGGGGCACAAAGGGTCTTCAAATGCATGTTTTTCTTCAGTAGTTGGTATGGGCGCACTTTCATTATATTATTCTTTATGGGTTTTTTATTGCATGCCTGAATAGTTAATAAGTCTTACTTATTTTTTTAATAAGTAAGAACTGTAAAGGAAAATGGAACTGCATATAGTACTAGACTAAAAACTGTTTTATTTGAAGGATCTTTTTCCCTGGCAAAGTTTGGGTTAGGCATCACTGGATCTAATTTGCTACTAGGAAATAAACAGAAAATCTTAGCTCTCAGAAACAGAATAAACAACTCTCAATTCTGACCAAGAAAACAGAAAATTACCAAAAGTCACTTGCACCTAGATGCAAATGCCAATTATTAGCTACTCAAAATAATAACAATAATATTAAACCTAACCTTTTACCCAGAGCCACTTATTAAACTTAACTTTTAATTCTATTTCCCTCAAAAAAAAGTTTCTGTATTCTGATCCCACTTCTCCTAAGTATTTCCAGAATCACAATAATTAAATAAGCCTCTAAAAGTAAGTTTTCTATACAATTAAATTTCAAAATTATTCCCCTAAATTATCCTAAAGCTCTCAACCATAAGAGAATATTTTTTACTGAAGTATAGTTGATTTACAATGTTTCAGGTGTACAGCAAAGTGATTCAGATATATATATATTCTTTTGTAGATTCTTTTCCATTATAGGTTATTACAAGATATTGATTATAGTTCCCTGTGCTATACAACAGGTCCTTGTTGTTGATCTGTTAATCCCAAATTCCCAATTAATCCCTCCCCCCACAAATAAGAGACTATTTAAAACTGACTTAACTATACAGTGAAACTCATATTAAATGAACAAGTAAACAATGGGACCATGAGGAATTTCTACTAGCCTTAATAATCACATTGCAAAACATGCAAAACAGTGCCTTTTAATAAGTAACCTTCTACAAATGCAATTTAAGCAATTTTAGCCATGTAGCTGAAATAGCTCCAATACACTGAGTTGAATACTCCCTGAGATTATACTTGGCACCATTCCAAATGGCAGTTTTATTGTGACATTTGCAAGGCTGGGGAACTTGTGACCTTCATCTTCTTAGAAATGTTCTCACAAACAGAGCTAAACATACACCATTTAGAATATAACAGCTATTATTTGCTATCTGGGTACTTGAGTGGATTTCTCAATCCACTGCGTTCTTTAACACACCTCTCAAAGTTTAAAGTATCCTTGACACACTGTGAAGTACAAGAAATGGATACTGGAATCACCATGGCACTGGAAGAGAACCTAGGTCTGAGCTGCAATTCTGCCAATCCCTGGTTGTGTCAAAAACTCTCTGATCACTAGTCTCCTTATCTACGGTTTGGGGACACACATCACCTACCTTTCAGGGTTGATATAAAAATTTGGAATCAAATCTATTCTGCAACAAAAGGTAGTATAATCTTTATTGAAATTATTGCTTGAGGGCTTGGGCACTTAACATTATGACTCAGACCTCTGTTTGGAAATTGCCCAAGGTCACCCTGCTATTAACTTATTTATAGTATAATCCTAACGCATCACAACCTCTCTGGACCTGAGTTTCTTCTCCATAAAATGAAATCCCTTCCTGGATTAATGTTAGGATCCCACTTGCTTGGAGATTTAAGCACCAGTTCTCAATCATCCTTAATGTAATCTTCTCTTTGAGACACTGAGGCGCGCGCGCGCGCGCGCGCGCACACACACACACACACACACACACACACACAGAAAATGTAAATATTCAGTGTTATATAATACACATATATTGGAAGGTAATACACAAAGTGATAGAGTAATCTTTCCATTTACCAAGCCCTTACTGCTGTTTGTCTAAGTATCAGCAGCTGTACCAAGATTAATCACGTTTATGTTTTAGAGGGGGAACCATGATTCAAGAAATAGAGAATAAAGCTAGTGAAATCCAGACTATAACAAACCAAAAACCTCAAAAATTAAAAAATATGTCTTTTCTGTTTTGTGCGTATGTAACTGTCTCTACCACTGAATGTTAAGTGCTTGAGAGTGAACGCCTCGGCTGCTCTTTGCTTCCGGTTGTAGCATTGTTAGACAAAGCAGGCACTTCCTCAACCATTCAAGAACTGAGCAGATAATGTGCCAGGATTGTGCAGGCACTGCCGAAAGTTGTTTGTTCAAGGCCTGAGTGAACAATCAGAGGTTATTTATAACCTGGACATAACATAAATATTTTATGGGTCCAATGGATTAAAAAGCAAATAGATGTGAAACCATATATCTGTGTGCTGTTTGCTGTTTTCTTTAACAGGGATCCCCAGCTAATCATGAGCTGATAAGTTCCCAGTTAGGCAGGAAAAAAAAAAAAAAAAAAAGACTTTTTGCCCATACACGGGATTGGCCATCCCCAGTCCTTTTCTCAGCAACTTAAAAAAAAGAGGAAATGCTTTAAAGTTAAATACAGTACATCAGAAGTAAGACCACGGTAACTAACATCTCCTGCCCTAACCAGTAACCCCGTACTATCACCGCCTACCTTAGCAACCTATTCGCAAGACTTTGGAGAAACCAAAAGTAGCTCCTCATTGGGAAAAGGGCAGGGGCCTTCGTTCCAGTGGGTATGATTTATTCCTCTTCACTAGTCTAATTTCAATGTTTTCAGTCTCTGATGGCCCTGGTCACATTAAAAAACAAAGCTAAAATGTCATCTAAAACAATCCAATCTTCTATTAGTCAAATTCCTTTTGTAAAACTAACTCTAAAAAGCTACTTTTATCCTCAGAAATATTCAAAAGTTTTGATAAATTTAATTTTTTTAAGAAACCATCTTAATGAAAAAAGAAAACAAAGTATCTGACAAAGTATTACCATAGGCTGTTTGGTGAAAAGCCATCAAAGCTCTAAGGGAAAGCAGGTGTCAGCTGCTGAATGATGCTCCAAAAAGGACTCTTTCCTATTACTGCAGGTTTTGTCCCTTGACCTCGAAAAACTAGAGACCATCACCAAAAGTAAGGGACTTCCTTACTTCCTGGTGGTACTTCCCTGGTGGTCCAGTGGTTAGAACTCCGTGCTTTCACTGCCGAGGGCACGGGTTCAGTCCCTGGTTGGGGAACTAAGATCCCGCAAGCTGCGTGGCACGGCCAAAAATTTTAAAAAAAAAAAAAAAAATGAAAGCTTATTTTTACCATATATATCACTTTTGATGCTTTCCTAGTTGCCATAAATGAAAGCAAGTAGAAGATAATGATATGGTTATAGTCCTGTGTAAGTCAGCCAATTTGATATTCTTGGGCCATAGTAAAGGATATCACATCAGCATCAGAGGTTACTGTTTTCAAGCAAAACCCATTCTCTGAGCTTTCTGTAGTGTTGGTCATACTTAAGTATGGAAATTGATTTTAGAACAACTTGATGATGAACTCTTTAAAAACTAAACAAACAAAAAAGCCTGCTGCTGAAACCAGCAGTGATCACGTTCAACTCTGAGCTGAAATCCTAGAAATGGTTTGTAGCTCTGAACCCAGAGACACCAAGGCTATGTATCGCTATATGTCTTTATAATTAGAGCTTCTATTAATCACATGAAGATCTGAAGTCCCAGGGTCAAGGGGGAAAAATTACCTGTCTGCTCTAAAATATAATCTGTTCTGATATAACACATTTCTGGAACATCAATTAACCCATATGTGACTAGGATATCACAGGAGCTGCATGGTTTCATATGGGATTTTTTGTAAATTAGGAGAGCCAGATTAGTGAGGAAAGAATTATAATCTCCAGCAAGAAACATCCCTCAGCTCAGCAGCTGCAGTCCTTTTAGCTCTATTTTAAGAAAATTAAAAATTAGCATCTGTACCTGGGCTCCCTCTCCAGAAAGGTACACCTCCAGGCTCGCACAGCTCCCAACTAATGGCAGGACTGCACTGCCTCCTGCATCTCCTCGACGGCAGCCCACACCATCTCCATCACTTCAGCAGTTCCAGTCAACTCTGTCCATGCATTTTTAACGTCCCTGGGGCAGTGCCCAGCCTGTCTGCCCAGGTTATCCAAGTTGTCCCCCAAGATGCCAATCATTAGCACCTGCTTACGAAGTTGCATAGATTTTGAGGGGCTTATGATATTTTCCCATAAACTCTTTTATTTGAGAATTTTTCAGGAACGCATACAACATATGATGGCCAAAATTCTTGTATTAGTAGTAATTCTACTTTTCATAACTATTGATCATAAATACAACACTGTCTATCATTCCATAACTACTATTTTTTTTATTATTATTGTTTCTGGCTGCATTGGGTCTTTCTTGCTGTGCGCGGGCTTTTCTCTGGTTGCAGCGAACAGGGGCTACTCTTCGTTGTGGTGCGTGGGCTTCTCATTCTGGTGGCTTCTCTTGTTGCGGAGCACGGGCTCTAGGAGTATGGGCTTCAGTAGTTGTGGCACCTGAGCTCAGTAGTTGTGGCTTGCGGGCTCTACAGCGCAGGCTCAGCAGTTGTGGCGCACAGGCTTAGTTGCTCTGCAGCATGTGGGATCTTCCCGGACCAGGGATTGAACCTGCGTCCCCTGCACTGGCAGGTGGACTCTCAACCACTGCACCACGAGAGAAGCCCCCATAACTACTGTTTTTTAAGCATTCCAATTCATGAAAAGTATATATCCTCTCTTAAGTAGATCTTTTAGAACACAGAGTTTTAATTATTAAAATTGAGCATTGGGGTTTTTTTTAATCTAAAGAATTTACCTTCAACTTCCCTGGTGGCGCAGTAGTTAAGAATCCACCTGCCAATGCAGGGGACACGGGTTCAAGCCCTGGTCCGGGAAGATCCCACATGCCCCGAGCAACTAAGCTCCTGCGCCACAACTACTGAGCCTGCGCTCTAGAGCCCATGAGCCACAACTACTGAGTCCACGCACCACAACTACTGAAGCCCACGCGCCTAGAGCCCGTGCTCTGCAACAAGGGAGGCCACCGCGATGAGAAGCCTGCACACCCCAACGAAGTGTAACCCCGCATTCTGCAAATAGAGAAAGCCCGTGCACATCAACGATGACCCAACCCCAACGTAGCCAAAAAAAAAAAAAAGAATTTATCTTATCCTTGCTCCTAAGCACCACAAATGTTACAACAATCAAACCCTGAGCCGGGGTGTGGGGTGGAGGAGGTCACAAGGTCTTTAAGAATATGACGCAGTGGAGACAGGATCCACATTCAGCTCTACTGAAAAATCACTGGTATCACATGCAGAAACACTGTAGATCATCTGTATGTGCTTTGTCCCCACTGCCATCAACCTCCCATGACTTGCCCTGACATCCTAGTACAGATCACCTAGTTCTTGTGTAGCATAGTTTTTCTCTTCCACCTTTCCTGAAAGAAAAGAACTTTTTCCTACTAAAGAAAAAGTTATAATATCCTAAGGAGTACAGACAAGGGATAGTCTGACATTCTCACACGGCCAGCCAAATATCCAGGCAGTGTCAAACAGGCTAGAGCTGCTGTTTTCAAACTAAAGCACAGGAGCCCTGGAGGAACAAGACTTTTCAGAGGATTAGAATCGGTTAAGGGGAATCAGTTTACAAATCTTCAGCTTCCAGTGTACTCTCTCCTCAAGCTGATCTGAGAACTGTGATCTGCTAGTTCTCCTTCCCATCCCCCACGCCCTTACAACTTCACTTCTCTCACTTTACTTCCAGAATCTTACAATTACGCATTTCCCCAGGGCATAAAATAACCTCTGGGACAGCAAACAAAGGAACAGTAACTCACTTACTTTGTACTTTATTTCGTTGAGGTAACAGACTCCTGGCACAGCTCCAAACCTCACCTATCTATCCATCTAATCATGTGAATTTGGAAATGAGACACCTTTGCAATCTGGGCCCGGCAAAATGCCTCCAGCAAGGAGGATGGTGAGAGGGGCCGTTCTGCCATCACTGAGGTAGTGACCAGAGAATCCACTGTCAACATTCACGAGTGCACCCATGGAGTGGGTTTCAAGAAACGTGCCCCTCAGGCACTGAAAGAGATCCAGAAATCTGCCATGAAGGAGACAGGAGCTCCAGATGTGCACAGTGACAACAGTTTCAACAAAGCTGTCTCGGCCAAAGGGTTATGGAATGTCCCATACTGTATCCACGTGTGGTTGTGCGGTTGTCCAGAAAACATGAAGCTGAAGGTTCACCAAACAAACTCTATACGTTGGTTACCTAAGTACCTGTCACCACTTTGAAAAACCTATAGTCAATGCGGATGAGAACTAACCACTGACTGTCAAATAAAATTATAAAACAATTGTACAATGCAGGGAATATAGCCAATATTTTGTAACAACTGTAAATGTAAAGTAATCTTTAAAGCTGTATAATTTTTTTTAATTTTTAATTTAAAAAAAAGGAATGCTTTTTTTCATTATCATTCAAAGCCTATCTCAATCCAAAATATCTACCTTTGCTTCTACCCTTGCCTCCTCCAGCCACCCTTAATTTATTCCAAATCCTGCAACCAAAGTAAACCTTTTCAAACTTAAAAAGCCAGATTGGATCACTCCTCTATCAAACCTTCCAAGAGTACCTTTTTTTTTTTATTTTTATAAATTTATTTATTTATGGCTGCATTGGGTCTTCGTTGCTGCGTGCAGGCTTCCTCTAGTTGCAGCGAGCGGGGGCTACTCTTCACTGCGGTGCGCAAGCTCAGTAGTTGTGGCTTGTGGGCTCCAGAGCGCAGGCTCAGTAGTTGTGGCACACGGGCTTAGTTGCTCCACGGCATGTGGGATCTTCCCAGACCAGGGCTCGAACCCGTGTCCCCTGCATTGGCAGGCAGGTTCCCAACCACTGCGCCACCAGGGAAGCCCAAGAGTACCCTTTTTTACCAAAATTAAAGTCCTTACAAAGACCTCCAGGACCTCCAAAGAGTCTGACCTCACCTCCTAGGACTCTCCCGCACACTCACTCTGCACTAGCCATACCTGCCTCAGTGATGGCCTGCATCCATGCCAGGCAGGCTCTGGACTCAGGGACTTTGCAATGGCTAGTCCCTCTGCCAGCTCTGCTCTTCCCTCAGATTTCTACCCTGCTAACTCCCTCACCTCCTTTATCTTTTTACTCAAATATGCTTTTGCAATGAAGCCTCTCCTGATATCCTCTTTAAAAACAGTAACTCCATCCCATCCACACATTTCTTATCCCCCTGACCTATATTTCTGCTTTCCATAATGCTTACCACCTAACATACTATATATTTCACTTTTTTTTTTTTTTTTTTGGTAACACCTCGCTGCCTGCAGGATCTTAGTTCCCTGACCAGGGATCAAACCCATGCCCCCTGCAGTGGAAGCACAGAGTCCTAACCACTGGACTGCCAGGGAATTCCCACTATATATTTCACTCATTATCAAAGTTTCCCAAGGACAGGGATCTCTGTCTCATGTGCTGACTGATACATCACAAGCATCTAGGCCAGCATCTGGCACAAGGTACGCACAGAAGTGTCTGTTCAATTAAAAACCAGTCTCAACCTGCTTTTTCAACTTTACTTCCCACCCACTCTGCCTTAAAGAATGCCTGCTCCAGCCAAGTCAGCCTGGCGTACTCACCATCCCAACACATCTCTGCACCCCAGTCCACACCTTCTCCCCACCTAGGAGAAAATAAAGCAAAGAACTCAAATACCTCCCTGAAAGTTCTCTGAGTCCGCCATGCTCTTCCTGCCCTGCATCCCAAAGCACTCACTGCCCAGCTCTTTCAGCGGAATAACAAGGGGTGCGGCAGGGATCTACCTGAGAACATGTGTCAATTCTAATTTTTCCTAAACTTGGATCTAATTTCCTTGAAGAAATGAAGTCCATCTTCTCGGAAACTTAGAACAGAACTCAGGATGGTGAAAATTTTTTTAATTAAAATAAATTTTAAAACCCTGTTCCTAGGATTTTTTTTCCCATTCAAAATGAAAAGAGCTTTGAGGCTCATGGGGAAAGGAAAAATGTATATTCCTGTGGTTTATTTTCCTACTTTATTAAATACAGTTAGTCCCCTTCAGCTCTACCATCTCCCACCTCCTCTCCCTTCTCCAGTGAGTAATTCTTCTTGTCTGTTCACTCGATGCCAGCCCCTGTATGCCAGCTGTTATACTATACTATTGTACTTTTCAAGGTACTGTATTGTAAGATTAAAAATGTTTTCTTTATTTTTTGTATTTGTTTTCTATTACAGTACAGTACTATGTAGCCAATTGTGTTAGTTGGGTACCTAGGCTAACTTTGTTGGACTTAACGAACAAATTGGACTTAACCGAATGCGCTCTTGGAACTCGTCTGTATGTAGGGGACCTACTGTATTTAAATGTCAGTGAGAAAAATGTCAGTGAGAAAACTGTTACTGGATTTGAGTGACTCTACTCAAAAGGTATGAGCACCTCCCTTCATCTCCAGAACTCTCACTCCATGCCTAGGAGGCCCTACGGGAACAGATATGACCTCCTTTCCTACTACTCACCCCCACTAACTCTACCCCAGACACACCAGCCACTCAGCTATCCCAGAAACAAGCCAGATATGCTGGTGCTTCAGAGCATTCCTAGTTACTGTTCCTTCTGCCTGGAATGCTCGATCCTCTGGAATTTTTCCCCTGCTTAAATCCTTCTAAATGTCCCCTCCCTGACCACTCTAACTAAAAATCAAAGAACATGGACTCCTTCTTAGTTCCTATCCTCCTGTCCATTTTATTTTTCCCCATAACAGCTATAACAATCTAATAATCTAATTTTTTACTTATTTATCTAGTGGGATTAGAATAAATATTTTTATCTGTTTTATTCACAGGTAAATCCCTACTATCTAGAATAGTATCTGGCAATTAGAAAGTATACAATACTTGTGGAATACAGAACTCAGCAAATGTACATGTTTTACAAATGAGTAGACAGAGCAAGGCAAATTTTGTTAACATCTCCAAAATAAATCAAAGAAGTTCTTTCAATCTATAGCCTTTTCTACTTCTTTAAGCTTGAATTCTCTACAAGAACTGAATGTTGTTCATCAGGAACAGTCAAGTTCCAAAGCTACTCTAAAAGTGGCTTAAAATCAGTGCTTCTGCAATTTCTTTGAAATGACAAATCAACATATAAACAAATGTTTGTCATTAAAAAAAAAATGTTTGTCAAGCATTATTTGTGTGCCCAGCACTGTGGTTGAAAAAAAAAAACTCTTTCCTTGCAGAGACATGGACTGTCTTTCAGGGGGAATCTAATTCTAAACATAAACCAAAAAAACTGCCTGCATTTTGCTTAAAATAAATACAAATATAAAATGTCATGGAAACATAAGAAGCCATTACAGAATAAGCCTTTGTTTTTTTAATTAAAAGAACAACGCTAAAATAACTTTTACTTATGCTTCCAATTATTTTAACAAAGATTTTTAATTTTCTAGCTCCCCTCAACATCATGATTACAATGTTACCCAGTAAGGCACTACAGGGAGTGTCTCACTGGTTACAAAACATGTCTTGGTTACAAAACCTGGTCTTTTCCTTTCCCACTGATGGCTGCCAATAGGGAAAGGGGACTTTCGAAACATGTTAAAACTTCCCCTCCAGAGGTAGATGTCAACAGGTCCCAGCAGGTCTCTTTCAGGTTGGTTGCAAATCTCACTAGTGTGTGTGGTTTTTTTTTAATGAAATCATGTGATCCCATAAACCAATGAGAAGTCAAATGCTTCAAAGGCAAAAACCCACAGAGCTACTACATATCATTTCATAATTTATTCATAATTTATTTCTCCATCCCCCCCAAGAAAAACACGGAGGTATTTATGACACTATTACTATTGCAATATAATACAGAAAAACCTTAACACCACTGACACCATAGCATTTATCTATGTGCCAAAAAAACCTTTAAGAGTAAAATTACAGTGTGGACTCTGATAGTGGGGCACTACATTCAACTTGATTTAAAGAGTTTCGATTTAGCACAACATTGTTTATGTTTAAATTCACTTTTTAATAACTTTAACTGAGTCAAGAGGTGGTATATATTTTAGTATACATTTTACAAGGATGACCTCATGAGCTCCAACCTATAGAACTTAGAGTGAAACTAAACTGCAGCTACAAGTAAATGGTGCAGGAAATTAGGGCATACTTTACATTCAGACTTTAAATCCAAACTCTGCATTCTGCTTCTTAAACTCCAGGTTTGGAAAGAAATGCCAACAATAATAAAACTAAATTTCCTTGTAAAGCAGCTAAGATGCCTCAAAGTGTTGAGACAAAGGACTCAGCTTTGAGTACAATCCTATGCTATTTGTTCAATCCTATTTGTTCAAGACAAATAAACACACTTATTAAGGCTTGGAATGAAATTACCTCAGTCACTCTACCACGTATTTGCAAAGTTGTTCTGAAGCTACTCCAAACTAAACCACACTGAAGACGAGAGGCCCTGTATGAAGCAAGCATGCTATATAAAACATGTTTCATATTGGCCCTCAAGTTTTTTTTAAAAAGTTATCTCTCATGAGTATTTATTCTGCAAGAATAATATCAAGGGATGTCAACATAGACAAATGAAGACAGACTTCAGGAAGCCTCTCTTCACAACCTTGAGTTATTAATTGAGCTTATGAAAGTTAGATGAGTTAAGATACAGGCAAAGCACTTAGCACAGTTGCTTGGCTGGTAGTAAATGCTCTATAGTCGTTAACGAGTAGTTATTAGCCATCTACGAAAACACAGCTTCAAACACTATCTACAACTAACCACATATTCCTTTTCGGGCTCGACTGTTACGGACTGTGCAAACATCAAATTAATGAGTAGAACAGACTTTTTAAACCATCTTGAAGACCAAAAAGGGATGATTAACGAACTGCTTTCAAAAACTGTATTGGGATGCCATGAGTACAAATTCACAACCTGACTTAAAAGCCGATAAACTGGTTAGCATTCTTATTAGGACCAAAGCCAGCTAAATCAGGGACAGCTAAAGGTCAAAAGCGTCCAAGCCGGGAGCGATTTGCTCCACTTACACGGTCCCTGCCTCCCACGGGAACAGGAGATTGAATCAAAGGCTGGCACGGCCGAAGTGCAGGCGAGGGCACACCAGGTAGACATCGCCCTAGGGGATCTCCTCCAGCAATAAAGGCGCTTCTACCTCGGTCCAGTGACTCACCGGCGACCTCAGATCGCAAAAGAGTTCTCGTCCCCCACCCCCCAACCGCGGGAGCGCCACCCTCGGCCCCGAGACCTCGGTCCCGCGTGCCCGCCGCGAAGAGGCGAGTCTGCGCGCGCAGTTCCCGCGGGGCCGCCTCTCCGTCCTCCCGCCGCCCCGCGCCCGCCAGGCCCTGGGCCCGGGAGGATGCCGCCCGGGCCCCCGCGCCCCGACCCGGCCCCGCGCCCGCGGCCCGGGCAGGATACTGAACACAGTCCGCTCCCAGGGCTCCAGCATGTAGAGCGCCGTGACCAGCAGGTACTGGTAGTAGAACCAGGACATCTGTTTCCAGGCCCGCGCCAGCGCCATCCCTGCCACGCGCCTCCCGCGTTGCAGCCAAACGTCAGTCTGTCCGGCCGGCCTCCCGTTCGCGTCCTAGAGCCCCTGGCCGCCAGGCCCGCCTGCCCCGCGCCCATTGGCCGGCCCGGCCCGGAGCGTCACCCGTGAGCACGCCCAGCCCCGCGCGCTCCCGGGCAGCCGGCCGCGAGCCCCGCCCGGCCGGCGTTTATTGGCCAGGCCTCGGCCTCGCGCCGCGCCCGCTCCCTTCCCGCTGTTCCCCCTCACGGGGCTACGCCCACGCGAGCCCGAGAACTGTCCCCGCGAGAGTGCCCCGCCCGGCCCCGCCTCGCCCGGCAGTTGGCTGGGGGGCGGTAGTGACCGCTGGGGTCCTGCCGCGGGGGTCCCCCGAGTCGGGCCCAGAAACGCCAGTCGAAGAAATATTTGTGGAATACCAGTGACGCCTTAGGCGTCCTCCTGGGCTGGGGGAATTACAGGGTGAATAGGAGCATATTAGGATCCTTACCTCTTGCAGTTTACGATCTAGGGGAGGAGACAGGCATTCACAAATGCCCGAAAAGCTGTGATCGGTGCAGAGGGGGAGAGTAAGGTGCTCGGAGAGGGTGGGGAGGCGAGCATCGCCCAGTCAAGCAGGTCAGGAAAGGCATCTGTGAAGAAGTGATGCACACACTGCCCTCTTCCTCCTTCCCCACCCACACGCGGGCTCACACACACAAAAGCACACCCACATAAACCAACATACCCCGTGCACTCCTTAACCTAAAGACAAGAGAGAGATTACCATAAATATGTCAATCTGCCCACCTCTCTTAGTGGCGAAAGGTACCGTGTAGGTCAAGACCGGGAGAAGGACGCGGATCTGGTCGGTTCTGCAGATGACAGACTACTTGAGATCCGTCTGTGGGACAGATACCTCCTGGAGATGCACTCTTAAAAGTCCAGATTTTCCCACTGGCAAATGGGCCAGCAACATTGCACTCACCTTCAGGAATGAAGATGCACGATTAGCGTGTGAAATGACACAATTAATGGCCTGCTATTTAGATGTTAAACGGCTTCTAGGTTAAGTAGCCTTCTGCTTAAACTTTACAACTTTGATGGTTGATCACTATTTATTTATTTAGAAATATCAAGTACTGTTCATGAGCAAAACATTGGGGATAGAAAGCCAGATAGACTGAGATCTTCCTTCATAATGTACCCAGTCTACCAGAGAAGAGAAGCAAGTTAACTGATTATAGTGAGATGCGGTAAAGGGCATTTTTATGTTATGTGTAGGATGCCTTGATAGACCAGAGAAAATCAGATTAGGGTTGTAAAAGTCTTCTAGGAAATGGTGCTTGAGCTGAGTATTGAAGGAAAAGCTGAAATGGCAGAATGAATGGGGTTAGGGTGGGGAGTGTATTACATCACAGGAGTATGGAACCCCTATATGAAGGCCTGGTGCTTTTAAAGAGCTGGAAGAATTTCACGTGGCTAAAGCAAAAAGAATGTGTAGATAGCAGCAAGAGATGGGGCTAGATAGTAACCAGGGACCATATCCTGAAGGACCTTGTGTGAGGAGCTAAGGAATTTTTAACTTACTGTTCAAAAGTTAAAAGAGCCAATGGCTTGGACTTCTCTGCTGGCACAGTGGTTAAGAATCTGCCTGCCAATGCAGGGGACACAGGTTCGAGCCATGGTCCAGGAAGATCCCACATGTCGCGGAGCAACTAAGCCCGTGCGCCACAACTACTGAGCCTGCGCTCTAGAGCCCGTGCCCTGCAACAAGAGAAGGCACCGCAGTGAGAAGACCACGCACCACAACAGAGTAGTCCCCGCTCACTGCAACTAGAGAAAGCCTGTGCACAGCAACGAAGACCCAATGCAGCCAAATAAATAAACTAATAAATAAATAAAGTAATAAATAAATAAATTTATTATTTAAAAAAAGAGCCAACGTCTTAATAAGATTCGCTTTTTGGACAAGACATGGGAGTGAGCAATAGCCTGGAGGAAAAGAGGGTCCAGTTGGAGACCTTACAGAGGTAGAAACTGTAAATGGGACATATATAAACCACGCTCACTTGGGGCCTCCTTATCCCTGAGAGATCCAAGTACTCTCAGCCCTCCCACTTCTGAATCTTACTGTGTTGGGCTTCTCTCTGCCCCTGATCCTCTTTGAGCTATCTCTCTTCAGATCTGTTTGGGCACAGGCAAGCTCCCTTGTTCCTTTCTCTTCAAGAATTCCAAGTACCCCTGCCCTTGGTGATGCTCGGTGAAGTTTACACAAGGTTGGAAGCATCACCCATAGCTACCCTTCCCACACTGGGCCAGCTCTCTAAGTGCCATTCCTACCATGTAGCCCCCCAATCCACTGCATCTGCCAAGCCAATCTCCATCCCTCAGCTTCCCCGGGATTCCAGTGAACATAAATCCCTCCATCGCTCTAAAGTTGATGACTGACTAGGAATGGTGAAAAGAGGCCGGGACCCTGGATAACGACAATATTCACAAAGAATCCAGGAGAAGAAGTCTGGCTGAAAAGATATGAATTCTGTTAGGAAGAGGCTGAGTCTGAGGTACCTGAGGGACATTTAAGTGGAGGTGTCCAGGGGGCAGTTGGGCATGAGGGTCTGGAACTTCAGAGAAGCCTGAACAGGAGCTAGAGGCATGTGAATTTTCAATCAGCATTGGTAATTGAAGCCATGACTGCAGATGGGGTCATCCAGGGAAAGCAGCCAGCGTGGGGAAAGCAGAGCACAGAATAAACCCAGCAACGCTGCATTTAGGGGACGAGAGTCCAAAGGGAGCCAATAAAGGGCACTCAGAAGGAACTAACGGATTTGACAGCGAAGAGGATTAGACAAGTGGGCAAAGCCAAGGGAGGAAGGGACAGCCAGTAAATCAGATGGCTCGGGGAGGACAGGGAAAGGAGGCAGGGAAGTGCCCGCTTGTTTTGTCCACATGGGGTTCAACTGATGATTCATTCACTGTGGAGTGATAAGGGCAGAAACCGGATGAGAGAGGGAATGGGAGGTAAGAAGAGAGCTGATCAGCCTTATCTTTGCAGGAAGTGGGGGGAGGGGGGTGATAACAAGAGTTTTGGGTTTGGTTTGATTTTCAGATGGGGAAAGTGTGAGCAAGTTTATGAGCTTAGAGTAAAAATACTGGTGCAAATGGTGGGATGGGGAGGCCAGATCTAAAGCCTTAATAAACAGGAATCAGTAGCTCTTTTCCTAAGAGGGGAAGGATAAGAAGATGGGAGCCAGATGGACACAAACATGGAAGAGTAAGTTAAGGCACTCCCTACTTTGCAGCCTCAGTCTCCGTAAGGAAGTAAGGCCTTCTTTTGAGGGTGAGCAAGATGTTGACGTGGACAGTTGGAAAAGGAAAAGGGGGAGTGGGAGAGACTGCCTAAAGCTGGGTAGGGATCATCAGGCAGAAAAAGCTTATCAATTTCACCAGCAATCCACAGGACCCATGTATGGAACTGGAGAGGATGAATTAGGAGGCTTGCTCCAGGGTGGAGTCTTGCTGGCTGAGCACAAGGGAGAGACAAGGAAGCAAGAAGGTTGGTGGGAAGAGAATCATTGAAATAACAGCTGTGAGAATTGGATCAGAGATAGAAGTAAATGCAGAAAAGTAAAAATGGAATCGTCAAGAGCTGTGCAAGGGCTTCCCTGGTGGCGCAGTGGTTAAGAATCCACCTGCCAATGCAGGGGACATGGGTTCGAGCCCTGGTCCGGGAAGATCCTACATGCCGTGGAGCAACTAAGCCCGTGCGCCACAACTACTGAGCCTGTGCTCTAGAGCCCGCGTGCCACAACTACTGAGCCCGCGTGCCCCTGTGCACCTAGAGCCCATGCTTTGCAACAAGAGAAGCCACCGCAGTGAGAAGTCCACACACCACAATGAAGTGTAGCCCCCGCTTGCCGCAACTAGAGAAAGCCCATGTGCAGCAACAAAGACCCAACGCAGTCAAAAATAAATTAAAAAAAAAAAAAAAAGCTGTGCAAGGTTGGGAACTGCAGGAGTACATGAGTGGGAGAGCTTCTGTCCTGGAGGAGAATAACCACGGATATGCTGCCAAAGCTTGAGATCACAAAGACGGGCCAGTCCAAGGCAAGGACGGGCACAGGCTGTGACCATGGGACAGGCAGCCAGAGTGGGGTGGAGAAGTAAGGGACCGTCGTTGCCAATGGTGTTGGCAGGGCTGGCCACATGAAAGTTGAAGTTATCTAGGATGGTGGCAGGACTAAGGGTTGAGAGGAAAAGTCCGCAGACCAAATGTCAAAGTCTTCAGGGAGCGCTGAGAAAGCTCCAGAGAGAAGTGGAACGGAGGGGGCAAAGCCCGGTGGCATGTGGTCTTGCTTAGGATGCAGTAATGGGGACAAGAAGAAGGCCAACCTGCCTTGCCCACAGCACCGTGGTGGGAGGAGATGGGCCCTTCCTCAGGGAACAGGGGGTATGCAGAGTATCCACCATGAGGTCAACAGTAGAGGTGACTTTGTTTATATGGGAAAGGAGAGTCTGGCCCAAGAGAGGGTCGGCAGGGAGGGCTCGGTGCAAGGATGTGTCTAGACGAAGGAAATACCAGAGCAGAATGGGAAGGTGGGACATTGGTACCTTAGGGAGGCAGTGCTAATGACAACATGGGCTAGGCTGACCTCCAGATCTGGCTTCCAGAAACATCACTGTGGACACGGCAGGCCCCAAGTGGTGTCCAGGGCTAAGGGGCGACCACTGACTGCAGTCCAATCAGCAAGCCAGGGCCTTTGCTCATTCGCAGCCTGTCTTTCAATTTCATGTTAGTAAGAAGTCATTTTAGGCCTCAGCAAAGCTCAGTCCTGGGGTAGCAGGTCATGCAGTTGATAAAAGTGACCAATAGCCCGTGCAAACTGCCCACCTCAGGCTCCTGCCCAGACAGGGGAAGGGGAGGGGGAAACATAACAGCTCAGGGCTTCCAGCTTCTGCAAAGAGGAGTCCTAGGTAAAAAGTGAATGGCACAATTAGGTCTAAGTGTGAAAGAAAACAATGTACACTGCAGCATCTTTACAAGAAACACACACATACATGCATCCATGCACAACCACGTAGCTGTATTCATGAGTAAGATCAACGCCTGACTGACATATAATGAAAGTAACTTAATTCAACCAGCATTTATTAAAGATCTAGTCCCTTCCTATCTATTTAGATTTGTATGAAAGTGAATAGTTCTTAGTTGAATGTGACAAATGAACATCTGTATTTGCAAATTTTTGTATGTATTTTGTACCACAAGAAGTATTTGCTAACTAGCTAGCTCTCCTTCCCAGCACAGTTTCAGAGCTTGTCTTCCTAACTGCCCAACTTCTCTGCAATTCTCTCACTCTGTGCTCCTGAGTGGCCCCTACACTGCTCTGCCAATACTCTGAGACCCTCACATTTACCCCCAGCCTCCAAAGGGTTCTCTCTAATCTGTAAAGCCACTCCCTCTGCTTAGACTGAATGTCACCCTTTGTCCAGCTCCTCAAGAATCTCCTCTCTCTCCCCCCATACTTCCCTGCAGCCTCAATACATTCTCAGCCAATCTTTCTGCCCCTACTTTACCCTTCAAATCCTTTTTGAAATGAAAGTATAAAAAAATTATCAAACTGTCTTCCTTTTGCCACTAAGCACCTATAGTTGTGGTGATACCCACAGCTGCCACCTCCTCTCCTCCAGGACCTTAGCACCTAGTCCCAGCCACTCCAAAACACATGAAGTCTGGGTTCTACCTCAACCCCCTCCTGAAACCATTTACTCAAGTTTACCAGACTCAATGGAGTTTAATCATCTCTCTTCTCACTCAACCTCTCTGCAGCATTTGACACTGTTGAACATTTCCAGCTTCTAAAAATTCTCCATAGTCTTGGTTTCTACCACCCCACACTATCCAACCCTGACTTGGAGTTCTCACTACTCCTTTGATTCAACCCTTTTTTCTTCCCCATCCGTAAGGACTGGCTGGCCCCTCTAGCCCTCTCCACTCATGCCTGCTTCCTTCTCCACCCATGCATGCAAACTTCCCTTTGGATTCCAAATTTCACCTCGAGTCTTTTTTCTAACTGCTGGCAGAATATGTCTAAATATAATTAAAATAAGAATAAAGGGGGCTTCCCTGGTGGCGCAGTGGTTGAGAGTCCGCCTGCCGATGCAAGGGACACGGGTTCGTGCCCCAGTCCGGGAAGATCCCACATGCCACGGAGCGGCTGGGCCCGTGAGCCATGGCTGCTGAGCCTGCGCGTCCAGAGCCTGTGCTCCGCAACGGGAGAGGCCACAACAGTGAGAGGCCCGCGTACCGCAAAAAAAAAAAGAATAAAGGTTATTGTTACATAATTGGTCCTTCCCAGCTTTCAAATTTCAAAGTGCTCTCACATCCATTATCTCATTTCCTCAGAAATCCCTATTTAATAATTATGGACACTGGAGTTCAAAGACATATTCAAGTCCAAACTAATCTTGCACCCAAAACTCACTTTTCTTATCTCTATTAATGGTGAAAAGTACTTTGAACTCCAGGCCAGAAACCATGTACCAGTTTTAATTCTCTTGTCTTCTCCCCACTCCTGATTTCCCTCCCTAAGTGATAATGGAGTCATTCTCCCAAGTATCTTAGATTTGCCTCCTTTGGTAAGATCTGCCCATAATCTCACTTTTTTTTTTAATTTATTTATTTTATTTATTATTTATTTTTGGCTGTGTTGGGTCTTCATTGCTGCACGCGGGATTTCTCTAGTTGCAGCGAGCGGGGGCTACTCTTCATTGCCGTGCTCAGGCTTCTTATTGCAGTGGCTTCTCTTGTTGCAGAGCATGGGCTCTAGGCGCACGGGCTTCAGTAGTTGTGGCACGTGGGCTCAGCAGTTGTGGCTCGCGGGCTGTAGAGCGCAGGCTCAGTAGTTGTGGCGCACGGGCTTAGTTGCCCTGCGGCATGTGGGATCCTCCCAGACCAGGGCTCGAACCCCTGTCCCCTGCACTGGCAGGCGGATTCTAAACCAGTGCGCCACCAGGGAAGTCCCCATCATCTCACTCTTATCAAGATAATGAGCTGGCTGTTGTCATCCAAACTTGGCTTATCAGCTACCACTGCCTATTCCTGCTTGAAAACTTTCATCCTGAAAATAGTTGCAGCCTATGAGAAGAGGATGACAGATTTTCAAGAAACTATCCCATGCTGTTTGCATCCTGAAAATTTTCACTTGAATCATCTTTTCAGTTAAAATGGCCCAGGAGTTCACCAATCCATTCCCCGACCGCCCACAGTATGGCAGCTGTGCCAAGGCTGGGTTACAGAAAGCCCAATGCAACATGGCCACTGCCCTAAGAGTTTATGCTCTAATGAGAAACATGTCCCCGTGTCCCATGGAAAGAATGTTACAATTAGGTTTAAAACTGCTGTGAGTGGCTCGTTCGCCAGGGGCTGTAGGAGTGGCAGGGCGGGTCACCCAGAGCCACACTTAATGGCAAGGAAAACACGGGATTCATCCTGCCCACTAGGTTCTCTTGATATTCCTGCACCAGCAGCCATAGAGGAGACTGCTCATAGAGAAGTCTGAGGCTGAGGGGGCAAGGAGGCTGGGGAAGCAGAGAAGGCTGGGGGGACAGAGGCACATAGGCTGCTGGGAGAAGAAGACGGCAGGGAGCAGTGTCTGGCTGGAAGGGTGGGGTCCTGCAGGTAGATCCAAGTGCAAGAGCTAAAGGTACCCTTTCAGCTACCCACAGCTGCAAAGCTGCTTGTCTCTTTAGCAAATGAATGTAAACGAGAGGCCCCACTTAAGCCTCGCATTAACAGCTCCTACTTCCTCTAATTCAGTCTGCTTTCCAAGTACAAATACAAGAGTGATTTCATGGTTAGTTTCCGTTATGTTGCAAATAAATAGCTGGCCTTGTCTGTGGTGTCATTCTTTGTAGCCTTTTTAATAACCTCTATAGAAATATAATTTATCTTAAAACTTTGCTGTGGGGACTCTCTTGGTGGTCCAGTGGTTAAGAATCCGCCTTCCAATGCAGGGAACGCAGGTTCGATCCCTGGTCAGGGAACTAAGATCCCACATGCCGCGGGGCAACTAAACCTGCGTGCCACAACTATTGAGCTCGCGCACCTCAACAAGAGAGCCTGCCTGTGGCAAACTACAGAGCCCATGCACTCTGGAACCCGCGCGCCACAACTACAGATCCCACACACCCTGGAGCCTGTGCACCACAACTAGAGAGAGAAAACCTGCACGCCGCAACTAGAGAGAAACCCGAGCAGACTGCACACCGTAATGAAAAAGATCCCGCATGCCTCAACAACGATCCCGTGTGCCGCCAACTGGGACCCAACGCAGCCAAAAAAACCAATATGGAAAATAAATAAATATTTTTTTAAAACCCCAAACTTTGCTGTGAAAAGTGAATCATTCTGACAGGTGATCATCAGTTTTAGGGTGCTGAACTTTTCAAGTCTAAAATTCATACGCAAGAGATTTGGCTACTTTAGGGAGATATTTGAACGGATCAGCAGTTCACCTATGAGGCAGAATTCTACAAAATAATCATTTGGTAAGGTAAAATAACCTCCCTTGTATGACTTTGAAAATTATGTCAAATAACTTTTGAACTCTGCTATTTATTCTAGACATAATTAAGTCAACTTAAGGTTCTGGAAGAGCTCATCCAAAACTTAAGGTGGAGGTGGTTTCCAACTATGTGCTTAAATTGCACATCTACTCATTAAAACTAACTAGTGTTTTCTGTCATTAATGCTAGAACTCTATGCTTCCTACTGCTGAATTCCAATCCCCTCTGGAACATATATCACACAGGCCAGGGATTCAGGAGCAGCTGCCCTGAATGCCCTTACATGTTATCTCATTATATCTCATTATCTCACTATAATTTTATAAATTTTATATATAATAAAAGCTGGATTGATTACATGACATTGCCCTCACAAGTTCTAGGAATTGGTGTCTCTGATACTCTCCTAAAACAAATCTTTATGCTGGCCCAGTACTAATACTGAAATTCAACCAGTGTCAACGCACTCTGAAGACCTGTCAGAATTCTCTCAAAGTCTTTAGATAAGCAGAGTAAGACAAGAAAAAAAAAATCAATCAATCAATCTTTCTCCCAAAATTCAAAAATAAGAAAGCCTTCAGAAGCTACTCTGGAGCAGAGTATGGAGATTCCTTAAAAAACTAAAAATAGGACCCCCCTGGTGGTCCAGTGGTTAAGCCTCTGCACTTCCACTGCAGGGGGCACGGGAAGTTCCACATGCTGCCACAGTGTGGCCAAAAAAGCCCACTAAAAATAGAGCACCACATGATCTAGCAATCCCACTCCTGGGCATATATCCAGAGAAAACCATAATTTGAAAGGATTCATGCACCCCAATGTTCATTGCAGCACTATTTACAATAGCCAGGACATGAAAGCAACCTAAATGTGCATTGATAGATGAATGGATCAAGAAGATGTGGTACATATATACAATGGAATATTACTCAGCCATAAAACGAACAAAATAATGCCATTTGCAGCGACATGGATGGACCTAGAGTCATACTGAGTGAAGTAAGTCAGACAGAGAAAGACAAATATCATATGATATCGCTTATATGTGGACTCTAAAAAAATGGTACAAATGAACCTATTAACAAAACAGAAATTGAGTCAAGATGTAGAAAACAAACTTATGGTTACCAAGGGAGGAAATGTGGGGAGGGATAAATTGGGAGATTGTGATTGACATATACACACTACTATATATAAAATATATAACTAATAAGAACCTACTGAATAACACAGGGAACTCTATTCAGTACTCTGTAATGACCTATATGGTAATAGAATCTAAAAAAGAGTGGATATATGTATATGTATAACTGACTCACTTTGCTGTACAGCAGACACTAACACAACATTGTAAATCAACTATACTCCAATAAAAAATTAACTATATAAAAGGAATAAAAATGGGAGCTTAACAGACCCTCATCTAAAAAGATGCAAGTGAAAGATGTTCAACATCATTACACATTAGGGAAATGCAAATTAAAACCACAATGAGATACTACTACGCACTGTTTAGAATGACTAAAATTGAAAAGGTTGACCATACCAAGTGTTGGCAAGGATATAAATGCCATCCCCATACATTGATGATGAAAATGTAAAATTACATAACCACTTAGGAAAACATTTTGGCAGTGTCTTAAAAAGTTAAACCATCACCTACCATATGATTCAGTCATTTTATTCTTAGGTATTTTCCCAAGAGAAATGAAAGCATATGTCCACACAAAGACTTTTACAGATGCTTTATTTGTAATAGCCCCAAACTGCAAACAACCCAAATGTCTGTCGATAGGTGAGTGGAAAAACAAACTGTGGTTTATCCATAGTAGATAGAAATGAAAAGGCTGTGAGTCTCCTTAACTCTCCCATCACCACCATGGAGAATATCTCAGCTGGTCCTTTGACCCATTACCACTGAGGTACCCCAAGAGGCAGGGGAGTGAGTCTTCCCCTGAGGCTGGGGGCTGGGTACAGGCTGAAGGGACAAGCCAGAACAGGCACAACATTTATTTGAAACATCATTCTAAATTGGCATTCTACTCCAGAAATATATATCTGCACTTGTTTCCCCCCCCACAAATCTCCCCAATGTTTCAGGAAGATGGGAATTGTACCTATAGTGGCTTCAAGTATCCCCAGCACACACACCAACTGAGATCCAAGTGTGAAAACCTGGCCACAGGCCTCTCCCACCTTACCTTCAACTCAGATTTGATTATCAAAGTCTGGCAATTCCAGAATCCCGGGATCTGCAGGCTTCAATCAACAAGTTACACCATCTCCTAAACACATGGCTGGCCTCTTCTTTCTGCTCAGAAAGCATAGGAGGCCCCTATTTCCTTCTGCATTTGATATTGGCTCCTTTGCCTTGCTTTCCAGAATCTCCACAGCTGGACTGCACCCTCCTGGTTACTGTAGTCTCCACATCTGCTGGTGGCCTCACCCTCACAAATGGCCTCTCCATTCACAAACACTTCATGCTCGCTCCCACCTTTATGCCTGGAATTTCTTTCCCACTGGCCTCTATAAATATCCAAATCATGTTTTTCCAGCCCCAGCTTAAGTTTTCCTTCGCAAATATAATGATTCCCTGCTCTTTCAAAATGCAGTAACAGCTGCAGTCTGTGCCAGCCATTAGGCTCATCACATGATTTTTTTTTTCTTTTATTTAATTTATGGCTGCGTTGGATCTTGGTTGCTGTCGCGGGCTTTCTCCAGTTGCGGCGAGGGGGGCTACTCTTCATTGCAGTGTGAGGGCTTCTCATTGCAGTGGCTTCTCTTGTTGCAGAGCACGGGCTCTAGGCGCACAGCCTTCAGTAGTTGCGGCACACGGGCTCAGTAGTTGTGGCTCACGGGCTCTACAGCGCAGGCTCAGTAGTTGCGGCACAAGGGCTTATTTGCTCTGGGGCATGTGGGATCTTCCCGGACCAGGGCTCAAACCCGTGTCCCCTGCATTGGCAGGTGGATTCTTAACCACTGTGCCACCAGGGAAGTCCCATCACATGATTTTTTTCTCACATTTTGGGTAATGTCTTCACTCTGGTCCTTAAGTGCCCTCCCTAAACCATCTCAGTAGCCCCTTTCCTCCTCCCACTCCCCCAAAATCAATACCAAGTCCTTGCCTCTCCAGGCCTTCCAGAGGCAGTAATCCTGGCCCTGAACCCCACCCCCATCCTGCTTTCATTTCACTTCTCCCTGGTGCCCACCTGTTGCTACTGCCAGGTGTCAAGAGGTTCTGCCCCCTGGCTGGGCACCCTCACCTAGCCTCCTCATGGTGGACTCTGGGTTCCAACCTTCCCAGGCAGATGGAACATTCGTTACCACATTTCTGAATCCTCTACAGCTTAACCAAATAAATTAAACTTACGCTAAATCCAGATGTGTGAATGATGGTGACTCAAATATGGGCATGTGGGGCCTCCATTAAGAGTGCATGGTCAACTGGAGAAGACAGTCTGGAAGAGGCAGTGCTTTTCCTGCCTGGGATGTGAGGCTGTCAGGAAGGCAGAAGAGGTGATATTCAACCTGGGCCTCAAAGTGTGTGTCTGATTCCCCAGTTAGTAATGGGGAGGAGGGTGACATGTGGAGACTTTCCAGACAGGAAACTGCCTGAGCCAAAGGCACTAAGGACGTGAAAGGCTGCAGTCTCTTCAGAATACCAAGTACGCCAATGCTGTTAAAGACGGAGTTTTTACCAAATTGTTCCAATTATGAAATGTTTTCCCAATTTTAGATAAAAGAAGAAAACATTTCAGAGGACAGAACTTGGGCTTATTCTCATGCAGATCCTTACTGAGGGTACACCTTACCCTTTGAAAGTAAATCCTTTTTGTAAATAACCCGAGGTCAGTTTCAATCAGAGGATAACCCAGTGACTCATGTGGATTATCAAACTGGCTCATGCTCTATGGAATAAGTAAAAGAAGATGCCCAAATGAGTCATCTTTCATGCTGTGCAGAATGAGTAAAAAAGTAATGAAACTGGAAGAGGGTGGTGTGGGAAGACGTCGAGTTAGCGTCTCCCCGTAACTAGGGCTCCTGCCGGCCGCTGGTGGGGAACCCTGATGTGTAAGGAGAAAGGAGGAACCCCCAAGTGCACCAGTAGGATATGCGGGAACTGAGTGGGGAGGAGAAGTGGAGGCCAGAGAGGATCAGTGCCCCTGAGCCTGGGGGAAGGTCAGGAAAGGCAGGTGGGAGGGGCCCTCCAGAGGAGCTGGAGAGGAGTTGGGGGGGATTGCCCCACCCACTCGGGCCCAGTGAGCTTGCTGAGCTCCCAGACAGGTCCTCTGCCCTCCAAAGCCCCCTCCAGGCCATGTGGGTCCTGAGGGCATAGGAGGGAAGCCAGGGTGACAGTAGGGGCCCTCTGGGAGGATGGGGTGGGGGGGTGGGGGGGGGGAATTTGCCTCACCCACTCAAGCCCAGGAAGCCTGCTGGGCTCCCAGCTGAGGACCCACCCTCTGAGACCAGGGATGGGGGGCACACCTGGGCCCCTTCTGTTCCGTTGAGCCTAAGCACCACCCCCCACACCCCCAGGGCCTTTTCCAGCCCTGTGGGTCCTGAGCACAGGCCCTGCCCACCACCCAAACCTCACCCTTGCTTAGGCCCTGCCCTCCACAGCCAAGGCCTTTCCCCACCTTTTTGTATTTTCTTATTTTTTCTTTTCCCTCCTCATCTTTTTTACTATTGTGGTACTGCTGTACCTTCCGGTTGTTGATTCATCTATATCTTTATTTTTATATTCTTTCTAAATATATGTTAGTTTCCTAGTCTAATTTTATTTTTTACTTTGTTACAGTTCTCTCTCTCTCTCTTTTTTTTTTTTTTTTGCCACCCCACGTGACTTGTGAGATCTTGGCTCATGAACTGGGGGTCAGGCTGAAGCTCCTGTGGTGGGAGTGCCAAGTCCGACCCACTGGACTAACAGAGAACCTCAGACCCCAAGGAATATTCGTCAGAGTGAGTTCTCACGGAGGTCCTCATCTCAGCACCCAGCTCTACCCAACAGCCTACAAACTCCAGTGTTGGAAGGCTCAGGCCAAACAACCAGTAAGACAGGAAAACAATCCCACTCATAAAAATAAATAAATAAATAAGACAGCAAAAAAATATGTCACAGATGAAGGAGCAAGGTAAAAACCTACAAGACCAAATAATTGAACAGAAAATAGGCAATCTACCTGAAAAAGTTTTCAGAGTAATGAGAGTAAAGTATGCTCCAGAATCTCAGAAATAGAATGGAGGCACGGATTGAGAAAATATAAGAAATGTTTAACAAAGATATAGAAGAACTAAAGAACAAACAAACAGAGATGAATGACACAATAACTGAAATGAAAAATACACTAGAAGGAATCAAAAACAGAATAACAGAGGCAGAAGAACAAATAAGTGAACTGGAAGACAAAATGGTGGAAATAACTTCCAAGGAACAGAATAAAGAAAAAAGAATTGAAGACAATCTCAGAGACCACTGGGACAACACTAAACACATCAACATTTGAATAATATGGGTCTCAGAAGAAAAAGAGAAAAAGAAAGGGTCTGAGAAAATATTTGAAGAGATTATAGTTGAAAACTTCCCTAACATGGGAAAAGAAATAATCAAGTGCAGGAAGCTCAGACAGTCCCATACAGGATAAATCCAAGCAGAAACACTCCAAGACACATATGAATCAAACTAACAAAAATTAAATTCAAAGAAAACTATTAAAAGCAGCAAGGGAAAAACAAAAAATAACATACAGAGGAATTCCCATAAGGTGATCAGCTGATTTTTCAGCAGAAACTCTTCAGGCCAGAAGGGAGTGGCAGGATATATTTAAAGTGATGAAAGAGAAAAACCTACAACCAAGATTACTCTACCCGGCAAGGATCTCATTCAGATTTGATGGAGAAATCAAAAGTTTTTCAGACAAGCAAAAGCTAAGAGAATTCAGCACCACCAAACCAGCTTTACAACAAATGCTAAAGAAACTTCTCTAGGCAGGAAACACAAGAGAAGAAAAAACCCACAAAAACAAACCCAAAACAATTAAGAAAATAGTAAGAGGAACATACATATCGCTAATAACCTTAATGTAAATGGATTAAATGCCCCAACCAAAAGACACAGACTGGCTGAATGGATACAAAAACAATATCCATATATATGCTGTCCACAAGAGACCCACTTCAGACCTAGGGACACATACAAGCTGAAAGTGAAGGGATGTAAAAAGATATTCCATGCAAATGGAAATCAAAAGAAAGCTGGGGAGGGCTTCCCTGGTGGCACAGTGGTTGAGAGTCCGCCTGCCGATGCAGGGGACACAGGTTCGTGCCCCGGTCCGGGAAGATCCCACATGCCGCAGAGCGGCTGGGCCCGTGAGCCATGGCCGCTGAGCCTGTGTGTCTGGAGCCTGTGCACTGCAACGGGAGAGGACACAACAGTGAGAGGCCCGTGTACTGCAAAAAAAAAAAAGAAAGCTGGGGTAGCAATACTCGTATCAGATAAAACAGACTTTAAAATAAAGACTGTTACAAGAGATAAGGAGGAACACTACATAATGATCAAAGGATCAATCCAAGAAGAAGATATAACAACTGTAAATGTTTATGCACCCAACACAGGAGGACCTCAATACATAAGGCAAATGCTAACAACCATGAAAGGAGAAATCGACAGTAACACAATAATAGTAGGGGACTTTAACACCCCACTTACACCAATGGACAGATCATCCAAACAGAAAATAAACAAGAAAACACAAGCTTTAAATGACACAATAGACCAGATAGATCTAATTGATATTTATAGTACACTACACCCCAAAGTGGCAGAGTACACTTTCTTCTTAAGTGCACATGGAACATTCTCCAGGATAGATCACATCTTGGGTCACAAATCAAGCCTTGGAAAATTTAAGAAAATTGAAATCGTATCAAGCATCTTTCTGACCACAACATTATAAGATTGGAAATCAATTACAGGAAAAAAAACTGTAAAAAACACAAATACATGGAGGCTAAACAGTGTGCTACTAAATAACCAAGAGATCACTGAAGAAATCAAAGAAGAAATTAAAAAAACACATTGAAAAAAATGACAATGAAAACACTACGACCCAAAACCTATGGGATGCAGCAAAAGCAGTTCTAAAAAGGATGTTTATAGCCATTCAATCTCACCTCAAGAAACAAGAAAAATCTCAAATAAACAATCTAACCCTACACTTAAAACAACTAGAGAAAGAAGAACAAAGAAAACCCAAAGTCAGTAGAAGGAAAGAAATCATAAAGATCAGAGCTGAAATAAATGAAATAGAAACGAAGAAAACAATAGCAAAGATCAATAAAACTAAAAGCTGGTTCTTTGAGAAGATAAACAAAATTGATAAACCCTTAGCCAGACTCATCAAGAAAAAAAAGGGAGAGGATGCAAATCAATAAAATTAGAAATGAAAAAGGAAAACTCACAACTGACAGTGCAGAAATACACAGGATTATATGAGACTACTACAAACAACTATATGCCAATAAAATGGATAACCACAAAGAAATGGACAAAATCTTGGAAAGGTATAATTTTCCAAGACTGAACCAGGAAGAATTAGAAAGTATAAACAGACCTATCACAGGTAATGAAATTGAAACCATTTTTTAAAATCTTCCAGCAAACAAAAGTCCAGGACCAGATAGCTTCACAGGGGAATTCTATCAAACATTTAGAGAAGAGCTAACACAGATCCTTCTAAAACTCTTCCAAAAAATTGCAGAGGGAGAAACACTCCCAAATGCATTCTACAAAGCCACCATCAACCTGATACCAAAACCAGAAAAAGATATCACAAAAAAAGAAAATTATAGATCAATATCACTGATGAACATAGATGCAAAAATCCTCAACAAAATACTAGCAAACAGAATCCAACAGCACATTAAAAAGATCATACACCATGATCAAGTGGGATTTATCCCAGGGATGCAAGGATTCTTCAGTATATGCAACTCAATCAATGTGATACACCACATTAACAAATTAAGGAATAAAAAGCATATGATCATCTCAATAGATGCAGAAAAAGCTTATGACAAAATTCAACACCCATTTATGATAAAAACTCTCCAGAGAATGTGCATAGAGGGAAACTATCTCAACAAAATAAAGGCCATATATGACAAACCCACAGCAAGCATCATACTCAATGGTGAAAAACTGAAAGCATTTCCACTAAGATCAGGACCAAGACAAGGATGTCCACTCTCGCCACTATTATTCAACATAGTTTTGGAAGTCCTAGCCGCAGCAATCAAAGAAGAAAAAGGAATACAAATTGGAAAAGAAGTAAAACTGTCACTGTTTGCTGATGACATGATACTATGCATAGAAAATCCGAAAGATGCCACCAGAAAACTGCTAGAACTAAGCAATGAACTTGGTAAGGTTGCAGGATACAAAATTAATGCAGAGAAATCTCTGAAATTCCTATACACCACCAACAAAAAATCAGAAAGTGCAATTAAGGAAACACCCCCACATACCATTGCAACAAAAAGAATAAAATACCTAGGAATGAACCTGCCTAAGGTGGGAAAGACTTGTACTCAGAAAACTAAAAAACACTGATGAAACAAATCAAAGATGACATAAACAGGTGGAGACGTATACCATGTTCTTGGATTGGAAGAATCAATATTGTGAAAATGACTATACTACGCAAAGCAATCTACAGATTCAATGCAATCCCTATCAAACTACCAATGGAATTCTTCACAGAATTAGAACAAAAAGTTTTACAATTCGTATGGAAACACAAAAGACCCCGAATAGCCAAAGCAATTTTGAGAAAGCAAAACAGAGTTGGAGGAATCAGGCTGCCCGACTTCAAACTATACCACAAAGCTACAGTAACCAAGACAGTATGGTACTGGCACAAAAACAGAAATATAGATCAATGGTACAGGATAGAATGTCCAGAGATAAACCCATGAACATATGGTCACCTAATTTATGACAAAGGAGGCAAGAACATACATTGGAGAAAATACAGTCTCTTCAGTAAGTGGTGCTGGGAAAACTGGACAGCTACATGTAAAAGAATGAAATTAGAACACTCCCTAACACCATACACAAAAATAAACTCCAAATGGATTAAAGACCTAAATGTAAGACCAGATACTATAACTCTTAGAGAAAAACATAGGCAAAACACTCTTTGACATAAACTATGGCACGATCTTTTTTGACCCACCTCCTAGAGTAATGGAAATAAAAACAAAAATAAACAAATGGGACTTAATTAAACTTAAAAGCTTTTGCACAGCAAAAGAAACCATAAACAAGACAAAAAGACAACCCTCAGAATGGGAGAAAATATTTGCAAATGAAATAACTGACAAAGGATTAATCTCCAAAATATACAAACAGCTCATGGAGTTCAATATCAAAATAACAAACAATCCAGTTAAAAAATGGGCAGAAGACCTAAATAGACATTTCACCAAGGAAGACATACAGATGGCCAAGAGGCACATGAAGAGATGCTCAACATCACTAATTATTAGAGAAATGCAAATCAAAACTACAATGAGGTATCACCTCACGCTGGTCAGAATGACCATTATCAAAAAATCTAGAAACAATAAATTCTGGAAATGGTGTGGTGGAAAGGGAACCCTCCTGCACTGTTGGTGGGAATGTAAACTGATACAACCACTATGGAGAACAGTATGGAGGTTCCTTGAAAAACTACAAATAGAACTACCATATGACACAGCAATCCCACTCCTGGGCATATACCTTGAGAAAACCATAATTCAAAAAGAGTCATGTACCACAGTGTTCATTGAAGCACTATTTACAATAGCCAGGACATGGAAGCAACCTAAATGTCCATCGACAGATGATTGGATAAAGATGTGGCACATATATACAATGGAATATTACTCAGCCATAAAAAGAAATGAAATTGAGTTATTTGTAGTGAGGTGGATGGAATTAGAGTCTGTCATACAGAATGAAGTGTGTCAGAAAGAGAAAAACAAATGCCGTATGCTGACACATATATATGGAATTTTTTTAAAAAATGGTACTGATGTACCTAGTTGCAGGGCAGTAATAAAGATGTAGACCTAGAGAATGGTCTTGAGGGCATGGGGTGGGAGGAGGAAGCTGGGCCAAAGTGTGAGTAGCATCGACGTATATACACTAATGAATGTATAATAGCTAGTGAGAAGCAGCTGCATAGCACAGGGAAATCAGCTCGGTGCTTTGTGATGACCTAGAAGGGTGGGATAGGGAGGATGGGAGGGAGACTCAACAGGGAGGGGATATGGGGACATGTGTATGCATATGGCTGATTCACTTTGGTGTACAACAGAAACCAACACAGTATTGTGAAGCAATTATACTCCAGTAAAGATATATTAAAAAAAAAAAAAGATTAAATGGCAGGTATTCCTAGGGCAACTGCCAGCAGAAGGATAGAAGAAAAATCACGAGTCAAATTCTAAGAAAGGTCCTAAGAACCTGAATCCTTATAACTACGTGCACATACCCCATACTAGCATTCCAATATAGGGGTTCTGAACCAGAAAACAAAATGAATGAGAAATGGTCAGGGTTCAAAACCTTCCTTATCTTCATAGTTGGTTGTTTGTAACTCTGTTTTTAACCCTTAAACTAGTGCTTGGTTTTATGGTTAATTGTTGGACATATCTGTCTCCCCATCTCAGTTTTAAATTCCTTGAAAACAAATGGTTTCTTTTTCATCTTTGTGCATCTCAAGTTGCTCTGATTATAAAAGGTTCCCCAATAAATAATTATTCAGTAAAAATTTTTTAAAAAGTAGTGAAACTGATCTTCTTGACCCATAAAGGGACTCGGAAGGCAATTTTTAAAGTTAGTGACCAAGCTGGAAATATAGGAAATATCCTAGACTACTCCTTTAGCCCCTACCTTCACCTTAAATTACTGGCCAAGATCTGTAATCATTTGTCCAACCACTCAATGACTCCATTGTCCTGGCCATCTCCCTCCTTTCCTTCCCAGTCCCTACCTTAGGTTAACCATTGATTCTGACCTGGATGGACCAAACGTGCAGCATGACTGACAGGTTTTTTGATTGGGAGGAGGATGGGGGAAACCAAGCTGTCATTTTCTATCTTGAAGAAAAATGTTCAATTGTTATGTTCCCGGAGAACACATGGAACTGTGGGCCACATTTCACCATGTACATGTACGGTTCACCAATTGGATAGTTATCACATTTCTGAGAGTTATAGAAGTGTATAAGATACACACTACTATGTATAAAACGGATCACCAAGCTCCTATTGTATAGCACAGTTCAATATATATATTGAATTATATATAGTTCAATATATTGAACTATATTCAATACCTTCTAATAGTCTATAATGGAAAAGAATCTGAAAAAGAATTTTACATATATATATATATATATGTGAACTGAATCACTGTGCTGTACACCTGAAACTAACACAACATTGTAAATCAACTATACTTCAATTAAAAAAAAAAGTACTTCAAGTGCCTCTAGGAATGCAGGGAGGAGGGTGCATATTCCCTCGGTTACCTCCCCCGCTCCCATTTGTGCAGATAAGTAGTATTAGCCTCATACCCCATCTTCCTGTCTTGCCCCCAAATCCAGTCCTTCCTCACTACTGCCAGAGTCAACTTGCCAAGAATCTTTCCACAGCTTTTCATCACCTCAGCATGGAGGGCAGAGTTCTGCACACTTCTGCTCTGCCCTCTCTCCCCCAAGCATGCTGAGCTATTCCTTCTCTCTGTGGCACACTCTTTCTCACTCCCATGCGTACATAAAATAACGTGGTTTTTTTTGTTTTTTTTTTTGCGGTACGCGGGCCTCTCACCGCTGTGGCCTCTCCCGTTGCGGAGCACAGGCTCAGCCATGGCTCACGGGCCTAGCTGCTCCACGGCATGTGGAATCCTCACGGACCAGGGCACGAACCCGTGTCCCCTACATCGGCAGGCGGACTCTCAACCACTGCGCCACCAGGAAGCCCATAAGAGAACTTTTATTCCCTCTACCAGGAAGCACCTGAGTCTCCACTCCTGTCCCTCCTGGCGAACTCCAGCTCACCGTTCAAGGACCAGCTCCACGGCTTCCTCCTGCAGGTGCCCTCACTGTCTCCTTTAGACCCCAGCAGCGCTCCCTCCCTCCCCCCATAAGGACCCAGCACTTCACATCCCCTCCCCTAGAGCACCTTCTACCTGCATTGTCACTGTCACTGCACTGTAACTGTCGCCCCACCATTCAGTGAGCTCCTGGAGGACCAGCCCTAGGCCTCTTCATCTTTATGTCTCTAGCAGTGCTTGGGACAAAATAGATTCTCAACAAATGTTTGTCAAAAGAATAAATAAAAGAATGAAGAGCTCCGAGAACATTTTAGCAACAAAAGCATCAGAAAAATAAGCACATAGTTTCGCAAAGTCACTGCTATTAAGAATAAAATTAATTTTTAAAAGTTATTTTTAGGGAATTCCCTGGTGGTCCAGTGGTTTGGACTCTGCACTTTCACTGCCGAGGGCCCGGGTTCAATCCCTGGTCAGGGAACTAAGGTCCTGCAAGCTGCATGGTGTGGCAAGGCCAAAAAAAAAAGTTAAAAAAAATTATTTTAAAAAATAGTGGCGGGGCTTCCCTGGTGGCGCAGTGGTTGAGAATCCGCCTGCCAGTGCAGGGGACACGGGTTCGATCTCTGGTCCAGGAGGATCCCACATGCCGTGGAGCAAATAAGCCCATGTGCCACAACTACTGAGCCTGTGCTCTAGAGCCCATGAGCCACAACTACTGAGCCCATGTGCCGCAACTACTGAAGCCCGCATGCCTAGAGCCCGTGCTCCACAGCAAGAGAAGCCACTGCAATGAGAAGCCCACGCACCCAACGAAGAGTAGCCCCTGCTCACTGCAACTAGAGAAAGCCCGTGCACAGCAACAAAGACCCAACACAGCCAAAAATAAGTAAATAAAATAAATAAATTTATTTTAAAAAATATAGTGGCATGTTATAATTACATTGGATGTTGCAGGAGGAAAGTCATGTTTTGATTTTATTTTTAATACAAAGGTTTCAGTGATATCATCTCCTGATTTTGAAAGATATTTAAAATGTGTCATACTTAAACACCTAATAGTCATGACTAACTAAGCCAGAAATGATCACCTTCCTCTTCTTGTTCCAGCCTGAAGTAAAGATAGAAATCAGAAGGTATAAAAATTTGATGACTAGCAAAAAAAATCAAATGTCTGACGTACTGATATCATTCTAAGTACTTAATAAGAGATACATCAAACCAACAAACTAGAAGACTTTTGCCTTCTCTGTCGGCTTTTTCCTTTCTCCTTCTCAGGTCAGCCCAGCTAAGAGTTCATTCGAGGGACTTCCCTGGTGGTGCAGTGGTTAAGAATCTGCCTGCCAATGCAGGGGACACGGGTTCGAGCCCTAGTCTGGGAAGATCCCACATGCCACGGAGCAACTAAGCCCGTGTGCCACAACTACTGAGCCCGAGTGCCACAACTACTGAGCCTGTGTGCCACAACTACTGAGCCCGTGTGCCACAACTACTGAAGCCCGAGCGCCTAGAGCCCGTGCTCCGCAGCAAGAGAAGCCACAGCAATGAGAAGCTGCACACTGCAACGAAGAGTAGCCCCTGCTCGCCACAACTAGAGAAAGCCGGCGTGCAGCAATGAAGACCCAACACAGCCAAAAATAAATAATAAATAAATAAATTTATTAAAATACAAAACAAAAAAAAAGTTCATTCGATGAACATCGTCAATGTGCTGCACAGGCCCTGTGAGTGCTACCCCCACCCCATGCCCTGACCCTGAGGAGTACTCACTCTAGTCTGAGAGACATCCCCTGATGTAACTGTAACTGCTCTGATAAAAGGCCTAGGCAGGAGGCACCCAGCCCAGTGAGGAACACCACCCATTCCCCAAGGAGCTCAGGCTGCCCTTGACTTTCATTACTTATTACTTCCACAGAACTTGCATTTTTCAAATTTACATCGATGCCCCCAAACAACCCTTCATGAACAGAATTCAGCTCGCTTCCTCAACTTGACCAACTTTCTATCCTGGTACTTCCCATTCCAACCAAGAGAATCTTGGCATTTTCCTAGGCATGATTTGTTCATTCCCAACTTCGAGCCTCCATGAATGCCATCCTCTAGAAATCTTTTCCCTCAGGCAATCCAATGTATTCTCTTCCTATCAGTCAGTGGTTCTCATCTAGGGGTGATTTTGCCACCCAGGGAATATTTGGCAATATCTGGAGACATTTTCGTTGTCAGAACCAAGGGTTGCTATATGTGGGATCTAGAAAAATGGTACAAGTGAACCGGTTTGCAAGGCAGAAATAGAGACACAGATATAGAGAACAAACATATGAACACAAAGTGGGGAAAACGGGGTGTGGGGAGGGATGAACTGGGAGATTGGGATTGACATATATACACTAATATGTATCAAATAGATAACTAATAAGAACCTGCTGTATAAAAAAATAAATTAATCAAAATACAAAAGAACAAACAAAAAAAACCTAAGAGTTGCTACTGGCATCTAATGGGTAGAGTCCAGGGACGCTGCTAAATATCCTATACTGCATAGGACAGCCCCCAACACAAAGAATTACCTGGCCCCAAAAGGTCAGCAGTATACCCAGACTGAGAAACTCTGCTTTAAGTTGAGCTTTAAATTCATCTATTTGGATCAGGGAAATGTTCGGCAGCACATATACTAAATTTGGATTAGGAAACATTCCTGAAATTAACCACACCCGACTCTGAACATGCCCTTGCTTTGCATTACCCCAGAATGTACAGAGCGCTCTACAGTAACTTGAATGTGAGGTTAGGAATCATAGAGAAAAACAGAAACTAACACACCACTGTAAAGCAATTATACTCAAAAAAAAAAAAAAAAACGCTTCAATGAATTCTTTTGTAATACCAATGAAATCTTTTGTAATGCAAAGACTTAGTAAACTCTTATCAATTTTTAAATTAAAAAAAAAAGGATCACAGAGTATCCAGACAGAACAGGACTTCAAAACTCATATATTCTAACCACTTCCTTGTTAACATTGCTTTGTAAACATCTGTTGCATGTGAAAATGTTGTCTTTCTTCAACTAGATTATAAGCAATTCCATTAAATCCTTTTATGTCTGTGCACTCTGCAAACATTTATTGAGCACCTACTATATACCAAGCACTATTCTAGGCACTGGGGACACAGTGATAATTAGACATTATCTCTGCTCTTATGGATATTAATTTTAGTGGGATAGACATATTTTTTAATTATGTAACTTCCATGGTGATAAGTGCTCTAATGGGAAGAACATGGTTTACCTGATAACAGGAGCTCCTTAACCTGATCTGTGACATCAGACAAGGCTTCCCTGAGGATGGGACATTTAAGCACCTATCAGACATTCAGTCAGTATTTGTTGAATAAATAGAGGTGAAGCATGAAAGATAAATAGAAGTTATTCAGGGACTTCCCTGGCGGTCCAGTGGTTAAGACTCCATGCTTCCACTGCAAGGGGCACAGGTTCGACCCCTGGTCAAGGAACTAAAATCCCTCATGCGGAGCAGTGCAGCCAAAAAAAAATAATAGAAGTTATCCAGGTAAAGTAGGCAGAGGTGAGAGGGGGACAGCAGGGGAGCTGAGTGGCCATGGTGGGTTTGAGATGCCAATGAGACATCAAGATAGAGAAACCAGGTGGTGCATTGAATGTATGTGTCTGGAGCCCAGAAAGAAACGCTGGGACCACAGCCAGGGGGCCTCCAACTCCGACACGTAAGTCAGGAAGAGGAGGAAAAACCATTGAAAGACTAATAAGGGGAGGCCAGAGACACAGGCAGAAAACCAGGAAAGGATATGTCATAGAAGAAAGCTTTTCAAGAAGCAGCCAATCAGTTTCCAAGACTGACCAGGAGGCCCATCCTCTTGCCGCCCACATCTCCTCAGTGCTGGGAAGTGAGCAGCCTGGACTGACTACACAAGCTTCCTATAGGACAGACAAACTACTGTTTGTTTCATTTTGAATTAGTATAAAACCTTTCTTCCTAAGGAATTTTCTACTTCAAAGTTAACCATGTTGATCTGAGTAGCAATTAGTGTTTGATTTTGTGGGTGTTTTCATTTATGACACTCAGATTTTAAAAGATAAACTCTACCTAATCTCAGTTTCATTTTAGGCCTCAGTGTCACAATGCTCTCCCAGTTTAGAGTATCGGAGGGAAAGAGTCTGGAGCTAGGATTTCAGTGGCTTAATAAACAAAAGATAGAGTAACATGAAATTAGATCTTGATTACTTTTGCCAGTGAGGGGTAGGAATACATGAATAAAATTAATGGAACCTAAAACCCCAAGTTCAACCTTTTTTCCAATTAAATATTTATTTTTTAAATTACTAAATAAATACAGAAAATCTTACAGTAATCTCACTGTCAGTTTCCTTTTACCCTGATCTGGAAGAGATGAAGCTGCTGAAAAGATGGGGGGGGGGGGGAATTGATAACGTGCCGGATAGAAATTGAGAAATCAACTCCTCAATAATATTAATGTAGCCATCTTTTACTGCTTCAGGTTAGATCTCCAAAGAGTGCTCCTGTTTCTAATTTTTTTTAACAAAGCTTTCATTGAATATTTACCCAGTACAAGACACATGCTAGAATTATGAAATGAAAAAGACATTGTCTTGTCCTGAGGGGTCTTAGATTCCACCAGTGAGACAGCAAGCTACAAGGCTGAATGCACTAAGTCTAACAGAATCACTGACAAAACGGTGGAGCACAGGGGAGGGAATGACTTACCTTCCAATGTGTGTGGCGCCCAGGGAAGGAAGTGGACCAGGGAGGCCTTCGTGGAGGATGATGAGAAGTAACGACAGGTTAAGACAGGAATAAAGACACAGACCTACTAGAGAATGGACTTGAGGACACGGGGAGGGGGAAGGGTAAGCTGGGACGAAGTGAGAGAGTGGCATGGACATATATACACTACCAAACGTAAAATAGATAGCTAGTGGGAAGCAGCCGCATAGCACAGGGAGATCAGCCCGGTGCTTTGTGACCGCCTGGAGGGGTGGGATAGGGAGGGTGGGAGGGAGGGAGACGCAAGAGGGAAGAGATATGGGAACATATGTATATGTATAACTGATTCACTTTTTTATAAAGCAGAAACTAACACACCATTGTAAAGCAAGTATACTCTACTAAAGAAGTAAAAAAAAAAAAAGTAACGACAGAACATTCTGGGTGAAGGAAGAGCAGGAACAGGACTTTGCAGTTACTCTGTGAGCCTGAGGTAAAACTCTTGATTGATTTGACTGAAACGTGCAGGTGCGTGAGGAAAGGTTGGAAGAGTGGGTAGGAAAATCTGTTGGGGCTGAAACATGAAGGATCTTGAGGATGGACTGTATTTTTCATGAAAATGGGGAAGCTTTCTGAGAACTGAAGTGCCAAGATCGGCTTTGTGAGTTAGAAAGAAAAGTGTGGCAACAATGTAAGTCACGGGTTTAGGATGAAAGAGACTGGAGACAGGGAAAACCCCCTTAGGCAGTTATTGAAATGACCAAGTTCAGGGTTGCCCAACATGTTCCAAGGAACACTGGTATTCTGATCAAAAGAAAGGCGGGGGAGGACAGTCTTCCTGGGGAGTCATGATGCATATTAGCGTATTAGGTGCTTTTAGATGTCCTGCAGTAAAAACCTAACTTTGCACAACGCAGTGTATCCCAAACTCATCTGACCAAAGCATCTTTGTTGTGATGGTGGTTGTAGAACATCTATTAATACTCAGTAAGACCCTAGGGTTAAACAGGGTATAGCTCGTGAAATGTAGTTCAGGTAGTAGATGATGAGGTTCTGAACTAGGATATAGCAATATAAGATATAGCAATCAGTCCTGTATTCAGTATTTAAAATCTTGAAATATTTCCAATACGGTGATTTCCTCAGTTCAGTCATTTCTCTTTGTATCCTGTACACAGGAAAAGCCAAAGATGAGAATTTGGGGCCACGTCAGGAACTGGGGATCTTGGGTTCTGCTGGAGGGCTGAGGGAGTGACAGGAGAGGCTGGGGACAAGAGAATTGGTTAAAAGGCTGGTTAAGAAGCTGTTGGGGGGGCTTCTCTGGTGGGGCAGTGGTTAAGAATCTGCCTGCCAGTGCAGGGGACATGGGTTCTATCTCTGGTCCAGGAAGATCCCACATGCCGCGGAGCAACTAAGCCCGTGTGCCACAAATACCGAGCCCGCGCTCTAGAGCCCGCGAGCCACAACTACTGAGCCCACATGCCGCAAATACTGAGCCTGCGCTCTAGAGCCCGTGAGCCACAACTACTGAGCCCACATGCCGCAACTACTGAGCCTGTGCTCTAGAGCCTGCGAGCCACAACTACTGAAGCCCACGTGCCACAACTACTGAAGCCGTGCGCCTAGAGCTCGTGCTCCGCAACAAGAGAAGCCACCACAGTGAGAAGCCTGCGGACCGCCAGGAAGAGTAGCCCCCGCTCGCCGTAACTAGAGAAAGCCCACGCACAGCAATAAAGACCCCGCGCAGCCAAAAATAAATAAATAAATTTATAAAAAAAAAAAAGAAGCTGTTTGGCACCAGGTGTCATCACCACCCCAGAAAGCCAAGCGACTTTCCCTTTCTCCCCACCCTGCAGGAAACAGGAAGTAAAGGCAAATTATACCTCCAGTAAAAATACAATGTAGAGGGCTTCCCTGGTGGCGCAGTGGTTGAGAGTCTGCCTGCCGATGCAGGGGACACGGGTTCGTGCCCCGGTTCAGGAAGATCCCACATGCCGCGGAGCGGCTGAGCCCGTGAGCCATGGCCACTGAGCCTGCATGTTCGGAGCCTGTGCTCCGCAACGGGAGAGGCCACAACAGTGAGAGGCCCGCGTACCACAAAAAGAAAAAATATACATATATACAATGTAGAAGAAAGGAACTGTAACCATCCTACACTGCTTAGTTTAGGCATAATAATGTAATCATTTAATATTGACTTTAAAAAGAAAGGCTGTACTACATTCATATTGAGAGGTGGCAGGATATGAGAGAGCTCTAGGTCCTTGCTGACCAGAGAGAAAGTAAACACCGTGATCTAAGGTTGATGAGTCAAGAATCCATGGTATAAGCATGTTATTTAGATAGAGGTGAACACCAGAAAAAACAATTACATTAGAAGGAGATGCCTCTGTGTAGTAGCAACATGGCTAGGGGAGGGAAACACTGATTTTGTTGCATTTTAATACTATTTTATTCTTAAAACAGTTATATAGGGCTTCCCTTGTGGCGCAGTGGTTGAGAGTCCACCTGCTGATGCAGGGTACATGGGTTCATGCCCCGGTCCAGGAAGATCCCACAGGCCGCGGAGCGGCTGGGCCCGTGATTCATGGCCACTGAGCCTGAGCGTCGGGAGCCTGTGCTCTGCAACGGGAGAGGCCACAGCAGTGAGAGGCCCGCGTACCGCAAAAAAAAAAAAAAAAAAAAAAAGTTATATAAAAATAACTTGATAAAAATTCCAAGATTTGCAGTGATAAAGAGCAAAGCTTTATGCGTTACCTAAAGATGAAGACCATTCTTCACTGATCAAGCAACACCAGGAGTCAAAAGCACTTTTACAGTCCTTGGGACTCTAGGGACACACCGCTTAGGTGACTGCTGGTGCTTACTACCTCCACCTTGGATGTGTTGAAAGAGTGGCAGATCAGTAAAAACTGAGGGGTGAGCAACCCTGATGACTCATCTGTGAGTCCATTCAACATTGTGTGCCAGAACTGGGAGGACAAAGGGAATCTTTGAAAGGCCCGGTACTCAAGAAGCCCACAGCCCAGATTCATAACAGATGATTACATACCAGTCTTTTACAGAGGTAAGCAGCTGAGGCCGGGAGCATGGAGGCCTACTAGTCACAGGCTTCACAGAGGAGCACCCGTCTTCGTCAGACCCCTCTCTGCCTTTTGTCGACAGGTCCTGCCTTACTGTGATGTGAGCACTGAAAAAAGGACTGAGAAAATTTTATATCTGCCTTGCCATTACCCAGGCTAGGATAACAGACACAGTTAAAGGCAGCTGCAAAATAACAAGAAAAGCCTCTCTCCCCGTGACACACTACAGCTGTAAAGTATCAAAATTACACCCTTCTTTGCATGACTCCTGCTTTCTTAACTCACTGAAAGCATTTGTTCTCTAAAATCATAGATTATCAGAAACTTTCCTATTTGAAATTATATCCATAAAAATGAAACATTCCATTCCTGATTGAGAATCCAAGCCACTTTGACACAGAGCAGCAGCCTTGATTTACAACCCAGGTGTAAAGCTTCAGAAAAGGAGTTGTGGACACAACATTCCACACCTAAACTTTTACTTTCCAGGGAAACATCACTCTGAGCTCAGTTCAACAGTTTAAGCCTGACACTGACCACATGAGCCCTGCTTTGCTTTCAGCCTGTCACTGCTTCTTTGAAATTTTATCTCCACCATTCCCTCAAATCTTGTATTTAAAAAAATTTTTTTTATTTATTTATCTGCTCCAGGTCTTAGTTGTGGCACGAGGGGTCTTGGTTGTGATATGCGGAATCTAGTTCCCTGACCAGGGATCGGACCCCGGCCCCCTGCATTTGGAGCGTGGAGTCTTAACCACTGGACCACCAGGGAGGTCCCTCAGGTCCTGTATTAACTCTATACTTTGTTTGGTCCTCTGGTGAGTAGCCTCCCGCATTGTAATGGGTTAATAAACCTGACTTTGTCACATTACTGGTCTGTGGATGGGCTAAGACAGCATCATAATCTATGAGAGCCTTGTTGATTTCCAGAATCCTATAGTAACAATCTAGATAGTATTGGGGATATGACTATACAGCTGTGGCAGAGGAAAGGATTTGTACCTGAGGTTTAGTTTCTTAGTACATCTACCCATTTGTTAGCTTGAAATTTGATTCCATGCTTGAATTACAATGATTGAAATGTGATAACTGCACTTAAAGAGTCTTAAAGTCTACTACAAATAAATAAATAAATAAATAAGATATATGGAAAATTTGCATTCAGAGAAAAAACTTTCCCAAAGAAGAGTTTGATCTAACAAAGAGTTAAAACCTCAGAGGGCTGAATTCCTGGCCAATTCATACCAATCGTGTAAGACTCAGCTCAAACATTTCCTCCTCTCCAGAGCTGTCCTGAGTCCTTCCTTTTCTGTACTCTGGTGGCACCTGGTGTTACATTTGTGCCACGGCCGACACCACACAATATTGTGATTGTTTACGTGTTTTCGCCACTCATCTCAACTTGTTGAGAGCAGGCCCCTGTCTGTAAATTCCTAGCACCTGACACAATCCCAGGCAGAGAGGAGCTCAGTTAATGTTGATGAACTAATGAATGAAGGGGAGACTGGCAGCAAGAAAACCAGTTGGCAGGTAGTTGTAATGGTCCAAAAGGGATGGAAATGACCTGGACTCAGTGTGACTAGAGGAAAATGATAGATAAGTAGGGGACATTTGAAAGGAAGATGGAAAAAAAACAAAAAAGACTCGATAACTAAGTGGAAGTGGGAAACAAAGAAAAATTTTCAATTTTAAGCCTACACAGCTAGGAAGTGGATACCACAACAGGCATAAAGGAATCCTAGAGTAGACAATTTTTTCAGTTTTGGGGTTTTCGGGTTTTTTTTTTTCTTTGGCCATGTCCTGTGTGGCATACAGGATCTTAGTACCCCAACCAGGGATCGAACCTGAGCCCCTTGCAGTGGAAGCCTGGAGTCTTAACCACTGGACTGCCAGGGAAGTCCCTGTTCAGTTTTAGATAAGCAGATTTTGCAAGGTCCTAGGAAAATCCAGTGTGCTTCTAGACATTCAGAGTTAGAGTCAAGGCTCAAAATAGACTTGGGAATCATTAACACTGAGACTGAAACTTTTGAAAAAGTGGATGAACATTCTAAGGAAGAAACTATGCACTGAATGGTTGAGGGACTGAAACTTGGAGAATGAAAAGGTCTAGAGGAAAAGAAGTAAAAAGGCAACAAAGAGCGTGTTCACAGAGGAACAGGGCAGTACAATATCCTGCACAGCAATGGAGAAGGACCACCTGCAGGTGAGAGGAGGAAAACCCAAGAAAGTCACCTGAAAAACTATCAGAACTCCAAGTTCAGCATGGTAGTGAGTTATAAAATACAGCAATTGCTTACAACAATCAGTGGCTTTCCTCCAACTATTACCTGTTAGAAAATATAATGGACAAAAGATACAATTTGCAATAGTGAAAACAAAAATACCTAGGAGTAAACTTTGAAAATGTGTGGTAAATTTTACAAAGTTACAAAAACCGAAAGATTTTTTTTTTAATATTTATTTATTTATTTATTTATCTGGCTGAGCCAAGTCTCAGTTGCAGCATGCGGGATCTTTAGTCGCAGCATGTGATCTCTTAGTTGCAGCATGTGATCTCTTGGTTGTGGCATGTGGGATCTAGATGGAACCCAGTTCCCCTGCATTGGGAGCGTGGAGTCTTAGCCACTGGACCACCAGAGAAGTCCCCAAAACGGAAAGATTTTAACAATGAAGAGATGTAGTAGATGGGAAACACTGTAATATGAAATGTTAGTCTCCTCCAAATTTACACATTAAATACAATTTAAAGCCAAAATAAATTCCAAGTGGACCAATGAGATACTTGAAAAATAAAAAACAGATAAAAGATGTATAAATGGGGAGAAAAGGGAGAACGTGTCCTAGGCATAATCCCAAAAGCAGGACTAGTAAAAAAAAAAAGATTGATAGATATGATCGTGAACGAACCTGATCTTAGACCCCAAGCACCCCAGCTCAGGCCTTTAAAATGTCCTCCCCAGTCCTTGGATCTGTGATCCTTACAATCTGCCCCCCCCCCAGCCCCCAACACCAACCCTGGCCTTAGCTCAAGGTATTTCTATCCCTTGTACAGATGAATCGTCTGTAAGTATTTGCCAGTGACCTTCACAATCCCACTGTAGGTGAAGCAACACTACAGATTCTCAAATTCCGAAACCACTCCCACAGCCTTGTGATACAGCTAGCCCTCAGCCCTGGCTGAGAAATAGGATCAAGATAAAAACACAACCAGGCCACGGCTGGCACTGATAAGCCCAAAGCCAAAATTCCACACCATGAGTGTGTTTGGGCTGGGGTTGTTCCTGTCCTAGAAGTAACAGCAACACACCCGACCTGACCAAAAACAGGGACCAAAAGCAGGGGAAAGATAGTAGCAAGTACCTATTAGGATAAATGTTCAAATGTTCTCTGGCTTGTTTTTTCCTTGTCTTAAGAAAAAACAGGGACTTCCCTGGTAGCACAGTGGAGAGGAGTCCACTTTCCCAATGCAGGGGACCCGGGTTCAATCCCTGGTCAGGGAACTAGATCCCACATGCAAGCCACAACTAAGAGTTCGCATGCCACAGTAAGGAGCCCACTGGCCGCAACTAAGGAGCCCACATGCTGCAAGTAAGACCTGGTGCAACCAAATAAATAAATTTTTTTAAAAGAGAAGTTATTACACAGCCTCACACCATACACAAAAATAAACTCAAAATGGCTTAAAGACTTAAATAAAAAAATAAATAACCAATCCTTCATAGTGGTTCTCAAACTTCAGAGCACATCAGAATCACCTGGAAGGTTTGTTAAAAAGATGGCTGGGGGCTTCCCTGGTAGCACATTGGTTGGGAGTCCAGCTGCCAGTGCAGGGGATCCGGGTTTGATCCCTGGTCAGGGAGGATCCCATGTGCTGTGGAGCAAGTATGCCCTCAAGCCATAACTACTGAGCCCGCATGCCACAACTACTGAAGTCTGCATGCCTGGAGCCCATGCTCTGCAACAGGACAGGCCACTGCAATGAGAAGCCCGCACACCACAACAAAGAGTAGCCCCTGCTCGCCGCAACTAGAGAAAGACCACGCACAGCAACAAAGACCCAATGCAGCCAAAAATAAATTAATTAATTATTTAGGAAAAAAAAAAGATGGCTGGGTCCCACCCCACCATGGCCTGGAGTGGGACCTGAAGGTTTGCATGTCTACAGGTGAGTTAAACCAAATTTTGAAAGAACAAATCATCACAATCTTATACAAAATCTTTCAGAGCACAGAAAAATAGAGCTCTCCCCACCTTGTTCTATGACAGGATATAACCTTGATCCTAGAAACAGATAAGAACAGCTAAGAAAGGACAAGTACTGGACAACATCACTTGAGAACATAGGTAGAAAAATTAAAATTGACAATCTGATTCTAAAATTTATATAGAAATACAAAGGGCCTAGGATAGCCGAAACAACTTTAAAAATACCAAAACTAGAGGGATTATACTACCTGATTTCAAAGCTTATTATAAAGCTATAGTAATTAAGACAATGTGGTATTAGCATAAATATAGACCTATATTTCAATGAAACAGAATAGAGTCAAGAAACAGACCTACACATATATGATCATTTCATTTTCAACAAAGGTCCCAAGGCAATTCAATGGGAAGGATAATCTTTTCAACAAATGGTGCAGGAACACTATTGGGTAGCTATATACAAAACAAAAAAACACTCAACCTTTATCCCACATCACATACAAAAACTGACTTAAGATGATCACAGACATGAATGTAGGAACTTAAAGTGTAAAACTTATACTTTTATTATTTTTGGCCGTGCTGCACGGCACGTGGGACCTTAGTTTCCCAACCAGGTATCAAACCTGTGCCCCCCGCAGTAGAGGAGCGGAGTCTTAATCACTGCACCACCAGGGAAGTCCCTAAAGTATAAAACTTGTACATGAAGGGACTTCCCTGGCGGTCCAGTGGTTAGAATCCGCCTTCCAATGCAGGGGACGCCACTAGATCCCTGGTCAGGGAACTAAGATCCCACATGCCGTGGGGCAACTAAACCCACACCTGGAGCCACAACTACTGAGTTCGTGCACTCTAGAGCCCATACACCACAACTAGAGAAGCCCACACGGCACAACTAGAGAGAAGCCCACAATGAAGACCCAGCGCAGCCAAAAAAAAAAAGAAAACTTGTAGAGGAAAATAGGAGAAAATCTTAGTGACCTTGGGTTTTGCAAAGATTTCTTAAATATGACACAAAAAGAAAACATTGATAAGTTGGGCCTCATCAAAATGTAAAACTTTTGCTCTGTTAACTAAAATGAAAAGGCAAGCCACAGACTGAGACAAAATATTGGCAAAATACATACCCAACAAAGTAGACCCAATTTTAAAATAGTTCACCAAAGATGGCAAGTAAGCATAAGAAAAGGTGATCAACATCAATTAGTTAATAGGGAAATGCAAATTGAAACCATAATGAGAAATCTCTACACACCCAATTGAATGGCTACAATTTAAAAGACAGACTAGGGACTTCCCTGGTGACCCAGTGGTTAGGATATGGCACTTTCACTGCCTGCTAGGCCCCAGTTTCAATCCCTGGTCCTAGTGGGGGAACTAAGATCCCACAAGCCATGAGCTGCAGCCAAAAAAAAGATAGACTTAAAAAATAAAAAGACAGACTATACCAAATGTTGATGTGCACCAGCTGGAACTCTAATACACTGCTGGTAGGAATGCAAAGGGTTGCCATCACTTTTGAAAATAGTTTGGAAGTTTCTCAAAAAGTGATACATATACCAACATGCAACCTAACCATCCTACTCCAAAATGTTTACCAAAGAGAAACGAAGGCATGTGCCCCTACAAAGACATGTATATGAACATTTATAGCGGTGTTATTTGTAATGGCCAATAATTGGAAACATCCCAAATGTCTATCAACAGGCGATAAATAAATTGTAGTATAATCCATATGAAGTTCATACAATAGAATACTACTCAGCAATAAAAAGGAACGACTATCTATAATATGCAACAACATGGATGAATCTCCAAATAAGTAGTCTTGAGTGACGGAGGTCATACAAAGAGTATATACTGCATGATTCTATTTATATAAAATTACGGAAAATGCAAATTATAGTGATAGATCAGTGGTTATCTGGGGTGAGGGGGTACAGAGGAAGAGATGGATTACCAAGGGGCGTGAGATAACTATCAGGGTGATAGATATGCTCAATATCTTGACTGTGGTGATGGTTTCATGGGTATATACATATGTCAAAAGTAATAAAACTGTACATTTTAATATGCATTTTATTGTATATGTTTATACTTTAATAAAGCTATAAAAACATTAAAATATGCAAAACAACTCCAGCGACATATAAAAACTATAATTTGAACCTAAAACTGCTTTTAAAAAATTCAGTCTATTAAAAAAAAACAAACCTATAATTTGGTCAGGGGAGAGGTTCCCAAGACCACCCCCAGTTTCAATGATTCATTAGGAGGACTCACAGGACTCAGCGTGTAGTCACATTCATGGCTATGATTTATGACAGTGAAAGGGTACAAAGCAAAATCAGCAAAGGAAAAAGGCAAATGGGCAAAGTCCACAGAAAACCAGACACAAGCCGCCAAGAGTCCTCTCCCAGTGGAGTCACCAGGACACACTTAATTCCCCCAGTTGTGACAACACGTGTTCTCTACCAGAGAAGCTCATTAGAGACCCTGCTCCCAAGGTTTTTATTTGGGCCTGGTCACGTAGGCACCCTTGGTCTAGCAGTACCAAAATTCCAGACTCCCAGGAGGAAAGCCGGTGTTTAGCATAAACCACATTGTTTATACAAACAGTTTAGGCACAGTGAGTTATTTCTATCAGTTAGGGTGGTTGAAACCCTCCCCAGATTCTTAGTTTCCAGATGCCAGCCAGGGCCAAACTTGTAAGTAGGCTTTTCAAAGGATAGTAGTCAGGGGGACTTCCCTAGTGGTCCAGTGGGTAAGACTCTGCACCCCCAATGCAGGAGGCCCAGGTTCGATCCCTTGTCAGGGAACTAGATCCCACATGCACGCTGCAACTAAGAAGTCCGCAACTAAGAGTTCACATGCCACAACTAAGAGACCCACATGCTGCAACTAAAGATCCTGCATACCACAGCGAAGATCCGAGTGCCGCAACTAAGACAAGGCACCGCCAAATAAATAAATAAATAATAAAAATTAATTGGCTTTAAATGGGAAAATTGTATACTGTGTGAATTATATCTCAACACAGCTCTTGTATTTTTTTAAATCAGTTAGGGTTGGTGAGTTTTGGTGAGTGGGGACAGTGCGACTGAGCATCTGCAGTTCCCAGGCTTGTACTGACAGCAGGGATGGCGCCACTTCCCATCTAAAGGAAAATACCAGATTTTTTTAAATATAGCAGATGTAGAGAGATGTAATCTACATACCGTACAACTCACCCATTTAAAAACAACCTATTTTTTTATATATCAATCTTATATTCAGTCATCTTGCTAAATTCCCATATTCCTGAAAACCTGTCTGGGCTTTTTTAGGTAGAGAACTCTATCATCTATGAATAATGACATTTCTTTTTTCCTTTCCAATCCTTATACTTTTTTTTTTTTTTTTTTTTGACCGAGCCTTGTGGCTTATGGGATCTTAGTTCCCCAACCAGGGATGGAACCCAGGCCCCAGCAGTGAAAGTGCCGAGTCCTAACCACTGGACCACCAGGGAATTCCCTAATTTATTTTTCTTATCTTACTCCACTGGCAAGGAGCACCAGAAAAAGCAACCTAGGCCAGACACTTACTAAAGTTTGGGCACTCTAACAGAGACCATGATAATGATATTGTTTAATTGTACCTTAAAAAATCCAAACATAATCTGGAGTTAGAAACAAAAACTAAGTTCAAAATTTTAAATCTGAAGATGCTCCACTTCAAGTGAAAACTCCATCCTTAAACAACAAGCTCTACCAGAGAGATTTAGAAGTTACATCCGTACTACCAGTGAAGTAACCATCAACAGACTCCACTGGTGTGCAGGGGTTTCAGGGTAAAGGAATTGAAAAATGTGCAGTACTAAAACAAAAACAATGAATAAGCTTTCCCAATTCTCTAATTGTAGCACAATTAGTGATTATTTGAATTTGGATGAAATTACGGAAGATGATTTGCATGATGGTTAATGCTTGAGTAAAACAGAGGAACATTCTTTTGAGAGGAAGCACCAGACCCAGTATCAGTGATCCGACTTCAGTGAGAGTGAGGAAAATGAAGAACTCACTATAAGTAGAAATGAAGGAAAGTTTGTTTTAAGTGAAGGAAAAGCCCCAGTAAAAAAGAATCCACCTAGGGCTTCCCTGGTGGCTCAGTTGTTGGGAGTCCGCCTGCCGATGAAGGGGACGCGGGTTCGTGCCCCGGTCCTAAAAGATCCCACAGGCCGCGGAGTGGCTGGGCCAGTGAGCCATGACCGCCGAGCCTGCGCGTCCGGTGCCTGTGCTCTGCAACGGGAGAGGCCCGCGCGTACCGCAAAAAAAAAAAAAAAAAGAACCCACCTAAATTAAAATGTAATACTTTGAGGATACCAGTAGATGGGGCTGCTGTAGCAGCTAAAATAATCAACTCACACCAAAAAGTGTTTCTCTCACTTTAGAGCCTATAAGGAAACCATCACAAATATTCAGCCCCGCAGCTAAAAGCAAGAGGTCAAAAGATTCCACCAGCAGCATCAGGAAGTAGTGGCAAGAGCAGCAGACTACTTGTGAATGTTTGTATTAAGTCTTGATAACTGGTACAATGTTTTAAAATTCCAAGCATATTCCTATAGAACACAACATCTGCTGAAACAGAAATACAGTGAAATTGAGAGATCAGCACTTCTATTTAAGGCGTGGAGGAAAGCTATGTGAATGCCTATCTGTGTATGTGTCTGTCTGTTTAAACAATCACTTTGTATTAAATCAATAATATAGCAGGGCTTCCCTGGTGGCGCAGTGGTTGAGAGTCTGCCTGCCGATGCAGGGGACACGGGCTCGTGCCCTGCCGCAGAGCGGTTAGGCCCGTGAGCCATGGCCGCTAGATCTGCGCGTCCGGAGCCTGTGCTCCACAACGGGAGAACAACGGGAGAGGCCCACAGTGAGAGGCCCGCGTACCGCAAAAAAAAAAAATAATAATAATAATATAGCAAGTGCTTCTCAGGTACTTAGTTAGCCCTACTATAATGCCAGGTAATATCTTTTTTAGGTAGATCTAAATTTATCATGAATAAATAGAGTTACAAGTATTTTATGTAAAGGTGTGAATTTTAATCATCTGCTAGTTATAACTATAATTTATATCATATATAGACATCATTTATATATGTCTCAAACCTTGTTATCCATTAAAAATTAAAAATACCTAGCCTAGTTTATTGTGCTTTGTAAAAACATAGGTGTTAACACAAAAAAAGCAATCCAGAATTATGATTAAAGTGGGCATTTGCCTTTTTATTAAAAAGCAATTGCTCCTTCAATAGCTGAATGGCTAAACAAACTGTATTACATAGAGAAAATGTAATACTACTCAGCAATAAACAAGGAATGACCTATTGACACATGCAAAAATTTGGATGGATCTCAGGACATTATACTGAGTGGAAAAAAAAAAAAACTATTCTCAAAAGACCACACACTGTGGTGGGAATGTAAATTGACACAGCCACTACGGAAAACAGAATGGAGGTTCCATAAAAAACTAAAAATAGAACTACCGTATGACCCAGCAATCCCACTACTGGGCATATACCCTGAGAAAACCATAATTCAAAAAGAGTCATGGGGCTTCCCTGGTGGCGCAGTGGTTGAGAGTTCGCCTGCCGGTGCAGGGGACACGGGTTCGTGCCCCGGTCCAGGAAGATCCCATATGCCGCGGAGCGGCTGGGCCCATGAGCCATGGCCGCTGAGCCTGCGCGTCTGGAGCCTGTGCCCCGCAAGGGGAGAGGCCACAACAGTGAGAGGCCTGCGTACCGCAAAAAAAAAAAAAAAAAAAAAGAGGGGGATGGGTGAGGTGGATGAAGAAGAGTTCATTGAGAACTTATCTACGAGACAGACTCACAGACATAGACAACAGCCTTGTGTTTGCCGGGGGCGGGGGGAGGGATGGACTGGGAGGTTGGGGTGAGCAGATGCAACTATTATATAGAGAATGGATAAACAACAAGGTCCTACTGCATAGCTCAGGGAACTATATTCGATATCCCGTAATAAACCATAATGGAAAAGAATGTGAAAAAGAATGTATATCTATATATGCATAACTGAATCACTTTGCTATAGAGCAGAAATTAATATATTGTAAAACAACTATACTTCAATAAAATTAATTTTTTTTTTTAAAGTTCATTGAGGGGGCTTCCCTGGTGGCACAGTGGTTAAGAATCTGCCTGCCAATGCAGGGGACATTGGTTCGAGCCCTGGTCTGGGAAGATCCCACATGCCACAGAGCAACTAAGCCCGTGCACCACAACTACTGAGCCTGCGCTCTAGAGCCCGTGAGCCACAACTACTGAGCCCACGAGCCGCAACTACTGAAGCCCACGTGCCTAGAGCCTGTGCTCCGCAATAAGAGAAGCCACCGCAATGAGAAGCCCACGCACCGCAACAGAACAACGCAGCCAAAAATAAATAAATAAATAAATAAAATTATTTTTAAAAAAAGTTCATTGAGATCTCAGACAACAGGGGAAAAGGGAGCCAAGGTATAGAATCTACCACATGGAATGGAGCAACTCTGTATCTGGAAGGTATGCTCATCACCTGAGGAAGGACTAAAGAAAGACAACATAAAGAAAAGACTTGGTAAAACTGGAAGAAGAAAAAAAAAGATTTGGGGAGAGGATCTGGAGGGTACTGAGGAATTCAAAATTGTTCCCACTTTCTAGCTTAAGGTCTTACTCTCCTATTGATATGTTTCTTTGAGGGGTGGGAGGGCAGTATATTCCCATTGGAAGATGGTAGGAAATAAGATTCACCTTAATTGAAATGTGCTTTATCATCAACTTTGCTATTGCATAAAATAAAGGATGACAATTGTTATGGGCTTAATTGTATCCTCTCATAATTCATATGTTGAAATCCTAACCCCCAGTGCATCATAATGTGACTGTGCTTGGAGACAGAATCTGCAATGAGGTAATTAAGGTCAAATGAGGTCATATAGGTAGGCCCTAATCCACTATGACTGCTATCCTTATTAAGAGGAGATGAGGACAGACATGCATATACACAGAGAAAAATCATGTGAAGACACAGCAAGAAGGCAGCCTTCTGCTAGCCAAGGAAAGAAGACTCAAAAGAAACCAAACCTGCTGACCTTGATCTTGGGCTCTCAGCCTCCAGAACTGGCAGAAAATAAATTTCTGTTGTTTAAGCCACCGAGTCTGTGGTATTTTGTTATGGCAGTCCTAGCAATACATCAATCTAAATAAAAAGTACTCTGCCTAGAGTTGCTTTCATGCCAAAGAAACTTTCCTGTGCTTCCCTAGGTCTTATAAGCCAACATCTATTAAGAGATAGTAAAATCTGTCATGCTATTAAGAATTATTGAAATTGCTTAATTATCTGAATATGGGATGTTGATAAACTACTGCCAACTTTTTGTCCCCTTTCTGATCCATAGGAAGACTCAAACAAATCCAATTTATCCATTTGGCACTGCAGGCAGAGTGCCCAGGGCCCACAAGCTTTTCCAGAAAAGGAAATGTACAAGAAAATGTCTGAGATCTGGGCATGAAAAGGGCAGGTACTAGTTCTAAATAAGAAAACAAAACTACAAAATTAAGAGATGCTTCATTAAATTTATATATAAACTTCATTAATTTTTCATTTTAAAACATACAAATTTCCCTACATTTGAAAATAATGAGGACTTTAGCTTTTTGCATTTCTCAGGAATTCTCACATATGCACAATGATTGCTTAAAACTCACATCAAATCGTGAGTCAACACTCAAATAATTTCAAAAACAAGAATAATCCATTCAAAAAATTTTTGAGAAAAATTTTCAACATTGGATATGGGTGCATCTTAATATTTGATGACACGGGGTAGGGTCTCCCTTTTCTCCCTCCATTCCCTAACTGCCCGTCTCCTTCAGCTCCAAATCACTAATCATAGTTCAGAGAGGCGGGGGCAGTGATTCCTGCAAGGGAGGGCTGGGGGGTTGTGAGGGCAAAACTTCCAGGGGCTAGGAGGATGAGGAGCTCAGAAAAGAAGCAAACACAGGGACTTCCCTGGCAGTCCAGTGGTTAAGAAACTGTGCTTCCGCTGCAGGGGGCACAGGTTCCATCCCTGGCTGGGGAACTAAGATCCTGCATGCTGTGAGGTGCAGTCAAAAAAAAAAAAAAAAAAGAAGCAAGCACAAACAGGTCGTGTATGATATACATGGAAATGCAAAACATATAAGCCTAAATACATCCTGGACCCTTTAAAACGTAAGTGACAGATTTAACAAGTAGTGTATCTAATGCTGTATTTCCACATCTAGAGGCAGGAGGCCACCTCTAGAGAGCAGCCCCTGGCTTACATCCAGCAAGAAAACAGCAACTTCAGTCCTACAACATTGCAACAACTTGCAGTAGCTTGGAAGTGGAGTAGCTAGTGGAATCTTCCCCAGTCAAGTCTCCAGATAAGACTCCAACCTAGCCAACAACTTGATTACAACCTTCTCGGACCCTCAGTAGATGACACTGCTAAGCCATGCCCAGACTCCTGACTCACAAAAACTATGGGATGACAAATATATGTCACTTTATGCCACTAGGTTTGTGGTCATCTGTTCCACAGCAATAAAAACTAATACAGTGAGCCAAGCTAGGCCCATATGTTTATTTAAACCTCATTTAAATATTAAATAATTTATGCTTCACTTAAGAAAGGAATTGGGGCAGATTAAGGCTACAAGTGGTCCTTTAAGGTTCATGTGTAGCTGTTTAACACACAGATTAGAGAAAAACAATTAAAATTACAAAATGTGAGAAGGTTATGGTGAAAAGCACTATGATTGTTGAATAATCTGAATGTAATCAAATTGTAAATAACAGCATCCTAAGAAAACAAAAGAAAAAAATACTCAAAGGTATGCATTAAAACTGAGGTAGGGACTTGCCTGGCAGTCCAGTGGTTAAGACTGTGCTTCTGGGACTTCCCTGGTGGCGCAGTGGTTAAGAATCCACCTGCCAATGCAGGGGACACGGGTTCGATCCCTGGTCTGGGAAGATCCCAGATGCCGTGGAGCAACTAAGCCTGTGTGCCACAACTACTGAGCCTGCGCTCTAGAGCCCGCGCGAGCCACAACTACTAAGCCCACGAGCTACAACTACTGAACCCTCATGCCTACTGAAGCCCGCGTGCCTAGAGCCCATGCTCTGCAACAAGAGAAGCCACTGCAATGAGAAGCCCGTACACTGCAATGAAGAGTAACCCCCGCTCACTGCAACTAGAGAAAGGCTGCATGCAGCAACAAGGACCCAACACAGCCAAAAATAATTAATTAAAAAAAAAAAAAGACTCCATGCTTCCACTGCAGGGGGCATGCATTTGATCCCTAGTCGAAGAACTGAGATTCTGCATGCCAAGGGGCACAGACAAAAAAAAAAAGAGGCAGAAAAATTGTTGCAGCCCTCTCTGCTTGAAGTCAAAACAGTGTTGACCACCAATCTCCTTTAAGTAATATTTCAAGGATTTTTTTTTAAGTTAAAGGGACATAAAGAATAATTGTACATAGTTTTATACTTTGTAATACTTAAATGTGTTATAGTCTATTCATGGATCACTTTATATTTTCTTCTTGTTGCAACATCTTCATGGTTACCCTTTGGATTACAACTGTCATCTTACATTTCTAAGAAACTAGCTTGAACTCAGCTTTAGTAGTATACAAAACTGATTCTATACAGTTCTGTCCTTCCCCTTTATGTTGTTACTGTTACAAACTGTATCTTTGGACATTGTGATTTCCTGCCTCATGTTTATTATTTAGTCACATTCTGAGTAGGGCCTCCAACAATGTGCCTTTTTAATATCTGCTCCAGGTGATCTTTACATTTAAGACCACTGAGATACTCCTACTGAAGTGGAAATAAGGGTACAATGAGGGTGGTGGAGCAATCTAGGAAGAAAGTAGGGTTTGCAATGATAGTAAGACAGAAAGACATCTTGCAAAGTTACAATAAGGCAAACACAAGGTTAAAATAAACAGACTAGGGCTTCCCTGGTGGCGCAGTAGTTGAGAGTCCGCCTGCCAATGCAGGGGACACGGGTTCGTGCCCCGGTCCGGGAAGATCCCACATGCCGTGGAGCGGCTGGGCCCGTGAGCCATGGCCACTGAGCCTGCACGTCCGGAGCCTGTGCTCCGCAACAGGAGAGGCCACAACAGTGAGAGGCCCGCGTACCGCAAAAAAAATAAAATAAAAAATAAAATAAATAAAGACTAATAGTGTTATTCTGTAACGTTATCATCTGGCAACATGTTGAAATGTTTAAAAGTATATATATTGCTTCCAACTGACATCATAAAAATTATCAAGTATGCTATTAAGACATTGGAAATTTCCTAAAAGCAAATTCTTTATCATTTTTTTACCTCCATCTAATTCTTACCAACACCACACCATTACTGGTTCCAGTTCACCTTATGTGTAGCTTTTAGAAAGTGCAAAATACAAGGAGGTGGAAAGGATATGTTTTCCCTTCTGGAGGTGTATCATTCTCTGAGGGAGTATGCAGAGGTCCCCGTCAAGCTCTGTTGAGCCCTGACCTCTGTGGGGAATCACTGCTCTCCTTCAACCTTTTCATTTTATAAGTGGAAAACTGGGACTCAAAGGAACAGACCTGCCAAAGATTAGCGTTGCTGAGCCTGAATTAAAACCTATTTCCTTGGAATTTAAGAAAAAAAAAATGTCATTAAGAACCTAGGAGTAAAACAGGAATAAAGACACAGACCTACTAGAGAATGGACTTGAGGATATGGGGAGGGGGAAAGGTAAGCTGTGACAAAGCGAGAGAGAGGCATGGACATATATACACTACCAAACGTAAGGCAGATAGCTAGTGGGAAGCAGCCGCATAGCACAGGGAGATCAGCTCGGTGCTTTGTAACCACCTAGAGGGGTGGGATAGGGAGGGTGGGAGGGAGGGAGACGCAAGCAGGAAGAGATATGGGAACATATGTATATATATAACTGATTCATTTTGTTGTAAAACACAAACTAACACACCATTGTAAAGCAATTATACTCCAATAAAGATGTTAAAAAAAAAAACCTATTTCCTGATTTCTTTCCACTCTATCACATCTCTATTAAAATAACAAGAGGACCGTGAGTTTCCTAATGTTGTTTTTGGAAACAGTCCAATCATTTTTTTTTGTTTTGTTTTTTTTGCGGTACGTGGACCTCTCACTGCTGTGGCCTCTCCCATTGCGGAGCACAGGCTCCGGACGCACAGGCTCAGCGGCCATGGCTCACGGGCCCATCCGCTCTGCGGCATGTGGGATCTTCCCAGACCGGGGCACGAACCCGTGTCCCCTGCATCGGCAGGCGGACTCTCAACCACTGCGCCACCAGGGAAGCCCCAATCATATTCTTTTAAAAAGCTAAAATGTACAGATGCCTACAATGCAATTTCCTCCAAGCTGCCACTGATAATTTTTCTATTATTAAGAGCAAAAACAAACACACCTTCATTGCTGGCAAGAGAAATTCTGGAATAAATGGTAGCACAAGCAACAGCAACAAAATTTTTAAGTCTAAGGCTGGAGGGTGAGTTTGCTCTTCCTTACCACAAATTTCTATTTTACTGTGTTAATTCATTAAGTTTAGAATACTGATTAAGTACCACCCTTTTAAGGAAAGACCTATGTTAATTACTCAAGGCACCCCAATACTAACTTCATGTAATTGTAAGTTATTAATACTATTCACTCCATCCTATGGGTTAGAAGGGAAATAAAGATACTTCTTAGCAAAAACAATATAGACAGAAAGGGTGGGAGGGAGGTCCAAGAGGGAGGGGATATATGTATACATACAGCTGGTTCACTTTGTTGTACAACAGAAACTAACACAACGTTGTAAAGTATCTATACCGCAATTTAAAAAAAGAAAAAAATATATATATATAGACAGAAGTGAGGAAACAGTTTCTAGATTAAGCACACCAAGGGTATATCCAAAATAAAAAATAAAAATAACACTCTGAAACAGAAGTTACCTGTAACTCCAGAACATTTTAATTCTAAAGAGCTTTAATAAATAAAAAGCCCATTTCCAAATATCTATCAAAAAGAGAATGAATAACAAGTCCCATCAGAGCTGGGGAAACATTTTTTTTTAAAAGGAAGGGGAGGGATGAAGGTAGATAACCATTTTTTTCCAAAAAGATAAAGATAAAACACTGCTTCCTCAAATAACCACTCAGAATGTCACTTGAGATGAGTAGGCAGGAGGAATATAACTGTCCATATTTGCCTTGTATACTGTACTGGGCAACTAAATGCCAACTTAGCTATTTAGGAATGGCTTGCTAAAACGTTGAAAAAATGAAAGACTTCATCCTTGTCGTAGACTGCCACTTCGGTGGAACATTCAGAGCACATGACTGGGTGATAGATTTCTTCCACATCTGTCTCTGCCTGCTCCGCAGCATCTTCTTGGTTAGACCTCATCTTCTTATGGCCTCGCCTTTTCTTCCTGTTCTCTGGGGTTTTGTATCTTAGAATCTCTTCTTTGTTGATAGAACAATTCATTACAAACATTGCTCTATACTGAGTTTTGTATGATTCATGCCTAAGAGGAAAATGAAATGGAGAATTTGGATTTACATTCTATTTTAATAGTTACACATTTAGATAAAATGTGAGAATACCAAAAACTTACTGAAATACCAACCAAAGTAAAAACATGAGAACAAAATGGGAAATTAAAGAGTTTTTAAGACTTATTTTACGAACAGGAAGAGAATTGTTAACAGATACTGATGAATATATCCTCTTTTCTACTGCTCTATAAGTAACTTTTATCTCAGAAAAAAATGTTTTGATTTGCTCTTCCACCTCAGACAAGAAAAGCTATTGGAAACCTGAGAGGTAATGTTTAAAAAATCTTTGACTGTGTCTTTTTCCTGTTGTGACCTGAGACTCTGCCCTCCTCTCATTACTAGGTAGTGCCATTCTGGTCACTATTTTAGTAAAAGCTACAGTTTTAGAAGCTTAAAGAGCATCTGATTTATAATGTCCACTCTTGGCTTTACTCCAACAGTCTAAAGAATAGATAATGTTTTCTTTGTTCTCCTCATACACTTAATATTTTCCTACTTCTTTCTTGACTTAGTAAGTTATTTTCCTTTTTTTCCCCCTTAAACATCATGCAACAGAAATATCTATCTGGTTAGAAACAGTGAAGTCAAGTTATGCCTTCATTAGTTCTGAATGCTGATCATCTCCTCTTCCACCACCACCACTACCAGGCTGGTGTTTCTCAAGACGAAACCATAAAACTTTCATTTATACTCCACCGTACTGGAATCCTATCTTAATATGGAACACAATTTTTACCAAGCCCAATTTCTGTTAGATCATGAAGCAACTTTGTTTGGGTATAGAAACCCTGTAACATGGTAACATGGTTTAATTTAAAAGAGAAGCAACTTAAGTACAAAGATATTTTACTTTTTCTTTATTTCATATTCTAGGTGTCAATTTATATACAAAAAGCTTAACAGGGCTTCCCTTGTGGCACAGTGGTTGAGAGTCCGCCTGCCGATGCAGGAGACACGGGTTTGTGCCCCGGTCTGGGAAGATCCCACATGCCGCGGAGCAGCTGGGCCCGTGAGCCATGGCCGCTGAGCCTGCGCATCCGGAGCCTGTGCTCCACAACGGGAGAGGCCACAACAGCGAGAGGCCCGCGTACCGCAAAAAAAAAAAAAAAGCTTAACAGCTCATATGGAGAGTACAAAAATTAATTGTTGCAGACGATCAGAAACCTCAAGCTAGCTAATAAGAGTAAATTACATCTGGCTTCCCATTAGTAACTAGAACAAATCCACCACTTAACATATCATTTAATTTCAGTTAACCTGATTCAGAACATGGACTAAGCCAGACATTTATAAGGCTACCAGAAAAAGAGAAAAGAAAATAAAGAAAAGGAGAGGAAAAAGGCAAAAGTATATTTGGATTAATAGAATATATGGGGAAAAAACACATGATCATCTCAATTGATGCATAAAGAAAATCTGAAAAATTCAACACTCTTTCGTGATAAAAACACCCAATAAACTAAGAATAGAAGGAAACCTCCTCAATATAATAAAGACCACATATGAAAAATTCATAGCTAACATCATACTTAATGATGAAAGACTAAAAACTTTTCCTGTAAGACGAGGAACAAGACAAAAACGCCTGCTTTCACCACTTCTATTCAACAAAGTACTGGAAGCTCTAATCAGAGCAATTACGTAAGAAAAAGAAATAAGGGCTTCCCTGGTGGCACAGTGGTTGAGAATCCGCCTGCCAATGCAGGAGACACGGGTTCGAGCCCTGGTCTGGGAAAATCCCACATGCCACGGAGCAACTAAGCCTGCGCACCACAGCTACTGAGCCTGCGCGTCTGGAGCCTGTGCTCCATAACAAGAGAAGGCTGCGACAGTGAGAGGCCCATGCACCGTGATGAAGAGTGGCCCCCACTCACTGCAACTAGAGAAAGCCCTCACACAGAAACGAAGACCTAACACAGCCAAAAATAAATAAATAAATTCATTTAAAAAAAAAAGAAAAAGAAATAAAAGGCATCCAAATTGGAAAGGAAGAAGTAAAATTTACTTTGTTCACAGATGACATGATATTATATGTAGAAAACTCTGAAGATTACACAAATAAACTATTAGAGCTAATAAACTAATGCAGCAAAGTTGCAGAGTACAAAATGAACACATAGAAATCTGTTGTGTTTCTATACACTAGCAATGAACAATCCAAACAGGAAAGTAGAATAGAGATTACCAGAGGCTGGGGTGAGTAGGGGTGGAGAATAGGGAATTATTGTCTAATGGGTACAGAGTTTCTGTCTGCCGTGACGAAAAAGTTCTGGAAATGGATAGTCATGATGGCTGTACAATTGTGACTGTAGTTCATGTCACTGAATTGTACACTTAAAATGGTTAAAATAGGGAACAAGATAAGAGTGCCCATTCTCAGCACTCCTAGTCAATGTATTTCTGGAAATCTTAGCCAAAGCAATCAGGTAAAAAAAAAAAAAAAAAGGAAGGAAGGAAGGAAGGAAGGGGGGTGGAGGGAGGGAAGGAGGGAGAAAGGAAGAAAGAAAGAAAGAAAAGGTGTTCAAATAGAAAAGGAAGAAGTAGAATTGTCTGTTTGCAGATGACATAATCTTATATATATAAAACTCTAAAGACTTCACAAAAAAAATGTTAAATAAATTCAGTAAAGATTCAGGATACAAAAGCAATAAACAAAAATCTATTGCATTTTCATTAAGAAACTGAGAAATTAAGAAAACAATCTCATTCAATCTCATCAAAAATAATAAAATACTTAGGAATAAATTTAACCAAGGAGGTGAAAGATCTATACACTGAAAACTATGAAACACTGATGAAAGAAATTGAAGAAAACACAAATAAGTGTAAAGATATCCTGTTTTCATAGATTGGAATAATTAATATTGCTACAATGTCCATGGTACCCAAAGCCATTTATAGATTTAATGTCATCCCTATCAAAATTCCAATGGCATTTTTCATAGAAATAGAAAAAAAATCCTAAAATTTGTTATGGAACCACAAAAGACCCCAAATAGCCAAAGCAATCTTGAGAAAGAAGAAGAAAGCTGGAGGCATCACACGTCCTGATTTCTAACTATACTACAAAGCTATAGTAATCAAAACAGTATGGGATTGGCATAAAAACAGAGTCATTGATCAGCAGAACAGAATCAAGAGCCCAGAAATAAACCCATGCATACACCATAAACTAATATTTGACAAGGGAGTCAAGAATATTCAATGGGGAAAAGACAGTCTCTTTAATAAATGGTATTGGGAAAACTGGATATTCATAAGCAAAAAAATGAAACTGGACCCTTAACTTACACCACTGACAAAAATTAACTTGAAACAGATTAAAGACTAAAATGTAAGATCTGAAATTATAAAACTCATAGAAGAAAACATAGGTAAAAAGCTCCTTGACATTGGTCTTGGCAATGATGTTTTGGAGCTGACACCTAAAGCACAAGAAACAAAAGCAAAAATAAACACGTGGGACTACATCAAACTAAAAAGCTTCTCATAGCAAAGAAACAATCAACAAAATAAAAAGGCAACCTATGGAATGGTAAAAATTATTTGCAAATCATATATCTGATAAGGGGTTAATATCCAAAATATATAAGGAACTCATACAACTCAGTAGCAAAAAACAAACAAAATCTGATTAAAAAATGGGCAAAGGACTTGAATAGACATTTCTCCAAAAAAGATATACAAATGGCCAACAGGCACACGAAAAGGTACTCAATATCACAAATCATCAGGGAACTACATATCCGAACTACAATAAGGTATCACCTCATACCTGTTAGAAAAGGTATTATCAAAGAGACAAGAAATAACAAAAGTGAACCCTTGTGCCCTACTGGTGAGAATGTAAATTGGTACAGCCACTACGGAAAACAGTATGGAGGAGCCTCAAAAAGTTAAAAATAGAACTATCATATGATCCAGCAATCCCACTTCTGGGTATGTATACAAAGGAAATGAAATCACTATCTCAAAGAGATATCTGGGCCCCCACCTCAGCCAGGTGATCAAGGTCAACATTAATAGTCATAAATCGGGCTTCCCTGGTGGCACAGTGGTTGAGAGTCCGCCTGCCGATGCAGGGGACACGGGTTCGTGCCCGGGTCCGGGAGGATCCCACATGCCGTAGAGCGGCTGGGCCCGTGAGCCATGGCCGCTGAGCCTGTGCTCCGCAACGGGAGAGGCCACAGCAGTGAGAGGCCCGCATACCGCAAAAAAAAAAAGTCATAAATCATGTTGATAGTTTGTGCCCATGACATAATGTGATGAAAATAGCACTTTATTTCTGTGGTCTTCCTCCCAGAAACCTACTGCAGCCTTACTTACAATAGCCAAGACATGGAAACAACCTACATGTCCATCAACAGATGAATGAATAAAGAAAATATAGTATGTATATACAATGGAATATTATTCAGCCATAAAAAAAAATCCTGCCACTTGTAAGAACATGGATGAACCTTGAAGGCATTATGCTAAGTAAAAAAAGTCAGACAGAGAAAGACAAATAGTGTATGATCTCACTTATATGTGGAATCTAAAAAAAACACTGAACTCATAGAAACAAAGTAACTGGTGGTTGGTGGGGAAGGGCAGATGGATGAAGGCGGTCAAAAGGTACTTATAATGAATAAGTTCAGCAGATGTAAGGTACAGCATGATGACTACAGTTAACAATACTGTACTGCATACTTGAAAACTGCTGAGAGTAAATCTTAAAAGTTTTCACCACACACACACAAAAAAGGTAACTATGTGAGGTGACAGCTGTGTTAACTAACCTTATTGTGGTAAACATTCTGCAATATATTTGAATATCTAATCATTACACTGTATACCTAAAGCTTATACTACGTTGTATGTCAATTACATCTCAATAAAGCTGGGAAAACAGCTTTATTTAAAATTAAAAATAGGAACTTCCCTGGTGGCAACATGGCTAAGACTCCATGCTCCCAATTCAGGGGGCCCAAGTTCGATCCCTGCTCAGGGAACTAGGTCCCACATGCATGCCGCAACTAAGAGTTCATATGCCGCAACTAAGGAGCCTGAGAGTCACAACTAAGGAGCCCGCCTCCTGCAACTAAGACCTCGCACAATCAAATAAATAAATAAAGTAAAAATTAATTTTAAATTTTTTTAAAATTAAAAACTAAATTAATTTTTTAAATTAAATTTCTAAAAAATTTTAAATGGTCTAGTTGACAATAAATTGAATATTCAAATGAAGTACTCTTTTACAGCAAAATTTTTAAGACAGTTAAAATAGTAAATTTTATGTTACATGTATTCTATCACAACAGAAAAAAAAAATAAGAGTGTATTTGAGAGATTTTGTCATTCCACAACAAATATGCAGTTTTACTGAACCCTTGTCAGCACTGGCAAGTACTTTATTAGAAAACCTATTTATAACAGACTACGTGTAACAAAAATTATTTGTATAAAGATTAGTCACGCAGCACCAGGGATATATAAGGACAGAACTTTATCAGAATTCTTAAGTACCTCAAAAGTCTATTTCTGATTTAAACAAGAACTACCAAGTGTTTTTTTTTCGTGTGTGTGTGTGTGTGTGTGTGTGTGTGTGTGTGTGTGTGTTGTTATCCTTTATCCGTTACCTTTGGCAATCAAGACACAGTGTGGTCATGCAGGCAGGGCAATTCAAGACAGCATCACTATTTGGAAAAGGCTGTTGTTGTTGACGTGGCCGCTGTATTCCAAAACCATGGTAGCTAGAACAGAAAAAGAAGGTGAAGAGGGGAAACACATTAAAGCCAGATCTTGCTTTCAAACGCCACTCTCCCAATAAAAGAAACCAGAACCCCTTAGAGAAATGGTTGATTCCAGGAATGGGGCATACAAGATGGACCTGGAACATCCTGTAGGGCCAGAAAGTAAGGAAGTGCTCAGAAAGAAAAAACAAAAAACCCACAAAGAGACAGGAATGTTAAAGGGGCACAGGAGCCAACTGAAAGAGTTCCCAATGACTGAGGCCAAAACAATTAGAGCATCAAAATAAAGTAGTATTGAATTATAACCAAAATATAAATAAATACCCATGAGTCCATGCTGACATAAATGACTTAATAAATAAATAAATGGGGGAGAATAGACACATCTCCCATACATAACAATTACAAATAATTTATGAAGATACTCTCCCCTCAAGGAGGAAGAGCATAACTCCAGACTCCTTAAGTCTAGGCTAAACATGTGACATTCTTCCAAAGAGTATGGTACAGAAAGGGGTGGAAAGAGTAACTTTACAGTAGAGAAACCAGACAAATACTACTTCACTATAGTGAACAAGATCGACATTAACAGTCATAAATCACACTGATAGTATGTGCCCTTGATACAAAGTGATGAAAACGGCACTTTACCTCTGTGGTCTTCCTCCCCAAAACCTCTAATTCCAGTCTAATCATGAGAAAAACATTAGATAAATTCCAGTGCTTGCTTCGGCACCACATATACTAAAATTAGAACGATACAGAGGAGATTAGCATGGCCCCCGTGCAAGGATGACATGCAAATTCGTGAAGCATTCCATATTTTTTTATCTATGATTGTTGAATCATTCCATGAAAAGGCACTCTACCACAAGATCAGCTGGATTGTGCGTTTAACGGATGTGGGAGTGGGGGAGTTGCTTGTTCATCCCTTCAGTTTGCACTTGGAACTCCTTTGATACCTCAGAGTTGGGATGGAGCTGGCCAGCCTGTGAAGACCTCCTTTGGGGGACGCGGGGAGAATTTTTTTCCCCACTTTTATGAAGTGTTTTTTTTTTTTTTTTGATGAAGATATGTTCTTCTGTATACTATGTTTTCAAAGTGCTAACTGTCGTTATCTAGCGTTATCTTGTTGTTTGTACAGAACTACACTGGCCTAGCACAGGCAGATGTAGATTTTGTTATACTTGTCATAGCTGTTTTAATAAACTTGAGTTCTACTGCTGAAAAAGAAAAATTCCAATAGAGGAGCCTCCCACAATATACCTGACCAGTGCTCCTCAAAACTGTTAAGGTCATCAAAACCAAGGAAAGTCTGAGAAACTGTCACAGCCAAGGAAAGCCTAAGGAGACATAACAACTAAATGTAACATGGTATCCCCGATGGGCTCTTGAAACAGAAATGGGTATTAGGTAAAAACTAAGGAAATATGGGGGAATTCCCTGGAGGTCCAGTGGTTAGGACTCCATACTTGCATTGCTGAGGGTGTGGGTTCAATCCCTGGTCAGGGAACTAAGATCCCGCAAGCCACGTGGTGGAGAAATAAATAAATAAAGGGGGTCATTTGAAGCCCACTGGGCTTCACTGGGATGGTGCAGGATCAATAATGTGACAGAGATGACTGTGCTTTAAATACAATTGCTACCCAAAGGTAAAACAGGATATTTTTGAAAAAGAGAAAAAAAAACTAAGGAAATCTGAATCAAGTATGAACTTTAGTTAACAATAATGCATCGATTATTAACTGTGACGAATATACCATATTAGCGCATGGCGTTAACAACAAGGGAGACTCGTGCGTTGCTGTTGTTGTGGGGGGTGTGGGCAGTACCATGGCAATTCTCTGCATCATCGGCTCAATTTTTCTGTGCACCTAAAACTATTCTGGCACAGCAGCGGAACTGCCACCAGATCCACTGTCAGTCCACGCCGCCTGTCGCGCCGCCTGCCCGCCCAGCGTCCACTGCCACTGCCACCGCCATGGGAGTGCAGGCGGAGACCATCTCCCCCGGAGAGGGGCGCACCTTCCCAAAGCGCGGCCAGACCTGCGTGGTGCGCTACACGGGGATGCCTGAAGATGGAAAGAAGCTGGATTCCTCCTGGGACAGAAACAAGCCCTTTAAGTTTGTGCTGGGCAAGCAAGAAGTGATCCGAGGCTGGGAAGAAGGGGCTGCCCAGATGAGCTTGGGTCAGAGAGCCAAGCTATCTCCCTCTCATATTTGACGTGGAGCTTCTAAAACTGGAATGTCAGGAATGGCCTCCTCCCTGAGCTCCCCATTCTTGGATGTGCCATGGAAGGATCTGGTGCCTACAGATGAGCACAGCGAGTCCATACGGAGCTTTCCCTGATGTTCCACTACACTCTGTATAAATATCTTCCCAGACTGAATGTGTTGTCACCGGCTTTGCTCTTCCCCTTTCTCCTTGTATGTGTGTTGACCTGAACTATATGCCATAAACCTCAAGTTACCCATTTTAGTTTGTTTTCATTTGGGGGTGAACGCTGGGTTTCGTCCTTTGGATCTAGGTTTCCAGTTACGTATTATTCAAGTATTAACAGCACAAGTAATGGGTTAACTTTAGAATAGGAATTGTTGTGGGGGGGCAATAATCTATATATATATTTTTTTGGATGAAAGTTTTATCTATTATATATTAAACATTCTTGCTGTTGCAACTGCGAAGCCATAGCAGATTTGAGGTGCTTTTGAGGGCCGAATTATTCTCCAAGTTAAGCGACGTCCTCGGGCTGAATTAAAAGCCCTACCCAAAACTAAAGTGGGAAGGGGAGAGCCTTTGCCTCCACTGTCCCACCTCCACCCTCCCCTTAATCCTCTGCCTTTTGAAAGCAGATCGTTTTCACTGAGATGTTGGACACTACAGGTGTCTATCCCTGGGCCAGCCAGGGACCTCTGAAGCCTAATTCATGGCCTGGATTTTTTTTTTCTTTTTCCATCCTCTGGTCTTTCTAATGGATATTTAGGACTTTTGTAATCTCATAGCTATCCAAGCTCCACTTCCTAAATTTTAAGAATTTCAATCGAAAGTTAAATTGAAGGTGCCATTTGTAGACACAACACCCATGAAAGCCCAGCCATCATAACAAATCCCTGAGTGCTATCTTAAGAAAATGAAGCTGGTCATCACAGCTTCAGCATCTCCTGTTTTTTGATGCTCAGCTCCCTGTGCTGATCTCAGAGTTTGCTCCTTCACCCCCTCTCACCCCTTTGCTGTCCTGTGTAGTGATCTGGTGAGAGAAATTGCTGCCTACTCCCACACCCCTACCGCTACCCCCAGCACTACATATGAGTTTCATTATTGCAATGAAAGTGCCTTATGCTGGCTTTTCTCAAAAAAAAAAACAAAAAAACACCACTATTCTAAAAATAGTCTACTAATTAAAAAAAAAAAAACCCACAATAAAGCTACGTTTAAAAAACAAGGGTTGGGGCTTCCCTGGTGGCACAGCGGTTGGGAATCCGCCTGCCGATGCAGGGGACGTGGGTTCGAGCCCTGGTCTGGGAGGATCCCACATGCCGCGGAGCAACTAAGCCCGTGAGCCACAACTACTGAGCCCGTGTGCCACAACTACTGAGCCCGTGTGCCACAACTACTGAAGCCCGCGCACCTAGAGCCCGTGCTCCACAAGAGAAGCCACTGCAATGAGAAGCCCGCAGACTGCAACGAAGACCCAATGCAGCCAAAAAATAAATAAATAAGTATATTAAAAAAAAAAAAAAAAAAGCAAGGGTTGGGCTTCCCTGGTGGCTCAGTGGTTGAGAATCCACCTGCCAATGCAGGGGACACAGGTTCGAGCCCTGGTCCGGGAGGATCCCACATGCCACGGAACAACTAAGCCCGTGTGCCACAACTACTCAGCCTGCACTCTACAGCCTGTGAGCCATAACTACTGAGCCCATGTGCCACAACTACTGAAGCCTGCCTGCCTGGAGCCCGTGCTCTGCAACAAGAGAAGCCACCGTAGTAAGAAGCCTGCGCACCGCAATGAAGAGTAACCCCCACTCGTCGCAACTAGAGAAAGCCCGCACGCAGCAACGAAGACCCAGTGCAGCCAAAATAAATAAATAAATAAAAATTTTAAAAAATAAAAAGCAAGGGTTGTGGACTCCCCTGGTGGTGCAGTGGTTAAGAATCCGCCTGCCAGGGGCTTCCCTGGTGGCGCAGTGGTCGGGAGTCCGCCTGCCAATGCAGGGGACACGGGTTCGTGTCCCAGTTTGGGAGGATCCCACATGCCGCGGAGCGGCTGGGCCCGTGAGCCATGGCCGCTGAGCCTGCGCATCCGGAGCCTGTGCTCCGCAGCAGGAGAGGCCACAACAGTGAGAGGCCTGCGTACCGCAAAAAAAAAAAAAAAGAATCCGCCTGCCAAAGCTGGGGACACGTGTTCGAGCACTGGCCGGGCAAGATCCCACATGCCGCGGAGCAACTAAGCCCGTAAGCCACTACTGAGCCTGTGCTCTACAGCCCGCGTGCCACAACTACTGAAGCTGGTCCTAGAGCCCATGCTCCGCAACAAGAGAAGCCACCACAATGAGAAGGCCCTGCACACCAGAAAGACCCAATGCAGCCAAAAAAACAAGAAAAACCCACAACATTGTAAATCAACTATATTTCAATAAAAGTTATTAAAAAAAAAAAAAAGCAAGGGTTGTAAGCTCTAAGTGCCTAAGGATTTTGGTCTGTTTTGTTCCCTGCTGTATTTCAAGAATCTAGAACAGTGTCTGGCATATAGTAAATTCTCAACAGATATTTGCTGATTTAAAGAATAAAGCATGAATCTGCTTATGAAGACACTAAAGTATAAAAGTATATATTCTTAAAAAGGGCTTATGGAAAACACCTAAAAATTGAACAGCAAAATGCAAATCATTTGGCATTACTTCCTAAACTCTTTAAATATTTGTGGGGAAAAATACTGAGACCATGTGGTATATATTTCATAATTGTTGTTAAATACCTCCAATGCTTAGCAAATTTCAAAACCCAAACCCCAAGAAAATAACTTAATCATTCATTCAATAGGTGCTAAGTGCCCATACAGCAGTGTGCAAGATGCCTGGCGTACAGCATTGAACAAGACAGGTATGATCACTGTCCTTGTGGTGCTTAAAATGTAGTGAATTCATTATTTGAAGCTGGTTTCTGTGGTCTTAAAAGGCAACTACTGCTTGACACAGGAATGTGAATAAGTCAATAAGATGTTATTTCTTCTCAAGATTATGTAAGAATGAAAATACATTCCATCTTACTTCCATGACAAATTCTGTCACCAGAATAAGGAGCTAGACCGTAAGCTCCTTAATTATTTCAATAGCACTCATAGCACTTAAAACGTTCATTTCACACTGTGAGTGTGAAAAATATTCATCACATAAATGCAAGGGGCAGTTGGAGGAAGTGGTGCACAGGTGAAACTAGGAGAGGAAAAAAGGACAAAGTGGGAGGGTGGAAGCTAAAGCCTGGTGCACAAAGACCCACATAACATCACAAGCCCTCTGGGCTTGACAAGTACAGATTCCTGGGCCCCACCCTAGCGGAATCAAAACCTCCTCAGTAGGACTCAAGGGTTCGCATTTCATTCTAACCAGGTGATTCTGAAGCACAGCTAGGTTAGGGAAAAATAGTTGTAAGTTGCCCAGCTTTCACTTTTATGATAAATCAGCCTTTATCAGCTCAAATTTGAAAATGAGTATGGAGTTTCCTCTTAGGATGATGAAAATGGTTTGAAATAAATATAGGTAGTGGTTGCACAACATTGTGAATACACTAAATACCACTAAATTGTTTTCTTTAAAATGGTTAACATTATGTCATGTGAATTTTACCTCAACTTTAAAAAATCAAATTTGTATACCGTATGCTAACGCATATATATGGAATCTAAAAAAAAAAATAAAATGGGGACTTCCCTGATGGCACAGTGGTTAAGAATCCACCTGCCAATGCACGGGACACGTGTTCGAGCCCTGGTCCAGGAAGATCCCACATGCCACAGAGCAGCTAAGCGCATGCGCCACAACTACTGAGCCTGCGCTCTAGAGCCTGCAAGTCACAACTACTGAGCCCACGTGCCACAACTACTGAAGCCCATGCACCTAGAGCCCGTACTCTGCAACAAGAGAAGCCACTGCAATGAGAAGCCTGCGCACCACACGAAGAGTAGCCCCTGCTCGCCGCAACTAGAGGAAGCCTGCGTGCAGCAACGAAGAACCAACGCAGCCATAAATTAATTAATTAATTATTTTTAAAAAAGGTACTGATGAACCTAGTGGCAGGGCAGGAATAAAGACGCAGACATAGAGAATGAACTTGAGGACATGGCGGGAGGAAGCTAGGGCAAAGTGAGAGTATCATTGACATATATACACTACCAAATGTAAAATAGCTAGTGGGAAGCTGCTGCATAGCACAGGGAGATCAGCTCGGTGCTTTGTGTCCACCTAGAGGGGTGGGATAGGGAGGGTGGGAGGGAGATGCAAGAGGGAGGGGATATGGGGATATGTGTAAACATATAGCTGATTCACTTTGTTATACAGCAGAACCTAACACAACGTTGTAAAACAATTATACTCTAATAAAGATCTATAAAAAAATTTAAAAATTTAAAAAAAAATCAAATTTGTAAATAGTTAAAAACAACAATTCAAGCATTCAAGTAGAAAACATAACATCCACTGTTTATCCACATAAACTCTTTTTTGGCAGTACCACGGCATGCAGGATCTTAGTTCCCTAACCAGGAATTGAACCCGTGCCCCCTGCAATGGAAGCACGGAGTCCTAACCACTGGACCGCCAGGGAATTCCCCACATAAACTCTTAATCTCCAAGTAATTTTAAACTGTTGATTTGAAAAAAGTCAGTTTTGTTTCTTAAAGGGAGAGACTGACTAGCTATAGCAGTCTGAATGCAACAACAGTTTTTAAAAACCCAGTGGTTTTTAAAACTGTGTGTTTTAAAAAACCCAGTGGTTTTTAAAAATGTGTGTATGTGTATAACGGAGTCACTATGCTGTACAGCAGAAATTAGCACAACACTGTAAATCACCTATACTTCAATTATAAATAAGTAAATAAATATTTTTTAAAATAAATAAAAAACCAATGGTCTGACTGAAATTTGCTTTTCATTTTTAAAATAAACTATTCAGCAGTTTTTTCACAAACTTAACGCATGTCTGTATAAACATATACACATACACTCAAAATGTGAATATAGCGAAAATCATCTTTTGATCATTTTTCCTAAAGATTCTAATTTTAAATTTAAGTTCTTACCCTCTTCTCTGTGCATCAACCCAGGCCTGATCTCTGTCATCTTTTTCAGGATCATATAGTAATTCATCATTTGTTGGAATTCTGTGTTGTTTCTTCTTCTTTTTCTTGGTCACCTGTGCTAGTTTTGAAAATGTTAACGATATGGCTAAGTATCATGTCTAAAATCCACACCTCTTTTATACAAAATGAAGAAACCTGTTTCCTAAGGTACATATTTTTTCTAGTTATATTTTTCTAAAAAAATATTTTAAACTATTCCTCCAAATAAAGTTCAGAACTGAGTTCAAATAATGAGACGTCAGAGTCTTACTCAAAGTAAGTCAAGAATAGAAACTTTTTTTTTTGGCCATGCTGCACGGCTTGTGGGATCTTAGTTCCCTGACCAGGGATCAAACCTGGGCCCTGGCATTAGAAGTGCAGAGTCCCAACCACTGGACCACCAGGGGAGTCCCTAGAAACTATTTTTGATGTCTTAAATTCTCCATAAGTTCTCATACATAAAATGCTACTGAAATCAGAACAAAAATGAATGGAAAAAAAAAACTATGGTCATCCACATACACTAGACCTACTTGGGCAGGTCAATGTTAATGTAACAACATATAAAAATATAAAATTGTTTACCATATAAATTTGTTATTTGTGTATTCCATCATAATTACTGATATAATTAAGTTAGTTTTAGTTCTTGTCATTGTGTTCAACTTTGCTCAAATTTATACAAAATCAATTCCAAAGAACAGAGAGATTGATTGATTTAAAAAAAGCAACAAGTTAGGGAAAATTCTGCAAGAGATTAAAATCTAGAAACTATCTGCAGTTGTGAAAGCAAATGTTGCTGTGCTAAAGAACCTGAAGGAAGAGGGGGCCAAGAGCCCTGAGGAAAGAGGTACTGAGTCAGGACACACTCTTCCTCTCCCCAGAGGTGCCGCTGCAGCACCACCCTCAGTCCCTGTCCTCAGGTGTGTTCCCATCTGTTCTCATGCGCAATCCTGCTTTTGTTTTCACATCAACTGCCTGCAATTTCTTAAAAGATGAAACTCAAAGGGAAAATCTAATATCAAATAATTGCTAGGTAAACCTTCCTTCATAAAATATAACTGCTAAACCTGGTAAACATGTTACTTACCTGCTTTGTCTTCATCCTCAGAATCAGAATCAAAATATATATCGTCATAGTACTTTGTCGGAGCTGTTCCAACTTTCCCATTTCCTGAGGAAGACCCTAGTCAAACCATAAGGGAAGTTTAAAAACTGAATCATACTGGATTGGCAAGGAAAAAAACTCCATATATTCTTCCATCACTTCAAAGTGATACCAACTCATTCCCAATTTCATTTGGGTGGAAGAATACTTTCACATCAATGACTTACTGGATTTCTGTGCCCTATGCAATTACAGAGAACTTCCCCTCCTTGAATAACTGTTCCAAATCATGAGAAAATTATTCTCTCTCCTTTCCCACAAAGAGACTGAAAGCATATATAAATAATGATAAAAGCACATCTAATTAAATAAAATAGCCATATTTTCACATTGCCGGCATATATCTCTCTACCTTTCAGCCATGCAGTATACTGTGGAGAACAGGGAATAAACATCTTGTTTTAAGGAACTTTAGAAGAAAGAGGATAAGAGCTCTACAAAGAGTCAGGCAGAATGAGTCAAGGACACATTCTTTCTCTCCTCAGCTGTGCCTAGTGCCATGACATCACCTATACTTATGCCATCATATGCCTGCATCCCTAATTCTTCCTCTTAATTAACATCTGCTTTTGCTTTTATCATTATTACATATGCTTTCAATTCTTAACAGTTAATATATAGCATAACAACATGGAAACCAATTCTGAGGAGTCCTACCTTCACAAACAAGTTTTCGAGTCAGATATATTTTACATAGAAACCAAGTATCAAAATGAAGTATGTTTCATTACTTACTAAAATGAGACAGGAATTTGTGGTGACACATCATTCAACCTGCTATATCAGTGCTATATAACCTTAAATATACTTCTATAAGCTAGTGTGTCTCTTTTTCTTTTATCCTGGGATAAAAATTACAAAAGGAAATCATACAAGTAAACAATGCTAAACAGTCTCTTTCCAGCAACACACGAAACTTCTTCACTAGCAATGAAAGAAAACTACGCTCAGGTTGCCAAGCACATTCATTCATTCATTATTTACTGAGCACCTACTGAAAGTGCTGGGGCCATAACAGAGCACAAATAAGGGTCCCTGCCATTATGGAACTTAGAAAAATATCTATATGAAAATCTAACTAAAAGTTTACCTGTTTCTAGAGAGGATAACTTGTCCTCCATTGTTTTTATGGTGGAATTTAATTCAGCTTCCATTTCTTTTTCAAATTCATCTTCACTAGAGGATTCACTTTCTCCAGTAAGACATTCTCTGATAAGTTTTCGTTTTTGCTCGGGAGTTCCATGTAAAAGCACATCCACCTCATCTTCAGAACTAGAACACATTTAAATCATAAAGAATATAAATATTAAAGAATTAAAATAACTTCAAATGCCTATCATCTCACTGCCCAACAAATTTAAATTTTATAAGGTTGCATTTGATTCAGCTATCATTACATACAGCTCTTCTCACTTGATAGTTCAACCATTTCTGCATATTTCCAAATATATTTTTTAATGTCTGCATAACATTTCCTCTTGCAGATGCTGTACAGTTATTTCTCTTCGCTATTAAACACTACAATGAATATCTCCGTATATATAATTTTGTTTCTGTTGATTTCCTTAGGTTAAATGTCTAAAATTAGATGCAAACGTCTTTCTGACTTCTAGAATTATCACACTACTTTCCAAGAGTACTGCACCAATTCATAATTCCATCAGCAATGAAAAATTTACCTCACAGAACTGGGAGTTTGTTTTAAACTCTGGATACTTAAATAAAACTTAATATATGTAACAAATAGATAGCTAATACATCCACACAAAATGTAACAGACAGTAAGTAAATATTACAGTTTAAAAGGCATAGTGCTACGGAGAACTAAAAAGAGAGAGAGGGCTAAATTATATTCCAAATTCTCCTGAGCAATTTCTGCCAATTTCCTTGGACTTTTGTGCCTGGGTTTCCCCATCAATAGCAGTATGACAGAATTAAACGAGATATCAGAAGGAATGAAATGTTATCAAGATGAAATGCCTAAGACTTTTCTACTATAATCAATAGTACACACATAATGTTCAATTATTCATGATCTGATGAGCGGTTACAGACTATTCCTGGGTTTTGCTTCTCTATTTTTCTCTTCTACAACAATGCTTGTGAGCCTCAAGCAGAAGGTAAATAAGAAAAATACAATTCACACCAATCAATTTTGCTAATGATAGAGGACTTATCCAGATTCTACTTCCAAGAAAATTCCCCATCTGACATTCCTCATCCTGACCAGCATGCTCCCTTTCTCCATTACCACTATATTCACTCAGGTCCTCTTTTTTTTTTTTTACATCTTTATTAGAGTATAATTGCTTTACAATGGTGTGTTAGTTTCTGCTTTATAACAAAGTGAATCAGTTATACATATACATATGTTCCCATATCTCTTCCCTCTTGTGTCTCCCTCCCTCACTCAGGTCCTCTTAACTCTGCCTGTACCACCATGGCCTAAGGATCTCCAGGTCTCAAAACTCTTCTGCTTCTTTCCACCCTTAACCCTGCTGCCAGAATGTTATTCCTAAAGAACTCTCATCACATCACTACCCAAATCCAAAAGAAAATCATCCATGACCAAAACTCTAAGTACAGCATTCAAAAGAACCTTCCACAATCTGGTTTCAACCTATCTTTCCAGCCTTACCTCTCACTATTACCCTTGAACTACCCCAGTACTCTTCAACTGGGGGGCAATTTTGCCCCCCAGGGAACATTTGGCATAGCTAGACATATTTTTGATTATCACAACTGGGAGGTGGGAGGAGGGGTACTGGCATCTACTGGCATATTTACTGCCTGCTGTAAAAGAGGTGGATTCTCCAAGCTCAAGTGGTCCTCAGCCATGGTACCAACCCAGTGAATGTGTAGCACCCATCTGGGCCTCTCCATGTAACCCCTACAGGAGTTGGGAAGTAAGAGCAACCAACACAAACATGATGCTCATGCTGTATGCTCTGCTGTCAGGTGTCTCCAACTCAGAAGACTCATGTGTTCTGCCAGCTTCCATGAAACAGTACTACGCTATAAAAGATTCACTTCTAGGTATGGTAAAATCAAATCCTGAGAGACACCTCTTAAACACCTCTCTAACACAATCTCCCTTTTTAAAATGAGCATTCGATTCAGAGCCTTGAGCAGGCAATACTGCCTAATAACACTGTTTTGTTTTCAAAGTATTTATTTTTACCGTTACCTTACCAGTGGCAACTGTCACAGGAATATAAAGCCTCTTTAAAGACATTTAAGTACATGGGAATTCCCTGGTGGTCCAGTAGTTAGGACTCCGTGCTTCCACTGCTGGGGGCCCAGGTTCAATCCCTGGACGGGGAACTAAGATCCTGCAAACCGTGAGGCCAAAAAAAAGACATTTAACTACAAAAATGTAAATTAACTTAAAGAAAAAGATTAAATAAATAATAAGAGGGGTGAATATGGGGATGGTAATGGCAGAATAGCTCAAGTTCAGGAAACACTGAATCCAATCAAACTGAATTACTAATTGAGTTTCACAAACTGGACCCATTAATTGAAATTCTTCATAAGGGAATCTTGGAATCCATCCTCACTCCCCACAACAGAAATCTTCAGAGCAGTGTGATCTCCCATGCCTATAATCCCTCCTCAGGATAATATAAGGAAACATTGTGACTGAAAGAAGGACAGTTCCACAGAAAGCTTAGTTGTACAGAATGTTTTAAAGTTTATGAACAGGATCTGCTGACAGCTTAAAAAATGGCTAAATTTTCCTGGAAATCTCTTGTCAACATAACTGCAATTTTCCTCCAGATAGGATTAATCCCTCCCTTCTGGAAATTCCCATAGAACTTCATCTGTGACTATCCCAGGTCATCTTCTTCTACAGTGGTCTTCTGAGATACACGTTTACTTCCGAGACATATACATCTTCCGAGATATATTTATCTTATGTCCCCTACTTTACCGTTAAACCTGTCAAAGACAAAAATCTTATGACTGACCTTTGAGGCCCACAGCAAGCATACAATAGGTGCTCAAAAAAAAAAGTTAAATGCCCCCCTTATTTCTGTTTATTGCAGTTTAGTCTCATGATGGTCACTTCACAGTAACTCCCATGTGCCTCACAACATACTTATTATACCTCCATTTTATAGATGAGAAACCGACGATAAAGGACTTGCCTTCGGTCACAGTGCTAGTAGCTGCAGAAGCAGGATTCGATTTCACGGCTTTTGAATCTTACGCCTAATTCCACAATGTGCCCCTTACCCGCGCCAGTGTCGGTCCCGCCTCCCCCGTGGCTACGCGACTTCACCAGACCCCCCTCGGCCTCCCACAGGCGACAGCGAGGCGCGACAGGGGCCCGAACCGCTGGACAGAGAATCCGCACGGGTCCGGCAAGCGCAGCGAGAGGGGGAGGCCTCGGCCTAGCCTCGGCCCGAAGCCTCGGGGACCGGGGCGGGGTAGGGGCCTACCTGCTCAAAGCCGGCTCCTCGTCACTAGGCTCTTCAACTGCGTAGGGGTCATAGTCATCTTGGAGGCGGTTCATGGCGGCCTGCCCCCTCCGATACCGTCCACAGGGGTCAGCAGACTACCTGCTTTCTCCGCAAGTCCCTTTCCTAAAGCGCTCCAGCACCACTTCCGCCCGCACGTCCGCGCCCTCACTGCGCGCCTGCGCAGATCTTCCAAGCGAGGGGCTGGAGGAGGAAGCGGGGGCGGGGCCGCGAGAAGGGGAGGGGAGGGGAGGGGAGGGGGAGGGGCGGGCGGGGAGGGGCGGGGCGGAGGGGGAGGGGCGGGGAGGAGGGGGAGGGGAGGGGAGGGGAGGAGGGGGAGGGGAGGGGAGGGGAGGAGGGGGAGGGGAGGGGAGGAGGGGGAGGGGAGGGGGAGGTGGCGGGGAGATCAGTAAGTTTTATATATATATGTATGCGCGTATATATATGTATGCATATATATATAGTTTTGGCCATGCCCTTTGGCTAGTGGACTCTTAGTTCCCTGACCAGGGATTGAACCCAGGCCCATAGCAGTGAAAGCGTGGAGTCCTAACCACTGCACCGCCAGGGAGCTCCCTTCCCTGGTTTTCAACTATTGTTCCACCCAACTCTTTTTCGAGGTACAATACTCTCCCATGAGTCACAGTGATGTGAAGGAGACACCTGTTGGGGAACCCATTTTTCCTTTTCTGAGAATTGTGGCCCTCCTCAAGGATGTGCCCTTATATCCATATTCATTCTGATCCACAAAAATTGAGTCATTACTTATTTACTCCCATAAACTTAAAATTAGGAATTAGAGATTCTGGGACTTCCCTCCCTAGTGGTGCAGAGGTTAAGAATCCGCCTGCCAATGCAGGGGACACGGGTTCGAGCCCTGGTCCGAGAGGATCCCACATGCCGCGGAGAACTAAGCCTGTGGCCCACAACTACTGATTGAGCCTACATGTCACAACTACTGAAGCCCGCGCCTAGAGCCCGTGCTCAGCAAAAAGATAAGCCACCGCAATGAGAAGCCCGCGCCCTGCAGTGAAGAGTAGCCCCCGCTCGCCGCAACTAGAGAAAACCCGCGCAGCAACAAAGACCCAATGCAGCCAAAAATATAAACAAATAAATAAATGAATTTATTTTTTTTAAAAAAATAGAGATTCTAAGGAGTTGGCTGTAATCCTACAACTGGTAACAGAACAAGTAAACTCAGGGGCTGAGCCTGCCATTTTTGGTGGCTGCTTGGGGGTTACATATGCTAATGACGAGCAAGCAAAGAAAAGCACGAGTATGTAGCAAACTGAAACAGAGAGGCTTTCCCTGAGCCCCTTGTCAAAAACTGTAAGCCCTCAACCCCACCCTCTTCTCTCCATCCCATCTTCTCTAACCCTAAATCCACTTTTCCCCCTTCAACTTCATGTTACTTATTTGTTTGCTTACTTCTGTCTCCCTCTTCCATTTCTCTATCGCTGCACAAAAACATCACCCCAAAACTTAAGAGCTTTAGAACAAAAACACTCATCTATTTTTATCCAAATCTGCAGTTTTGAAAGGCATTACCCTGATCCCCAATGTCTAGGGACTCAGTTTGGGACTAAAACCTGAGCGTGTCTCTTTTCCATGCATCGTTCTCCACAAAGCCTTGGGCTTCTGTTGAAGGAGATGATTGGTGGGCTGTGACCACTGGTTGATCTTTGAGCTGGACTCAGGCAATCAAGTTTCCTCACCTGCTCCCCTATCCTTGCAATGTACACTTTGCCTCCTGTTCCCCTCCTGTTCCTCCCCTGTTCAGACAGTGGGAGCTGTCCGAATGATGAAGCCTTGAGTGAGTAGGGTATTGTTGAGACAGTATACCTGACAACCCAGTTAAGTCTTCTGTATAAACTTTTAAGAATTGGCTGGGGGACTTCCCTGGTGGCACAGTGCATAAGACTCTGTGCTCCCAATGCAGGGGGCCAAGGTTCGATCCGTGGTCAGGGAACTAGATCCCACATGCATGCCGCAACTAAGGAGCCAGCGAGCCGCAACTAAGGAGCCCACCTACTGCAACTAAGACCCAGCGCAACCAAAATAAATTTTTTTTTAAAAAGAGACCTTTAAAAAAAAAAAAAGAATTGGCTGGCAGGGATAGAGATCTTCTACTCTTTCAGCGCCCAAAACAATCCTAGTAAGCTCCCTTGCCTCTTAAACCTGCCTGCCTCTTTCTTTACTCTCTCCATAGTGAGGGAGGGGAGTCAGTTTGTAAACCAGCAGCTTCCTCACAACATGGCAGCCCCAGAGTTGTCAGCTTTCTCACTCACAGCTCAAGTCTCCCACACAGGGTTCTCAGAGGCCCAGAAGGAAGCTGCAAGCCTTCTGCTGACCTAACCTCAGAATCCCCCGAACATTACTTTGGCCTCATGCTGTTGGTCAGCCTAGTCACTAAGTCCAGATTCCAGGAGAGGGGTAGATACACCTCTCAATGGGCAGAATAGCTGGGATATAAAAGGTCTCAGTTTACAGTCTTAAAAATTGTGTTTGGAATTCCCTGGTGGTCGGGTTGTCAGGACTCCGCGCTTCCACTGCAGGGGGCCCAGGTTCAATCTCTGGTCGGGGAGCTAAGATCCTGCAAGATGCCTGGCACAGCACAAAAAAATTAAAAAAAGTGTGTTTGTCTCACCGTCTAAAAACAAAATGAGAGTTCAATGGATTAAATGGACTATTTCAGAACTCGTGAATTGACTATTAAACATAATCAACTGTTTTTAACAAATTTTAAGTGTTTTAAATGTTTGAAGTGTTTTAAAATACTTTGTGGGGGAGTTCCCTGGTGGCCTAGTGGAGTCAGGCTTTCACTGCCTGACCCAGGGTTCAGTCCCTGGTCGGGGAACTGAGATACCATAAGCCACGCGGCACGGCCAAAATAAAACAAAAAACTTTTGTTTGCCGGTATTATATACTTAACTCCAGCACTGCACAATTTACAAAGTGGAAGAAGTTTGTAGCAATATTTTGCCCTGTTTAATTCAGTGTTAAAATCTTGACTTTTTTTTCCTTTAGTTTTCACCAGGTTTAGTTGTTGAGTGTTTTGAAGCAGTTCATGTGTTGAAGTAGTTGATGAGACGCTAACTCAAGAGGACGCCACGAACAAAACGATCGCTTTTAAGTTGATTGGGGAAATCTTACTACGTAAATGCTTAATGGGGGTGGGGAGGAGGGAAAGGTCCTCATAATAACCATACCTAGTGGGGATGAGTTCGGTCGGCTGCGAAACCAAAACCAAGAAGGTGAGACCAGACCCGAGCCCCGACTCACACCCTCAAATGCCTGGCACCAGGCGCCCCGAACTCCAGCCGTCCCCATCACCCCTCCGGGTCCCGATTCTTCGCCGTGCACCCACGCCACCTGGACCACCAACGGCGACGTGTCTCCGCTGGGAATTAGAAGGTCCCACATCCACCACAGAGGACGTGGCGTACATCTAGAGAAACCTGGAGGTCAAGGAAACCGGTCCTAGGCTCTTCGAGGCCACACAAGCCGAAGAGAAAGTAACAAACTAGAAACCCGCCTGAGGGCTAACTACCCCCAAACATAGTAATTTCTCAATGGAAATGACAAGGTTCACTCGACCTGTCTGCCTATTTCTCTACCATAAAAGACAATTATTGACCTACCTCACAGGGGTGTTGTGAGGATTAATAAATGTTGGTACAGTGCTTTGGAAATGTGAAGATGCTGTGTAAATGCTAAAAAAATAGCAAAAAGCTACACAAGTTTTCACACATCCGTCAGCTAATGTGTTTCTACCGAGGTGGCCTTTTTCTGGGAAAGAAGTACAGTGGAAAGTACATCCCTTGGCCCTTTGGTTTACTGACGGGGTGGGCGTAGACAGGAAGCAGCAATTGTGGGCTGCACATGAGTGTGGGGAGGTGAGGGGTGCTTACTAAACACATGTATTAATGAGTTGATGACTGTCCGAGGGTCTTCTCACTAACAAAACGTACAGAGAAGGGAAAGAATGTATGTTACTCCGTCGAGGTCATACGGGAGAGATTTACTTTGTAGGTCCAGAACAATTGAAAGGTTTATTCCATAGCTCACTGCTAGTCCCTGATAAAAGTAGCCAGCGCTGGTGAGTTGTGGCATTCATAAAACTTCTTAACCGTCTCCTGCCTGAGGGCCGCAAAGGTGCGACGGGAAGACGCCTAGTGGCAGAGACAAGGCAGCAAGGGGCAGTCTGGGGTTTCCCTCGGATGGTGCTTTATGCTCTGCAACCCCGGCTGTGGGAATGGCCTGGGGAGACAACGTTGGTTGCAACGCTGGTTGCGGTGGGAAGCAAGGGACTGAGGGATTCGGAGTTTATGCGGTGAGAGTGGAGGATGGCAGGAGAGGAAATTTGTGAGAAAAAAGAAAGTGTGTCAAGCCTACCTGTATGTCAGTGAGGCACCAACCGGGTGACAAAAGTGTATACAACATTATTAATGTTCCGTAGTAAAACTGTTAAGTTGAGGTCAAAATGATGTTTCTCTTCCGCTGGGGAGGCGGGGGGGGGGAGGGGGGGTTCAAAAGGAAAACTGCTGAGAAGCGCATAGCTATTCAATACTGTAAAAATAAGAAGTGAGGGTCTTCCCTGCTGGCGCAGCGGTTAGGAATCCGCCAGCCAATGCAGGGGACACGGGTTCGAGGCCTGGACCGGGAAGCTCGCACCTGCTGCGGAGCAACTAAGCCCGAGCGCCACAACTACGGAGCCCGCGCGCCTAGAGCCGGTGCTGCCCAACAAGAGAAGCCACCGCAGAGAGAAGCCCCCGCTCGCCGCAACTAGAGAAAGCCCGGGTGCAGCAACGAAGACCCGACGCAGCCAAAAATAAATGAATTTATAAAATATAAAATAATAAGTGAAATTCTGTGTTTCGCTGCTGCTGGATAGAAGAGTATCAGTGTCAGTTTCAGCTCACCAACCCTCGGCTAGCACATATCCGGTGACATTATAGAAAGAGCGGAGCCTGGGTTCGAGCCCTGGTCGGGGAAGATCCCACGTGCCACGGAGCAACTAAGCCCGTGCGCCGTAACGACTGAGCCTGCGCTCTGGAGCCCATGGGCCTAGAGCCCATGCTCCGCAACACGAGAAACCACTGCAATGAGGAGCCCCCGCTCCTCACAACTAGAGAAGGCTTGCGCGCAACAACGAAGACCCAACGCAGCGAAAAAAGAATAACAAATATCTATAAACTCAGTTTTATAGATTAGATACGTACAGGAAATTGGTGGTTGCCGAAGGTGGAGACGGTGGGAGGTTGCTAAAATTTGGGGTAGGGCATGTGAAAAGGTGCAAATCTCACTCATAAGTCATGAGGACATACTACACAGCATGATAACTAAGATTAAAAAATAAATTAAAAAAATAAACCTACAAAACACAGAGGGGAGCACAAACGCAATCCCGCACTGCCATAAATCATGCAGTTCCGTTTCTCACACTTGGGGAAATCACAACGGTCAACATCCGCAGAACGACGAATAAGTTTCGTTCTGGGTGTGACCACTCGTACCTCGAGTCAAAGCGAAAACTTGCTGAGAAAGTCTGGGTTCATGTTTTTAAGCCTGAGATCAGTAACCTTTACACGTTATGTGTGTATGCGTATATATATTTGTATGTGTGGGTCTTTGACCATGCCCGTCGGCTAGCGCAACTCTAGTTTTCCGACCGGAAGCTGAAAACAAGCCTAGGGCAGTTAACCACTGGGTCCTCAGGAACTACCATACGCAGGGTCAGACTGCTTCTGAGAAACCACAATAAACATGAAGAGCATGAACGACAAAAAAGCGTTAGGTGGTTGCAGTTAACAGCCAAAAAGCACACTGTCAAGCTCTACTTTAGTACGCGGCTCAAGCACACTGCAGCTTCCCCGCAACCTCAGAGCGAATAATTTCAGTGCAGCGAAACAACCATCTCACAGGACTCACAGCGACACGCAAGCATTGCACTAAACCCCCAAGAAAAAGTATGCGAGCGCACGCAGAGAAGCACTTACTCGTTGACAAAGATTAGGTAATTCTACTATTCAACAAACACAAACATCAGGGGAAAGCGCGAACGCAGTCCCCCACTACCACAAATTATGCAGTCGAGTTTCCCACATTTGGGGAAATCGCAGGGGTCAGCACATCCGGAGTGCAATGGATAAGCCTCGCCCTGGGAAAACCACCTTCGTGATCATGGTATCTCCCCTGCCAGGTAAGTATGAGTTGCTGTGCTCGCCTCGTCCCACACCCTCGCGATCGCCCACCTCTTCACGCACGCTCACTTCCCTCACGCCCTCTCCGCGCCCTCCGCCCCTGCATGCCCCTCGCTCCGGGCTCGCCCACCCCGGGAACAACCTCGCGAGTCCTCGGCTGTCCACACGCAGGACGCGGAAGCCCAGCCGGAGTGGGACCAGCAGCCTCTGCGCGCCTCGCTATCTGCATACGCCACGCCCCTCTCCGGAAGTCCCGCGCCTCTCAGCTTTCCCCAAGCCCGCTGAGGACAGCGGGGAGAACGCGGAAGGGATCTGCTCAGAGCCTTCGACTTAAAATGAACATTAGGTTCTTGTTTCAAGTTACATTGAGGGGTTTCACCTTTCGCACCGTCTATGTCTAACCTTTTCCCCATTGGGAAATCGCTATGTTTGGGGGCACTTAGCCCTCAGGCGGCTTTCTAGTCTGTTACTTTCTCTTTGGCTTGTGTGGCCTCGAGGAGCTTAGGGCAGGTTTCCTTGACCTCCAGGTTTCTCTAGATAGGACCCAGGCGGAGTGGGACCAGCAGCCTCTGTGCGCCTCCTCATCTACACACGCCACGCCCCTGCCGGGACCTTTTCGGCGTCCCGTTCTTTCCCGCGGGAGATACGGACCTACTAATTCCCGGCCGAGATGCGCCGGTGTCTCCGGAGGGAGGGCGTGGGCGAGCGGCGACGAGTCGGGACCTGGAGGCGGGACCCGGGAAGACAGGAGCTCGCGGCGCCTGGCGCCCTGCAGTTCAGGAGCAGGTCGGAGCTCGGCTGTGGTCTCACCTTCCTTTCAGTGAAAATGACACGGAACACAATGTCAATCAAATGTTAAATAGTAAGATCAGAGTTTCGTCATCAGTTTAACATGAAATTGTTTGAGTCCTCATCCATGATCTTTCGTTCAGATTATGCAGTAATCGAATCCTGCAACAGCAAAGAAAAACGAACAGAGACTATCAGGGCAAAGCGTTCCTGCAAGGGGTAGATGTGTGGGCCGGGAACGGGTGTTGAATGGTTTCCGAAAATCGAATGCACGGACGGAATTGTCCCGTTTTCGTCCTGAGGGACTAGGCTGCCTCTTTCAGCCGCCCGGATTTGTCTTTTCCTCTTCCATACGTGAAGATTCTTTCTCGAGATCAAGTGGATCCTCCCCAGACGTGAACAAAACGATTCAAGTATTGTGTGTCGACTTCCAGTGGACCTTGTGCTGCATTATACTACTGTGGTCGGTGCTACGGAGCAAAGCGAGGCTAGACACAGGACTGGAGACTATAGGGTCAGGGAAGGTTTCCTGAGGTCCTAACTGCGAAAAGATCAGAGCAAACGTATTGTAGCACCCTTTTTTTCTTTTTCTTTTTCTTTTTTTCTTTTTTGGCTGCGCCGTGGGGCATGAGGGATCTTAAGTTCCCCAACCAGGGATGGAACCCACGCCCAGCTGCAGTGGAAGCGCGGAGGCTTAACCACACCACTGGACCGCCAGGGAAGTCCCAAGCACCCATTTTTGATTACTGGTTGTCTCAGGAAGTTTCCTTTCTTAGTGTGTGTTTCCTAAAAATAGAGCATTTTCTTATCTAAACCCAGGATAATTATAAAAATCAAGAAATTAGCATGGATGCAATATTATTATTTACTCTATAAACATTATTCCATTTCTATCAATTGTCTCAGGAATGTCCTTTATAGCAAAGGAAAATTCAAAATCACATGTTGCATTCTGTATCCTGTCCCTTTAACCAATTTTAATCTGAAATAATCCCCAGGCCCATCGTTTTATTTCATTATGCAGGCATTTTTGAAAATTACAGGCCAGTTATTTTGTGGAATAGCCTTGGTTTTTAAGTTGTCCTGTATTTCCTCATTTCCTCATAATTACATTCAAGTGTGCTTTTTTTTTTTTTTTTTTTTTTTTTTTTGCGGTACGCGGGCCTCTCACTGTTGTGGCCTCTCCCGCTGCGGAGCACAGGCTCCGGACGCGCAGGCCCAGCAGCCATGGCTCACGGACCCAGCCGCTCCGGGGCATGTGGGATCCTCCCGGACCGGGGCATGAACCCGTGTCCCCTGCATCGGCAGGCGGACTCTCAACCACTGCGCCACCAGGGAAGCCCCTCGAGTGTGCATTTTTGACACGTAGACGACATAAATGGTACTGTATCTGTTTACATGTTGACTTATGTCCCTCCCCCCCCCCAAAAAAAATGCTGAAATCCTAACCCCTGGTACCTATGAATGGGACCTTATTTGGAAATAGAATCTTTGCACATACAATCAAGTTAAGGTGAGGTCAGTAGAGTGGGCCCTAATCCAATATGAATATTGTCCTTATAAGAGGAAAATGCCATGTAAGGACAGAGACACGTAGGGATAACGCCATGTGATGACAAAGCACAGATTGGACTGATGTAGCTGCAAGTTAAGGATCGACTGTCACCACTAGAAGCGAGGAAGAAGCAAGGAAAGATTCTACCCAGACTCTCAGAGGGAGCATGGCCCTGCTGACTCCTTGAGTTTGGACTTGTAGCTTCCAGAACTGTGAGAGAATAAATTTCTGTTGTTTTAAACCACCCAGATTGTGGTACTTTATTATGACAGCCCTATCAAATTAATCCAGTGTCCTCCTCTGGGCATCACACTGCAGGCACGTGAAGTCAGTTTGTTCAGTTATTGGTGGTGTTAACATTGATTACTTGGTTAAGGTGGTGTATCAGTTATCCAGTGCCGTGTAACAAACTACCCTAAAACTTGGTGATTTAAAATAGTGACCACGTGATTTGCTCACCATTCTTTGTGTCAGCAACCGCAGCTGGGCTGAGCCGGGCAGTTCTGCGGCTCTGATGTAGGACCACTCGTGCAGCTGCAGTCAGCTTGTGGGACACTGGGGCGGGTCAGTCTGAGGGCCCTCAGTTGACATGATTCATCTTCACTCCCGTAATTTCATCCTCCAGTAGGCTAAGTCAGGCTTCTTCTCATGGTGGTCTCAGGACAGCAAGTGAGAGCGACTCCCAACGAGCAACTGTTTTTCAGTCTTCTGCTTCCATCGCATTTACTAATGTTCCATTAGCCAAAGCAAGTCACGTAGCCAAGCCCAGAGTCAACATGGGAGGGTGCTGCAGAAGAACATGGTACCGGGGCCAGTATTGTAACCCTCTGCCACTGGGGGTGCTCACCAGGTCTGCCCCTTGTAATTATTAAGTAATTTGTGTGGAGATAATTGAGGATATGTAAATATCCGTTACAAAACCTTAACGCAATAGTTTTTAGTATCCACTGTTGACTTGCATTATGGTTGCCAAATGTTGATTTTCTAATTCTGTCATTCATTCTACATTTCTTAGTTGGCATTCTGTTGTAAGGAAGAATTTTCCTTCCTTCCCTATGTAATCAACATGAACTCGTGGTTGTGTTTAGTTGTTTATAATCCATGACTGTTTCCGTTTATTTTGATGTTCGGTTGTTCTCATACTGGGCCTATGAAAGACCCTTCAGGTTGGCTACTGTGTCCTTCTGACACGTCCATATAATTTTTGGAGCATTTTCTGGCACAAGATAGTCCAGGCTCATCTTGTACCTTCCCTGACTCCTGAAAATCATCTGTTTCTCCAAAGAGCCCTGGTTCTTTTTAGTGGAGAATGCCATTTAGAAAGCAAGATCAGGACAGTGGGTTTCCCTACACATGTCTATATCTATTAAAAACAATGGGCCCGGGAGTAAAGACGCATACATAGACACTGGACTCGAGGACACGGGGAGGGGGAGGGTAAGCTGGGACGAAGTGAGAGAGTGGCATGGACATATATACACAACCAAATGTAAAATAAATAGCTAGTGGGAAGCAGCCGCATAGCACAGGGAGATCAGCTCGGTGCTTTGTGTCCACCTAGAGGGGTGGGATAGGGAGGGTGGGAGGGAGACGCAAGAGGGAGGAGATATGGGGATATATGTATATGTATAGCTGATTCACTTCGTTATACAGCAGAAACTAACACACCACTGTAAAGCAACTATACTCCAATAAAGATGTTTAAAAAAAAGGGGGGGGGGGTTGCCCAGGTACTTCCCTCGTGGCACAGTGGTCAAGAATCCGCCTGCCAATGCAGGGGACACGGGCTCGAGTCCTGGTCCGGGAAGATCCCACATGCCTCGCAGCGACTAAGCTCTTGCGCCACACCTACTGAGCCTGCGCTCTAGAGCCCGCGAGCCACAACTAACTGAGCCCGCGAGCCGCAACTACTGGGCCCGCGTGCCACAACTACTAAAGCCTGCGTGCCACAACTACTGAAACCCGCGCGCTTAGAGCCAGTGCTCCACAACAAGAGAAGGCACCGCGATGAGAAGCCCGCTCACCTCAATGAAGAGTAGCCCCCGCTCTCGCCACAGCTAGAGAAAGCCGGCGCGCAGCAACGAAGACCCAATGCAGCCAAAACTAAATTGATTAATTTTAAAAAAATAATAATGGGCCTATACTGATATCTTCAATTCCAATTTTCAACTTAACACCACATGGTTCCTCCTCGCCCTCCGCCATTCTGTATTTGTATCTCCTCTCTTCAACAGTGAGAACCTTGACTCCCAGCCTCCATTTACTCATTAGCTCAATCCTACAATACAACAGCATTGGTACAAAACTGTTACAACCACATAGCTATGAAATACCAACCTACTAGTATTTGCAGTTCTTGTCTTTAGAGTTGAAAACGGTTATGGTCAATGTACTGTGTTCAAAAGTCATTTCGGTTGGTTATTTCTACTCCAGTGTGGTTACACTAGTCATCTGAGATACAGTTAGGTTAATTTGTACTTACCTCCAATTTTAGGGTCTTTTCCCCCTGTATTTTTTTTAAAAATGTCATTTATCTTTGGCTGCGCTGGGTCTTTGTCCCTGCGCGTGGGCTTTCTCCCGTTGCGGCAAGCGGGGGCTACTGTTCGTTGTGGTGCGCGGGCTTCTCATTGCGGTGGCTTCTCTTGTTGCGGAGCCCTGGCTCTGAGCGGGCGGGCTTCAGTAGTTGTGGCTCGCGGCCTCTAGAGCGCAGGCTCAGAAGTTGCGGCGCACGGGCGTAGTTGCTCCGCGCGGCCTGTGGGATCTTCCCGGACCTAGGGCTCGAACCCGTGTCCCCTGCATTGGCAGGAGGATTCTTAACCATCGCGCCACCAGGGAAGTCCTCCCCCTGTATTTTTTTTTTTTTTAAGCAGCAGTTTTTCTTTCTTTCCTTCTTCCTTCCTTCCTTGATTTTGGCTGTGCCGGATCTTAGTTGCGGCACGTGGGATCTTTAGTTGTGGCCTGTGGGATCTTTAGTTGCGGCATGTGAACCCTTAGTTGCGGCACGCATGCAGGGTCTAGTTCCGTGACCAGGAACCGAACCCCGGCCCCCTGCATTGGAAGTGCGGAGTCTTTCCCATTGGACCACGAGGGAAGTCCCTCCCCCTGTGTTTTAAAAACATATCCAAAATGTTAACAGAGATCCCCAAATAATTACATAGAAAGGTACGCTCAGAAAACTGTCACTCTCTCCTTGCACTCACCCATATAGGCAATTTCATCAGTTCCGGTTTAACACTCCTGGGTTTCTTTTTGACAGACGGTGTATAATTTTCTTTTTTTTCACATTTTTCATAGACAAAGGGTAGCATACTACATATATGCGTGCACTTTATTTTTTTCACTTAACATCGTCAATGCGTCCTATCTAGAGAAACCTGGAGGTCTAGGAAACCTGCCCTAAAGCTCCTCGAGGCCACACAAGCCAAAGAGAAAGTAACAGACTAGAAAGCCGCCTGAGGGCTAAGTGCCCCCAAACATAGCGATTTCCCAATGGGGAAAAGGTTAGACATAGACGGTGCGAAAAGTGAAACCGCTCAATGTAACTTGAAACAAGAACCTAATGTTCATTTTAAGTCGAAGGCTCTGAGCAGATCCCTTCCGCGTTCTCCCCGCTGTCCTCAGCGGGCTTGGGGAAAGCTGAGAGGCGCGGGACTTCCGGAGAGGGGCGTGGCGTATGCAGATAGCGAGGCGCGCAGAGGCTGCTGGTCCCACTCCGGCTGGGCTTCCGCGTCCTGCGTGTGGACAGCCGAGGACTCGCGAGGTTGTTCCCGGGGTGGGCGAGCCCGGAGCGAGGGGCATACAGGGGCGGAGGGCGCGGAGAGGGCGTGAGGGAAGTGAGCGTGCGTGAAGAGGTGGGCGATCGCGAGGGTGTGGGACGAGGCGAGCACAGCAACTCATACTTACCTGGCAGGGGAGATACCATGATCACGAAGGTGGTTTTCCCAGGGCGAGGCTTATCCATTGCACTCCGGATGTGCTGACCCCTGCGATTTCCCCAAATGTGGGAAACTCGACTGCATAATTTGTGGTAGTGGGGGACTGCGTTCGCGCTTTCCCCTGGTGTTTGACTTGGTAAACAAATAGACGACAATTTCGGTAGTGCTCCTATGAAGTTGATTTTCGGTTGTCAAGTGTCGCTACGTGCTGCCTGTGCTGTGGTATTTTTTTCTGCTTGACTCCTGTGTTGTGGAGTTCCCGGTAGTTTGTCATGGGCAGTGAACGCACAACGTGTCTTGCTTCGGTAGTCTGAACCGGTTTTTCTTCGTCGCTTAAATCGTCACTCGGTTTCCTGTTCTGTGTGGCGCTTACCAGCAACGTCCGCGTTGCCAGGTAGCGGAATACAGAAATCAACGTCTGTGAAGAAAAGGCAGTGCCTGCAAAAACAACCGTTTTCCCCAGTGTGAGTGAAACCGGCGGCTATCGTGCTAGCAAAAATCAGCTGACAACGCACACCGTGTAGGCCGGTATCGTATAGAGTCCCGAACATAATGTAACTTGACTTATGAAATAGCAGTAGAACCACAGGCACAGGAAACAAAGCTCTGGAGAAAGCCAAGTCAGGAGTACGGGGTTGATTGAATACGGCATGCTATATATAAAATAACGGAAGTTACCTGTGAAGAACATTCAACTTCTATACGGCATCCTGAAATAACGTATAATGAAAAACAACCCGAAGTTCTACTACACCTCGAACTGGCACAGTATTGTGAACACTTAGTTTAATAAGTAAAAGTTTTTAAAAAGAAGTATGGAGGCAACTCCCTGCCTGTCCGTGGTTAGGACCCCGTGTTTCCACTACCACGGCCCTCGGTTCAATCCCTGGTCAGGAAACTGAGATTCCCGAAGCTTACGGGTTTAGCGGAAAAAACCCTAGATATGTGTTTGCATGTTATATATACAACACCTGCATAAACACACACGCGTACACATATATGTAACTTATTGATCTCAGGCTTCAGAACAAAAAACAGAGTGGAAACTGTTCTCCAGCAGGTTCTGAGTGCAGGTAAGATGAAAAATACGGTGTCCTTCGTACAGAAAAATCACGGAACACTCCCTGTTCAGCTTCATCAGCAACGTCTCTGAACCCCATTTGCGTGAGTCCTAGGGTGAGAGCTACTAAGGACAGAACCAAAAACCCAAACGGAGCCCCTGAGCCCTGGGAGAGGGCGCACCAGGCCACGCCCTCAGCCTCCAACCTAGCCTCTTTCAGTACCTTATCACTTTAGGAGAATGGGATCATTTTTACAGATAGCAGAAAAAATGCAAGTCAAGTGTGTAAGCACCTTATTTTTCTCACATACCTGCCCCTTCTCTTCATGTACGGCTCCTGCTGATTGAAGCTGTAGGGGAGGCAAAACTTTACTTTTTACCCTTTGAGGCTCTCTGGCAGGGCCTGAGTATTAATGGATGTAAAACAGGAGGGGGGCACTTCCCTGAGGGTGCAGGGATTAAGAATCCGCCTGCCAATGCAGGGGACACGGATTCGAGCCCTGGCCGGGGCAGATCCCCACATGCCGCGGAGCAACTACGCCCGTGCGTCGCAACTACTGAGCCTGCGCTCTAGAGCCCACGAGCCACAACAACTGAGCCCGCGCGCCTAGAGCCCGTGCTCTGCAACAAGAGAAGCCACCGCAATGAGAAGCCCGCACACCGCAACGAAGACTAGCCCCCGGTCGCCGCAACTCGAGAAAGCTCGTGCACAGCGATTAATTTAAAAAAACAAAAAAAAATTTTTTAAACAGGAGGAAAACATGCAGATTTTTACATGTATGTAGATGAAAACCCAAATTAAGTGGGTCTCCGAGGAACCCTGGTTCCTTTTTTTTTTTAATAAATTTTACTTTTGTCTGCGTTGGGTTTTCGTTGCGGCGCGCGGGCTTCGCATTGCAGTGGCTTCTCTTATTGCGGAGCACGGCGCGCAGGCTTCAGTAGTTGTGGCGCTACGGGCTTAGTTGCTCCGCGGCATACGGGATCTGCCCGGGCCAGGGCTCGAACCCATGTCCCCTGCATTAGCAGGCGGATTCTTAACCACTGCGCCACCAGGGAAGCCCACCCTGGTTCCTTTTATTGGCCCTGGTTCCTTTTGTTGGAGAATGATACTGAGAGACCAAAATCTGGTGTGTCATTGCTGTTAGGCCCTGTACCTATTTTACTCAGTGGATTATATTCCGTTATTATCATTACCTTGATTTGGCAGTGGGAACCCTTTCCAATTGGCTCTTGTGTGCTTGACATGCCACCGAATCAGTCACTGTACATTCCTTTACTTTTGGGCACAGTTGCATGTTCCAGGCTTGTATTTTCCCCACCTAAGAGCCTCGCCTCCCCTGGGGGCTGATATGCCCCTCCGCCCTCCTGCCCACAATGACTTTCTGTCGCAGTGAGGCTTACTGCGGAGCGATGGAGAAGGACCATCAGGTTTCTCAGGAGAGAGCACATCCGGGGCTCCACAAGGCCCATGGATATCCAGCCTCGGCTCCCCTCCTTCGCCCACCTACCCCGATTCCTTTGGCAGAGGCGGCTGCTTCCTGAAAGAGGTCAAGGTTCTGTGGACTTCCTGGAGAGGCACTGGAGTCCAGAGGGAGGGGCAGAGGGCACAGGTGTCCAGGTTGGACTCCTTACAAACGTTTCTGATCCCACCTGGTGTGTGCCCACCGCCCAAGACCGCTAACCCACCCAGCAAAAGTCCCACAGAGGCACGGCAAGCCACACCAAAGTGGCCTTCCCTCAGCTGGGTGTGTCGCCGCTCTCTCTCTGACCGGGCAGCAGGCACCTCTGCCCCTCGGAGGGTGAGGGGCAGTGCCTCAGAGGTCCCCTGCTACTATTCTCTGTGACACCCAGACAAGAAGAGTTGGCCGTGCTGAGACTCACACTCCCCTGTGCCGGTCACCCAAACCCACGCACCCCGCCCACTCCCCCAAAGCCAGGTTCCCAAGGGTTCCACACCTCCACATCCCGTCGGGGGTATATCCAACGAAGGCCTGAGGTTCTCTCTTTGGTCCTCATCCGCTGGTCTCTGCAGATGGTGACATTTGAGGCTGAGGTCTTTCTGTAGCTCCAGAGCAATAGACTCTTCCTGAAGGTCACCTGTCAGACTGCAGTGGCACGGCCTCCCAGGCCCACGGAGACTCCACAGACTCCAGGTCAGCCCCTCTTAGTTAGCAGTGGGACCGTGAGGAGGGCTGAGGCCGCAGCGGGGGCGCAACCGTAGGAGCTTGCCAGGAGAGGAAGACGGGGGGGGGGGGGGGGGAATGCAGTCTCCGGTTTGAGAGACAGAACCAGAACCGAAAAAGGGCTTGTGGGCTCAGGGGTCAGGGGAGGGCAGCGCTGGGCCCCTGAGGTTTCAGAGAGCCTCGCTCCCATCGGGGTTCTGCTGTGACTCCTCTCGGTGAGTCTACGGCGTTTCCTTTCCACAGGAAGGGAGGGGCAAGGACCACCCGCGGCGTTCTTCTCGGCACCCACACATCCCACCCCAACCAGGCTCTGTCCGCAAGGTGAAGCTGCTCCTTCTTGCTGAAAGCCCGGCCCATTTCCTCCTGGGTGCTCTCTGCTTGGGCCTCAGCGGCTTCCTCTTGGCCCCGCCAATTCAGCCTTAAGGACCCAATAAAGGTAGCCAGCTGGTCAGAAGCCACAGGCCAGTGGTTTGTGCAAGGAGGTGAGGTTGAGAGCCCCTCCATGATGGCAGCTCCCCACCTGCCCACCACCCCACCCTCCACCCTTCTGCTCCCTGCCATCAGCCCCCATTGCCCCTGGCTCTCAGGGCTCTCTGAGCTCTGCCTGTGCTTTTGCTGTCAATCTTCCTTTCTCTCTCTTTCTCCCGCCCCACCCCCTTTCTATCTATCTATCTATCTATCTATCTATCTATCTATCTATCTATCATCTAATCTATCTATCTATCCATCTATCTATCTATCTATCTATCTATCTACCTATCATCTATCATCTATCTATATCCATCAGATGTAGCAGAAGAATGGGTGCGGGCGTTTTCCCACCCTTGTACAGAGTGTGAGCGATCTTTGCTCTTTCGGCGGGAACTCAACCCCTCCAGCGGCTACCAGGAATAGGTGCGAAGGCATATGAAAGCTGAGGTTTCCAGGGGGCCACACCACCCTCCTCCCCCTCAGACTGACAGGACACCTGAAAGGTTCTCATAGGCACTGTCAAGGCCCACTGAGAGCCCTGCTGCGTTTTGCTCCTGCCGGTGTCGGCTTCCGCGCAGGTACACAACTGTCGGTGTCTTGGAGGGTGGCAGAATGTGGCTTGGAAGATCTCGGGGTGGCAGTTCTGCCCCACAAATAGATTAAGACGGTTGGGAAGGTTCTCTGTCTCCCTGGGTCTGTACCTGTAGAGACCATGGGAAAGACAGGGAAGGAGAGAGAGAGAGGTTGGGAGATTGAAAGACTGTGACTGGGAGAGACAGAGACAGTGACCTTCCTTTGGGGGGCAGAGCTGGGGACTGAGCCCGGGAGTGAGAGGGGGTTTCCAGGAAGGGTGCCGTAGTTGTCCCTGACCGTGTGATGGCCTGTGTGCTTGTCGGCCTCCAGGGCTTTGGGTGGGCAGCTCCTGCGTGCCCACCTGTTTGGCAGGGATGTGCGCGTGTCGAGCAGAGCGGGGGCGGTGGGTGAATAAAAGTGGAGAGGGCGCGGGCCGCGGTGGGGCCGGCGGGGCTGCGCGCTAAGGCGGGAGCAACCGGGCTGCGGGCGGGCGTGTGGCCTGCGGGCGGGAGGAAGGCGCAGGCGTGTTCCCTGGCCACCGCCCCCACGTGGCTGTGCGGGCGGCCCCCAAAGGCTTTCCCGCCTCTGGCCGGGGAGAGAGGATGCTGCGCGGCCTCAGGGCCTTGGGCGGGGCTTGGTCCCGGGGGGGGGGGGGGGGGGGGGCGGTGCCCTTCACGAGGGCGCAAAAGCGACGGGCACCTCCTTCGAGCCGGAATCGAACCAGCGACCTAAGGATGTCCACACGTGTCGGCTCTACAGTCCTCCGCTCTACCAGCTGAGCTATCGAAGGGTGCGCGCCGCCAGGCCCGGGCCCTTAACTCTTTCTGGAAATGCCGGAGCACGGCACTGGGACGCCCGAGGTGAGACAGACCCAGGGCTGTTTGGAGATGAGTTCGAACAGGCGAGGGCAAAAATGGGCTGAAACTTTCTTTTGCTGAAAGCAAGGCGAGACCGGACCCGAGCCCCGACCCACCCCTTCAACTGCGGGGCGCCGCGCGCCGCGAGCTCCCGCCTTCCCGGGTTCCCCCTCCAGGTCTCGATTCGTCGCCGCGCGCCCACGCTCCCCCGCCACGAGACACTCGTTCCGGTGTCCCCCACGGGGAAGAAAGAACAGGGCGCTGGGAGGGTCGCGATGGGGGCGTGGCGTATGTAGATGAGGAGGGGCGCAGAGGCTGCTGGTCCCACTCCGCCTGGGCCTCCGCGTCCTGCGTGTGGACACGCAGAGGCTGCCTGTTGTTCCCCGGGTGGGCGAAGCCGGGGCGAGGGGCGTGCAGCGGCGCAGGGCGCGGACGCGGCGTGAGCGAAGTGACCGTGCGTGCAAAGTGGGGTGAGCTCGTAGTTGTGGGACGAGAAAAGAAAAACCTTCAGTTTTGTCTGAAAGGAGATACCGGTATTACTCCGAAGATTTTGTTTTTCGTGTAAAGCTGTTGTTGAATTGACAGTTTTTCCCGTTTTGTGGTATATCGAAAATTTCAAAGCTTAGCTTATAGTTGTAATAGTTTTTTCTGTGTTTTCCGCGCGCTTTTTATTTCAGCCGGGTTACGTTGAACTCGGCGGCTGTGCAGTAAGTCTGTTTTTGTTTTTTGAAAAGTGTTTCACCAAAGAGATAGTTCGGTGGCTTTACGTTGTATGATTAAGACAGGGCTGTAGGTGAGCGTAAGTAGTGTGGTAGAAGAAGCGAGAATGTCGTTTGTGCGGAGCAACAATTGGCGGCGCTGATAAGAGGTCGCAGGTGTCCTGGTTGTGAGGCTTCGAAAGATCTGTTGGGTGGGACTCTTAGGAGTGGTCGGTTTTGTCGGATCTATCTGCCAGCTGCTTGACCTGGGTGTTTGAGGGTAGCGAGAGTGTCTAATATACCAGCAGCAGGCAGTCTAGGCTTTTTGCGCTGTAACAGGATCACCCTACTTGATGTAGATGTAAGCATAGGGTGACGGGACGGTGCACGCGTATTTATGACTCCCTTCCAGAAATAGGGACTTATGCATTTTTTTGATACGTTTGGGAAACTAGGCAACACTCTGGCTGTTTGGTAAGACCGTTCTTGAATGCTGTATGGAGAAAGTCCCCAGATTGCTTAACATGTGCCCAGGAAGAAACAGGAGACTGTGGTTGTATTTTATGAGGTGGACCTTTCCTCGAGTGATAATGTTGCCGTTTCACCATCCGAAGTCCCTTATGTTCAGACCTCCCCTGACCTCACCGGCACTGGAACAAGTGTGATGTGAGAGTGAATACGAAATGGGAAGGAAAAAAAGAATTTCCCCTTGGTACCAAAAGGGAAAGATATTTCTCCCTCATTCTTAGAAAATTTGCTAATACTGGTTCTCTCCGTTTGAGATATATATGTAAATGTTATTAACAGTTAAATGTATCCTTTGCCAGTTTTACAACCTGAGAATGTCTGGAGGGCCTTGAAACCATCTTTTTGAAATGTGAACATTAAGGAAGGTAGTGCTACATCTCCCTCTACCTCTGGGAGTTTAGCTTAGGTGGCTGGCTCCAGGTCGTAACCACTTGCTTGTCATGGAGATACGAGTTTTACTTCTCTTTGGATAAAGGCACACAGATGGCCACTACAATTACCAGTTGAATTTAGGATGAACTATGTGTAGCAAATGGTGTTGTCAAGTCCTCCTATTGAGGACAAGTTCTTGAGAACATCTATGTAATAAGTTGTATCTGCCTGCTTATATAACAGGGAACATACTTATGGGATGAATTGTGTCCCCCCACCCCAAGTTCATATGTTGAGGCCCTAGCCCCCATCTGAGTGTATTTGGAGACAGGGCCTTTAAGGAGGTAATTAAGTTTAAATGAGGTCATAAAGGTGGGGCTGTAATTCAATATGACTGGTGTCCTTCATTAGAGACGTCAGGGATGGCTGCAAGACAAGGGGAAGACTCTGGAGAAAGCAAAGCTGCCAATATCTTGGTCTTGGATTTACAGCTCCTGGAACTGAGAAACATTTCCATTATTTAAGCCTCACCCCAGTCTGTGGTATTTTGTTATGGCAGCCCAAGCTGAATTATATACTGTCTTTGCAATCTCTTTGGTGGGTTTCTTGTGATGCACATTACAGTCTGGTTTAGTGGCTTTTCAATAAAAATGTTGACTTCTTTTCTTTCTACCTTTGTGAAGAGGATTCGCTGGGTTGGCAGGAGATGTTATTCTCCTCAAGAGTCTGGCAATAAGGACAGGATTGGTCTGGCAGTTGCTGATTGGACTGAATCAGCTAAAAGTCTTGTGGCCACACAACAGTCACTTAAGAGACCCTGAGTTATTTTTAAAAGTCTCCCTTATAGCTCTCTGCTCTTTTCCAATACTAGCTGGAGGAACCACCCTCTTCAATATCAACGTATTGAGTAAGCATGGGTAATATAGGTTCTAAAATCCTGTCAGGATCACTATTAGCATTGAGGGTAAAAAAATATAGGAAACCAGATCTGTTGCAGACATGTCTTGCTCTTAAATGGTTAATTTCTCCACCCCTCTCCCCCCCTACCCCCGGCCCCTCACCAATGGGTATGCATATGAGAATCTAGTCTTGGGCTTCCCTGGTGGCGCAGTGGTTGAGAGTCCGCCTTACGATGCAGGGGACGCGGATTCGTGCCCTGGTCCGGGAAGATCCCACATGCCGCGGAGCGGCTGGGCCCGTGAGCCATGGCCGCTGAGCCTGCGCGTCCGGAGCCTGTTGCTCCGCAACGGGAGAGGCCACAACAGTGAGAGGCCCGCGTACCGCAAAAAAAAAAAAAAAAAAAAAGGCCTCCCAGAACACGTCAGTGAAGAAAAAATCAGGAGGAGGGCCCCAGACTGTAATTTATACAAGAACTTGACACTTAAGTTTTCTAGAATAACCGACATTGGACATGAGCTCAACTGAAAAGATAGTGATTCTTACAGTTACATTATTCCAGTCAATTCCACTATGTACTCTCAGTATACAGACATGGTTTGTAAGTCGAACAATATTGGTGATTATTAGCAGACCTCCATTACTTTAATACCAAAGTAAAGATGTTATGGAACAACCTGAATAAACTTCTTGGCAGCCCAAGAACATAGTTCACCAAATTCTCCCGCAGTGTAGGTCCGGCCCAGGGCTCGGAAGAGCAGATCCAGCTTTAGGCTGACAGTCGGCATGGCGAGTCCGGCCTACAATTTTAAACTGTAAAAACGATAAACAAATTAGTATAGTTAAAAAGCTTCTCCCCCTCCAGCCACGAATGACTCAGCATTGATAAAACACAGTAGTACAAGGCCCCAATACATAAAAACATGTACTTGTTTTAAAGACACAGCATAAACCAGAAAAAAGCTTTAACGTTTGTCCTGGCTAACAGGAACGACGCACTCAATTTTCTCACATTTGGAAAAACTGCAGCTGTCAAAACAGCCCGAGAACAACGTAAGAATTTTCATCCCGAAAAATTACACACAGCTAACTAAAGAACTCCGAGCCCTGTGTAAACACCTCCGCTACCGGCATTCCCCCCAATCCCTCCTCGGCCTGTACCTAAGAGCCCGCTCCACTCTGCACGCACGGTCACTTCGCTCACGCCGCGTCCGCGCCCTGCGCCGCTGCACGCCCCTCGCCCCGGCTTCGCCCACCCGGGGAACAACAGGCAGCCTCTGCGTGTCCACACGCAGGACGCGGAGGCCCAGGCGGAGTGGGACCAGCAGCCTCTGCGCCCCTCCTCATCTACATACGCCACGCCCCCATCGCGACCCTCCCAGCGCCCTGTTCTTTCTTCCCCGTGGGGGACACCGGAACGAGTGTCTCGTGGCGGGGGAGCGTGGGCGCGCGGCGACGAATCGAGACCTGGAGGGGGAACCCGGGAAGGCGGGAGCTCGCGGCGCGCGGCGCCCCGCAGTTGAAGGGGTGGGTCGGGGCTCGGGTCCGGTCTCGCCTTGCTTTCAGCAAAAGAAAGTTTCAGCCCATTTTTGCCCTCGCCTGTTCGAACTCATCTCCAAACAGCCCTGGGTCTGTCTCACCTCGGGCGTCCCAGTGCCGTGCTCCGGCATTTCCAGAAAGAGTTAAGGGCCCGGGCCTGGCGGCGCGCACCCTTCGATAGCTCAGCTGGTAGAGCGGAGGACTGTAGAGCCGACACGTGTGGACATCCTTAGGTCGCTGGTTCGATTCCGGCTCGAAGGAGGTGCCCGTCGCTTTTGCGCCCTCGTGAAGGGCACCGCCCCCCCCCCCCCCCCCCGGGACCAAGCCCCGCCCAAGGCCCTGAGGCCGCGCAGCATCCTCTCTCCCCGGCCAGAGGCGGGAAAGCCTTTGGGGGCCGCCCGCACAGCCACGTGGGGGCGGTGGCCAGGGAACACGCCTGCGCCTTCCTCCCGCCCGCAGGCCACACGCCCGCCCGCAGCCCGGTTGCTCCCGCCTTAGCGCGCAGCCCCGCCGGCCCCACCGCGGCCCGCGCCCTCTCCACTTTTATTCACCCACCGCCCCCGCTCTGCTCGACACGCGCACATCCCTGCCAAACAGGTGGGCACGCAGGAGCTGCCCACCCAAAGCCCTGGAGGCCGACAAGCACACAGGCCATCACACGGTCAGGGACAACTACGGCACCCTTCCTGGAAACCCCCTCTCACTCCCGGGCTCAGTCCCCAGCTCTGCCCCCCAAAGGAAGGTCACTGTCTCTGTCTCTCCCAGTCACAGTCTTTCAATCTCCCAACCTCTCTCTCTCTCCTTCCCTGTCTTTCCCATGGTCTCTACAGGTACAGACCCAGGGAGACAGAGAACCTTCCCAACCGTCTTAATCTATTTGTGGGGCAGAACTGCCACCCCGAGATCTTCCAAGCCACATTCTGCCACCCTCCAAGACACCGACAGTTGTGTACCTGCGCGGAAGCCGACACCGGCAGGAGCAAAACGCAGCAGGGCTCTCAGTGGGCCTTGACAGTGCCTATGAGAACCTTTCAGGTGTCCTGTCAGTCTGAGGGGGAGGAGGGTGGTGTGGCCCCCTGGAAACCTCAGCTTTCATATGCCTTCGCACCTATTCCTGGTAGCCGCTGGAGGGGTTGAGTTCCCGCCGAAAGAGCAAAGATCGCTCACACTCTGTACAAGGGTGGGAAAACGCCCGCACCCATTCTTCTGCTACATCTGATGGATATAGATAGATGATAGATGATAGGTAGATAGATAGATAGATAGATAGATAGATGGATAGATAGATAGATTAGATGATAGATAGATAGATAGATAGATAGATAGATAGATAGATAGATAGAAAGGGGGTGGGGCGGGAGAAAGAGAGAGAAAGGAAGATTGACAGCAAAAGCACAGGCAGAGCTCAGAGAGCCCTGAGAGCCAGGGGCAATGGGGGCTGATGGCAGGGAGCAGAAGGGTGGAGGGTGGGGTGGTGGGCAGGTGGGGAGCTGCCATCATGGAGGGGCTCTCAACCTCACCTCCTTGCACAAACCACTGGCCTGTGGCTTCTGACCAGCTGGCTACCTTTATTGGGTCCTTAAGGCTGAATTGGCGGGGCCAAGAGGAAGCCGCTGAGGCCCAAGCAGAGAGCACCCAGGAGGAAATGGGCCGGGCTTTCAGCAAGAAGGAGCAGCTTCACCTTGCGGACAGAGCCTGGTTGGGGTGGGATGTGTGGGTGCCGAGAAGAACGCCGCGGGTGGTCCTTGCCCCTCCCTTCCTGTGGAAAGGAAACGCCGTAGACTCACCGAGAGGAGTCACAGCAGAACCCCGATGGGAGCGAGGCTCTCTGAAACCTCAGGGGCCCAGCGCTGCCCTCCCCTGACCCCTGAGCCCACAAGCCCTTTTTCGGTTCTGGTTCTGTCTCTCAAACCGGAGACTGCATTCCCCCCCCCCCCCCCCGTCTTCCTCTCCTGGCAAGCTCCTACGGTTGCGCCCCCGCTGCGGCCTCAGCCCTCCTCACGGTCCCACTGCTAACTAAGAGGGGCTGACCTGGAGTCTGTGGAGTCTCCGTGGGCCTGGGAGGCCGTGCCACTGCAGTCTGACAGGTGACCTTCAGGAAGAGTCTATTGCTCTGGAGCTACAGAAAGACCTCAGCCTCAAATGTCACCATCTGCAGAGACCAGCGGATGAGGACCAAAGAGAGAACCTCAGGCCTTCGTTGGATATACCCCCGACGGGATGTGGAGGTGTGGAACCCTTGGGAACCTGGCTTTGGGGGAGTGGGCGGGGTGCGTGGGTTTGGGTGACCGGCACAGGGGAGTGTGAGTCTCAGCACGGCCAACTCTTCTTGTCTGGGTGTCACAGAGAATAGTAGCAGGGGACCTCTGAGGCACTGCCCCTCACCCTCCGAGGGGCAGAGGTGCCTGCTGCCCGGTCAGAGAGAGAGCGGCGACACACCCAGCTGAGGGAAGGCCACTTTGGTGTGGCTTGCCGTGCCTCTGTGGGACTTTTGCTGGGTGGGTTAGCGGTCTTGGGCGGTGGGCACACACCAGGTGGGATCAGAAACGTTTGTAAGGAGTCCAACCTGGACACCTGTGCCCTCTGCCCCTCCCTCTGGACTCCAGTGCCTCTCCAGGAAGTCCACAGAACCTTGACCTCTTTCAGGAAGCAGCCGCCTCTGCCAAAGGAATCGGGGTAGGTGGGCGAAGGAGGGGAGCCGAGGCTGGATATCCATGGGCCTTGTGGAGCCCCGGATGTGCTCTCTCCTGAGAAACCTGATGGTCCTTCTCCATCGCTCCGCAGTAAGCCTCACTGCGACAGAAAGTCATTGTGGGCAGGAGGGCGGAGGGGCATATCAGCCCCCAGGGGAGGCGAGGCTCTTAGGTGGGGAAAATACAAGCCTGGAACATGCAACTGTGCCCAAAAGTAAAGGAATGTACAGTGACTGATTCGGTGGCATGTCAAGCACACAAGAGCCAATTGGAAAGGGTTCCCACTGCCAAATCAAGGTAATGATAATAACGGAATATAATCCACTGAGTAAAATAGGTACAGGGCCTAACAGCAATGACACACCAGATTTTGGTCTCTCAGTATCATTCTCCAACAAAAGGAACCAGGGCCAATAAAAGGAACCAGGGTGGGCTTCCCTGGTGGCGCAGTGGTTAAGAATCCGCCTGCTAATGCAGGGGACATGGGTTCGAGCCCTGGCCCGGGCAGATCCCGTATGCCGCGGAGCAACTAAGCCCGTAGCGCCACAACTACTGAAGCCTGCGCGCCGTGCTCCGCAATAAGAGAAGCCACTGCAATGCGAAGCCCGCGCGCCGCAACGAAAACCCAACGCAGACAAAAGTAAAATTTATTAAAAAAAAAAAGGAACCAGGGTTCCTCGGAGACCCACTTAATTTGGGTTTTCATCTACATACATGTAAAAATCTGCATGTTTTCCTCCTGTTTAAAAAATTTTTTTTTGTTTTTTTAAATTAATCGCTGTGCACGAGCTTTCTCGAGTTGCGGCGACCGGGGGCTAGTCTTCGTTGCGGTGTGCGGGCTTCTCATTGCGGTGGCTTCTCTTGTTGCAGAGCACGGGCTCTAGGCGCGCGGGCTCAGTTGTTGTGGCTCGTGGGCTCTAGAGCGCAGGCTCAGTAGTTGCGACGCACGGGCGTAGTTGCTCCGCGGCATGTGGGGATCTGCCCCGGCCAGGGCTCGAATCCGTGTCCCCTGCATTGGCAGGCGGATTCTTAATCCCTGCACCCTCAGGGAAGTGCCCCCCTCCTGTTTTACATCCATTAATACTCAGGCCCTGCCAGAGAGCCTCAAAGGGTAAAAAGTAAAGTTTTGCCTCCCCTACAGCTTCAATCAGCAGGAGCCGTACATGAAGAGAAGGGGCAGGTATGTGAGAAAAATAAGGTGCTTACACACTTGACTTGCATTTTTTCTGCTATCTGTAAAAATGATCCCATTCTCCTAAAGTGATAAGGTACTGAAAGAGGCTAGGTTGGAGGCTGAGGGCGTGGCCTGGTGCGCCCTCTCCCAGGGCTCAGGGGCTCCGTTTGGGTTTTTGGTTCTGTCCTTAGTAGCTCTCACCCTAGGACTCACGCAAATGGGGTTCAGAGACGTTGCTGATGAAGCTGAACAGGGAGTGTTCCGTGATTTTTCTGTACGAAGGACACCGTATTTTTCATCTTACCTGCACTCAGAACCTGCTGGAGAACAGTTTCCACTCTGTTTTTTGTTCTGAAGCCTGAGATCAATAAGTTACATATATGTGTACGCGTGTGTGTTTATGCAGGTGTTGTATATATAACATGCAAACACATATCTAGGGTTTTTTCCGCTAAACCCGTAAGCTTCGGGAATCTCAGTTTCCTGACCAGGGATTGAACCGAGGGCCGTGGTAGTGGAAACACGGGGTCCTAACCACGGACAGGCAGGGAGTTGCCTCCATACTTCTTTTTAAAAACTTTTACTTATTAAACTAAGTGTTCACAATACTGTGCCAGTTCGAGGTGTAGTAGAACTTCGGGTTGTTTTTCATTATACGTTATTTCAGGATGCCGTATAGAAGTTGAATGTTCTTCACAGGTAACTTCCGTTATTTTATATATAGCATGCCGTATTCAATCAACCCCGTACTCCTGACTTGGCTTTCTCCAGAGCTTTGTTTCCTGTGCCTGTGGTTCTACTGCTATTTCATAAGTCAAGTTACATTATGTTCGGGACTCTATACGATACCGGCCTACACGGTGTGCGTTGTCAGCTGATTTTTGCTAGCACGATAGCCGCCGGTTTCACTCACACTGGGGAAAACGGTTGTTTTTGCAGGCACTGCCTTTTCTTCACAGACGTTGATTTCTGTATTCCGCTACCTGGCAACGCGGACGTTGCTGGTAAGCGCCACACAGAACAGGAAACCGAGTGACGATTTAAGCGACGAAGAAAAACCGGTTCAGACTACCGAAGCAAGACACGTTGTGCGTTCACTGCCCATGACAAACTACCGGGAACTCCACAACACAGGAGTCAAGCAGAAAAAAATACCACAGCACAGGCAGCACGTAGCGACACTTGACAACCGAAAATCAACTTCATAGGAGCACTACCGAAATTGTCGTCTATTTGTTTACCAAGTCAAACACCAGGGGAAAGCGCGAACGCAGTCCCCCACTACCACAAATTATGCAGTCGAGTTTCCCACATTTGGGGAAATCGCAGGGGTCAGCACATCCGGAGTGCAATGGATAAGCCTCGCCCTGGGAAAACCACCTTCGTGATCATGGTATCTCCCCTTCCAGGTAAGTATGAGTTGCTGTGCTCGCCTCGTCCCACACCCTCGCGATCGCCCACCTCTTCACGCACGCTCACTTCCCTCACGCCCTCTCCGCGCCCTCCGCCCCTGTATGCCCCTCGCTCCGGGCTCGCCCACCCCGGGAACAACCTCGCGAGTCCTCGGCTGTCCACACGCAGGACGCGGAAGCCCAGCCGGAGTGGGACCAGCAGCCTCTGCGCGCCTCGCTATCTGCATACGCCACGCCCCTCTCCGGAAGTCCCGCGCCTCTCAGCTTTCCCCAAGCCCGCTGAGGACAGCGGGGAGAACGCGGAAGGGATCTGCTCAGAGCCTTCGACTTAAAATGAACATTAGGTTCTTGTTTCAAGTTACATTGAGCGGTTTCACTTTTCGCACCGTCTATGTCTAACCTTTTCCCCATTGGGAAATCGCTATGTTTGGGGGCACTTAGCCCTCAGGCGGCTTTCTAGTCTGTTACTTTCTCTTTGGCTTGTGTGGCCTCGAGGAGCTTTAGGGCAGGTTTCCTAGACCTCCAGGTTTCTCTAGATAGGACGCATTGACGATGTTAAGTGAAAAAAATAAAGTGCACGCATATATGTAGTATGCTACCCTTTGTCTATGAAAAATGTGAAAAAAAAGAAAATTATACACCGTCTGTCAAAAAGAAACCCAGGAGTGTTAAACCGGAACTGATGAAATTGCCTATATGGGTGAGTGCAAGGAGAGAGTGACAGTTTTCTGAGCGTACCTTTCTATGTAATTATTTGGGGATCTCTGTTAACATTTTGGATATGTTTTTAAAACACAGGGGGAGGGACTTCCCTCGTGGTCCAATGGGAAAGACTCCGCACTTCCAATGCAGGGGGCCGGGGTTCGGTTCCTGGTCACGGAACTAGACCCTGCATGCGTGCCGCAACTAAGGGTTCACATGCCGCAACTAAAGATCCCACAGGCCACAACTAAAGATCCCACGTGCCGCAACTAAGATCCGGCACAGCCAAAATCAAGGAAGGAAGGAAGAAGGAAAGAAAGAAAAACTGCTGCTTAAAAAAAAAAAAAATACAGGGGGAGGACTTCCCTGGTGGCGCGATGGTTAAGAATCCTCCTGCCAATGCAGGGGACACGGGTTCGAGCCCTAGGTCCGGGAAGATCCCACAGGCCGCGCGGAGCAACTACGCCCGTGCGCCGCAACTTCTGAGCCTGCGCTCTAGAGGCCGCGAGCCACAACTACTGAAGCCCGCCCGCTCAGAGCCAGGGCTCCGCAACAAGAGAAGCCACCGCAATGAGAAGCCCGCGCACCACAACGAACAGTAGCCCCCGCTTGCCGCAACGGGAGAAAGCCCACGCGCAGGGACAAAGACCCAGCGCAGCCAAAGATAAATGACATTTTTAAAAAAAATACAGGGGGAAAAGACCCTAAAATTGGAGGTAAGTACAAATTAACCTAACTGTATCTCAGATGACTAGTGTAACCACACTGGAGTAGAAATAACCAACCGAAATGACTTTTGAACACAGTACATTGACCATAACCGTTTTCAACTCTAAAGACAAGAACTGCAAATACTAGTAGGTTGGTATTTCATAGCTATGTGGTTGTAACAGTTTTGTACCAATGCTGTTGTATTGTAGGATTGAGCTAATGAGTAAATGGAGGCTGGGAGTCAAGGTTCTCACTGTTGAAGAGAGGAGATACAAATACAGAATGGCGGAGGGCGAGGAGGAACCATGTGGTGTTAAGTTGAAAATTGGAATTGAAGATATCAGTATAGGCCCATTATTATTTTTTTAAAATTAATCAATTTAGTTTTGGCTGCATTGGGTCTTCGTTGCTGCGCGCCGGCTTTCTCTAGCTGTGGCGAGAGCGGGGGCTACTCTTCATTGAGGTGAGCGGGCTTCTCATCGCGGTGCCTTCTCTTGTTGTGGAGCACTGGCTCTAAGCGCGCGGGTTTCAGTAGTTGTGGCACGCAGGCTTTAGTAGTTGTGGCACGCGGGCCCAGTAGTTGCGGCTCGCGGGCTCAGTTAGTTGTGGCTCGCGGGCTCTAGAGCGCAGGCTCAGTAGGTGTGGCGCAAGAGCTTAGTCGCTGCGAGGCATGTGGGATCTTCCCGGACCAGGACTCGAGCCCGTGTCCCCTGCATTGGCAGGCGGATTCTTGACCACTGTGCCACGAGGGAAGTACCTGGGCAACCCCCCCCCCCTTTTTTTTAAACATCTTTATTGGAGTATAGTTGCTTTACAGTGGTGTGTTAGTTTCTGCTGTATAACGAAGTGAATCAGCTATACATATACATATATCCCCATATCTCCTCCCTCTTGCGTCTCCCTCCCACCCTCCCTATCCCACCCCTCTAGGTGGACACAAAGCACCGAGCTGATCTCCCTGTGCTATGCGGCTGCTTCCCACTAGCTATTTATTTTACATTTGGTTGTGTATATATGTCCATGCCACTCTCTCACTTCGTCCCAGCTTACCCTCCCCCTCCCCGTGTCCTCGAGTCCAGTGTCTATGTATGCGTCTTTACTCCCGGGCCCATTGTTTTTAATAGATATAGACATGTGTAGGGAAACCCACTGTCCTGATCTTGCTTTCTAAATGGCATTCTCCACTAAAAAGAACCAGGGCTCTTTGGAGAAACAGATGATTTTCAGGAGTCAGGGAAGGTACAAGATGAGCCTGGACTATCTTGTGCCAGAAAATGCTCCAAAAATTATATGGACGTGTCAGAAGGACACAGTAGCCAACCTGAAGGGTCTTTCATAGGCCCAGTATGAGAACAACCGAACATCAAAATAAACGGAAACAGTCATGGATTATAAACAACTAAACACAACCACGAGTTCATGTTGATTACATAGGGAAGGAAGGAAAATTCTTCCTTACAACAGAATGCCAACTAAGAAATGTAGAATGAATGACAGAATTAGAAAATCAACATTTGGCAACCATAATGCAAGTCAACAGTGGATACTAAAAACTATTGCGTTAAGGTTTTGTAACGGATATTTACATATCCTCAATTATCTCCACACAAATTACTTAATAATTACAAGGGGCAGACCTGGTGAGCACCCCCAGTGGCAGAGGGTTACAATACTGGCCCCGGTACCATGTTCTTCTGCAGCACCCTCCCATGTTGACTCTGGGCTTGGCTACGTGACTTGCTTTGGCTAATGGAACATTAGTAAATGCGATGGAAGCAGAAGACTGAAAAACAGTTGCTCGTTGGGAGTCGCTCTCACTTGCTGTCCTGAGACCACCATGAGAAGAAGCCTGACTTAGCCTACTGGAGGATGAAATTACGGGAGTGAAGATGAATCATGTCAACTGAGGGCCCTCAGACTGACCCGCCCCAGTGTCCCACAAGCTGACTGCAGCTGCACGAGTGGTCCTACATCAGAGCCGCAGAACTGCCCGGCTCAGCCCAGCTGCGGTTGCTGACACAAAGAATGGTGAGCAAATCACGTGGTCACTATTTTAAATCACCAAGTTTTAGGGTAGTTTGTTACACGGCACTGGATAACTGATACACCACCTTAACCAAGTAATCAATGTTAACACCACCAATAACTGAACAAACTGACTTCACGTGCCTGCAGTGTGATGCCCAGAGGAGGACACTGGATTAATTTGATAGGGCTGTCATAATAAAGTACCACAATCTGGGTGGTTTAAAACAACAGAAATTTATTCTCTCACAGTTCTGGAAGCTACAAGTCCAAACTCAAGGAGTCAGCAGGGCCATGCTCCCTCTGAGAGTCTGGGTAGAATCTTTCCTTGCTTCTTCCTCGCTTCTAGTGGTGACAGTCGATCCTTAACTTGCAGCTACATCAGTCCAATCTGTGCTTTGTCATCACATGGCGTTATCCCTACGTGTCTCTGTCCTTACATGGCATTTTCCTCTTATAAGGACAATATTCATATTGGATTAGGGCCCACTCTACTGACCTCACCTTAACTTGATTGTATGTGCAAAGATTCTATTTCCAAATAAGGTCCCATTCATAGGTACCAGGGGTTAGGATTTCAGCATTTTTTTTGGGGGGGGGGAGGGACATAAGTCAACATGTAAACAGATACAGTACCATTTATGTCGTCTACGTGTCAAAAATGCACACTCGAGGGGCTTCCCTGGTGGCGCAGTGGTTGAGAGTCCGCCTGCCGATGCAGGGGACACGGGTTCATGCCCCGGTCCGGGAGGATCCCACATGCCCCGGAGCGGCTGGGTCCGTGAGCCATGGCTGCTGGGCCTGCGCGTCCGGAGCCTGTGCTCCGCAGCGGGAGAGGCCACAACAGTGAGAGGCCCGCGTACCGCAAAAAAAAAAAAAAAAAAAAAAAAAAAAGCACACTTGAATGTAATTATGAGGAAATGAGGAAATACAGGACAACTTAAAAACCAAGGCTATTCCACAAAATAACTGGCCTGTAATTTTCAAAAATGCCTGCATAATGAAATAAAACGATGGGCCTGGGGATTATTTCAGATTAAAATTGGTTAAAGGGACAGGATACAGAATGCAACATGTGATTTTGAATTTTCCTTTGCTATAAAGGACATTCCTGAGACAATTGATAGAAATGGAATAATGTTTATAGAGTAAATAATAATATTGCATCCATGCTAATTTCTTGATTTTTATAATTATCCTGGGTTTAGATAAGAAAATGCTCTATTTTTAGGAAACACACACTAAGAAAGGAAACTTCCTGAGACAACCAGTAATCAAAAATGGGTGCTTGGGACTTCCCTGGCGGTCCAGTGGTGTGGTTAAGCCTCCGCGCTTCCACTGCAGCTGGGCGTGGGTTCCATCCCTGGTTGGGGAACTTAAGATCCCTCATGCCCCACGGCGCAGCCAAAAAAGAAAAAAAGAAAAAGAAAAAGAAAAAAAGGGTGCTACAATACGTTTGCTCTGATCTTTTCGCAGTTAGGACCTCAGGAAACCTTCCCTGACCCTATAGTCTCCAGTCCTGTGTCTAGCCTCGCTTTGCTCCGTAGCACCGACCACAGTAGTATAATGCAGCACAAGGTCCACTGGAAGTCGACACACAATACTTGAATCGTTTTGTTCACGTCTGGGGAGGATCCACTTGATCTCGAGAAAGAATCTTCACGTATGGAAGAGGAAAAGACAAATCCGGGCGGCTGAAAGAGGCAGCCTAGTCCCTCAGGACGAAAACGGGACAATTCCGTCCGTGCATTCGATTTTCGGAAACCATTCAACACCCGTTCCCGGCCCACACATCTACCCCTTGCAGGAACGCTTTGCCCTGATAGTCTCTGTTCGTTTTTCTTTGCTGTTGCAGGATTCGATTACTGCATAATCTGAACGAAAGATCATGGATGAGGACTCAAACAATTTCATGTTAAACTGATGACGAAACTCTGATCTTACTATTTAACATTTGATTGACATTGTGTTCCGTGTCATTTTCACTGAAAGGAAGGTGAGACCACAGCCGAGCTCCGACCTGCTCCTGAACTGCAGGGCGCCAGGCGCCGCGAGCTCCTGTCTTCCCGGGTCCCGCCTCCAGGTCCCGACTCGTCGCCGCTCGCCCACGCCCTCCCTCCGGAGACACCGGCGCATCTCGGCCGGGAATTAGTAGGTCCGTATCTCCCGCGGGAAAGAACGGGACGCCGAAAAGGTCCCGGCAGGGGCGTGGCGTGTGTAGATGAGGAGGCGCACAGAGGCTGCTGGTCCCACTCCGCCTGGGTCCTATCTAGAGAAACCTGGAGGTCAAGGAAACCTGCCCTAAGCTCCTCGAGGCCACACAAGCCAAAGAGAAAGTAACAGACTAGAAAGCCGCCTGAGGGCTAAGTGCCCCCAAACATAGCGATTTCCCAATGGGGAAAAGGTTAGACATAGACGGTGCGAAAGGTGAAACCCCTCAATGTAACTTGAAACAAGAACCTAATGTTCATTTTAAGTCGAAGGCTCTGAGCAGATCCCTTCCGCGTTCTCCCCGCTGTCCTCAGCGGGCTTGGGGAAAGCTGAGAGGCGCGGGACTTCCGGAGAGGGGCGTGGCGTATGCAGATAGCGAGGCGCGCAGAGGCTGCTGGTCCCACTCCGGCTGGGCTTCCGCGTCCTGCGTGTGGACAGCCGAGGACTCGCGAGGTTGTTCCCGGGGTGGGCGAGCCCGGAGCGAGGGGCATGCAGGGGCGGAGGGCGCGGAGAGGGCGTGAGGGAAGTGAGCGTGCGTGAAGAGGTGGGCGATCGCGAGGGTGTGGGACGAGGCGAGCACAGCAACTCATACTTACCTGGCAGGGGAGATACCATGATCACGAAGGTGGTTTTCCCAGGGCGAGGCTTATCCATTGCACTCCGGATGTGCTGACCCCTGCGATTTCCCCAAATGTGGGAAACTCGACTGCATAATTTGTGGTAGTGGGGGACTGCGTTCGCGCTTTCCCCTGATGTTTGTGTTTGTTGAATAGTAGAATTACCTAATCTTTGTCAACGAGTAAGTGCTTCTCTGCGTGCGCTCGCATACTTTTTCTTGGGGGTTTAGTGCAATGCTTGCGTGTCGCTGTGAGTCCTGTGAGATGGTTGTTTCGCTGCACTGAAATTATTCGCTCTGAGGTTGCGGGGAAGCTGCAGTGTGCTTGAGCCGCGTACTAAAGTAGAGCTTGACAGTGTGCTTTTTGGCTGTTAACTGCAACCACCTAACGCTTTTTTGTCGTTCATGCTCTTCATGTTTATTGTGGTTTCTCAGAAGCAGTCTGACCCTGCGTATGGTAGTTCCTGAGGACCCAGTGGTTAACTGCCCTAGGCTTGTTTTCAGCTTCCGGTCGGAAAACTAGAGTTGCGCTAGCCGACGGGCATGGTCAAAGACCCACACATACAAATATATATACGCATACACACATAACGTGTAAAGGTTACTGATCTCAGGCTTAAAAACATGAACCCAGACTTTCTCAGCAAGTTTTCGCTTTGACTCGAGGTACGAGTGGTCACACCCAGAACGAAACTTATTCGTCGTTCTGCGGATGTTGACCGTTGTGATTTCCCCAAGTGTGAGAAACGGAACTGCATGATTTATGGCAGTGCGGGATTGCGTTTGTGCTCCCCTCTGTGTTTTGTAGGTTTATTTTTTTAATTTATTTTTTAATCTTAGTTATCATGCTGTGTAGTATGTCCTCATGACTTATGAGTGAGATTTGCACCTTTTCACATGCCCTACCCCAAATTTTAGCAACCTCCCACCGTCTCCACCTTCGGCAACCACCAATTTCCTGTACGTATCTAATCTATAAAACTGAGTTTATAGATATTTGTTATTCTTTTTTCGCTGCGTTGGGTCTTCGTTGTTGCGCGCAAGCCTTCTCTAGTTGTGAGGAGCGGGGGCTCCTCATTGCAGTGGTTTCTCGTGTTGCGGAGCATGGGCTCTAGGCCCATGGGCTCCAGAGCGCAGGCTCAGTCGTTACGGCGCACGGGCTTAGTTGCTCCGTGGCACGTGGGATCTTCCCCGACCAGGGCTCGAACCCAGGCTCCGCTCTTTCTATAATGTCACCGGATATGTGCTAGCCGAGGGTTGGTGAGCTGAAACTGACACTGATACTCTTCTATCCAGCAGCAGCGAAACACAGAATTTCACTTATTATTTTATATTTTATAAATTCATTTATTTTTGGCTGCGTCGGGTCTTCGTTGCTGCACCCGGGCTTTCTCTAGTTGCGGCGAGCGGGGGCTTCTCTCTGCGGTGGCTTCTCTTGTTGGGCAGCACCGGCTCTAGGCGCGCGGGCTCCGTAGTTGTGGCGCTCGGGCTTAGTTGCTCCGCAGCAGGTGCGAGCTTCCCGGTCCAGGCCTCGAACCCGTGTCCCCTGCATTGGCTGGCGGATTCCTAACCGCTGCGCCAGCAGGGAAGACCCTCACTTCTTATTTTTACAGTATTGAATAGCTATGCGCTTCTCAGCAGTTTTCCTTTTGAACCCCCCCTCCCCCCCCCCCGCCTCCCCAGCGGAAGAGAAACATCATTTTGACCTCAACTTAACAGTTTTACTACGGAACATTAATAATGTTGTATACACTTTTGTCACCCGGTTGGTGCCTCACTGACATACAGGTAGGCTTGACACACTTTCTTTTTTCTCACAAATTTCCTCTCCTGCCATCCTCCACTCTCACCGCATAAACTCCGAATCCCTCAGTCCCTTGCTTCCCACCGCAACCAGCGTTGCAACCAACGTTGTCTCCCCAGGCCATTCCCACAGCCGGGGTTGCAGAGCATAAAGCACCATCCGAGGGAAACCCCAGACTGCCCCTTGCTGCCTTGTCTCTGCCACTAGGCGTCTTCCCGTCGCACCTTTGCGGCCCTCAGGCAGGAGACGGTTAAGAAGTTTTATGAATGCCACAACTCACCAGCGCTGGCTACTTTTATCAGGGACTAGCAGTGAGCTATGGAATAAACCTTTCAATTGTTCTGGACCTACAAAGTAAATCTCTCCCGTATGACCTCGACGGAGTAACATACATTCTTTCCCTTCTCTGTACGTTTTGTTAGTGAGAAGACCCTCGGACAGTCATCAACTCATTAATACATGTGTTTAGTAAGCACCCCTCACCTCCCCACACTCATGTGCAGCCCACAATTGCTGCTTCCTGTCTACGCCCACCCCGTCAGTAAACCAAAGGGCCAAGGGATGTACTTTCCACTGTACTTCTTTCCCAGAAAAAGGCCACCTCGGTAGAAACACATTAGCTGACGGATGTGTGAAAACTTGTGTAGCTTTTTGCTATTGTTTTAGCATTTACACAGCATCTTCACATTTCCAAAGCACTGTACCAACATTTATTAATCCTCACAACACCCCTGTGAGGTAGGTCAATAATTGTCTTTTATGGTAGAGAAATAGGCAGACAGGTCGAGTGAACCTTGTGGTCTGAGGCCACAAGGGCAGCCACTGAAGGGACTGTTCCCGAATCCAGAAGCTACGGCCCTCCACCCCACGTTCACCCACTGGTGGGCATCGCAGGGGCATATTCTCACCAGTGAAGGGGACATGGAGGACAAAACAATCTCTCAGGCAACACAAACATCAACAGTTCAAACGCACTGAGGAACGTCAATAAGAGAGAAACACTGACCCAGCACACCAGTGAGGCAAGAGCCATGCAGCAGAAAAGGCTGGAATCATAGCGACTAGTCCTGAGAACCAGGTAGGTGTTCTTAAAAACGGTTTGGGAAAACAAACTAGGAACGCGGTGGAAGGGTGACCAACTCAGATGCCTGTGGTTTCCACATGGGAAACAGAGTGTGTGGAAAAATCCAACCACGCAATCTAATTTTAAACTAGAAATAACAATGTTCTTTCACATTAGAAAGGCCAAATATCTGTAATGTAGATACTGACAGTATCCATTTTGTACTGCAACTTTTATTCCAAATATTCCAGCTTTTCCCCCACTGACAAGTGCTGCTCCCTATAGCACTCCTCTTTCTCTCTACATACCAGTCTATACACTGGTGTATGTTGCACGGTTAATTAGCTGAACTAGGGGTGGAATCCTGGAGAGCACAACAGACCATACTCTGTTCCTGTTTTAGAAACAGCTGTCTCTAACCTGTCTCTGCCCAATTCCATCTTATAAGAAGTGCTAAAAGCACACAGAGAAGCAGTTCATTCTTTTGTAAAGTGGTGAACTTGGTTCGATATGCCATTTTAAAAGAAATAAGAAAAAAGAAAAACTAAGACCTGCATTGTAAAAGCATAATATAGGAGTAGACTATAGCTACTCCAAATTTTAGAGTGACCAGAGTTAAAAACTATTACTGTTATCACTGTTTATTTGACAATAGTTCGTTTAGTCTACAAGTTTAAGGCAAACATACTAATGCATTTGCTTTTCTTCAGAAATCATACTTATAAAGATTACGTAAAGTCTGTCCCAAAACTTCTAAGAAACGTTAATTAAAAATAAGTCTCATTAAGATGCTTTACCAGGATACAAGAACTAAGGTGGTGTACAATGTTTTTTTAAAACAAAATTCAAAAAAAGGTAACGGCAATCCTTATCTTGTTTACACAATGTATTTTGAAAGGGTTAAACTTCAGAAATTACTTAAAAGTAAATAAGATTAGCAGCCATAAGGAATACTATTCATAAAATAAGCACAGTTCTAGAGGCTACTTTAAAAAAGGCAGTACTTTGGGCTTCTGAAGAGGAGGAGGGCGCGATGATCATCAACTGTCCGCGGCGCAGGCGCAAGCGCGCAGGTCCCATCATGCAGCCCACAGCACCCGAGGGCGGCACCACGCCATTGTTTCTCAGAAAAAGGGAGAGTAGATGCACTTTGTCAGCTGTTTCTTTTGTTTCCAGTGAGCAGTAAATGTCTAGCATCATTAAGAAAAAAAATAAAATCTGACGGAAGGCAGCCCTTTTTAACTGGAAGGCAGAGTGTGGCTTATGTGTCTCCATTTAACACTGCCAGGCAGTTCTGCAGCAACTGTAGGTTACCCTAAAAAGGGAGGGAAAATAAATGAAGTTCAAACAGTGTGAAAGACTCTTACTGAAAATATACAGTATTAGAAATCAAGTAACTTTACATTTAAGATACCAGAATTTTGAAAAGTCATTTATTATATACAAATAAATGTTTAAAGACGTAAAATTACAGAATTTGTTCCATGCACAGTATTTTCCACATACCAGATTGTTCAGTAAATTTCCGTCTAGACCAATATTAATATTTGGCATGCTCTAGTGAGGGTTATAAAATATGCCCTTTGTATGCAGATTAAACCACTGAGTACGTTCTGATTGTAAGACAGGTTCTTATCACATTCCTTTAGCCATTAAAATATAGCATTAGATTTATAGCACTTTTTATAAAAACAGTAAGATTACATACAGAAGTATTCTATAAAATTCATACCTAAATGTCCATTTGTAAAACATGTGAACTGGTACCCACATTTAGAGACATATAAAGGCAAATTTAAGTATATTTAGATTACGTTAATATATAAACAGGAATGAAGGAAAACCTCCTCCTTAGAGCAGAAAGTCAACTAAAATGTATAAAGAATGATGGAATTAGAAAATGACCACTTGGCGATCATCATCATCATAAACTGACTCAAGCAAAAATCACGAATGGATGCCAAAAGCAGTATGGGACTAAAATGCCAATACTGTAGCCATCAGCTATGTGCAGCTGCATAATGAAAATCTGTTAATTAAAATTAAATAAAAACTCAGTTCCTCAGTTGCATTACCCACATTTCAAGTCTTCAATAGCCACACATGACTAGTGCCAACCACACTGGACAGAACCCAGACTTCCTGATTACAGATTACAGAATATTCCCACCATGGCACGAAGCTGTGCTGATTACAGAATATTCCCACCATGGCACAAAGTTTTATTGGTCGGTGCTGGTTAAGTGATGGGGTATTTAACAGTCTCGGGTATCTCCTCACAGAATACTTAATCCAAAGTATAAAATATCAACTTTGCCACTGTGAAGCCTGCAGACATCACTTTAAGCAAATGATCAAAGTTGTACATTGCCAGTAAGGCAACTGATCAACAGCATGTGCCTCCTCCTGTGTGATGCGCCAAGAAGATCTGACATCACTTCTGGGTGGAATTCCTGTCCGAAGTGCACAACCTAAACCCACTAATTAGACAAACCCAAAGTGAGGGGCATTCTATAGGCCTGTGCTTTAACAGTGTCCAATGTTATGAAATACGAAGATTCAGCAACTTTTCCAAATTACAGAAGTCTAAGAAGACACGTGCACTGAATGCAACACGTTCTCTTGAATTTCCTTTTGCCATTAAGGACATTATTGGGACAACTGGGGAAATGTGAATAAAGGCCTCTGGATTAGATAACAATTATGTTGATATTAATTTCCTCAACTTTATAACTGTACTGAGTATTTAATTACTTGATTTTAGGAAATTCACACTTAAATGTATAAAAGAGAGAAGCAGCATCATATCTGCAGCTTACTCATATGGTTTAAGACAAAAACAGGTGTGTACAGGGGTGTGTGTGAGAGTGTGAGTGTGTGTGTGTAAAGAGAAACGGGGAGGAAGGGAGGGAAAAGGACAAAGCAGATGCGATAATATGCACATTTGGGGAATCTGGGTGAAGAGTATCCAGGAATTCTTTGTACTTTCCTTGCAATGTTCCTGAAAATCTAAAATTAAGTGAAAAATAAACATTAAACATTTTTAGGTGTTCAAGTTACTGTCAATTTTTGGCCAGTATAAGAACAGAACTGTGCCTGTCTATAGTTATGAAATTACCTTCTTAGATATACTTCTTACAGGTATATTCCTCAAATGGGACCGCTGAGTCACAGGATGCACATTCTGTAGGCTGACACCTGCCCAACTGCCCCTGCCAAAGGTGGACCTAACTCTGCAACTACAGCGGGGTACACAGGGACTCACATCACACCCTCACAGTTGGCTCATCACTTTTTTTTTTTTAACTGCCCATTTCACACATTTTTTACTTCCTTAATAAAGAATCTGAGCCTATTTTCAAGGACACAAAAGTGACCTAACTACCTAGTTAACTAGATTTCAATTATGTGGCAAAGACATATATACCAGTTACAATAAATAAAATCCAAAGTAGTTTCAAACCATCTTGTTGTACATTTAACTATTATTTACTCTTTTTGGAATAATTTATGTGGATCCTGGGTCCAAAATGAGACTTTGTTCAGATTTACAAAGTCATTAAGAAATCTCAGACAACAGAGTAGAGTTGCCCAACCTCAGCACTCCCGACATTTGGGCTGTGTGATCCCTCCTCATGGGGGCTGTCCGTGTATCGTAGGATACTGAGCAGCACTCCTGGCCTCTACCCACTACACACCAGCAGTGACCCCCCCCAACCCCAGATGCGACAACCACAAATGTCTCCAGAAATTGCTAAATGTCTCCTGGGGGGCAAAATCACCACCAGTTAAGAACCACTGGACTAGTAGAGCTATCAGAAATTTGAACACAGAGAACACATTTCAGGAAGAATTTGAAAAAGTACAGAATCTGGAAACCAGAGGCTGACATCAATCTAAAGCAGGGTCAGCAAACTTTTTTTGTAAAGGGTTATTAAACAGTAAACATTTTAGACTTTGAGAGACATTTGGTCTCTGTTTCAACTACTCAACTTTGCTGCAGTAGCATGAAAGCAATCATAGACAAAGCGTAAGTGAATAAGCTTAAGCGAATATGCTTGGCTGTATTCCAATAAACCTTAATAGGTTAAATTTGAGTTTCATACAATTATCACGTCATGAAATATTATTCTTCTGATCTTTTTATAATCATTTAAAAATATGAATGCCATTCCTGGCTCACAGGCTGTACAGAATAGGTTGTAGTTTGTCAACCCCTCCTTAATCTATAACAAAATCCTTGATAGTTTATAAACTCTTTAAAAAGAACAAAAACGGTGAACACTGGAAAACAACACAGGCTCAATAAGAATAAATCATGCCAGGCTTATAAAAACATTTTCCTTTTTTTGGGCCACAATGCATGGCACGCAGGATCTTAGTTCCCCGACCAGGGATCAAACCCACGCCTCCTGCAGGGGAAATGCAGAGTCTTAACCACTGGACCACCAGGGAGGTCCATACATTTTCTTCTGACAGGGTTATTAGCCCAGCAAATCAGACAACGTATATCTTGATTTTAATAAGTAACTTGATACTCCTTATGTCCTTCACAGATAAAATGGGAAAAATAATGGTTGATAATAGTATAAATGAATTCCTAACTATCCAAATAACTATAACCAAAGAATATTAATTAATAAGTTAATATTAATTAGTATAGAAAGAAAGGAACTAAATTTTTTTTGGTGCCACTTACTTTCAAAAGGTAGGTTAACAAATAGTGATTCCTTTAATCCTGATCAACCTTTTAAATCAGAACTTAGATGAAGACATAAAAGGGAGTTCATACAAATTACAAATGTCCATCACTTGACAGGATAAACTAGTATAATAGTCAAATACTATAAGAAGTGCTAAAAGTACTATATGATCTTTTCCAAAAGATCTCAATGCGCTGGGCTAAGACGAGCAAGCTTAAATCTAACAGACAAACGTGGCCTGCAATTACATTTTTAAAATAAGTGCTCAATAAATGAAAAAGTTCTAGAGAGCCATTGTACAACATGAATATACTTAATACTACTTAACTGTACACTTAAAAATCGTTAAGATGGTAAATTTTATGTTATGTGTTTCTTACCACAAAAATGAAAATAATTACTAAAAAAATTACACACACAACCACAGGGCGGAGGTTCAAGAAGTGACTTAGAAAGAGAGAAAAAGTGTGATTATAGCCAAATCAAGCTGGTGAAATATGGCAGTTAAAAAAACCCGTATCTTATACATATAAAACATGCTTGGAGGGGAGGGATAAATTAGGAATTTGGGAGTAACATACACACTACTATATATAAAACAGATAAACAACAAGGACCTACTATATAGCACAGGGAACTATACTCAATATTCTGTAATAACCTCTATGGGAAAAGAATCTGAAAAAGAATATATACATATATATGTATAACTGAATCACTTTGCTGTACACCCGAAACCAACACATTGTAAATCAACTATACTTCAATAAAAAATAAATTAGTTAAAAAAAAATAGAATAAAACATGCTGTAAGAAGAAATGTGAACAATAATCATTCTATGTATGTAAATGTGTTTCCATTTTCAGGTATAATATTTTAAAAGAGTAATGACAGTAGGGCAATAACACAATAAAAATCTTGTTGAGGTGTATGGGATGAAAAATATTTAGCCAAAGGATGTCTGGCATGGAGAAAAGAAGATATATGGAGAATATGAAGGATGTAAATATCTGAAGGGTAAACTGTGAAAGAGGAATTAAACATGTCAAAGTTACACAGAAGTAAATTCGTGCTCATTATAGAGTATACCAAAAATCTCAGTGTAGTTTTAAGCTTTAATAACTTTATACTTATAAATGTTATAAATTTATCACGAAATAACATAAAAGTTTTTAAAAATTCCTTTAATATTTATAGTTTGGGGAATTTTGAATACATTTAAAATTTTCAGTCCCTTTGAAGATGGCAAATGTTAAATAAAATTTTAAGTGATGTTTTTATTAAGTAAGATTTTTTTTTTAACAACTAGTCAAAAAATGATACTGTTTTTCCATATTAGGTACTAGAGTTTTGCAAAGCTGACCATTAGAGACATTATAGATATTTTTCTTGTTTAAATTAGATAACCTTTAAAATCCCTCTCAATTTTAAGATTCTCTATTTTAAAAATTAGTATAAAGTTTCATAACTGACTCATTTGTAAATTATGTCACTTAAATTATTAAATCTTTAATATGATACTACCTTTGCATGCTTCAGTTCTAACTCTGCCAGTTCCACTAAATTTTTTCTGAATGCAGCAACTCTTCTTGTCTTAAAATCTATAAGCTCTGTGAACAAAACAAATTAGGATTAACTATTTATATAATAGTCCAAACCATACCTTATGATTAAAGGTTAATATAAGAGTACCTTGTTTTGCAGATTCAGATATTTTTTCAAACTTCTGACAACATAACTGTTGGGACGTTTCAGCCTGCAGAACATCTTTATTTTTTGCTCTTGCTTTATCCAGTGCTTTATTAGCATTTTCATAATCCACTAGTGACCTAGATCTTCGATACAGGAGATCCTATAAAACAGAATGCTTCACGATAATATATGCTGCATGTTTCTAGTAGCTGCCCTCAGCCACCGCCACCCCCATCACCAGAGCTAACACACAGTGAATGCCACATGTCATTCTTCTAAATTTTTTTAGTAACAGCTTTATTGAGATATAATTCAAATCACCACATAACTCACTCATTTATTTATTTTTAAAATTTATATATTTATTTGGTTGTGCCAGATCTTAGTTGCAGCAGGCGGGCTCCTTTGTTGCGGCTCACCAGCTCCTTAGTTGTGGCATGTGAACTCTTAGTTGTGGCATGCATATGGGATCTAGTTCCCTGACCAGGGATCAAACCTGGGCCCCCTGCAATGGGAGCTCAGAGCCTTAACCACTGTGCCACCAGGGGAGTCCCTAACTCACTCATATAAGTGCACGATTCAATGGTTTGTAGTATGCTCAGACAGTTGTGTAACCATCACTAGCCTCAATTTTAGAACATTTTCGTCACCCAAAAAGAAACCAGGTCCTTTAGCAGTCACTCTCCATTTCCTTCCACAACCCCCACCTCCAGCCATGGACAACCATTAATCTGCTTTCTGTCTCTATAGATTTGCCTATTTTGGACATTTCATTAAAAAAGGAATCAGGGGGCTTCCGTGGTGGTGCAGTGGTTGAGAGTCCGCCTGCCGATGCAGGGGACTCTGGTTCGTGCCCCGGTCTGGGAAGATCCCACGTGCCGCGGAGGGGCTGGGCCCGTGAGCCATGGCCGCTGAACCTGCACGTCCGGAGCCTGTGCTCCGCAACGGGAGAGGCCACAACAGTGAGAGGCCCGCGTACCGCAAAAAAAAAAAAAAAAAAAAAAAAAAAGGAATCAGGGACTTCCCTGGTGGCGCAGTGGATAAGACTCCACGCTCCCAATGCAGGGGGCCCGGGTTCGATCCCTGGTCAGGGAACTAGATCCCACGTGCATGCCACAACTAAGGCTCCCGCCTGCCGCAACTAAGAAGCCCGCCTGCCGCAACTAAGACCCTTCGCAACCAAATAAATAAATAAAATATTTTAAAAAGGAATCATATAATATGTGGCCTTTTGTATCTGGCCTTTTTTTTTTTTTCCTTTTTGGCTGTGCTGCGGCTTGCGGGATCTTAGTTCCCTGACCAGGGATTGAACCTGGGCTTTCAGCAGTGAAAGTGTACAGCCCTAAACACCGTATCGCCAGGGAATTCCCGTGTCTGGCTTTTTCACTTAGCATAAAGTTTCAAGTTCATCCGTTTTATAGCATGAATCAGTACTTCATTCCTTTTATTGCTAAATCATATTTCATTGTATGGACATACCACATTGATTTATCCATTCGTTAGCTGACAGACATTTGGTTTGTTTCCACTTTTTGGCTATTTCATAATAATGCTGTTATGAACATGTGTGTACAAGTTTTTGTGCGGACATGTTTTCACATTTCATTTCTCTTTCATACCTCATTACTTAGGAGTGGAATTACTGGGTCACCTTGTAACTCTATGTTGAATCTTTTGAGAAATTGCCAGATTATTTCCAAAGTAACCGCACCATTTTACATTTTCCCACCAAAACTATATGAGGGGTCCAATTTCTCCACATCCTTGTCAATACTGTTATGTCTTTTTGATTACAGCCACCTAGTAGGTGTGAAGTGATATAGCACTGTGGTTTTAATGTGCATTTCCCTGAGGGCTAAAGATGTTGAGCACCTTTTTACATATTTATTGGCCATTTGTATATCTTTTTTGTCTTTTGCCCACTTTTTAACTGGACTCTTTGTCTTTTTACTAAGAGTTCTTTATATATTCTGAATACCAGTTGCTTATTAGGGACTTACATGATTTCCAAATATTGGGTTGGTCAGAAAGTTTGTTTGTAACATCTTATGCAAAAGCCAGAATGAACTTTCTGGTCAACCCGATATTTTCTCCTGGTCTGTGGGTTTTTATATTTTTCTCGATAGTTTTTTTTTTTTTTTTTGCGGTACGCAGGCCTCTCACTGTTGTGGCCTCTCCCATTGTGGAGCACAGGCCCTGGACACGCAGGCTCAGCAGTCATGGCTCACAGGCCTAGCCGCTCTGCGGCATGTGGGATTGTCCCAGACTGGGGCATGAACCCGTGTCCCCCGCATTGGCAGGCGGACTCTCAACCACTGCGTCACCAGGGAAGCCCTCGATAGTGTTTTTGATACAAAAAACTTTAAACAAAAGTTTTTAAAATTTTAATAAAGTCCAATTTATTATTTTTATTTGGTTGGTATGCTTCTGGTTATGGCTAAGAAATCAATGCCTAATTAAGGCAATCAAGAAGATTTATGTTTATGTTTTCTTCTAAAAATGTTATAGTTTTAGCTCTTACATTTAGACCTTTGATCCATTTTGAGTAAATTTTCTATCCATGGTGTGAGGAAGGTCCAACTTTATTCTTTTTCATGTGACCATTCAGTTGTCCCAGTACCTTTCATTGGAAGTCTATTATTTTCCTCACTATATTGTCCCAGCACTCTGTCAAAAATCAACTGACTGTTTCGTCAGCAAAATAGGAATAGAAGTAACACTCTCAACTTGATAAAGAACATCTACAAAAAACCTACAGCTAACATCATACTTAATAGTGAAAAACTAGAAGCTTTCCCACTAATATCAGGAACAACACACGGATGTCCCATCTCACCACTCTTTCTCAATATTGTACTGTAGGTCCTAGCTAATGCAATAAGAAAAAGAAATAAAAAGTATACAGATTTGAAAGGAAGAAACAAAACTGTCTTTTGTTTACAGATGCCAGATAACAAGACTGTTTATATAGAAAAACTCCTGGAATTAATAAATGAGTATAATAAAGTTTTACAAGAGAACATCAGTATACAAAAGTAGATTGCTTTCTTGTATACCAGCAATGAACAAGTGAAATTTGAAATTAAAAACACAATACCATTTACATTAATTAGCACTCCAGAGAATGAAATACTTAGGTATTAATCTAACAAAGCAAGTACAACTTTTGAGGAAAACTACAAAACTTGGATAAAAGAAATCAAAGCACTAAATAAATGGAGAGATATTCCATGTTCATGGATAGGGAGACTCAATATTGTCAAAATCAGTTCTTTCCAAATTGATCTATGGATTCAACATAATCCCAATCAAAATCCTGGCAAGTTATTTTGTAGACATCAACCAATTGATTCTAAAGTTTGTGTGGAAATGCAAAAGACACAGAGTAACACAACAGTGAAGGAGAAGAACAAAGTCAGAGGACTGACACTATCTACTTTAAACCTTTCTATAAAGCTACAGTAATCTAGACAGTGTGGTACTGGTCAAAGAACAGACAAATAGATCAATACAACAGAATAGAGAGCCCAGCACTAGACTCACACAAATACAGACAACTGATCTTTTGACAGAGGAGCAAAAGCAATACAATGGAGAAAAGATAATCTTTTCAACAAATGGTGCTGGGAAACCTGGATATCCACATGCAAAGAAACGAATTTATACACAGCCCTTACACCCTTCATGAAAATTAACTCAATGGATCATAGACCTAAATGTAAAATGCAAAACACAGGAGAAAATCCACATGACCTTGCACGTGGTGATAACTTTTTAGATACAACACCAAAGGGATGATCCAAGAAAGAAATAATTGGTAAGTTGGACTTCTTTAAAATTAAAAATTGCTGGGACTTCCCTGGTGGCACAGTGGTTAAGAATCCGCCTGCCAAGGCAGGCAACATGGCTTCAAGCCCTGGTCCGGGAAGATCCCACATGCCACAGAGCAACTAAGCCTGTGCGCCACAACTACTGAGCCTGCGCTCTACAGCCCGTGAGCCACAACTACTGAGCCTGTGTGCCATAACTATGGAAAGCCCACGTGCCCTAGAGCCTGTGTGTCACAACTACTGAGCCCATGTGCCACAACTACTGAAGCATGCGCGCTCTAGGGCCCATGTGCTGCAACTACTGAGTCTGCGTGCTGCAACTACTGAAGCCCGCGCACTTAGAGCTCACGTTCTGCAACAAGTGAAGCCACCGCAATGAGGAGCCTGCGCACTGCAACAAAGAGTAGCCCCCTGGGGCTTCCCTGGTGGCGCAGTGGTTGAGAGTCCGCCTGCTGATGCAGGGGACGCGGGTTCGTGCCCCGGTCTGGGAGGATCCCACATGCTGCGGAGCAGCTGGGCCCGTGAGCCATGGCCACTGGGCCTGCGCATCTGGGGTCTGTGCTCTGCAACGGGAGAGGCCACGGCAGTGAGAGGCCTGCGTACCGCAAAAAAAAAAAAACAAAAAGTAGCCCCTACTTGCCACAACTAGAGAAAGCCTACGCGCAGCAACAAAGACCCAACGCAGCCAAAAATAAATAAATACATAAAATTAAAGGAAGAAAATAAAAAAAAATAAAAAATGTCTGCTCAGCAAAAGACAGTGTCAAGAAGACAAGCCACCAGACCAAGAAAAATTTTTTACAAGATATTTGATAAAAAGGACTGCTGTCCAAAATACACAAAGAACTCTTAAAACTTAACCACCAAAGTAAAGAATCGGCCATAGACCTTTTTTTTCAAGACAGACACCTCACCAAAGAAGACACAGAGGTGGCATATAATAAGCTTGTGAAAAGATGCTTCACATCAAATGTCATCACGGAAATGCAAATTAAAACGACATACCTCTACACACCTTGTTAGAATGGCCAAAATCTACAATTCTGACAATACCAAATGCTGGTGAGGATGTTAAGCAACAGGAACTCTCATTCATTGCTGGTGAGAATGCAATGATATAGGCACTTTGGAAGACAGTTAGAACTAAACATACTCTTATCATACGATCTAGTGATTGTGCTCCTTGCTATTTATTACTCAAAGGAGTTGAAAACTTATGTTCACACAAAAACCTGCACACTGATGTTTACAGCAGCTGTACTGATAATTGCCAAAACTTAGAAGCAACCAAGATGTCCTTCAGTAGGTCAGTGGATAAATAAACTTGATATACCAAGGCAACAGAATGTTATTAAGTGCTAAAGAGAAATGAGCTATCAAGCCATGAAAAGACATAGAGGAAACTTAAATGCACATTACTAAGTGAAGAAGCCAATATGAAAAGACCCAACTATATGACATTTTGGAAAAGGCAAAACTATGAAAGCAATTAAAAAATCAACAGAGGTTAGGAGGAAGGTGAGTGAATAGATGGAACACAGGATTTCTGGGGCAGTAAAATTATTCTGTAAAATCAAGCCTCTGTAAGCCTCAGTAAATTTAAGAAAATTGAAAAAGAAAAACAGCTGAAAGAAAATTGAAATTGTATCAAGTATCTTTTCTGACCACAACACTATGAGACTAGATTTCAATTACAGGAAAAAAACTGTAAAAAATACAAACACATGGAGGCTAAACAATACGCTACTAAATAACCAAGAAATCACTGAAGAAATCAAACAGGAAATCAAAAAATACCTAGAAACAAATGACAATGAAAACATGATGACCCCAAACCTATGGGATACAGCAAAAGCAGTTCTAAGAGGGAAATTTATAGCAATACAATCCTACCTCAAGAAACAAGAAAAATCTCAAATAAACAACCTAAACTTACACTTAAAGCTATTAGAGAAAAGAACAAAAAAACCTCAAAGTTAGCAGAAGGAAAGAATTCATAAAGATTAGATAAGAAATAAATGAAAAAGAAATGAAGGAAACAATAGCAAAGATCAATAAAACTAAAAGCTGGTTCTTTGAGAAGATAAACAAAATTGATAAACCATTAGCCAGATTCATCAAGAAAAAAAGGAAGACTCAAATCAACAGAGTTAGAAATGAAAAAGGAGAAGTAACAACTGACACTGCAGAAATACGAAGGATCATGAGAGACTACTACAAGCAACTGTATGCCAATAAAATAGACAACCTGGAAGAAATGGACAAATTCTTAGAAAAGTACAAGCTTCCAAGACTGAACCAGGAAGAAACAGAAAATATGAACAGAACAATCACAAGCACTGAAACTGAAACTGATTAAAAATCTTCCACCAGAAAAAAAAAAACAAAAAAATAAAAACTTCCACCAAACAAAAGCCCAGGACCAGATGGCTTCACAGGTGAATTCTATCGAATATTTAGAGAAGAGCTAACATCTATCCTTCTCAAACTCTTCCAAAATACAGCAGAAAAAGGAACACTCCCAAACTCATTCTACGAGGTCACAAATACCCTGATACCAAAACCAAAGATGTCACAAAAAAACCTACAGGCCAGTGTTAGTGATGAACATAGATGCAAAAATCCTCAACAAAATACTAGCAAACAGAATCCAACAGCACATTAAAAGGTTCACACACCATGATCAAGTGGGGTTTATCCCAGCAATGCAAGGATTCTTCAATATATGCAAATCAATGTGATACACCATAGTAACAAATTAAAGGATAAAAACCATATGATAATCTTAACAGATGCAGAAAAAGCTTTCGACAAAATTCAACACTCATTTATGATAAAACTCTCCAGAAAGTGGGCATAGAGGGAACCTACCTCAACATAATAAAGGCCATATGTGACAAACCCACAGCCAACATCATTCTCAATGGTGAAAAACTGAAACCATTTCCTCTAAGATCAGGAACAAGACAAGGGAGCTGGGGCTTCCCTGGTGGCGCAGTGGTTCAGAATCTGCCTGCCAATGCAGGGGACATGGGTTCGAGCCCTGGTTTGGGAAGATCCCACATGCCGCGGAGCAACTAGGCCCGTGAGCCACAACTATTGAGCCTGCGCGTCTGGAGCCTGTGCTCCGCAACAAGAGAGGCCACGATAGTGAGAGGCCTGCACACTGCGATGAAGAGTGGCCCCCCGCTTGCCACAACCAGAGAAAGCCCTTGCACAGAAACGAAGACCCAACACAGTCAAAAATAAAAAAATAACAAAAAACATTGAAATAAATCACATTTCACTTAAAAAAAAAAAAAAGACAAGGGAGCCCACTCTCACCTCTATTATTCAACATAGTTTTGGAAGTTTTAGGCACGGCAATCAGAGAAGAAAAAGAAATAAAAGGAATCCAAATCGGAAAAGAAGCAGCAAAACTGTTACTGTTTGCAGATGACATGATACTATACACAGAGAATCCTAAAGATGCTACCAGAAAACCACTAGAACTAATCAATGAATTTGGTAAAATAGCAGGATACAAAATTAATGCACAGAAATCTCTTGCATTCCTATACACTAATGATGAAAAATCTGAAAGAGAAATTAAGGAAACACTCCCATTTACCACTGCAACAAAAAGAATAAAATACCTAGGAATAAACCTACCTAAGGAGGCGAAAGACTTGTACTCAGAAAACTATAAGACACTGATGAAAGAAATCAAGGACGATACAAACAGATGGAGAGATATACCACGTTCTTGGAGTGGAAGAATCAACATCATGAAAATGACTATATTACCCAAAGCAATCTACAGATTCAATGCAATCCCTATCAAACTACCAATGGCATTTTTCACAGAAGTAGAACAAAAAATTTTACAATTTGTATGGAAACACAGAAGACCCTGAATAGCCAAGGCAATCCTGAGAAAGAAAAACGGAGCTGGAGGAATCAGGCTCCCTGACTTCAGACTATACCACAAAGCTACAGTAATCAAGACAGTATGGTACTGGCACAAAAACAGAAATACAGATCAACGGAACAGGATAGAAAGCCCAGAGATAAACCCACTCACATATGGTCACTTTATCTTTGACAAAGGAGGCAAGAACATATACAATGGTGAAAAGACAGCCTCTTCAATAAATGGTGCTGGGAAAACTGGACAGCTACAAGGTAAAACAATGAAATTAGAACACTTCCTAACACCATACACAAAAATAAACTCAAAATGGATTAAAGACCTAAATGTAAGGCCAGACACTATAAAACTCTTAGAGGAAAACATAGGCAGAACACTCTATGACAGAAATCACGGCAAGATCCTTTTTGACCCACCTCTTAGAGAAATGGAAATAAAACCAAAAATGGGATCTAATGAAACTTAAAAGCTTTTGCACAGCAAAGGAAACCATCAACAAGATGAAAAGGCAACACCTGGAATGCAAGAAAATATTTGCAAACGAAGCAAGTGACAAAGGATTAATCTCCAAAATATACAAGCAGCTCATGCAGCTCAATATCAAAAAAAACCCAAAAAACCCAATCCAAAAATGGACAGAAGTCCTAAACAGACACTTCTCCAAAGAAGATATAGATTGCCAACAAACACATGAAAGGATGCTCAACGTCACTAATCATTAAAGAAAAGCAAATCAAAACCACAATGAGGTATCGCCTCATACTGGTCAGAATGGCCATCATCAAAAAATCTACAAACAATAAATGCTGGAGAGGGTGTGGAGAATGTTGTTGGGAATGTAATTGATACAGCCACTATGGAGAGCAGTATGTAGGTTCCTTAAAAAACTAAAAATAGAACTACCATATGACCCAGCAATCCCATGATTAGATGGGAATTTTCTGTACAACATCTCAATTTATAAATTAACATGGAATTTGGAGTATCTGAGCCACTAACTTTTCAGTGCTTTTTAGATGTTTTTATTAAACTTTTTTTTGATTAGTAAGAGTTTTAGTTTTGCACATAGATTTCCAAAAGGAAACTTGAGATGCCTTAAAATAAAACATACTTCTCTTTTATGGTTCTCTCACCCTCAATAGAGGACTTAGATAGACAAAATTAGGAATCCTTTAGCTGTACAACTGTTATTTGGGGGTTTTACTTTTGTTTTTGCAGGTATTTCACCTGACTAAATATACCAAATTCAATTAAAAAAAATTTCTAGACAAATTCTATCAGGAGTTTATAGAGGAAACATTTATGTGGGGTTCCCTGACCTACAATTTATAAAAGGAGAAAAAAAAAATCATACTTAAAAATATAATTTAAAATCAAGAGATAAGTCATCTTTAACAATCTTAAGTCTAACAACCTCTAAGGAGATGATGGCTTTTGTAAAGCAGTCCATTTAAAAAAAAAGAATAGTTACCTTAGCAGCTTGAGATTCTCTTAAGTAATATTTTAAAAGGTCAGAAAGTTTGAGGTCCTCATCAGCTGACACTCGGGCTTCTATTTTCTGAAAAAGGGGAAAAAATTGGGTATTTAATCAGTACTTACATTCTATACTCAGTGTTTTCTTTCTTAATTATTGTAAAAATATTAGTTATAAATAACTACAGTATCAATTCCTATTTAAACTAAGTTTCCTTTCCTTCTCTTTTGTTAGTCTGTTAGTTTTTTTTTTTGTAACTGACAAAAAAATGAACAGATTAGTGAATTTACGGAAGGATTCTATATTTGACTCAAGTTCTTGGCTGTAATGAGTTTCAATATCATATTTCAGGTTCACCTGTATTTTTCTCTCTATGCATTTCAATGGCAATTGATATGTACACATGATTATAAAGTAATAGAGGCTGGCAACAGCAGTAGACTAGGTAATTCAAACCAATCCTTCTGCTGTGGACAACCAGAAAACAATTTTAAAACATTAAGTCTGACTAAAAAGATGAGAACTCGGGACTTCCTTGGTGGTCCAGTGGTTAAGAATCTGCCTTCCAATGCAGGGGACAAGGGTTCAATCCCTGGGCGGGGAACTAAGATCCCACATGCCACGGGGCAACTAAGCCCACGTGCCACAACTACAGAGCCCACACGCTCTGGAGCCCGTGCGCCACAACTAGAGAGAAGTCTGCATCACAACTAGAAAGAAGCCCACATGCCACAACTAGAGAGAAGCCTGTGCACCGCGACGAAGAGCCCACATGCCCTGGAGCCCGCAGCACCACAACGAGCAAGAAGCCCATGTGCTACAACTAGAGAGAAGCCGGCCTGCGCTACGATGAGCCCACATAACACAACAAAAGATCCTGTGTGCCGCAATCAAGACCCAACGCAGCCAAAAATAAATAAAGTAAATAAATAAAAACAAGGATGATTTAAAAAAAAAAAGAAAAATAAAAAAGAAAAAGATGAGAACTCTTCATTCAGTCTGGAGAGACAGAGAATAAAGAAGAATGTATCATGTCAACCAAATACAATGTGGGAACCTTGTTTGGATCCCGATTCAAACAAAGTCCACCGTAAAAAGCCATTTATGAGACAACTGGGAACATTTTCTATACTAGATATTGATGACAGTATGGAGAATCACTGATAATCATATTGGTACATTAAAAATTTTTTTTAAAAATATTTATTTATTTGGCTGTGCCAGGTCTTAGTTGCATTATGCAGGATCTTTTTTGCCAAGTGCAGGATTTTTACTTGAGGCATGCAAACTCTTAGTTAAGGCATCTGGGATCTAGTTCCCAGACCAGGGATTGAACCCCAGCCCCTTGAATTGGGAGCGTGGAGTCTTACCCATTGGACCACCAGGGAAGTCCTGGTACGTTAAAATTGATTCTTATCTTTAAAAAAGAGAGAGAGAAATGTGCACAAAGAGCAAAAAGCAATAAACATGGACTTCTGGGAATAAAAGAACTTTAAGTAATGTAGAAAATGTTAACATTAAGAAAATCTGGGTGACACATGTAGAGGAATTCTTTGTACTATTCTTGCAATTTTTCTGCGACTCTGAAATTGTTGTTAAAATTAAAAAAACCCTACACATCCACCAGAACAGCTAAAATACCAAATATTACAAACTTGTGCAGCAGTGAGATGCTCACATTCATTCTGGTGGGAAGGTAAGTTGTTACAATCACTTTGGGAAACAGTTTGGCAGTACCTACAAAAGCTTTTCACATGGATATCCTATGAACCATCACTTCCTCTCCTAGTTACATACATTCAACAGAAATGAATACTTATGTTCAGCTGAAGATAAATAAGAATGGTCTTAGCAGTACTCTTTGTAAAGAGCCCCAAACTAGCAACTATCCAAATGCCTACCAGTAGAAAAGATAATAAAATTAGGTATGTTTTTGCAATGGAAAACTATACAGCAATAAGAATGAAGGAGCTATACTGACATGCAACACCAATGAATCTTATATATGTAATATTGAGTAAAAGAAACCAGACATAAGGATATATACTGCATAATCCATTTACATAAAACATGAAAATAAAATTAATTTTTGCTGTTAGAAGCTAGGACAGTGGTTAGCCTTGCAGCCGAGGTGGTGACTCAGAAGGCAGCTGAAGCGGAACAGGGCATCTGAGTTGCTGGTAATGTTCCATTTCTTGATCTGGGTGTTCATTACATGAGTGTGTTAAACTGTGACATTTCACTGAGCTGTACACTTCTGTTATGTGTTTTTTTCTACATGTATAATACACTTTAATAAAAAGTTCTGAAAAAATCTTGAAGTTTCTTTATGGAGAAACAAACTTACAGAACTTCTTGACATGCTAGATGATGTTCAGTGCTTTTAAATAGGGCTTCTCTCCTTCCATTAAGTAGGGTATGTGTCTTCTCCCCTTCAATCTGGGCTCTCAGACTGCTTGCCCAATACAGGAATGATGCTGCGCCAGTTTCCAAGCCCAGGCCTAACGAAACTAGCAGCTTCTACTTCCCATAATTTGGGATACTCGCTTTTGGAACCTCTTTACCATGCTGTGAAGAAGCCTAAGCAGCTCCATGGGAAAGCCACATGTAGGTGTCACAGCCAACAGCCCTATCAGAAGTTCCTGCTGATAGCCAGTATCAACCCCCAGACATATGAGTGAAAGAGCCTTCAGATGATTCCAGGCCCTGGCCCTCATATCTTCCCTGTTGAGGCCCCAGACATCATGGAGCAGAGGCAAGCCATCCCTGCTGTGCCCTTTCAGAATTCCTGAACCAAAGAGTTCACTGGCATACTAAAATGGTTGCTGTTTAAAGCTACTGATTTTAGGATGGTTTGTTACACAGCAATAATAACCAGAACAACGTGCAAATGCTAAAGGAAATAAAGAATTTTGGGGCTATGGAAATGTGCCACCCAGATCTCCAAGAGGAATGTCTGCTGCAAGGAGCACAGTTGACTGATAGCCCCAACTGCAGTATCTCTGGATCTGGAACCATGTTCATACGAAAGTTATGTTCCATCCTCCCCACCCAGCCCATTCTTGCCTGATGCAGAACTCCTCTAATGGGCAGCTCTGGCTCAGGCACTCCCCTCTGACGTGGACAAAGCTTTCTTAGGACTGCGCTATTGTCTGAAACTCTTCCTACACAGTCCTCCTTCCTCTCCCTCTCCTTTTGCAGGTGTAGACCTGCACTATTATCGGAACGCTCCCCTCCTGTCTACTCCTGCTCGTTCCTCTTTGTTTTTCACAATAAATCTCTTGTACATTTAATCCCACCTTGACATCTGCTTCCAAAAGAATTGACACATAAGGCTGTCTGTGATAGATTCCTATTCTTTTGATATAAATGAACACGCACACAAAAACAACTATACCTTCCCAGAAAATGCTCACTGGTACAAATATCAAAGCAGAATAATGAGCTATATGGACCCCAGTATAACATTTACTTACATATTTAAGAACTTTTTCCTTTGTGATAGAGTATCTCCTTTTCTTCAACTTGTCTCCACTACTCAACTGCCAAGGTCATGATGAAATCTGATTTCTACAACGGACTAGCCACCACGACTCTCAGCTAAGTACCATTACAAATCTAGTAAACATTTTCACTATCAACTGATAGATAGAATGATCATAAATTAACATGACCCCTGAAAACCAAGACTATATCAGTATTAAATTATTACTACTATGAATGAAAACTTTCTGCAGTTATATTTTTGTCTTATGTTGATACAACTCTTTTTTAAAGCAGGGTGTCATGGGGGATCAAAAGCAATAATCTTGGTAAAGTTATAGTGAATCTAAGATTTTCTTCTAGCTTACAAAGCCCCAGGAAAAAAATGATCTTTCATAAAAATAAACCCAGCCTCCTAATGAACACGTTTTCTGATCAAGAGTATGAACTTTTACACATATACCAAAAGACCATAACAAAAACTAAATTTCCTGAAAAACTCTCATTATTTCCAAATTTAAATCTGCCTCTTCAACTTTTTGAAGTATAACTCATCTTCCTCAATAAAGTTAAACACAGCCCAACAAGTTAAACACTACCGTTTGCAGAGATTTAGACTCCCAAAGGTTAATTATTAGTACTTACTCTTGTTTTATCAAAAAGTTCTGAAACTTTAAGAAAAAACCTGGAAGGGAAAAATATTTCATCATAAATAATTTTCTATTTCAAATGTTCAGAGAATATACCCCAAACCAGATTAATAATGAACATTCTTACCTCATTACAATATTTGTCTTGTTCACTGAAGACTTCATTTAGTTCAACAAAAATCTCTGTACGTCCACCCATGTAACAGATTCCTTTTGACATATGATTACAGAAAATCTTCCCATTTCAAGGTGGCGGTCTAAGCCATATGTTAAAAACTTAAAAAATCTGTCTCGATATCCTTTGGTAATATGCCACATAATATTAAATAAAACCATACCTTTAAATTATTACGGAAGTACAGGGCAATGACATCCAAAGAGTTATGTCTTAAATACTTTCAAATGGAGCTGCTTTGTTTTGGAAAACAACACAAATGAACAGCCAATCTCTATTTCATAGCTCACTTTCACTTTGTTTTTTGGCCGCACCAGGCAGCTTGCAGGATCTTCTGCAACCAGGGATTGAGCCCGGCCACTGCAGTGAGAGCCCAGGGTCCTTACCACTAGGCCACCAGTGAAGCCCCCACTTTCACTATTAATTAAAAAGCCCATCTCTCAAACGCTGACACCAACTAAAAAAATATCCCCATGCCAAACTATTAAATGGTATCCTGTATGTAAAAATATGTAATTATCGATGACATTATATTTGGATTAGGGCAAATACTATTGAAAGCTAAAATGAATTTTATGAACTTCACATTACTAAAAAGAACTTGCTTTGAGAGGTTTATAAAAGATAACACATGGCAAAGTTGACGTTTTTCCTTCTTATCAAATACTTAAGAACTAACTCTTTGGGAAGGTAGCATGTTAATTAGCGTTTTGCTGAAAAACTGGATTTGCTGAAAAACGATCTGACATGTCTACTGAGACAGGATATACTATAGAAAAGTTCAAGGATGAGGTTTGGAGAAAGGCATGGACTATGAAAATAGTTTTTCCACTTAAAATTTTTAAAATGTGTTTGAATTATTTTTCAATAGAGAGCTGGGTTTAAACATTATAGCAGCAACTAAGATTATTTATGGTACATTGAAATCTGGCCTCCAACGAAATATATATATATGTATGTGTGTATGTGTGTGTATATATACGTATATGTGTATATACATATACGTGTGTGTGTATATATATGTGTGTATATATATATATTCTAATTCTAAAACAGCATTTCTTATTTATAATAAACATTATAAAAATCTAAGAACATTTAAACATAAATTCTCTTTCACACATACAAATTGGCAAGTTTTCATCAAATGAAACACTGTAAATGTTAAAATTATATATACTAAGGTCGATTTTTATTTCTCAGATTTAAAAAAAAAGGAGGGAAAGGGAAGAGAAGAATGACACTGACCTAAGTTTATAAAGAAGCTCCATATTATCAATGCGTTTTGACAAAAATATTCCAAAATGCCTGCTGGGTCAGAAGTATTGTGTGTGCCTGAGCTGCCAACAAAAATTTTCTTTTACTTATATTTAATGTTTTAAATCAGAATGCTTACTTGCATATATCTGTAGAATCCTGAGTTCCTAAAGCATATAATGAAGAACCAATTCTATTGTAATCATCTGCAGCACCTATGGAAAAAGTTTTAAGAATTTAATATATTTATTCATTGATTCAAAAATAGTTACTGAATACCTACCTGTCAAAAAAAGTGTATGTAATATGAGATGCCCAAAGTCTAGTGAAAGAAATGACAAAAACAATAATACAAAATGATGAATTTTATATTAGAAGTAGGTATAAACTACATCGCGAGCACGGGAAACAGATGATTTCACCTGAGGAGGTCAGGGAAGGATTTACAGACACTATAGGAGTTGGAGCTCGCAGGATGAGCAAATCTTTACTAGGCAAAGAGGAGGAGAGTGCATTCTGGATAAAGGGAAGAGCATGGAAAAAGGCCAGGGAGACATAAAAGAGCAAAGTATATTCAGAGAGCCTTCTGGGACTATGGCACTGCAGGGTACAGAGGGGAGTGGAGAGGGTTGAAGATGGAAAAATCAATTTATTTTTCTTCCAAGCATCTTGGGGGAAAGAAAGGTTTTGTAAGCCATGATGAAGTTTGGACCTGATCTTGTGGGAATGGGTGTTATTAAACATTTTAAAATCCTAGTAGTGGTGCAATCAACCTGATAAGGATTTTAGATTAAAAAATTCTGCTGCCTTGAATAAAGACTAATAGTGGAGAGACACAGAAGGCACAGTGACCAACCAGGAAACTGCTGTGTCAGATGCTGAGGGTCAGGATCAAGGTAGTGGAAACATTAAGAGCAGAGAGGAACTAACAAAGCTGGAAGATATTTAGGAAATGTAACAGGTAAGATTTACAAACAGTAGACCTGAGGCAGGAGCTTGGGAAGCTAGATGAATGGTAGTACCACTACCCTTGGGTGCTAGGAAGCAAAGTACTCAACGTCAGCACAGTACTCCTCCTAGGGCTTGCCCCACAGGACAATGCCCTTGTTGAGAAAAGATTATAATTTCAGAAAAGGAATAGCATAGTGCAATGGTTAAGAGCATGGACCTGTAACCAAACTGTCCAATCCCAGCTTCCCAATTTACCAGCTGTATGACCTTGGGCATATCACTTAACCTGCCTGTGCCTCAGTTTCCTCATCTGGAAATAGGGATAATAATGGTACCCAATTCACATAATTATTTGGAGAACTAAATGAGTTAGTAAACATTACTATAAACTTGGCACATAGTGTATACAGTACTATACAAATGTTTGCTATCATTAATGAAATCCTAGACAGGCCTACTTTGTATTCCCACTTATACTAGTAGTATTTTTACCAGGCTTTTATGTGTTTATCCCCTAACAAAACAGTAATGCTTACATTATACTTTCTTATTTTGCACAAAATTACATTCAACTGATATGGTTGAAATTTGGTGACTACTTACTTATTACTCAAATCTTCTATCCTGATATCTTTCATAAAGAAACTTCAAGTACAAACTTCAGACTATGAACAGTAACTTATATATAAGACTCTTCACTACACTCTAACAAGTTAAAAAAAAAAATAATACTCAAAAATCACTTAAAGGTTGGTTTATTGACAGGTAGGAATCAAAAATGGTTTCTGTGTTTAATATTGAATACATTAATAGTTTATGCTTAGGCTGACCCTGAAATTATTTTTTGGAGCAAGAAATTCCTGTATTCTAACTAACATTAGGCTTTGAGAACACTACCCTCTTTAGTTATTACAGCATTATGTGATCACGAAAAATATACAAACTGTCCTGATTTTATAAATCACAGTGACTTATAAAATTATTAAGTTGAAAAGCTTAATTTTTCATAATCCAGGCTAAGTTCATTAATTATGAAAAAATAGTTTTTACTTTATAATTTTGTAAAATTTTATTACAGTTGACCCTTGAACAATGCAGGGGTTACAGGTGCCAACCCTCCCCGCAGTGAAAAATCCCTGTTTAACTTTATAGTTGCCCCTGTATCCACAGTTCTGCACCTGCAGATTCAACCAACCTCAGACCGTGTAGTACTTTTACAATACTACATATTTACTGAAGAAAAATCCATATATAAATGGACTCACATAGCTCAAACCTGTGTTGTTCAAGGGTCCACTATATCTGTAAGATAATTAATTATATGTAACAGTCGTATTTTTTTTTTTTTTTTTTTTGCGGTACGCGGGCCTCTCACTGTTGTGGCCTCTCCCGTTGCAGAGCACAGGCTCCGGACGCGCAGGCTCAGCGGCCATGGCTCACGGGCCCAGTCACTCCACAGCATGTGGTATCTTCCCAGACCGGGGCATGAACCCCTGTCCCCTGCATCGGCAGGTGGACTCTCAACCACTGCGCCACCAGGGAAGCCCAACAGTCGTATTTTTGTAAAACAGGATCACTATCATCTCCCCTAAAACACCATTCCACTTGGTCAAATAAACAGAATCAGTAAGAATCACTAATATTCTGTTTTCTTAACAGATGATTCCTATAGTTCTTTATACTTCCATGGCACTAATATACACCTCTATGACAGGATTAATTACAATATATTGTAATTTTTTGCTTTTAGTGTTTATCTCACCTGCAAAATTATTAATTCCTTAATGGCAAAGACTGTTATTTTCTTCATCTTGAAATCATCAATGTCTAACATGATGGTTGGCACATAATAGATATGCCAATGTTTATGAATTAAATAACTTTTTAAGAAATTTAAAAAGTATATATAGTAGGCTTCCATTTTTAAATCAACAAATCTAAACTTAAAGGTATTCCTAATTACTACAATCAACACTAGTTATGTACCATTTCGTATTTACAAAGTTTTTCTTTTTTTGGGGAAGGGGGTGTGCCTACAAGCTGGGGCCAGGGCCTAGTGGGGGTGGGTGGAGTGTGGGGTTTCCTAGGAAGGCACACAGGGTGCTGCTGGAGCCCTCACGGTGCACTGTGTGACTCTGGGTGTGTGTGGGGAGTAGGGAGTAGTGTGCGTCCTGATGGAGGGGCCAGGAGATGATGGGTTGGGACAAAGTTTTTCTTAACAGAGGAGTGAAAGTATGAGATATTTTATCCTTAATGCCATTTTATAAACAAGGAAACCAACACAAGACTAATTATGTGAACTGCCCAAGGCTCTAAAGCAAATCAGTAATGAATTTAGGAAGGAATTCAAGTTTCCCACACTTTGACTATATAGTTCTTAACTACTGAACAGGCAACTAAGAACTACTACTTCATTAGAATGAATCTGCAAATCACAAAGATATAGGAAAATAAAATACAAAAAGAACTCTTAACTCTCTCAAAAGAATGACACAAGAATAGAAGTTACCAGGCCTGAGACTTCTTTACTTCCTCCTTTCTATTAGAGTATGTAACAATACCCCAAAACGGAGGTTCGTACTTCTAGGTACCTACTGACCTGTCTGTATATCAGAGGCTCTGAAACTTTTTGGTTTTAGGACTCCTTTAAACTCTTAGAAATTACTGAGGACCCTAAAGAGCTTTTGTTTATGCGGGTTACATCTATCAAGATGTACTGTATTTTTAAAAAAGTAAAACAAAAATTTTAAATATTTACTATTTTAAAATAACAGTATTAAAACCATTAATATGTTTTGGTTTTCTTTTTTGGCCATGGGGCATGTGGGATCTTAGTTCGCCGACCAGGGATAGAACCCGTGCCCCCTGCATTGGAAGCACGGAGTCCTAACCACTGGACTGCTAGGGAAGTCCCATAAACCATTATAAGTTAACATAACATTTTAAATGAAAATAACTATTTATATATTTTAAAATTAGTGAGCACAGTGACACTGTTAGAGTTTTGCCAATCTCTTTTGCGTCTGGATTAATAGAATAGCTCCATTCTCTTATCTGCTCTGCATTCACTCTACTGTGATATGTTGTTTTTGTTCAAATATCGGGAGAAAATCTAGCCTCAAACAGATGTGTCGTTGGAAAAGGAGGAGGCATTTTACTAATATTTTCAGAAAATTGTGGATACTCTACTCAACAAGCAGTTTAAGTTTAAGGGTTAGTTCCTGTGGGGAATCTAAAATCCTATCAATGAACTTTGTGTACTCTATTACATTAAATCTAATGATATAAGTGATATTTACCCCAAGAATATAAGGTTGGTTTAATATCTGAAAATCAATCAACATCATTAACCATATTAATAGACTAAAAAAGAAAAACCATATGGTTATCTCAATTGTTGCAAAAAGAGCATTTGACAAAATCCAACATTCATTCCTGACTTGAAAGGCATCTAGGAAAAATCTACACCTATTATCATAATTAACGGCTTAAGACTGATGCTTTCCCCATAAGAAACAAGGCCAAGTTGCTTGCCTTCACCACTTCCATCAACACTGTACTGGAGGGTATAGCTATAGTATAATGGGGCAAGGAAAAGAAATAAACAGCATTCAAATTGGAAAGGAAGAAGTGTAACTGTTTTTATTAGCAGATGATCGTCTATGTAGAAAATCCTAAGGAATCTACAAAATAGTTAATAAAGCTAAAAATTGAGTTGATCTAGTAAGGTTGCAAGCTATTAGCTCAACACTGAAAATACAATGTATCTCTATATATTGGTAAAGAACAACTGGAGACTGAAATGTAAAAAACACAACATTTACAATAGCATCAAAAAATAATTAGGGATCTAACTAAAGATGTATAAGATCTGTACAAAGGAAACTATAAAACATTGCTGAGAGAAGACCTAATTAAATGGAGATATATACCATGTTCATGTATCAGAAGAACCAATAGTGTTAAGATGTCAATCCTCCCCAAATTAATCTACAGATTCTATACAATCCCAATCAAAATCCCAGCAGGCATTTTTGTAGAAAGTGACAAACTGATTCTAAAATCCATATGAAAATGTAAAGAAACCAGAGGGGCCAAAATGACTTTGATAAAGAAGAATAAAGTTGGAGGACTTATACAAGAAAAGATGTTCAATATCATCAATCATTGGAAAATGCAAATTAAAACCACACTGGCCTAGCAGAATGGATAAAATTTAAAAGACTGATTATCTTTATTGGCAAGGGTGTGAAGCAACTGGAACTCTCGTTCACAGCTGGTAGGAATGTAAAGTGATACAATCATTTTGGAAAAAAGTTTAAAAAAAAAATTAATTATACACTTACACTTGACCCAGCCATTCTACTTCTAGGTATTACCCAAGAGAAATGAAAGCATATGTCCATACAAAGACTTACGTACAGATGGTTTATGTCAGCTTTATTTCAAATGGCCAAAAGCCAGCAACAACCCAAATGTCCACCAACAGCTGAATGGATAAACAACTGTGGTATAGCCATACAATGGAATACTACTCAGCAATAAAAAGAATGAACTATTGATACATACAACATGGATGAATCTCAAAATAATTTTGTTGAATTTCAAAGCCAGACCATAAAGAGTACATACTGTATGATTCCATTTATATACAACTCTAGAAAATGCAAGCTAATCTACAGACAGAAAGCAGATCAGCGGTGGTCTGGGGACAGGCGCAGGAGGGAGCGATTACAAAGGGCCACAAGGAAACTTTTGGTGGCCATGGATATGTTCATTATGTTGACTGTGGTGATGATATCATACATATGTCAAAACTTATCCAACTGTACACTTTGAACATTGCAGCTTATTGATATCAATTATATCTCAATATAAAGCTGTTAAAAAAAGCCCATTTTAATCTATCTTGTACTTTAAATAGATCTTTTACATACATAATTTTGATCATTAAGGAAATACTAGTTCAATGAATCACACAGATCTTCCAAATGTTGACACACTTCAGTATATAATATCAAAAATATCACACTAATATTATCATCAATCTCCTCACATTAAGTCTTTAATTACTGAAAAGCAAGCTCATGGTGACTGATACAAGTTTTCCAAAATTCTAATTATTGCTGGAAAGCCTGACCTTTATCATTGTCAACAAACACTGTCAGCTGCTTTCCATGAAGTGTCAGGCCCATTTAATTAATTTTTAATAAAATGTCTACCAAATACTCAAGTTTCAATAATCACAGTTTGTCAGTTGTTCTTTATAGTAAAAATGGTATTTTATGAAAAAAAGCAGCTAGTTCAGTTGCAACTCATTCACTAAAATGCTTTTCTAGAGAGAACCATCATACATCCATATGCAAAGTGCTTTATGCATACCTCCCATTTCATCACTCAGAATATTAAAAAAAGTATACTCAAGGGAGGAGACTTTCCACAAGTAATAAGTTTCACTGCTTCATCAAGGACATTCTTTTTTTTTTTAATTTAAATTTAATTTTTATTTTATACTGGAGTATAGTTGATTTACAATATTGTGTTAGTTGCAAGTATACAGCAAAGTGATTAGTTACACATATACATGTATCCATTCTTTTTCAGATTCTTTTCCCCTGTAGGTTATTACAGAATACTGAATATAATAGTTCCCCTGTGCTATACCATCAAGGACATTCTTAAACGAAATTTTAAATTGCAAATGCGCTGTGGGAAAGAATACAAAGACTATTAGTTTGGTGCCACTGCCGTGATTTGTGCTAAAGCACCAGCAGTTTATCCACCACAGCGTTTGCAACATCGGTGTAAATGTCAACATGGTGAAAAAGACAAAAAGCATCATAGTTTTATTATGAAAGTAGTTTTGACCTCACAGACTTGCTTAAAAGGGCCTTAGGATCAAAGCTTCAGAGACCACAGTTTGAGAACCACTGCCCTATATCAAGACTTTTACAAACTGTAAATAACATAATAACTTTATAAATATTCCATTAAACAATATAAACTTTAGCCACAGAGAAAAACCTTACTTTTGTGGGATCTTGTCATTCTATCAGATTTAGCAGATGCATCCTTAACTCGGTTATGATATTCTAAAAGGAATGTTCGTTCATGCTCAAAGAAATCATCTACATCCTATGGGATCAAAAGAAAATATGAGTTTTTTTCACTTACTTGCTTTAGTCTAACACATAAATCACTTTGTTATCCTTAAAATCATAAAAGATCATCAGTAAAACAGCAGAGCTATCCTCTAATAATCAGACATTATATATTGATTTCATCAACAAGTTCAGACTTTAAAAACATGTGTTTCTATCTATCAAGTAAGAAATCTTCTACAGTTTTGCAGCTGAAGGCTTAGAGCTCCCCATTATGGTTGAGACTCACGTGTTGTACTCAAATGTGTTCCTACTTGTGCTCCGCCTCTACAATCCTGTTCTCCAACAGATATACTTCTGCCAGTGGGAGTGATCATTTGCTTTTGAGAAAAAAGGGAAAGAAGCCTGGCAGACAAGTGAAAATCTGTTTCTCTTGGTCTGTTATGCATTCTATGGGCCGTTCCTGAATGCTGTTCCTGAATCCCTTAGTCATTAGGGCCCTCTTTGACTGCTTTAGGGAACCTGGCCAAACTAGCTATCTGGGAGCAATTTTCATATTAAACACTGTTTTCAATCTTTTCTGGAACAAAACTAGAAATACTTTAAAAGTAAAAACTATTAACAGTACTTTCCTCCCTTCTAAAACAGCAATTGTTTATTGAAAAAGCACCAGCTGAAATGATATAATTTGAGACCGACATCAACAGTACACAGAAGAAGTTAGTACTGATAAAATGTCATTTAAAATCTGCTAATTCATGTGTACCAGTTTTCTTAAATGTAAAAATGGAGCTAAACTAACTTGCAGAGCTGTAGTGAAGATTAATGAAATGTGGGATACCAAACACCACACTGTAAATGTTCAAAAAATGTCAGCTATTACTTCAATAAAATTATCAAAATCATAATCAATATAGTGGTTTATACTTAATGTTAAAAAACAATTCAGTGGGCTTCCCTGGTGGTGCAGTGGTTGAGAGTCCGCCTGCCGATGCAGGGGACATGAGTTCGTGCCCCGGTCCGGGAAGATCCCACATGCCGCGGAGCGGCTGGGCCCGTGAGCCATGGCCGCTGAGCCTGCGCGTCTGGAGCCTGTGCTCCGCAGCGGGAGAGGCCACAGCAGTGAGAGGCCCGCGTACCACAAAAAAAAAAAAAAAAAAAAAAAAAAAAAAAAAAAGAAAACAATTCAGGGACTTCCCCGGTCCCGGTGGTACAGTGGGTAAGACTTGGGGCCGGGGTTTGATCCCTGGTCAGGGATCTAGATCCCGCATGCATGCTGCAACTAAGAAGTCTGCATGCTGTAACTAAAGATCCCACATGCCACAGTGAAGATCCTGTGTGCTGCAACTAAGACCCAGCACAGCCTAAATAAATAAGAAAAAAAAAAAGAAAAAAGTTCAACATTAATTATAATTAATATCAAATAATTTAATATCAAATGACCTGTCTCTGCAAAATTAAAGTATAAATCAAATAGTACTTTACACCCAAGTTTTACTATAGATGTATTTATAAAAACAGGCAATGATGACAAAGCATTATTTATCTCTTATTAGTATTTACTTAATAATGTAATATAAACATTTTTCTCTTATATTTTAATGGTTAGAGTTTTCAGAAAAATCCATTTTTGTACCATTTTCAGAAATCATTAAGAAAAATTTAGGTGTTACCTTGGTAAATAATTAACTTTGTAAGTATATTTCACACATATCATCTCATTCAATCTTTCTAACAATCCTGTGAGCTAGGTGGCATTACTGACCAAATTTTGAAAATGGGAAAACTGAGGTTCAGAGAAAGAAAGTGACTTTTTCCAAGGTCCTGTAGCTACTATGAGACGAAACCAAAACCTCAACTGAGCTCTTCTAACTCCAAATCTGAACCCAGGTCTGCCCCTAACATTTGTAAGGCCAACTGGATAAGTGTACAAATGGAGGCAGACCCTCTGTGCCCCACCCTGTGACTCTGTAAGGCACCCAGAGGGACCTCACGTGCACGTGGCTGGACGTTCATTCCACCCTGCACACTGATCTTCTGCCCTGTGCCTTCCCTCTACTCCTTGACCACCTGTGGAGGACAGCCACCAGCAGCCCAGTCTACCCACTGGCAGATGAACTCAAGGAAAAAGCCCGTGCAGGACCTGAAAGAAGGCTTGGGATTTGGGCAAGGAAATATGGGATTCTAGATACCTGGAGGATGGTCTGGTTTGGAGGAAAGGGGCATGGGCTCTGGGTGGGCAAATCCACTTGGACCTGCAGACCTACTACCCCTTAGAGAAGGGAGCTCGTGAGGAACCCAGGGCGAGGGGCCCAGTTTCCCAGGCCTAAGAAGTCTACTATCCAAACTTCTCTTTTACTCTAATATAATCGTCCGCACATCTGAAATCTCAATCTATCTCCCTCTTAGAAGAAGTAAATTCTCAAACCAACACCTCTGTTAATTAAATAGTCTTACCTTTACTCCAGAAACAATTACTCCATCTGCTGATTTAACCATGTTTTTAAAGAAATCTTCAAGTTTCTCTTTTTTATTTTTCCCTCGCACACTCAACTGAAAGAAAGGTTAATTTAAGTTAGCATTTCTTTTAAGATTACAAATGAGAAGTTAATGCCTCCTTTATTCTCTGATATCAAAATGGCAATCTCAAAAGGACCCCGTTTTTAAACTTAATAAAGTGGCAATTTCATCACGTATATCAGTGATTTTCAAATTTGGGGACATTGAAGAGGAATCTGGCCTCACTCCCAAAGATTCAGGTTCAGCTGATCTACAATAAGGCCTAGCTTTCCCAAATTTTATAAGTATATTTGATAATTTTGTTGTAAGTAACCCTCTCATCATACTTTGTCAAACACTACTATATCATACAAAGTCAACTAAATATTAACTCAGGAAGGAGTTCCTTTGAACATGCACAATTTACTGGAGTACAATATACCATCATATGATTCTGTAAAAGCTCTGAAAATACGTTTTGAAAATTCTTCACTCCAAACCCATCCAAATATCATCTCGTCACCTGTTTTGGGGTCAGCAACTCATGATACAAAGGACACAAAAGATGACTCTGCCTGGCATGAATGGTATATCTAAAGGCAAAGGTGAGAAGCAGCTAGCTCTTTGACTTTACTACTTGCTGCACCAGGGACCCCATGAAGGAACATCCCATCTAATTTCCTTAATCTACTGCCATGGCTTCAATGCCCACCTTTACGTAAGTGACTCACAAATCTCTCTCACTACCCCTAAGCTCTTTCCTGAACCTTAGATCCTAATTCCAATTGCCTACATCATATCCTTACACAGAGATTCTGCTAACCCCACATTAGAAAAATCTTTTTTTTTTCTGCGGTACGCAGGCCTCTCACTGTTGTGGCCTCTCCCATTGCGGAGCACAGGCTCCGGACACGCAGGCTCAGCGGCCATGGCTCATGGGCCTAGCCGCTCCGTGGCATGTGGGATCTTCCCAGACCGGGGCATGAACCTGTGTCCCCTGCACCGGCAGGTGGATTCTCAACCACTGAGCCACCAGGGAAGCCCTAGAAAAATCTTAAAAGAGTACTCATTATAGTCTAATCTCCAAGTTTTCCCTCTTCCTGGTTCCCTATTCATGCACCGCCCCCCGCCCCATCCAACCAGTCTCTCAGATTCTCGTATGTTCCCTAAAGCCCCGTACCTTTCATTAAAAATCTTGAAGTAAGGCTTCCCTGGTGGCGCAGTGGTTGAGAATCTACCTGCCAATGCAGGGGACACGGGTTTGAACCCTGGTCTGGGAAGATCCCACATGCCGCAGAGCAACTAGGCCCGTGAGCCACAACTACTGAGCCTGCGTGTCTGGAGCCTGTGCCCCGCAACAAGAGAGGCCGCGACAGTGAAAGGCCCGCACACCGCAATGAAGAGTGGCCCCCGCTCGCCGCAACTAGAGAAAGCCCTCGCACAGAAACGAAGACCCAACACAGCCAAAAATAAAAATAAATAAATAAAAATTAAAAAAAAAAAATCTTGAAGTAATCTACAATTTCTTTCTTTCTTTCACAGCTCAAATTCTACCAGCAAATTTCTGAAATGTGTCCCTTTCCACTCCCACTGTCCTGTAGAAGTCCTCATTATCTCTTGCCTAGACTACTACATTGGACTACTAGTTACCCCTCATCTCTTCCACCCAATCCATTCTGCTGCTTGTGATAACTTTCCAACATCACACTTTGGAAACTTAGTAAGTTTACAAAGTTTCATAATGTTCAGAGAATGAAGGCCAATCTCCTTAGCACGGTACTCAATACTTTGAAAAATCTGGTTCAACTTACCTTTCCACCTACCACTCTACCCCTAGAGAGCTTTATGTTCCAAACTGTTCTCAAAAGAAGCTCTGAGCTTTTAGGTTCCTCTGCATCTGAAATGATATCTCTTTCACCAAAAATTCTTTTTTCAAAAAAATTTTTGGCCATGCTGAACAGCTTGCGGGGTCTTAGTTCCCTGACCAGGATCGAACCTGGGACCCTGGCATTGGAAGCTCAGAGTCCGAATCACTGGACCACCAGGGAATTCCCCCACCAAAAATTCTATTCAGACTTTAACATTCAAATTAAAAGGTATCTCTTCATGTAACCCTTTCAAATTCCCAGTTAGAATTCACTGCTCTATCTTAGGCCTCCCAAAGCACTCTAGGTTTTCTTTTTTTTTTTTAACTGAATTTTTGATATTAATTATTTCACTAATTCACTCATTTAACAAACCATAATGCATGTATACTATAACCATGCACTGTTGCTGGGTGTTAGGAATATTAAGACGATTAAGAGGTGAGGTGGTCCCTATTCTTAAAGTAACTTATGGTGCAGAGGAGGACAGAAGAGAAGTAAACATATAATTACATATAGTGTGAGGAGTATAGTGTTAAAGATATCCATGGGGCACTAGGGGAGCACCCAAGGAACTTAATACAGACTGAGGGGTTGAGAAAGATAAGACTGGAGGTTGAATGACCAGTCAGGGACTGCTTCGAAAACCCAGGCAAAGATTATGCAAGTCAGGACTAATCTTTAGGTCTAGTGATGGAAGGATGCAGACACATTCCTAATATAGTAAAATAAAACAGAGAGAACTTGGTTACTACTGAATAGGCAGTAGGAATCCTGAGTAATTTTCACAGTGTAAGGGACTTGGGAGGTAGTGACACCTTCTTTGAGATATATAGAGAATACAAAAGGAGGCATGAATGTAAAGAAGAGTGCAGCTGAGGGTAAAATGCCAAGGGGACTCAGGGGTCATACAGATTCCTTCCTCCCTCCCTCCCTCCCTTTCGCTGTGCCACACAGCTTGTGGGATCTTAGTTCCCCAACCAGGGATTGAACCCGTGCCCCCTGCAGTGGAAGCGTAGAGTCCTAACCACTGGACCTCCAGGGAGTTCCATCGATTTCTAACTTAAGAGCATATTAGAGTAGATGGAGCCACAGGAGTAGATGATATGACTTAGAATTTACAGAATTAGAAGTCTAGAGGAACTTTTAGACTTCTAGAGAACTCAGTGAGGAACCGTGGAAGAATCAGATTTAAATGAATGGATATATGGAGGATAAAGCCCATGAAAGAGACTGGGAAGTAGCTTTAGAGTTAAGATGAAAACACATCAAGAGACATTCCCATAGATCCCCAAGTACATGGGAGCCAGCATAGCTAGAAAGATATCTTAGTCAACATGGAAAAGCATGATGTATTTCACCACATTAATAGAATAAAGGACAAAAACTGCATGATCACCTCAACAGATGTACTTTTTCATTATAAAACCACTCAAAAAAGTAGGAATAGAAAAGAACTTCTTTAAGCTGACGAATGGCATCTATGAAAAAACCCACCGTTAACATCATACCTGACAGTGAAACAGTGAATGCTTTCTCCCTAAGATCAGGGACAAATCAAGGATGTCTGCTCTTGTCACTTCCATTTAATACTGTACTGGAGGTTCTAGTCAGGGCAGTCAGGCAAGCAAAGGAAAAAAAGGAATCGAGATTGGAAAGGAGAAAGTAAAAAAGAAAAGAAGCTATTCAATGAGTGTGGCCACCAAGGTGGTTGAAGGCTGCGGGGATGCAGGCGGCTCAGGGATTTGATTTCTGACTGGTGTCCCCCACTCTGTGAGCAAGGCCACTATCTGATCAAGAAGAATTACTGAAATCAGCTTTAATGGAAAATGGGAGAGACCTGTCTAAAGTCATAACCTTGTTATAAGGAACAGAGCAGGCACTCTAGGTGAGATGAGAAAGACAAAAGGGCTAATGACAGGGTCAAAGTGCAGGAGAGGTCAAGGGTCTAGATGCAGCAGTGAGTCAAAGAACTACTATAAGGGGAACAGGGAAAAAGGGAGCTGTGAGTACAGAAGGCTATGTTTGGAGTCTATAATATTAGGGTTTAAGAACTCAGAGGTGGGGCTTCCCTGGTGGCGCAGTGGTTAAGAATCCACCTGCCAATGCAGGGGACATGGGTTCGAGCCCTGGTCTGGGAAGATCCCACATACCGCGGAGCAAATAAGCCCGAGTGCCACAACTCCTGAGCCTGTGCTCTAGAGGCTGTGAGCCACAACTGCTAAGCCCATGTGCCTAGAGCCCGTGCTCCACAACAAGAGAAGCCACCACAATGAGAAGCCCACGCACTGCAACGAAGAGTAGCCCCAGCGCGCCGCAACTAGAGAAAGCTTGCGTGCAGCAAGGAAGACCCAATTCAGCCCAAAATAAACAAATAAATTTATTTAAAAAAAAAGAAAGAAAAAAGAACTCAGAGGTGAGACAAGGTCCTGGGTGTGGTCACTGATGTGGCAGGAAGAAACGAATGAAGATTAGGGTGTTGAATAGGTAAGATATTCAATCTACTGCTAAGCAGACTAAAGCTATAGGTACTGGAAACAGAAGGGGCAGAGCTACATAAGGAAAGCAATACTACAGGCAATCATTCCTTATAGCAGTGACCATTTCTCATAAGACTAACTGCTGGAACAAGATTTTCTAGGCCTTCCAAATGTCCCACAGCCTTTTCAGACTTCAAGACACTTTCACTCTATTTCAACAGCTCATCAGTCCCATGACCCTCTGAAGCTCAGATAGTAGAACAGCACAGACAGATTTCTTTTCCAGCACCACTGAACAGAGTAAAGATCTGAGAAACAGCATTAGAGACAAGGTTGAGAAAAACCTTTTAATTGTGGGCCTATGATCTTCTACAACCTGTTAACATACTTGTTATTAATTAATTAAAAAATATTTGCAAAACACTTTCCAGTCCATCTTTCTAGGCTTTCTCCAAAACAACCATTTGCTGATATTAAAAGCGTTACTAAAATGCATCATCATCATCATCTCTATTAAGCACATACTAATTTGTAAGGAAGAGGGACTTCCCTGGTGGTCTAGAGGTTAAGACTCCGTGCTCCCAATGCAGGGGGCCCGGGTTCGACCCCAGTCAGGGAACTAGATCCCGCATGCATGCCACAACTAGAGAGTTCGCATGCCGCAACTAAGAGTCCACATGCCACAACTAAAATGATCCCATGTGCCACAACTAAGACCTGGAGCAACCATAAACAAACAAATAAACAAAAACAACAACAAATATATTAAAAAAACTGTAAGGAAAAAAATAAATCTACCTTGGTGGGAAAAAAATTATGAAATCCTAGGATTTATGAAAGCTATTTATAAAGGTGAACTAAACACTTAATAATCTTTCACTTATTATTTTAACAAATATTAATTTTACATCTTAATGGTCAGGCACAATTCTAAAATAGTGAGGATACAATGGTGAAAAATTCAAGTCTTACTCCCAGAGAGCTTAGTAGGGGGAGATAGATAATGGATATATAAACAAATTTTTTAAATACAGATATAGGGACTTCCCTGGTGGTGCAGTGGTTAAGACTCGCCTGCCGATGCAGGTGACATGGGTTTGAGCCCTGGTCTAGGAAGATCCCACATGCCACGGAGCAACTAAGCCAGTGCACCTCAACTACTGAGCCTGCGCTCTAGAGCCCGCAAGCCACAACTACTGAGCCTGCGCTCTAGAGTCTGTGAGCCACAACTACTGATGCCCACATGCCTAGAGCCCGTGCTCCGCAACAATAGAAGCCACTGCAATGAGAGGCCGACGCGCCGCAATGGAGAGTAGCTCCTGCTCTCCACAACTAGAGAAAAGCATGCACACTGCAATGAAGACCCAACGCAGCCAAAAAAAAAAAATTAAATAAGTAAATAAACACAGATATATAATTTCAGATAGTACCAAGGGCTGTGGCAATAGGATAGAGTACTTGGAGCTTGAGTACTAAGGTGGCCTTGTGCTGGTACCACCATGCCTCACTTTACACCTATGTTGCTCTACCAAATTATTGTTAAGGTTTTAGCCCAGGCCATAATAAAGGCCAGCATAAACAAATTCATAAAGGTAAAAAAGTGATGACAGCATTCTATCATGTGTTTGTTAGCAACCCTATTCATGAATCATTTTTAGACTCTTATAATTCACAATATAGCCAGCATTCTTTACAATTCCTAGTTATTAAGTGACCACAGGCCAGTACCACATACTACACTTATGCTTGTGAGAGTACCCATGCTAAAGTGCTACATTTTGAGTTACACTTCCATACCCTTTTAAAAGTTTTCTCTACTGCTAGACTTAGGACGTTTTATTGTCACAGATACTAAAACCAAACCAAGAGGGAAAATTTGTATACACAAAATTCTTTGATCTTGACTTGTAAGCAAACAAACCACTATGTTTACATTTGTTTTCTACTAAAATTATGAGTTAATCTTGTCATCCAAATATAGATCCCAAGATCTATATCACCCGTCCACTGAAAAGTTTTTCCAGCACCACAAATGAAGAGACTTTCAAAGTTCAACCACCTCAAATCTCTTTTTGCATTATAACAGAGTTTTCAGGCCGGGAGGGAGGGAGGAAAAGTAGGAGCAATCAGCACTGAAGAAGGCAGGTTAAACAGATCAAGAGTCCATGATTAACCCAAAAGTAGTATTGAATTCTTTACCTCAGGTACTTCTCTGGAATTCTCCATAAGGCTTCAGAAGCCTCCAAACTCAAATTTAAGAACATTAATAAATTTAGTAACCTCTACTTCGTTTTTTAAAAATAATTTTTAAAAAATTTTCATTTATTTCTTTTTTTTTTCTTTTTTTCTTTTTTCTGTGGTACGCGGGCCTCTCACTGTTGTGGCCTCTCCCGTTGCGGAGCACAGGCTCCAGACGCGCAGGCTCAGTGGCCACGGCTCACGGGCCCAGCCACTCTGTGGCATATGGGATCTTCCTGGACCGGGGCACGAACCCGTGGTCCCCTGCATTGGCAGGTGGACTCTCAAACACTGCGCCACCAGGGAAGCCCCATTTATGTATTTTTGACTGCGTTGGGTCTTCACTGCTGTGCGCAGGCTTTCTCTAGTTGTAGCGAGTGGGGGCTACTCTTCGCTGTGGTGTGAGGGCTTCTCACGGTGGTGGCCTCTCTTGTGGAGCATGGGCTGTAGGTGCGCGGGCTTCAGTAGTTGTGGTGTGAGGGCTCAGTAGTTGTGGCTTGTGGGCTCTAGAGCGTGGGCTCTAGAGCACAGGCTCAGTAGTTGTGGCACATGGGCTTAGTTACTCCACAGCATGTGTGATCTTCCCGGACCAGGGCTCAAACCCGTGTCCCCTGCATTGGCAGGAGGATTCTCAACCACTGAGCCACCAAGGAAGCCCTATTTCTTTTCTTTTTCTTTTTTTTTTTTTTAATATTTATTTATTTATTTTTGGCTCCGTGTGGGCTTCCTCTAGTTGCAGTGAGCGGGGGCTACTCTTTGTTTCAGTGTGCGGGCTTCTCATTACGGTGGCTTGTCTTGTTGAGGAGCACGGGCTCTAGGCGCATGGGCTTCAGTCGTTGTGGCATGTGGGCTTCAGCAGTTGTGGCATGCAGGCTTCAGGAGTTGTGGCTTGTGGGCTTTGGAGCGCAGGCTCAGTAGTTGTGGCTCACGGGCTTAGTTGCTCCGCGGCATGTGGGATCTTCCCAGACCAGGGCTTGAACCCACGTCCCCTGCATTGGCAGGCAGATTCTTAATCACTGTGCAACCAGGGTAGCCCAATAACCCTATTTCTTAAGAAGTTCACAATTCAGGATGAAAATCAATATTCCAGTAATAACATAATATACCATCATCTAAAAAATTAATCCACTCAAGTTCTACTGAAACAGTGCATTATCACTGAAAAAGAATCATTTTTTTTTGCATCAAGTAAGTTTTATGTATATATATATTTTTCTAGAGACTCAGGATTTACAGATGAGTAAAATCAGTAAACTGATATAACCAATTATTTATACCAACAAATAATATTTACACACCAGAATAAAGAAATCAGATTTATATAATGCAACAGCATAAAAACACTGTTCTACAACTAATAACTTAAGATGACTGATCAAGATCTAAGCCCTTAACACATCAGTGAGAGTCGTGAATTTGCCCAGCATCTCAGCTCCACCTAGAGATGTGAGGGACTTAGGGATGGCATTCTGCTCCAGACGATAATAGCATCACATTTTGTGTTGAATCTAAAAGACTCTTTTCTGAGATGAGGAACCCAGCAGGGATTTTTCTCACTTGACTGGGAGGCGAGGTGTCAAAGTCAAATGCTCTTAATTCCAGCCCCGCCCCGGGCTCTGCCATGTTGGGTCTTGTGGGTCGTGTGGCCGTTGCCCCGGCCTCTGGGGCCTTTCAGGGACTCAGCCCTTCAGCGCCGCTACCCCAAGCCTAGCTCATACTGGGAGCCGCTCCAGCCTGCCAGAGACAATGCTGCTTAAACATCTCCCTCGCCAAAGGCAGGCGCCGCCACTGGGCACATTGGTCATTGGTCATTGGTGTAGTGGTGGATGTCCAATTTGATGAGGGACTGCCACCCATCCTGAACGCCCTGGAAGTGCAAGGCAGGGAGACCAGGCTGGTTTTGGAGGTGGCCCAGCATTTGGGTGAGAGCACAGCAAGGACCACTGGCATGGATGGTACAGAAGGCTTGGTTAGACGCCAGAAGTCCTGGATTCTGGTGCACCAGTCAAAATTCCTGTTGGCCCTGAGACCTTGGGCAGAATCATGAATGTCATTGGAGAATATATTGATGAGGGAGGTCCCATGAAAAAGAGTCATTTTAAACTGCTTGAAAAATAAGAACATTTTATAAAATGTTTTTATAAGGCCTTAAGCCTTTTCTAACAACTCCCTACTCTTTCCAATGATGCTTTAAAAATAAACCTTGATCACTACTTTGATCAATACTCACATCTTGATTATATTCCAGGAAGACATGGAAATTTAAATCTTTCCTCAAAATAGGATGTGCTGCCACACGACACAGGAACACTTCATGCATTGCAACGGTCTTCTTGAATATTGCCAAATACTCACTAGAAACAATACACAAAATTAAAGGTAAAATACTGCAGAAAAACATCTGCAACAATTTTTTCAGCAAATACTCTTTGAATTATTCTAAATGCAAAATTAGAGATACAAAGATATAATCCATGTAAACAAAGCTTTTAGTTGAACTGTTAATGAAATATTCAATATATAAAACCCAGCTCTGAAAAGACTTCATGCTAGTTAATAGTATTTATTACATTTAAATGTTAATATTTTTAGGTTTTATGAACGTTTCTTCCTATGCAGGTTGATGTTAAAGGTAACTATAGGGGTTTTTGTTTTTAGCTTCAGAGAAAGTATACTACAAATTATACTGTACAACTTTAATAATTCAATTTCTAGATAATTACTGCTTTTGAACACCTTCATACAAAAAAAAATCAGAAACCAAACCTCAGTATCAGTAATCATATTTTCAACATTAATAACTATTTTCATCTAATGACCCAAGCACACAAGAAAGAAACACACCATGGAGAGACTAATTTTTGCCATTACAATTGAAGAATTGTGTTTAAAATATTTTACTATCATCAGTGAATCACAGTGATCATATAGTAATACACGTCAGTTTCGAAAAAACACTCAAGGAAAAGGCCCAATATTCTTGCTTCAACTACGTGCAAGGAGGATAAGTTTTACATACCAGCAAACCAGCAGGACCAATGTTGGGAGAAGTTTGATCTCTGTGAGGGTAGTCATTCAGTGAAGACAAAAAAGAAGGATGCAGAGGATGGAGGTAGCAGGAGAATAAACCCAAGGTTCTCTGTTATCCAACCCCTAACCAGACCACAAAAGAATCATGATCAGGGCCACTGGAAAACCACTGATTCTTTCAATATTAATGTGCTCTGCTAATTTCCAGCTTTCAGCCTTATAAACTATAGAATTATATATCTGTCTGCTATCAGACTACTGCTTGCACTCAGTATGGACAGAATTCTTAAAATATCTGTCACTTACACTTTAACAAAGAAGACCTACTTTGTTAATTTATCTTGTCAAGAGTTTAGCATCTGAAGGAGTCTAGTAGCACTGTGAAAATATGCTTAAAAACTGAAATTCAGTGCAAGAAGAGAAAAGGAAATGCACAAAGGGGAGAAATGACCAGAAAAAGAGTGATGAACGTGATGATAATGCAAGGAAAGTTATTTCCTTGTGTAACTCTCAAAATACAGAAAAACAATATACAGCAAATCCAAAATTATTTTGAATGTTTAATAAAAGAGGAAAAACTGTATTTTCAGCAAATATGCTAAAAATGAAATAGAAATTATCTCAATTTTTTTCAAGGATTTAATATGTCTAGTATATATGAAACTAGTAATCACTTAATAAAAAACATTAAAAAACTATTCTCTATTCTCTCTCTGCTCCTATTCTTTTCCCTTCAGCCAGAAGCCACAGGCAGAGAAAAGAGGAGGGGGAAAATTACGCGCGCACGCACACACACACACACACACTTTTTGAAAAAGAAAGCAGAATATATTCAGAGTTGCTCAGTGCACACTGCTATGAGAAACAGAAGTCTTGGTAGTATGCACTTGTCAAAAAAAGAGAACCAGGTGAGTACTGACTAAGGCCTTGTAAATAACAAATGAAAAGATTTACACTGTGCTTTAAAAAAGTCATTATTTCCCTTTCTACTATTTTTTTATAAACTTTTGGATCCCCTGTTTTCAATTTTCAGAGTTTATTTAAAAATGTAATTTAAAGAATTTTAAAGTGCAGACAATTATTCTATAATTTTCCTGTAGGCTCTGATCATGACCATTAACACTGGTTGTATGGCTTAAACCTGTATCTTCCAGAAAGGGTCAATGTGGTGAAATGATTGAAAGGATGGGATATCAGAAAGCAAAAAAACAAAAACAAAACAAAAAAGGCACTAAAATAAGCACAATTAACAAGAAAAATCACATACGCTTCCAGCTCCTGTTTCATCTTTGTGAATTCTTCCTTTGTCATAGACCCTTCTCCTTCTCCAAGTTTCTGTAGTTTTTCCCTTGAGGCATCAAAATCAGGTCTTGGTGGTGCTGGAGGGATCTGTAATGGAACCAAATCACTAGTTTTTTGACCGCACTACACGGCATGCGGGATCTTAGTTCCCTGACCAGGGATCAAACCCATGCCCCCTGCAGTGGAAGCACGGGGTCTTAACCACTGGGCTGCCAGGGAAGTCCCCCAAATCACTAGTTTTAAAGACTTTAATTTCTTGCAGCAATTGTACTACTGCCACCATAAAAGACTATTGTCTGAGAGAGCTAAAGTCATCCTGAATGAACTGGATACCAGGAATATCCCGATTAAGGTTAGAGAATTTGATTAAGTCTAGAAATTAAGATCCTTGAGATCCTTTACACCAAGGAAGAAACAAGAGCAGAGTACTATTTTCTGGTGTTAGAACAGTACCAGAACTTTAGTCTGCAGATTCTAGATGTGGCAACCTAGAGTCCTCGAATGTCTATGTGCATTAAGCTTTGAGTACACACTAAATAAATGTGTAGCAAATATGTATACTATTTTTCAAAAGTATGTAAATGGTATGATTGGTGTACCAGAGGCAGAAAGCACTGACTTAAAAACAAGAGAACAAGATACAGACTAATGACTAACCTCATCTTATTCACCCACAGTAAGTGGGTAAGTAAGCACTACCTTAAATAAAAATATAAGATCTAGAAGAGACATATTATTCAAGGGAAGGATATAAGAAAAACCTTATCGTAGGAGGAAGAGCCTACAAGTAAGAACTGTTAAGGGGAAATGATGGAAAGCAAACAGAGCAAGGAAGAGGAAGAAAAGGTTAAGTAGCGGAAAGTTAAAATAACAATGACTTGAAGAAAAGGATTACACCAAGAAAAGCAATAGGAAAGGAAGCATCAAATACAGATCAGCACACATTCATTGATGCCCGCACACAGCATCTACTATGTGCCAAGCATGATACTGAACAACTGGCATATAAAGATAGATAAGACATAGTCTTGATCTTTGATGAGTGTTCAGTCTATGGGAGAAAAAAGTAGTAAGAAAATGTCATCACACAAGAAGATGAGGGAAAAAAAGGCGGAAATAGGAGGAGGTTCCAGGCTGCTAAACACATCGACATGCTGGGAAAATGGAAGGTGGTACAACATCCTGGAAAGGTCATGAAAGTTATCTGTCAACCCCCCACTCCAATACCTCATCCTATGCATCTCTTCTTCCATTTGGCTGTTCCTAAGTTGTATCCTTTATATAAACTGTTAATTAACCAAAAAGAAAAAAAGAAAAAGTACTGCCAGTTGTCCACCAAACTCAATTTGTAGAAAGAAAAAAAAAAGCAAATGATTGAGAAGCAGGGGCCACAAGGATAAAGGTGGAATCAGGCGAGGTCAGGATGATTTCAAGGAAATCAAATGAAACTAAACTTCAGAAATCTGACTGTGGTCAACAGCTGAGGCACAACACCCAGTGCATATTTATATTCGATAATCTCTTAAGGAGCCCTCCAACTCTAAGCATCTGTCTACCTAAGGGTTCAAGACCAGTATGGTTTGTAATACCCCCTTAGCTACTCCCTAGGACAAGCCCATTTCTATTCTAATAAACAGCAGGAATTTAAGTTTAAGTGAGGGGGAATAACGTATCCATATCCCCACACTCCCAAACAAGACAACTCAGGATAAAAGTGGTAGTCAATTACATTTTGTAGCTGGCAATTTAAAAAAATGACCTCAGTTCACTAGAAGTGCAAAAGAAGATTTCAACACATAATAAAGTATCTAAAAAGCTCCTAGAAAATGGGATTAAAATGGAACCTCAACACTTACAATGTAACCTGCATAGTCTTCATTTTCAACGAAGGAATCGTGAAGCCAGATAAATTCCTCATGTTGTCGAACAACTGAAAACTCGTTTTGTTTAAAATTTGGCAATGAACTCTGCAAAGAAAGAGATTCTCTCAAAAATCGAAGTTACACTAAAAACACTTTTAACATTTTATACCTTATTTTTTAAAATTAGTCTTTTATGAAAGATTCTCAGTGCTTTTACACTCTATTATGAAAACCCTGAGACACCCAGACAAAATTATCCTGGGATCTTTGAGAAAATAAGCTGACAGCCTCTTATTATATTGTACTTCTACCATTACAAAGTTATCCTATAAATATAACAAACTCAACTATTCAAACAAAGAAAAATAGATCACAATCTGAAAATGTGCCTGAGAACTGAAATCTAAAAAGAAAATAGTCTGTTAAAACAGTAATTTAGGGCTTCCCTGGTGGCGCAGTGGTTGAGAGTCCGCCTGCCGATGCAGGGGACACGGGTTCATGCCCCGGTCCGGGAAGATCCCACATGCCGCGGAGCGGCTAGGCCCGTGAGCCATGGCCACTGAGCCTGCGTGTCCGGAGCCTGTGCTCCACAGCAGGAGAGGCCACAACAGTGAGAGGCCCGTGCACCACAAAAAAAAAAAAAAAAACAACAACAACAGTAATTTAACTGAAGGAATGTACCAAAATTGAAAATAACAAGAATGGTAAAAGATATTAAAGTCTAGAGAAAATTAAATTTGTACTATGTCTAAGTTCTATGATTAATTCTCAAATGTTAATCTTTAAAAAGTACACTTCCCTAAAACGTTTTGTTAAAACAACAGCAGTGAATTATAAACAAAAATAGAATTACTGATTATGTTCAAAACCAAAATTCTAGTCAATATATTATTACATATGTAACATTAGCACAATAACTAAAATAACAGAAGTACAAAATCCCATTTACCTTTGTGTGAACAGTGAATTTTACTTTATCTCTCTCACTAAGAGCATCAGAAATGTCCACCTGCAGAGCAGCATCACTTTGAAGATCTACATTTATTGCTTTAAGCTAGAAAAAGAATAACTCAATGAAAATTCTGTAGGCTTTTATACAATTTAATTCTTCTCCCAGACAATAAGACAATGCAAAAACGAAACTAAAGAATCTGAAATCTAAAAAGTACTCAAGCTCATTTACTCTATATATCTATATCTGTACCTATCTGTCTATCTATCTATCTATCTACTATCTAGAGGGAGATGCTTTGGGTATGTTATTATCTTATCCAATTTTCATTCTACACCATTGCAACTACACTTTGCTTTGTATGAGTCAATGTGCTAAACATTATTACAGTTTCACCCAAAAAGTAAACTATTTTCCAAGAAGATGGTCCTTTAAAAGTTCAAGTGTTCTAAAAGGTATCTACCTTTAAGAACAAGAAAAATAATAAAAAGAATATTGGCCAATCATTTAAACTCTATTGCTTATTTTAATTCAGGAATATACAATAAAACTATTAATAATAATTAAATATATTACATATATGTATTATGTATATGTAAAATGCAAAAAATATGATAACATATAATACTCAATAATTAACTCCTGTGATATGAATTAAATTTTACTCTACAGTACTCTTTAATTCTTCTAAATTAATTTTTACTCTATACACCCATTTCTATTTACCCATTTATGAGAAAAGTTCTCCACATATAATTCTAATCATAATTCTACTTATAATTCTTAAATTTCATCCATTTTTCTTCCCCTTTAAACAAACAAACATTCTAACATCTTTGGGTAATTTGGAGATTTACAAAAGAAGCAAACACACTAAAAGATAAAGTCTCAGCCAGCTGCAAAGATATGAAATATTTAAAGTGTAACTAAGTAGCTTGCTTCAAATACTCTAGTTGTAAAAGCCAGGACTGACTTTGGAATCTTACCTAGTCATTAGTGTTTCAAATTTCAATTACAATGTAAATGGAAAAAATGCTGGAAGCAAAATTGTTTATTCTATGATCTCAATTATATTAAAAAAATGCAAAAATGGTTCTGAAGAACCTAGGGGCAGGACAGGAATAAAGACGCAGACATAGAGGCTGGACTTGAGGACACGGGGAGGGGGAAGGGTAAGCTGGGACAAAGTGAGAGAGTGGCATGGACTTATATGCACTACCAAATGTAAAATAGATAGCTAGTGGGAAGCAGCCGCATAGCACAGGGAGATCAGCTCATGCTTTGTGACCACCTAGAGGGGTGGGAGGGAGACGCGAGAGGGAGGGGATATGGGGATATATGTATACGTATAGCTGATTCACTTTGTGATACAGCAGAAACTAACACACCATTGTAAAGCAATTATACTCTAATAAAGATGTTAAAAAAAATGCATACATAAAAGGCTTATAGGAAATACAACAAAATGTGAGTTGCAGTGGATTTGCTTCTTTGTATATTCTTTTATTCTCCCAACTTTCCACAATATGCATGTATTACTTTTATAAATAGGAAAAAAATAAGCCTTTAAGGAATCTTGCGATTTATTAAAAGATGAATTTTGTGAAGTTTTCCATTAAATAGGGTTGTTTATTAGTAATGAAAGTAACATACTATTTCATTTTTGCTCTTTTGGTTCTATATTGACTAGACATGTTTTTAAAAAATAAATACCATTACATACAATCTAACTTAAGAGTCACAGAAGAAATTAATCACTATTTAAATTGCATGGCCTTTAATGAAAACTTTATTGATAACTTTGATAAGTTTATATTAAAATAAATTTCAATCAGTAATCATATTTTTAAAAGTTAATACTATAAACTTACATAAAAATATTTTAAAATATTTAAAAAATTGCTATTGTACTCAATGCTACATGTAGCCCACTGTCTGATAAAAGAAATGAACTTAAAGGTTGTTTTGAATTACAAAGGAGTATTCTTTTTCATTTTCCAACTATCTTCATTGCTTCTGAAGTATTGGAAACATTAGAGAGTACTTTGTTCTTTGGTTTTCTTGCTTTTATTTAGTCTTATGTCTTCAAACTGTCCTTCCTACCTGTTCTCTAACCCCTTACCTTAATTCTAATTTAAGAAATCTGTTTCCTTATTTCTCTTTACTCACATTCAGGCCACTCTTAAGATGTTTATTGTGGTGGGATGAATTACAGCTCCCCAAAAGACATCCATATCCAAATCCCTGTGAATGTTACCTTATATGGTAAAAAAGATGGGGAGATTATCCTGGATTATCCAGGTGGGTCCTAAATACAATTACATGTATCTTTATAAGAAGGAGGCAGAGGGAAATTTGACACAGACAAAAGAAGAGAAGGCAACTTAACTACGGAGGCAGAGATTAGAGTGGTAAAGCCACAAGCCAAGGATTGCAGGCAGCCACGAGAAAGCTGGAAGAGATAAGTAACTAATTCTTCGCTAGAGCCTCAGGGAGCATGGCCCTGCCAACACCTTGATCTCAGCTCAGTGATAGTGATTTCAGACTTCGGGCCTGCAGAACTGTGAGAGAATAAATTCTGTTGTGTTAACCCGTCAGGTTTGCAGTAATTCGTTATAGCAGCCACAGGAAACGCATAAATTTATCATATGGTTTTTGGAATAATAACCTTAGCAATTCTCCATTTCTTGTTTTCACTGCCTAGTCTAGGATTTTTCAGACACAACTCATAAGACTCAACCTGGATGCTTGTTAAAAAATACAGAATCCCACGCCCTATCCCAGACGTATCAAAACAGAATCTTCAGAATGAGCCTTAAAAACCGTACTTGGGAACACTGGCCTAGATTTTCCAGGTTGTCCTTGTCTTTACATTCTGTCAAAACTTCATCTCAACTGCTAATATTTTCTTTTCAATGATTATATAAAATATTTCTGCCAGATTTCATATCTCTACGTATATTTTAATTTTCAGGTTTATTTTCTTTTTTTTTAACCGTTGCGCCATCAATTTGGAAACACACCTTTCAGGATTTCCACATATGAAGGGCTGTTATTTTTTCTTCCAATTAAAGATTATTTTAAATTATTAAAATATTTCTCTGTCTTCCATTTCGTTATCCTTTTATGCCAAATACACTGTTCCCCTTTTTTTGCTTTGTTTTGTCTGATAGTAAAACACCTGGGTTTTTAAAATTGTAACTTATCAATAAATAATATTACTGTATTATACATTTACCACTTTTGGTCTTGTACTTTATTTTTTAGGTATAGTTTACATATAATGAACTGCAGATTTTAAGTATATAGTTTGAAGAGTTTAAACAAATATGTAGGTTACACCCCTGTAATCATCACCATAATTAAGATATGGAACATTTCCATCAGCCCCAGAAGTTCCCTCCTTTGCTTTTATTCCTCTACTTCTTACTTTCTAACTCTTTGATAAATTCTCTCTTGTATGCCTTATTAAAGCATATTAAAGCACTGGAAAATATGTCTTCCAATCAGTTGTGCCTTAGATTTAATAAAATATCATATTGTAAATTTAGTGTGTGGTTTTTTTTGTTTTTGTTCTTTTGGTCATGACGCACGGCTTGCAGGATCTTAGTTCCCCAACGGGGGTGGAACCCAGGCCCCCTGCAGTGGAATCAACGGGGGTGGAACCCAGGCCCCCTGCAGTGGAATCACGGAGTTCCTAACCACTGGACAGCAGGGAATTCCTGTAAATTTAGTGTTAATTACATAAAATGTACACAGATTTTCCAGGTGGATTTTTTTCTTTGTTTACAGAAAAGTCAGTAATTTTAGACAGTTTTGGTTAAGGGGAAGAGTCAAAGCAAACAACTTGTGATTCATCAACATTTAATTAACTCTGCAAGTAGTGAGGTCAGTTTGAGGAAATTCTAACTGGACTATATTCACCAGTTTAATCCTTATCTGGGCCAATACTTCCTTTTGTCAAAGACTGACTAGGTTAAACACCTGTGTCAGGGTCAAGAGAAAGCCCAGGCAGAGAAAATGATTAAGCAAAACACACTATCCTTAGAAAAATAATCTAAAGACACTGCCCTACTGCTGATAGATTAATTCTTCACATATAATTACTTAGTAAAGAGGACATTCACTATTAGTTTACTACACTGATGTGTTTACATGTTAAAGTATCAACCTTATGACACTCCTAAAAACTTAACTGTTAATCTTTTGCCAGAAAAGTACATGTACAGAGATGGATGGATGGATGGAGGAGGAAGGAAGAAGGAAAATAACTGATTATTTCAACAGCCTCCCAACTGGTCTCTTGCTTCTGCCTCTTTCCCTCTTCAATCTATACTCCTTATAGGGCCACTGGAACCATCCCACTAAACTAGAAATCACTCCTCTGCTCAAAACCTAAGGGGTTCCCACTTAGAGAAAAGCCTAATCCTTACAGTGGCCCCCAGGCCCTATTCTTCTGGCTCACTGCAGCCCTGAAAGAAAGGTGCAAACCGTAACAGGGCTAAGAAACTATTTCTAGGGAATTACAGTATAAACAGTGAAAAACCCCATGAGGCAGACAGAAATTCTGTTAAGTTCACTAACTCGGGCCAAAATTTAAATCTATTTTACTCCTAGTCCAGTTATGATTTAAAAAAAATTTTTATTGAAGTAGTTGATTTACAACCAGTTATGATTTTGGAAGTCCTGTAATAAATTATTTCCATTATGATACTCTGTATACGCAGCAGTCAAATCAACAGTTGATTATACATATACTTTCCGGAAACTAGATTCCCTTTCATCCATCATACTAGGAATAACAAAACATTACTAGAGTCGCATGATGTCACTCCAATGCCTTTCTCGCTGGTCTTGTCAACTCCCATTGCTCTTTTGCCGTACTTGGCTTGCAAATTCCCACATGTAGGATCAATTCAATCATCAACTTTCTTTGCTTTTTTGAGCTGAGTGTGGCTAAAGTCACAACTGTCTGTGCTTGTCCACTACAAATTATTGCTCTCCCAACTGCACTAGACTCTTAAAACCATTCAACAGTCCAGGGCCGATCTGCTCAGCTCCCCTTCTGATTCCCTGAGCAACCACTCCAAAGCTTTACTATCTCAACCCTCGATTGCATTTCCACCCTATGCTCAACAAGTGACCCTGTCTCCCACATCCCCAAGAAATAAACATTAGCAGCTGTTTTCCCTCAGACCCATCAATAAGTCTTTCTATAAATAGATCTGTACTCACCATCTCCTCTGCATTCTCAGAAGGAGTGGTGTCCCATGGAGAGCAGAGCTCTCCGGCTACCTGAGCAGGTAATCTGCCTGTTTGCTCTAGAACCTGCTTGTACACTGCTCTTCTAGTCAAGTTAGCCCTGGTCTCACAACACCTCCACACAGTGAGGACCTAATTTCCAAATCCAATACTTTGCAGTCTTCTTGATCTCTCTTCGGTATTTTGCCTCAATGATCATTCTGACCATGTCCTTAAAACTCTCTCAACTTCTGGGGACTCTTTTCATTTTCTCCCCACTCATCTCAGCCCCATCAGTTAGTCCATTTCTTCTCCTTGGCCTGTGAATGCTGTTTCCCGCTGGGTACTATCTAGCGTTGGCAAACTCGGCCATTCTTGACTAATAACTCTGAAATTTATACCTTCAACTCACACCTCTTATTCTAAGTTCCCAATCATAATTTCAAGTTACTAACTAGACATATCCACCTGGATGTATTTACTTATTAAACAACTGAGTGCCTTCAACGTGCCAACCACTGTCAGATGTGCTTGCGATAGAGCAATGAAAGGACACAATCTTCACCCTTTCAGATCTTACTTTCTAGTTTGGCAGGGAAGGGATTAGACACTTCACAGGCACTTCAAATCCAACATATCTGAAAACCAAACTTATTATCTACCTTCTAACTCTGCTATTCTCTCGTATATTCCTCATCTCCTTCTCCTCTGTCCAGCACATGTATTTATTCAGCCACTATGCCCTGTGCATTCTATCTTCTAAATATCTCTCTGCTATGTCCCCTCCTTCATCCCTTCTTCCACTGCCTTAGTTCTACCTTTAACATTTCTCATCTGGACTGCCGCAAAAGCCTGGTAACAGGTTTCTCTGCTTTCTGCAAGGAAGAAACAATCCACCTTCCACATCGGAGTCATCTACAATGCTATTTTCATCTGGGCATATGTCCTTCCTAGCTGGTGATCCCTCAGGACTTCCCACATTATGCACTTTATCTGTATTACCCATATCTACTCCTGCTTCCAGTAAGAAAAAGTGCTCCAGGTGGAACCTAATGACCTACCTACATGTTATCCTCTCTGCTGGCAAGCCTTCCCCATCCCTGGGAGCCTACACATTCAACATTTAAGGCTTAGCTCCTGTAGGCAACAGCACAGTGGTTAACAGCCCAGTACCTATAGCTAGACTCCCTGAGTTTGAATACAGCTCATACCGGCTGTATGAACCAGGGCAAGTTATTTAATCTCTCTGAACCTCACTTTTCCTTTCCAAAGTAGGAATAATAGTAGCAGTTACTTCACAGGGATTTGAGAATTGAGTTGATGTGTGGAAAGTCCCTAGTATGCAGCAAACGCTTCATCAGTTGTGTAGTTACCATTATGTCTTCACTCTCCTTCGTACTCCCACAGCACTTCACCGGTAAGCTCCTCACTACACTGCCACGGCCCCAGGGCAGGAACTTTCTCTTCTTCCTCTGCCAACATTCATCTTATCCTTTGCCAACGAAATCTATGTCACGTTTTTATCAGAAATAACTATCAATAAATGTGGAATATGTTCAAGCTAAATGCTGAGTAGGTACAAAAGAAAATGCAAACATCTGGGCCAAGTCTTAAAAGGTTAAGTCAAATTTCATGTGAAAAAAAAGGTGAGGGAAAAAAAAACCCACTCCACAACACTGAGAAGCATGCATAAAGCAGACATTAAAGTGCAGAGGTGGTTGGGCAATGACAAGTAGACTAGAATATGCCTATTGTGTGTGTGTGTGTGTGTGTGTGTGTGTGTGTGTGTGTATGGGGCAGGGGCATCTTGAGAAATGAAGTCAGCCAGAAAGCATTATGAACGGTGTTCAATGCTAGCATAAGGAGTTTGGACCTTACTGCAAAAAGAACTGGGTCCCCGTAAGTCCTTGTGACTATTGGTGCCATATGATCTAATCATTTCAGTTAGGTAACTACCAGTCATGTGCAGTCTGGACTGGAAAGTAGAGAGCCTGGAGACAGACCAATGAGATACTGCTACAGTCCAGGCAAGAGATAGAGGAAACTTAACTGTGGCCATATAAATGAAAGATGGGCTAACAACATTTCTGAGGTGAAATTATCTGGCCTCAGTGACTGTTCTGGTATGGGGATGAAGGTTATGATTCAGAAGCTTCTTGCATGAAGGACTACAAATGATGACATTAATGAAGATAAGGAATAAGAGGGAGGAGCAAGGCTAGGAGTCCAGGAGAGGTGCACTTCCTCCACCTGAAGTAATTCTGAAAACAATAAACATATTATTTAGAATTCAAATCAAATGCTAAGAGAATTATGCCATCATGCTGGCATGTACTGCTCTATTTAACAAGCACATCAGAGCAAAATGTGTCCAGTTCAAAGGGCTCATTTGTTTACTAAATAATATGTTACTGTCCTTCCTTTGGGAAAGAAAAAAATACCCTTCTATGCAGAGGTGTAACCGAAGAGATCAAAAAGTGGCCAATAATTTTCAATATTGTGTATTCTTAAAGTCTGCTTTTTAAGTTTCTTACAAAACAGTATATTCTTAAGGCTGTAAGACTCTCTTCTGTTCCAAATCATAATGAAAATTTAAGGCTGCTTAAAAATGTATTTAAAAATGCTGTCTTTAATTTTGCTTACTTACTGCTTTGAATGAAATGCTTGCACTATTGTTTTTGAATCTGTGATGTCCCCCCTACAATTTGTATCAAATAGGTACTGCATGCTTTCTCTCTATCAAGACTTTCTTAAAAGGCTGAACAAGCAATCTAAACTAAAAGTGCAATGCCTAAAAGTTCTAATCTATTTATGGCACTCTATTTCTATCAGGACAAACACAATATAAGGAAATTTAAACAGGCCTGAAATTTCTGTTCCTGAAATGAGGCAATAGCAGGATAACTTTGTGCAGCCATAATCAGACTTCAGTGTACAATGGAATCATCTTGCTAGTTAACAAAGTACTTATCTGTCCTCCCTACCTCAAGAGATTGATTTACTAGAGGGTGGGCCCAGAAACTTCTGACTTTAGTTTTTCAAACACCCCAGGTGATTCTGATGCAAGTGTTTCAAAACGACTTTGAGAAATACGTGCGCTGGCTTTGATGTCAGCAGCATGGTTTAAAGTCCACCTCTCTCACTCACTGGCTGTGTGACTTCAGACTACTCACTTAGTTTCTCTGAGGTTCAGATTTCTCATCTGTAAATGGGAGATACTAAAAGCTTCACAAGGATGGTAAGAGGATATAAGGAAACAATGCTTATACAGTGCTAACACAGTGCCCAGATATGACTATTACTATGATTCCCCTACCCCAGAAGATACATATACACATTCATACACATGCACTTTGTCTTAAAATTCATTAGAACCTAAAATTTTAAGAAATAACCAGAAATCCTACATGATGCTTTCATGCTAACTAGTAATTCTAAATGATGCTTTTCTGTAAACTGAGAAATTTATTAATTCATCGTTTATAAAAATATGCAGCACCTTCTGCATCTTTCTTACCATTTTAAAACTTTATAAAGGTCATCAGTTAATACTAACTACCTTATCTCTTATTTTAAAAAACCAGGAATAACATCCTATAAAAATATTTTATCACCTGCCCAAAATCGACTAACAGACGTGTCTCTCACATTGTCTAAGATAAATAAGTAAAAGCAAAACGGAAAAAACTAAAGTGCAAACTGTTAAATGTGAAGGAACCATGGAACGTTGCTGAGCTGCAATCATCATGTATCAATGTTTTTCAAGTGCTCACTTGTACAAGGCACTATACAGATTACTACCCTTCGGCCAAGGTAAATGGGGGTAGAGCGTGGGAGGGAGGAATCATAGCCCTGAAGGCCCTTTCTGAACTGAAATGCACTGCCTCAAATCACCACCAAGGGATCTCTGCAAAAGATGTATTTTTTTGGACATTAGGAAAAGTAAAGGTACTGTGGACTACCAGCACTTCACAAAATCTGGTAGGATACTGGAGAAGAGTTTAGATTCGGCAACTGTAAAATCCCGTGCAAAAGGGTAATTTAGAACAACCCCGTACTATAATGTTTTAGAGGAAAAGAAGGGTGGGCAAGGGCGGGTTCGAGAGGTCCCCCCAAGGGGAAATTGAAGGTGCCGGCAGGAAGGTCTGACAATGGGTTTTCATAGTCCCCAACGTGGTGGCGGCGGGTGTCCAGCTCCGGCCTCCACCTCCACTTCCCCACCTGCACCCGGACCGGCCGGGGAAGGAGGTCCACAGAAGAGTCGGAGCCGTGGCGGGGGCCGAGAGCAGCCGCGGGTCCCCGGGAAATCAGAACCGAACGGCCCCAAGGGAGGAAGGGCTGCAGGAGGGCGGGGCGCGGTGCGGCGAGGAAATCGAAAGGAGGCCGGCGGGTAGGGGGTGCCGCGCGACCGGAGACACCCCTCTCCCGTACCACACCCCTGGACCAAGGCGAGGGAGGGAGGGTCCCGCTAGCCAGAAGGAGGCAGAACTTACTCCGCGGTCCTCCTCCGAGAGGAAGTCGGGGCCGTCGTCCAGGCCTTCCTGCGAGGTCGGCGGGGCCCGCCGCGCCGGGGAAAGGATGGAGTGGGGGGGACACAAGGGGAGACATTAGTGTCAGGCCGGCGCGGCCCCCGCACCCGCCCCGCGCCCGCCGCCCCCAACGCGCGCCCGGGACTCGGCGCCGCGGACACCCACCATCATGGCTGCTCCGAGGCGAGGGCTGGCGCAGGCGCGCACCGCACCGCGGGCCGGAGGGAGCCGGCGGCGGCCGGCAAGCGGGGCGGGGCCGGCGGCGGGGCCTCGGAGCAGCCCCGCCCCGCCCGCCCCGACGGGGCCGGGGTCCGAGAGCGCGGAAGAAGGAAGGAAGTGCCCTCCGCCCAAGGTCGAACCACCCTTGGCCGAGTGGGCCCGAAGGCCCAGGCTCACGTGTCTGGAGACTGCTCGCGGCTGGGCGGCTCTGATCCCAGAAGGGCCGAAGGCCACCCGGGGAGCTGTCCAGTTCCCGTTCTCTGAGGGCTGCGGCGAAAAACCAAGCAAGCGCCCTCCAGAAGCCACAGTAAATCATCTAGTCTTTGTATAGTGCCACACGATAATTAATCACAATTAATATTTTGCCCGTAGAAGTTGTGGGAACCCAGGCCCTTTACACCGTCATCAGTCAGGGGCTGTAATCAAGCTTTTACTGCTAGCGAGGCAATAACTATCTCAGGGTTTGGGGCGCTAATGGTTGAGCACTATGTAAATGAGCTGTTCACATTACAAGAGTATTCCTTTTCTTTATACCAAGAAATGTCCCCAGGCATACTCTAACTGTCCAGTTGTAGAGCACCACACGGGTGTCCACAGGCACTTGAGACAAGACAAAAGTCATTCCTTACCCCCTGCCCCACTTTTTCTATTACACACACGCACAAACAAGCAATCCTGTACTCCCATTCAGTTAATGGCATCAGTATCTTCAGATGTTCAGGCCAGAAACCTAAGTCCCATTCAAGTCCTTCCTTCCTCTCCCTCACTCGTTACACCATTTAGTAACCAAATCCTATTACATCTGTAATTTATCATGTACCATTACCTCTTAAACTGGTCTCATTCCTCCTCCCAACCCCCTTCCACAGCAGTTACCCTCAGCATCTCTTGTCTGGCCCGTTTTTTAAAAACCATTAAAAAAAACTGAAGTAGAGTTAATTTACAATGTTGTATTAGTTTCAGGTGTACAGCAAAGTGATTAAGTTTCATATATATATACATGTATATATATATTCTTTTTCAGATTCTTTTCCATTATAGGTTACTACAAGATACTGAATATAGTTCCCTGTGCTATACAGTAGGTCCTTGTTTATCTATTTTATATATAGTATTGCATATATGTTAATCCCAAACTCTTAATTTATCTCCCCCCCACCCTGGTCTGGCCCTCTGCAATACTCTCATAACTTTTCTTAGTTCCATCTCTCTCACCATTCTATACACTGCTGCCAGTCTTCCTCCTAAGACACAGGTATTGATGATTATGCTACTACCCTGTTCAGTAATCTTCCCAAGTCTCCCTTACGTGAAGGTCCAACTCCACGGCCTGTGATTCCAGGCCCTCCACAGTTGATTCCCTATTTTGCCAGGCCCTCCCATCCTATCTTATTGAATTGAAGCTCTCAAAACAGTAATGGGTTTTTTGCTGTTGTTTTTGGGGGGGTTTTGGCCATGCTGCGCAGCTTGCAGGATCTTAGTTCCCCAACTAGGGATTGAACCTGCGCCCTCTTCAGTGAAAGCGTGGGGTCCTAACCATTGGGACGCCAGGGAATTCCCACAAAATAATAATGTTAAACTTCCAGACATTTTCATGAGAACTTGTAACTTTCATTTTGTGTGTAAGTAGACCTTAGGCATAGAGAGGTTAAGTTATTGCACCAACAAGGGTTATTCTCCGACATGAGGGGGACGACTTTTTTTTGGTCTTTTGTTTCTTATTTCCCAGTGCATTGTAGTAACTACTAGAGTAATGTTTTTCACTGGGAGTCATGAGGCATCATGTGGTGTCCGTGTAGTGTCATGAAGTGTAAGGAGGAATGTTCCAGTAACTTGTTGCTGATAAAAGGTGCCAATATTTCCCAATAATTTGTTTTTGGTTTGAAGATAATGCCTATAAGGTTACACTTCCTAGATGGAGACAGAAGAGCGGAGCTACAGTTAATGAGTGGAATTTGTACACAACCGGTACAAGGGTCAGGTGTGTCCTTGTGCACAAAGATCAAGGAGTGCCACATAGGACAATGTCAAATGTTTCTGATCTTTAACCAAGTGTTTTAAATTTCAATATTTAAGCCAAGTCCAGGAACATTGTACAGAAACATTAAAATTCTCAAATGCCAAAACTTTAAGATCACTAGTTCTGAAAAACAAAGACATATAGTAATTACTGTAGCTAAAATCAATAGCTGAAAACTCACAGGAGCAGAGAACCCAAACTTGAAATAATAAAGTTGCTCATTAATATCTGAGCCTTCCTTCCTCAGCAAAGGTCTCGAAATATATTGTGTGAATGATAAGAAGGAGTGATCAGTAACTGATACTAACAACTATCAAAAAGCCAGTTATAGAAGTTAAGGAATATGAAAAGAAAAGAAATTAAGATAAGCTCACATAACTGATTTTTCTACTACTTGTAAAATAAATCAAGAAGATATTAAAGCTAAACCACTTCTCGAATACTTTTAACCAAATAATCAATTTTTCATCTTGTTTGATAGATTTCTATGAAATTACCTACTTTATATAAATTTCATGAGCAAATTATGTTGAATCACAGTTTGATTACTTCATAGATTTAGCTATAGGAAAGAAAATGTAATAGTGAATAGTTTCCCAATAGTGTACTTCGAAAGACATGCATTGGAAGATTTTAAAGAAGAGTAAAATTTTAGAGAATAATGAATGAGTTACTTTAAAATTTTGGAAATCAAAAATTGGATTGATGTTGAACATATTTGTCAAACAAAAGTCAAGTTTTTTTTTTTTTTGGAAGAAAAACTTCAAAAACATGAAACAATAATTATTTAATTAGATGGAGAAGAAAACTAATTCCTTTTATCATGTCCTGATCAAAGAAGTCTTCACCAAAATGTATTTTTACCAGTTTCTCACTTCCTCAAATTCTAGGAGATTATTTTTGGTTTTGGATAAACTTTAGGTCCTAATTCTTCCCTCCTTCTCCCTGGAGTTTATGCTACAACAAAATTCTCTACCGAAGATTGTTGTACTATACTATGCTATTTTTTTCCAAGGTATGCTATATCATTAGGATGTTTTCAGTTGAAGGTAACAGAAACTGCCAATTCAAATAAACTTGAGCAGTAAGGAAACATTATCTCACAACAAAAAATCAAGACATAAGGAGTGGGCTTCCCTGGTGGCGCAGTGGTTGAGATCCGCCTGCCAATGCAGGGGACACGGGTTCGAGCCCTGGTCCGGAAAGATCCCACATGCCGTGGAGCAACTAAGTCTGTGCGCCACAACTACTGAGCCTGCGCGCCTAGAGCTGGTGCTCGGAAACAAAAGCCACCGCAATGAGAAACCCGTGCACCGCAATGAAGAGTAGCCCGCACTCACTGCAGCTAGAGAAAGCCCGCGCACAGCAACGAAGACCCAGCACAGCCCCAAATAAATAAATTAGTTAATTAAAAGAAAAAAGACATAAGGAGTTTCTGGGCATAGTATAATCAGTAGCTTAATGGCGCCATCAAGGACCTAGATGCCTTCTAATTCTCCACTCTGCCATTTTCAGTAATAACCTCATTCTAAGACTGGTTCTCTTCATGGTCCAAGATGACTGGGGCAGTTTTAGGTTTCACATACCGACAGAACAACATCTACAAGCAGAAAAAAATTTGCTCGGCAGACCCCTCCCTTTTGTAGGCCTCTCATATCTCCCAGTCTAGAACGGGGTCACATGCCCACCCTTAAAGGGGACGGGTATAACTATGATTGTCTTAAGTCTTACCCTTAGGCCAGTCAGGAATTACCTCTAGGGCTGGGACTGGGGCTAGCCTCCCCAAACCGAAAGGCTTCTTAGAAGAATGTGGTACCTGAATAAAATTGGAGCTTCCAGGAAGGAGAGGAAGAGAAGCAGATGTGGGGTAGAAAGCTATAAGTGCTATTGTATAATAATAAAATAATATTGTATAATAGCAGTCAACAAAGCAATCAACAAAGGCATGTTCTCTGACACTGCTCAAATCTGTTAGTTTCAAAGGTAGCTCTGAAAAAAATGAATCACTTATAATCCACTACTTGGGGATAATCTCTTCATATTTTGGCAAATATCCTTGTTTTTTAAATAAATAAATATTTATTTATTTTTGGCTGTGTTGGGTCTTTGTGGCTGCGCATAGGCTTTCTCTAGTTGCAGCAAGCGGGGGCTACTCTTTGTTGCGGCATGCGTGCTTCTCATTGCAGCGGCTTCTCTTGTTGAGCGGCACAGGCTGTAGGCACTCAGGCTTCAGTAGTTGTGGCACGCGAGCTCAGTAGTTGTAGCTCGTGGGTTCTAGAGCACAGGCTCAGTAGTTGTTGCCAGCGGGCTTAGTTGCTCTGCGGCAGTGGGATCTTCCTGGACCAGGGCTCGAACCCGTGTCCCCTGCATTGGCAGGCGGATTCTTAACCACTGTGCCCCCAGGGAAGTCCTGGCAAATATCCTTTTAAATGTTTTCCCGTGCATATGCCTCATATAGCATTTTAATTTACATAATCAAGACTTTTTTGTAATATTATGTCATATTATTAAGTATATTTCTATTCTTCAGCATGAATTTTAATAACTGTATAATATTCAGTCAGCTAGATGGTGGCTCAGTGGTTAAGAATCTGCCTCCCAATGCAGGGGACATGGGTTCAAACTCGGGTCAGGGAAGATCCCACATGCCATGGAGCAACTAACCCCGTGCACCACAACTACTGAGCCTGCGCTCCAGAGCCCACGAGCTACAACTACTGAGCCTGTGTGCCACAACTACTGAAGCCTGCTCGCCTAGAGCCTGTGCTCTGCAACAAGAGAAGCCACCACAATGAGAAGCCCACGCACTGCAAAGGAGAGTAGCCCCTGCTCGCCGCAACCAGAGAAAAGCCTGCGTGCAGCAACGAAGACCCAACGCAGTCAAAAATAAAATAAAATAAAATAAAACCAAACAACTGAAGGAAACTTTTGGCCAACCCAATAAATATAAAGTCCATTGTATAAAGTCCCTCATACTGCCTTCTACCCATACACATACCCATACATGGGTATTCTATATCTAGCACAGTGCCTGCCACATAGCAGGCATGAAAGAAAACATTCATTGAACAATTTATTTACAAGATAAGAATGAAATCTCATTGTTTTAACATGCGTTTCTTGAAAGACTAGTGACTTTGAACATTTGTTTGTTCATTTATTTATTTGTATTTCTTCTGTGAATTACCTATATCTGTTCTTAGCCTATATTTTTACTACTGTTTTTGAAAGCTTTTTATATATTAAGGGTAAAAGCCCTTTATTAAGGATGATAAAGATATATTTTAAAGTTAACTTTGCCTTTTAATTTTAGGTTACGATATTGTTGACATGCCCAAGTTTTTAAATTTAGTGTACTTAGATCCATCCATCTTCTCCTTTAGGCTTCTATTTTAGTGATAATGCCAAGAAAGATCCTGCCTCTTCCAAGGTTACATAAATATCCACAATTTTTTTTTTCTAGTACGTTTGTAGATTGAAAGTTATTGACTTCAGTTAATGGACCAAATCAGATAAATAAAGTAAATCTCCTTGATCCTCCCCTATAATTCAGGAGTTAAAAAAAAAAGCAAACCACACGTTAGTTAAATAAATCAATACGCAGGCAAGCAACACAGAGACCATATCTAGAAGATTAAAAAAAAAAGTCATGTCGCAGTAGATTGAGGGTGGAAAAGATAATGTTCCAGATATGAAAATTACTCTTAGAGAAACAATCAACTCCCACTTCCCTGGGATTCAGACCTGGGAATCAGCACCAATAGCGAACCAGCTGATCTTGACCATGGTGTCTGAGGACCAAGTGAAGAAGCAACATGATATCTATAGAACCCAGACCCTAGGGCACATGTGGATTAATTGATTCATGTTGGTACCTCTGATTCTATTTGGAAGAATTCCATTTGGAAGCCAAAGATTGTTGAACTAAAGTCTAGCACACTTTCTTTTGCTTATACTTAACATGAGTTGCTTAAGGGACAGATGGGGAGAACAGTTTAATTTTGCTCCATGACTAGAACAATAGCAGCACATATATTACATTAAATTATTTCTAAGTTACATTTTGATATTCATGACTTGATGCCCTCATTTCTCCATCCCAGAGCTGCAATGGAAGCACAAGACATAAAACCTGAAGGAAATATGAGAAAGTACCTGAAATATGACACTCATAAGTGGTCAGAAAATAATATAATATAATATAATATAACATAATATAATGTAATAGCTCAAATTCAAGATTCCCCAACTCCTTATGCCCAGATGTAAAATGCTTTAGGAGAAGGGAAACCAAGCCCTATTTAGATATACTTTCTCTCATCTTTTGTCATATTCCATTATTTCACTTGAGGATTCAGGCCCTACAGAAAAACAACCACCAGAGTGCAAATGCTTCATTTATTTATTTATTTATTTATTTATTTATTTAGCTGTGTTGGGTCTTAGTTGCGGTGCGTGGGCTTCTCTCGAGTTGTGGTGCGCGGGTTCCAGAGCACGTGGGCTCAGTAGTTGTGGCGTGAGGGCTCAGTTGCCCCGCGACATGTGGGATCTTAGTTCCCTAACCAGGGATCGAACCTGAGTCCCCTACATTGGAAGGCCAGTCCTTAACCAAGGGAAGTCCCAAGAGTGCAAATCTTTCAAACAATTATTTGAAATAAAATATGTGGTGTAATGACTTAATTTGCATTCTAGGTACAGTGGAGCAGGCTAAGAATCCTACTGTTTATTACCTATCAGAAGAATTCTATCCAGAGATCATTCTGATTTTATTTATTTATTTATTTATTTTTTTGCGGTACGCGGGCCTCTCACCGTTGTGGCCTCTCCTGCCGCGGAGCACAGGCTCCACGCGCAGGCCCAGCGGCCGTGGCTCACGGGCCCAGCTGCTCCGCGGCACGTGGGATCTTCCTGGACCAGGGCACGAACCCGTGTCCCCTGCATCGGCAGGCGGACTCTCAACCACTGCGCCACCAGGGAAGCCCTGATTTTATTTTAAAGTCAGAAAACTTTCAGACATCTAGAGAATTTAATTTCAAAAAATTACATTTTTACTCAGATTTTCAAGAACACACCTTTTGTACAACCTAAGATGGAGCTGTGTTTTTTAGACCATAGAAAAAAGGATTTTAAGAGATTTTACAAAATTATTGAACTCTATGCAGCATGTAACCCATTATTCCTCTAGTTAATTTCTACCCTCAAAATAAAAAATGTGCTTCCACCAAATAAGATATTCTACTCTATTTCTCTAGGGTTTCCCGCCCTTTGTCATTCATGTGTGTGTGTGTGTGTGTGTGTGTGTGTGTGTGTGTGTATGCGTGTGTGTGTGTGTAAGAAGCTTTTTCACTTCCCCTTTTCTCCATATTTGGAATCTGAAATATTTTTTAAAGTCCTTGTCTGCAAAGAATGTTGATGACTCAAGTTGTCTCCAGAAAATGATTAATCCATAAACCAAAAACTTAACAACTTCAAACCACTTTTGGATATTCTGTCTACTCACAGTGCACTGTCATCAAAACTATAGGTTTTCATCTTTTGAAGACTGAATTCAGGAGTTGAGAAACCCCTTGACTTCTCTTAATCATATCACATTAATTTTTAGAGCAAGGTGCTTTTATTCTTTTGGTCACTTAACAGATAATTAATGTTGGCAATTACGTTCACTATGCTGACAAATATGGCTTTTATAATTTTTCAATACCAAATGAGTTCTCCTGGATGAAATTTCAATTTGGTAATTGGATTGTGCAATCTTATGTGCACCAGTGAGTGAGGCACTGCAGCTTAAAAAAAACTGTGGGGCTATTAACAGGTTTCTATAAACATGCTTTCTAAAGCATTTGTTTACAGGGACTTCCCTGGTGGTCCAGGGGTTAAGACACTGCGCTTCCTGGTCGGGGAACTAAGATCCTGTATGACGCGCAGTGCAGCCAAAAAATTAAAAAAAGCAAAAAAAAAAACCACAACCCCAATAAATTATTTGTTACAAATGAGCTGTCGGATTTTTATTTTTTGACCCTTCCACCCATTTTGCTCCTGTACCCCTCCCTATCCTCTGCCTCTGGTAACCACCAATCTGTTCTCTGTATCCATGAGCTCAAATTTTTTGTTGATTTTTGTTTTTTTAGATTCCACATGTAAGTGAGATCATACTGTATATGTCTTTCTCTGATTTACTTCACTTAGCATAATGCTGTCAAGGTTAATTCATGTAGTCCCAAGTGGCAAGATTTCATTCCTTTTTAATAGCTAAATAATAATCCACTGTGTGTGTATGTATATGTATATATAACATTTTCTTTATCCATTCAGCCATCAGTGGACACTGAGGTTGTTTCCTTGTCTTGGCTACTTTAAATAATGCAATGAATGTGGGTTGCCTATATCTTTTTGAGTTAGTATTTTTGTTTCCTTCAGATAAATACCCAGAAGTAGAAGTGCTGGGTCATATGGTAGTTCTATTTTTAACTTTTTGAGGAACCTCCATATTGTCTTCCATACTGGCTGCATCAATTTACATTCCCACCAACAGTGTGTAGAAGTGTTCCCTTTTCCCTACATCCTGGCCAACACGTTGTTTCTTGTCTTTTAGATAATAGCCATTCTAATGGGTGTGAGGTGACATCTCACTATGGTTTAGGTTTGCATTTCCCTGATGATTAGTGATGTTGAACATCTTTTCATGTACCTATTGGTCATCTGTAAGTCTTTGGAAAAATGTCTATTCAGATCTTCTGCCCATGTTTTAATCAAATTTTTTGTTTGCTTGCCATTAAGTTGTATACGTTTTTATATATTTTGGATATTAACCCCTTATTAGATATATGATTTGCAAATATTTTCTCCCATTCAGTAGGTTGCATTTTCTTTGTTGATGGTTTCCTTTGCTGCGCACAAGCTTTTTAGTTTGATATAATCCCACTTATTTTCTTGCTGTTGTTGCCTTTCCTTTCGGTGTCAGATCCAAAAAATCATTGCCAAGACTGATGTCAAGAAGCTTAATGGACTTACCTTGTGGTGCAGTGGTTAAAAATCGCCTGCCAATGCAGGAGACACAGGTTCAAGCCCTGGTCCAGGAAGATCCCACATGCCGTGGAGCAACTAAGCCCCTGCGCCACAACTACTGAGCCTGCACTCTAGAGCCCGTGAGTCACAACTACTGAGCCCACGTGCCTAGAGCCCGTGCTCCGCAAGAAGAGAAGCCACCATGATGAGAAGCCCGCGCACCACAACGAAGAGTAGCCCCTGCTCACCGCAACTAGAGAAAGCCTGCGTGCAGCAACAAAGACCCAACGCAGCCAAAACTAAATAAATAAATTTTTTTTAAAAAGAAGCTTACTGTCTATGTTTCCTTCTAGAAGTTTTATGGTATCAGGTCTTACATTTAAGTCTTTAATTCATTTTGAGTTAATTTTTGTATATGGTGTAAGATAGTGATCCACTTTCATTCTTTTGCATGTGGCTATTCGATTTTCCCAACACTATTTAATAAAGTGCCAGATATTAATTGACGTGTTTTGTAAGGAGGAAGATCAGAAAATAAATAGAAAATTGTCCCTTCACACACATACATCTCTAAAAGTAGATAGTGATTGCCAGGGGCTGACGGGTGGGGGAATACGGAGTGACTGCTACTGTGTATGTGATTTCTTTTTTAGGGTGATGAAAATGTTCTAGAATTAGATAGTGGTGCTGGTTGCACGTGGTGAATATACTAAAAACCACGGAATTATATACTTTAAAAGGGTGAATTTTACGGTATGTGAATTATATCTCAGTTTAGAGAAGAAAGAAGGAAGTGACTTTGGGGAATTTCTTAGGATCTTACACATAGTGTTTTTTTTTTGTTGTTGTTGTTCGCGAGCCTCTCACTGCTGTGGCCTCTCCTGTTGCGGAGCACAGGCTCCGGACGTGCAGGCTCAGTGGCCATGGCTCACGGGCCCAGCCGCTCCACGGCATGTGGGATCTTCCCGGACCGGGGCACGAACCCGTGTCCCCTGCATTGGCAGGCGGACTCTCAACCACTGTGCCACCAGGGAAGCCCACACATAGTGTTTTTTTTTTTTTTTTTAACACATAGTGTTTTTAAGAATGATATACCAAAAGGTCACCATGTTCTTTTCTGAAAAGATATCTGCATCTTTGCATAAAGGGAGGATGAGTAATGTTTACAAACCCCAGGGCTTGTTTGGAAAACCTGCTGCTTACCTGCTGCTTTCATCTTTTTAGGGGTCGCTTATCCCTTTGTTTAAGATCTAAGAATACCTGGGCAAGAACTATGTTTCCAGCAAAGACTAACGGCGTTAAACTCATTGTGAAGTGGCTTCAACCTATATCATAGGAGTCCCAAGAAAGGAAACTTTCAGGGATTGGGAAACCCTACAGCAAAAGGCCTAAAAATTCCCCCAAAAGGCTCAGCCATAGGCCCTGCCCCTCCTTCTGTCTGTCTCTTCAGTGCTGTTGCTCAGCCCCAGCTGGGCCCAAGAGTGTCCAGACACATGAAGTTTTCCACTTCAGGAGTGAGTTTGAAGTAGTATTTGGACACTGCATTCAGTAGGAATAAAATGGCAGGTCCAGGAAACCCTTTGCTTTGTGGTGCTAAACTTTCCATCTCATTGTAATCAATAGAATAAGAGTATGTCTGGCCCAGAAAGTGGAGCTGCCCAGATTTTGGTATGTGCAGGTAATGCAAGGCCTCCTCTGTTCTCACAGCCTGAATTGACTTTCCTTCTCATCTTTGCCTCTCCCACCCCTCCCCATCCTTCAAGATGGGCTCAGGAGTTGAGTCCACCACCTCCCCTCCTTTACCTATAATGGTTAAGAAAGGACGTGGCCTCTGGGGACAGACTCCTGTTCAAATCTTGGCCCTGTATCCTGTAACTATGGGTGGGTCAAATTGTCTTTCTGAGCCTATTTCCTCCTATGTAATATGGCAACAGTATCACAGACTCTGGAGTTAGACAGCCTGAGTGTAAATCTCAGCTTTGCCATTTAATTATCATGGAGCCTCGAACATTTTTCTAAACTTTGTTTTGTTCTTCGGTTTCTTCTTCGTTAAAATGGGAATAATAGCACACACCTATCTCAAAGGGTTTGAAGAGGTCTAAAAAATCCTTATAAAGCACACAGAAGGGTATCTGGCTTATAGCAAAAGCTCAGATTTTGTTTTAATGCTTTTGCTATCATTTTCTTAGAACTATGTCCCACTCAAGAGATAGTGGGCCCCCAAAGCCATGTTTCAATCCTGGACAGTAAACCCCTAAGTCAAGGATGATTGGAGCAGAGAAGGACATCTGACTCAAGCTGGCTGGACCAATCAGATTCCTCTGCCTAAGGATCTTAGCAGACATGCGGCAACAGAGTTGGAAGCTGAGTCTTGTTAAGGGCAGGGCCTATCACAAGAGGCAAGCACCCCAGAATACTGCTGAGGTTCCTAGAGCTGCTCTGACGGCAGCCCATTAAGAAACCTGATGGTTTACTTTCTCCTTGTATCCAGTGAGATATCTCAGCTCTCTTCCAGTAATATCTCCTTCTTTGGTTAAGCTTTTGGTTACTTGTAAGAAAAAGAAGTTTCAAGTAATACAAATATGTGTACTTTTGTATTGTTAGTTATTACGTGTGTGTGTGTGTGTGTGTGTGTGTGTGTGTGTGTGTGTATATACCTAAAACTTCAATGGCGAAGCCCCGTATGATTTACTTCTAACTTAGGCAAAATGTATTTGGCAGTGGTGGGGAGGTGGGGGGCTAGTTTGAGAGTGGAGTCCCAGCTACATGCAGATATTCAGGAACTCAGGCCTCCCATCTTGTGGTTCTGCCATCCCCTTTAGGACAGTCATGGAGTCCACAGAATTCCGAGAATCTGTAAACTTGGATGGGAAAAATTTTACATCTCTATATTCTCTAGCTTTTACTTAGGCAGCAAATCACAGTAGTGTTAGGGGTACCCGTGACTGCCACCAAGACAACTCCCAGATATTTTCATGTTATATTACAGTCTTTACAGAATCTTGAAATAATGTTTACGCTCACCACCATTTCAAAGTTAAGACAGTTACTAGATCTAGTTATGTAATGCGTTAATAAAAAAGCACATATAGGACTTCCCTAGTGGTGCAGTGGTTAAGAATCTGCCTGCCAATGCAGGGGACACGGGTTCGAGCCCTGGTCCGGGAAGATCCCACATGCCACGGAGCAACTAAGCCTGTGCACCACGACTACTGAGCCTGTGCTCTAGAGCCCATGAGCCACAACTACTGAGCCCATGCGCCACAACTACTGAGCCCACGTGCCACAACTACTGAAGCCCGCGCGCCTAGAGCCTGTGCTCCGCAACAAGAGAAGCCACCGCAACGAGAAGCCTGCACACTGCATTGAAGAGTAGCCCCCGCTCGCCTCAACTAGAGAAAGCCCCTGCGCAGCAACAAAGACCCAATGCAGCCAAAAATAAATAAATAAATTTATTCTTTTTAAAAAAGCACATATATTATTGCATCACAATTTTTAAGAATTCCAATACTTATATTTCAATATGATTTGTTTTCTTTATAATCCTATTTTAGGCATTTAAAACATTAGTCTGGAATTCCACGAAATACCTGACCAGTACTCCTCAGAAGTACCTGTCAAAGTTATGAAAACCAAGAAAGATTGAGACATTGTTACAGACCAAAGGAGGCTGAGGAGACATAACAACTAGAGACAATGTGGTATCCTGGATTAGATGCTGGGACAGAAAAGGGATATTAATGGAAAAACTGGTGAAATCTGAATAAAGTCCAGAGTTGACTTAATAATACTTTACTAATGTTGGTTTTGGCAAATGTACCAGAGTAATGTAAGATGATAACCTTAGAGGAAACTAGAACTGAGTGGAGAGTATATGGAAATTCTACTATTGCAATGGACTGAATGTTTATGTCCTCCAAAATTCATATGTTGAAATCCTAACCTCCAAGGTGATGGTGTTAGGAGGTAGGTTATTTGGGAGGTGATTAGCGCCTCCCATGAATGGGATTAGCGCCCTCATAAAAGAGGTCCCAGAGAGACCCCTCACCCCATCTGCCATGTGAGGTTACAGTAAGAAAATGGCCGTCTATGAGGAAGTGGGCCCTCACCAGACACTGAGCCTGCTGGTGCCTTGATCTTGGACTTCCCAGCCTCCAGAACTGTGAGAAATAAATTTCTGTTGTTTATAAGCCACCCAGTCTATGATATTTGGTTTTAGCAGCCCAAGTGGACTAGGACGCTATCTTTGCAACTTCTCTGTAAGTCTAAAATTATTCCAAAGCAAAAAGTTAAAAAAAAAAAAAAGATTCTGAGAAGGGATGCAGGCATCCATGGCGCAAAATGGTTAGGAATGCCTGCCGGGAAGTTCAGATGCTATTGCACAAGAGCAGGGAAAGCACCAGGATCATCAAGTGGGAAGCTTTAGCGGGTCAGGCCTGGCAGCAGGAACATCTCCTCTGCCCACATTCAGTCAGGTGGCCCCTCCTGACACAAGGGGTTTGGGAAATGACAGTAACCTCTGGGCTGGGCAGAAACCACTCATTTTGGAAGGGCGCGTGACTCAGCTAGCCATCTGCCACTTGAGTTTCGAGCAGTGGAGTCACATACTTCCTGTCTATCAGTCAAGATTCTAATAGGAAACAGATGTCACACTCAGCTTAAGAGATTCAAGGAGGGTTCATTTACAAAGTGAAAAAGTTCAAGGTTGAGGGTGGGGCTCACGCAGGACTAGGGCCAACAGAACCCAGGCCAGCAGAAGTCCCAAAGCATTTAAATCTTCTTGAGGACAGGAATAAGTTCACCATGGCAATAGCATAGTAAGGAGTCCTTAATGGATCCTCAACAAAGAGTTTTAACTAAATTGCAATAAAATGGAATTTAAGAGCTGGGAAATAGATATGGAATGGGCTCCAAGATATATTGTGGGAATTTAAAAAAAAAAATTTATTTATTTATATTTATTTTTGGCTGCGTTGGGTCCTCGTTGCTGTGCGCGGACTTTCTCTAGTTGCAGCGAGTGGGGGCTGCTTTTCGTTGCGGTGAGTGGGCCTTTCACTGAGGTGGCTTCTCTTGCTGCGGAGCACGGGCTCTAGGAGCGTGGGCTTCAGTAGTTGTGGCTCACGCACTCAGTAATAGTAGCTCGCGGGCTCTAGAGCGCAGACTCAGTAGTTGTGGTGCACGGGCTTAGTTGCTCTGTGGCACGTGGGATCTTCCCAGACCAGGGCTCGAACCTGTGTGCCCTGCATTGGCAGCCAGATTCTTAACCACTGTGCCACCAGGGAAGTCCCTATTGTGGGAATTTTTAACTGATAGCTGTGTACTTATAAAATTGAAAGATAAAAAAGTAAAAAAAAAAAAAAGCTGGGAAATATAAAGCAAGGCTGACCTTGAGCAAAAAAAGTTAAAGAATCACTTCTTTGAGTGCAAAGAATTGAGTCAGACAGAACTGCTTTTGAGTACTGCCTTTGCCACTTCTTAGTGAAGTAGCGCTTGTTTTTGTAAATATTAAATATCAATTTAATCAATATCAATTTAATCAATAAAAATATCAATACATTCCTAAATTGTGTTCCCTAGCTCTCCACCTCTGGCCTGAGTCTAGAAGTTTACTGCCTCAGAGCAAGAAAAAGCGGTCCCTTGCTCTCGTTTGCAGGACACTCAGCTGGTGGAAGTAGATATAACATAGACCTCCCATGATAGCTAAAACAAAATATTCTTTTTTTTTTTTTAATTTTTTGGCCACACCTTGCAGCACATGGGATCTTAGTTCCCGGACCAGGGACCAAACCCATACCCCCTGCAGAAGAAGCACGGAGTCTTAACCACTGGACTGCCAGGGAAGTCCCTGAAACAAGATATCCTTACCTGCTCCTAAGACTTTGCCATGGGGCTGGAGTGGAGAGGGAGAGAGTATTGCCAGCCCCTTTTAGCCCTGATGGGGAGAAAGGGAAGCGAGGGAAGAGGAGGGCATGGATAGTCACATGGGTCTTGATTTCGTCTCTTCAGACTTTGGGTCTGGAGAGACTGGGGGTATCAGATGCCTGGAGCACGCGCTGACGTAGGGAGATGCCCTTGCTCAGTTTGAGGACTCAGAGGGCTGCCCCCTCGCTAACCTAACAGTTCAGCCCCACCAGGCAAGAGAGAAGTCTTGAGGTTTAGCTTTCCTTGGGATATGATTGAGGTCCAGAATTTCCCCATCCCTTAGACCTTCCTCAAAGTCAGAAGATTGCTGAGTTGGGTGCCAGCAGGTCTTTCATGGGTAAGGCACCTAGCAGATATTAGTACTGAGTATGTCGGCCATGAGGACTCAGACAAAACTTTGAAAAGGTCTGTACAACCTTCTCCATGCTTAAAGATCTTGGAACAGAACACATGATACCTTCCTGTCTCCATCCCCACCCACACCCCATCTGGGATGATTTCCACCTGGGCCTTCTCAGAAGCAGAGAGTTGGGCCAAATGACCTCTTGAGGTTTCCTTCTGCTTTTGCTGATTCAGAAAAGGTACTGAATTATTTACTCTTTTATATCCTACAACCACATTTTTCTAGTCACTTCTCTGACCTTGCTATTTACACAATTTCCTTTGCCTCGCTTGCACTTTCTAAAAAGGAAGGTCAGAACATGCGTTTCCTAATTTTAAACTCATCTTGGCAGCATACACTAAATTCTAGGTCATTAAAGGTGTTTCTTTTGCCCTCTTGCATTTCACTGAATGGAGCCGTTGTATAAACCTGGTATGGGAGGGTCTCAGAAATTCAAGTGAAAACCACCATCATCCCCCCGACAGGATTCACTGCAAGACTGAGGCTGCAGTAATTGTAACGGTCCCATGTGGGGCAGGAGTGTGGTGCTCTTGAGGCGCTAGAAGATATTCAGTTTGCCTGGTGGGATACATGGTTTGGAAGCTTCCATGAAAGGCTATGGAGGAGACTGGCCAGATATTCACCAAACCCTCTTTCTTTTTTTCTCCTGGCCATTCGAGGAGATTACGTTCCCCAGACCCCATCATATAGGAGTGGCTGTGTGACTAAATTCAATGAGCTATGAGTGAAAATGATGTGCACATGTCTGCCCCTGAAATACCTCTTATGTATTAGTTTCCTACTACTTCTGTTACAAATTACCACAAACTTAGTCACTTAAAACAACACAACCTTATTCTCTTATTTCTAGAGGCCATTAGTCCCAAATCAGTTTTACTAGCTAAAGTCAGGGTGTTAGCAGGACTGTTTTTTTCTGGAGGCTCTGGTGGGGAATCCATTTCCTTGCCATTTGTAGCTTCTGGAGGCCACCTGCTACATTTCTTGCCTCCTGACTCCTTCCTTTACATCACTCCAACCTCTCTGATCTTCACATCTACTTACTTCTTCCTCCTTTGACCTTCTTGCCTCCCTCTAATATGAGGACACTAGAGGTTACATTTAGGGCCCACCCAGACAATCAGGATAATTTCCCCAGTTTAAGACCCTTATCACATCTGCCTTTTGCAATATAAGATAACATTCACAGATTCTAGAGATTAGGGTGTGGGCAGCCTTGGGGGCCATTACTCAGCCTACCACAGTGCTCCTACACACTTTGTCTCTCTTTCCACATCTTCCAGCTGAATGCAGAGAATGATAAAGCCCGGAGAGATGAGAGAACCACACAATAGAAGGAGGATGGGTTGCTGAATGACGGGGTAGACAGAGTTTCCCTGCGGATCACGCTGGATGAACTGTGAAATAAGGGAGAAAAATCTTTTATTGTGTTAAATTACTGTGGTTGACTTGGATTATCGGTCCCAGTGCTTCCACCCTCCCTGGGTCCACACTTTTGCTGCGGCCCTTTGTACTTCCTGGCCCCTTGATGTTAGGCTTGACCACGGGACTTGCTTTGGCCCATAACATGTGAGTGGGAGTGACTTGACAGTGTGCCTAGGCTTTTAGACATTGCTTGTGCTTCCACTTGCACGCATTTGTCTCTGCCACTGCCGTGAGCTCATCCACGTCAGCCAAACTCCAGTTGACCCACAAATCTGTGTTCATAATGAATAACTGTTGTTTTAAGGCAAGAGATTTTAGAGTGGTTTACTACACAGCAATGACTAACGTAATCACAGAGATTTTAATTTGTTTATTACAGAAGGTAGACTAAAACAGGGGCTGGGTGAGGGAGCGGGAAGAATAGAATGCTGTGGCCAGAAAGTGGGGAGTTGGAATCTATTGTTCCAGTTGGGTAGCAGTTCCCGGGGTGTGACCATGGAAGGGAGTGGCTAAAACTAAATGGAGGCAAAGGTCACTGGAGACCAGCAGATCAAAGATAATGACAGTACTCAAGTTGGAGGGGAAGGCTCCAAGGCAAGTGCATAAGCCACCACTGAGTAAGGGGACCTTGTCTTGAGACTGGAAAGCTAAACACCAGGTGATTCTGGGAAAAAGAAAATTGGGAATTGCTAGAATGACCCTGTCAATAGTAACTGGGAGTGGGAGACCTCCTCCTAACTCCTTTTGTATGGAAACAAAGGAAGGTGAGGTAGTAACTGGGAGGTGAGATCTTGGAAAGATAAGCTGTCCTTTAACACAGTTGTCTGATTCAGTCCCCCAGCAGAAGGAGAAAGTCAACAGGGATGGGAAGGCTTCATTAAACCGTACGTGTTGTGAGATTATATTAACGCTTCTGCTGAGTGGACCAAAGAACTGTAGCACTGGCTGTGTACCTCAATAAGGCCCAAATTAAATGCAAGTGCAAAAGTGTCTTCCACTAGCACATTTATATGATAATTGCTTTTCTATCAACTGGCTCATTATTTCATAAATTTTATTTTATTTTATTTTTTAAATATTTATTTAAAAAATAAATATTTATTTTGGCTGCACTGGGTCTTAGCTGCGGCATGCGGAATCTTCATTGTGGCACGCGGGATCTTTTAGTTGGGCAAGCGGACTTCTTCTTAGTGGCGGCACGCATGCAGGATCTAGTTCCCCGACCAGGGAGCGAACCCAGTCCCCCTGCATTGGTAGCGCGGAGTCTTACCCACTGGACCACCAGGGAAGTTCCTGTTTCATAAATTTTAAGCGAACAAGAAATAGTATGAGAGTATTCTGCATGTCCTTTGTAGAAATTAAGTTTGCTGATAAGACAGTCTTAGGATAAATGGGCCTGCTGTTGGGGTGCTCCTGAAAAAGATCTGGAAGTACTCAAAAACTTACTTCTTTCTGCAGCTCTAAAGACACCCTAAAGATACCAAGTTCATTTTCTAGTAAAGTTGCCCAAAGCTGCCCTCAGAAACAGACTACAGCTTCCTGTCCCCAATACAGGTGACACTGCATGGCACATTTCTAAATTCAAGTAATTTACATGGTGTGGTAGACAGAATAATGGCCCCTAAACAGATCCATGTTCTAATCCCTGGAACCTGTGTGTATGTTACTACATGGCAAAGGGGAATTAAGTTTGCAGATAGAATTAAGTTTGCTAATCAGTTGACCTTGAGATGGGAAGATTATTCTGGGTTATATTGGGTGGGCCCAATATAATCCCAAGTGTCCTTATAAGTGGGAGAGAGAGGTAGAAGAGGGGAACCAGAGAGATGGCAGCCTGAGAAAGACTTGGCCCAACAGAGCTGTCTTTGAAGACAGAAGAAGTGGACCATGACCCAAGGAATGTGTCCGGTTTCTAGAAGCTGGAAAGGGCAAGGAAACAGATTCTCCCCTAGAGCCTCCAGAAGGAAAGCAGCCGTACTGACACCTAAAGTTTAGTCCCATGAGACTCTTTTTCATTTCTGATCTTCAAAACTTTAAGATAATAAATTTGTGTTGTTTTAAACCACTAAGATTTGTGGTGATTTGGTACAGCAATAGGAAACTAATAAACATGGCATTCCTCAATTCTGTGAGCTATTCCAGGATTTTTCCAACAAGTCCTCCTTTTTACTTAAGCTGGTTTGAGTTGGGTTTCAGTTCCCTGAAACCCAGTGTACAAGGTTACCTCATGATAAAACTGTTCTTCTCCCTAGGGACAGAAAATAGATCTCCAGAAATAAAATACATACATTAAACCTGAAAGAATCATGACTAGATTGCTTCCGCATGATGATTGGATATGAAAAATGGAAAGCATTTTAAAAAGTGTAATAAATTAGCATTTGAGGAGTAAATTTATTTCACTGAATGGAAATGTAAATTAAGAAGCCACATGTTATCATTTATTTCTGATTTCTTCCTTGATCCATGAGTTACTTAGAAGGGTGTTGCTTGGTTTCCAAATATTTGGGCATTTTTCAGATTTTTTTGTCATTGACTTCTTTTTATTAAGACTCCATTTGGCTAGTAAACTCTCTCTCTTTTGCCCTTACTAGCTTTTAAAAAACATATATATTTATTTATTTATTTGGTTGCATGGGGTCTTAGTTGCAGCAGGTGGGCTCCTTAGTTGCAGCACACAGCTTCCTTAGTTGTGGCATGTGAACCCTGAGTTGCAGCATGCATGTGGGATCTAGTTCCCTGACCAGGGATCGAACCTGGACCCCTGTATTGGGAGCGCGGAGTCTTATCCACTGTGCCACCAGAGAAGTCCTGTCATTGACTTCTAATTTCATTTTATTTGGTCATAAAACATACTTTGTATTATTGAATTTTTTAAATATATTGAGACCTGTTTTATGACCCAGAATATTGTCTATTTTGATAAATATTCTGTGTGTCCTTAAGTAAGAATGTGTATTCTGCTTTGGCTAGGTAGAGTATTCTGTAAGTGTCAATTAGGTTACATTTGTTGATAGTTTGTTCAAGTCTTCCATAGCCTTCCTAACTTTTTTTCTACTTGTTTTAGCAATTATTGAGATGTTGAAGACTCTGACTATAATTGTGGAATTTGTCTATATCTCATTCCAATTCTATCCATTTTTGCTTCATGTATTTTGAAACTCTGTTACTAAGTGCATAAACAGTTAAGATTATCCTTTGAGGAACTGGTCTCTTTTCCATTGTGATATGAACCTTTTTATACTTGTTAATATTCTTTGCTCTGCAATCTACTTTGTCTGATATTGATGTAGCCCCTGCAGCTTTCCTTTGACTAGTGTTAGCTTGGTATATATTTTTCCATTATTTTAACTTATTTGTATCTTTATATTTGAAGTGGGTTTTTTTTGTAGGCAGTATGTAGTTGGGGCTTGCTTTGTACCCAATCTGATAATCTCTTCCTTTTCATTAAGGTGTTTAGGCCATTTATATATAATGTTAACTATTGATATGGGATATGGCTGTATTTAAATCAATCATCTTGCTATTTGTTTTCTTTTTTTAAAAGAATTTTATTTATTTTGGTTGTGTTGGGTCTTCATTGGTGTGCACAGGCTTTCTCTAGTTGCGGCGAGTGGGGGTTACTCTTTGTTGTGGTGCGTGGGCTTCTCATTGTGGTGGCTTCTCTTGTTGAAGAGCATGGGCCCTAGGCACACAGGCTTCAGTACTTGCAGCATGTGCACTCAGGGGTTGTGGCACGTGGGCTCTGGGGCTCACGGGCTTCAGTAGTTGTGGCACACGGGCTCAGCAGTTGTGGCTCGTGGCCTGTAGAGCGCAGGCTCAGTAGTTGTGGTACACGGGTTTAGTTGCTCTGTGACATCTGGTATCTTCCTGGACCAGGGATTGAACCCGTGTCCCCTGCATTGGCAGGCGGATTCTTAACCACTGCACCATCAGGGAAGTCTGCTATTTGTTTTCTCTTTGTCTTATCTGTTCTCTTTTTCCTTTTCCCTCTTTTTCTGCCTCCTTTAGATCAATTCACTATTTTTACGATTCCATCTTATCACTTTTATTGACTTATTAGCTATTAGCTATTAGCCTTTGCTTTGTTTTTGTTAAGATTGCTTTAGTGTTTATAATATACATCTTTAACATCAGTCTGACTTGAAGCTGTATTATACCATTTCACATTTAGTGTAAGAACCTTACAGCAGGGACTCCCCTACTGGTTCAGTGGTTAAGAATCCGTCTGCCAATGCAGGGAGCATGGGTTTGAGTCCTGGTCCGGGAAGATCCCACATGCTGTGGAGCACCTAAACCCCATGCCACAATTACTGAGCCTGCACTCTAGAGCCCACGAGCCACAACTACTGAGCCTGCGTGCCACAACTACTGAAGCCCGCACACCTAGAGCCCGTGCTCTGCAACAAGAGAAACCACCACAGTGAGAAGGCTGCGCACCGCAACAAAGAGTAGCCCCTGCTTGTTGCAACTAGAGAAAGCCCATACGCAGCAACGAAGACCCAATGCAGCTGAAAATCAATCAATCAATAAATAGAACCTTACAGCAGTATATCTTTTTTTTTTTTTTGCGGTACACAGGCCTCTCACTGTTGTGGCCTCTCCCGTTGCGGAGCACAGGCTCTGGACACACAGGCTCAGCGGCCATGGCTCACGGGCCCAGCCGCTCCACGGCATGTGGGATCTTCCCGGACCGGGGCACAAACCCATGTCCCCTGCATCGGCAGGCGGACTCTCAACCACTGCGCCACCAGGGAAGCCCACAGCAGTATATCTTAATTTCCCTCCTTCCATCCTTTGTTGTTATACATTTTATTTCTGTATTTGTTATAAACTCCATAATATATTATTATATACATTATTTTTAATACATTTTGTTTAAAGCAAAAATAATAAACATTGCTTATTAAAAATGAGTGATTTTTAAAATATTTACCCACATATTTACCATTTTCAGTACACTTAACTTCCCTGTGTGGGTACAGATATCCATCTGGTACAATTTTTCTTCTCCCTGAAGAACATTTTATAACAACTCTGGTAATACTGGTCTTCTGATGAATTATTTCAGCTTTTGTATGTACGAAAAATTCTTTATTTCACCTTTGTTATTTATTTATTTATTTCTGGCTGTGTTGGGTCTTTGTTTCTGTGTGAGAGCTTTCTCTAGTTGTGGCGAGCGGGGGCCACTCTTCATCGCGGTGCGCCGACCTCTCACTATCGCAGCCTCTCTTGTTGCAGAGTACAAGCTCCAGATGCGCAGGCTCAGTAGCTATGGCTCACAGCGCGGCATGTGGGATCTTCCTAGACCAGGGCTCGACCCCGTGTCCCCTGCATTGGCAGGCAGACTCTCAACCACTGCGCCACCAGGGAAGCAGGTCCACGTCTGGTGGTGTGTTTTGGGGTGTCTGTGATCTTATTATGATTTTAGGCAGCCCCTCTGCTAATGGGTGGGGTTGTGTTCCTGTCTTGCTAGTTGTTTGGCATAGGGTGTCCAGCACTGGAGCTTGCTGGCCGTTGAGTGGAGCTGGGTCTTAGCGTTGAGATGGAGATCTCTGGGCGAGCCTTTGCCAAGTGATATTACGTGGGGCCTGGAGGTCTCTGGTGGTCCAATGTCCTGAACTCGGTTCTCCTACCTCAGAGGCTCAGGCCTGACACCTGGCCAGAGCACCAAGACCCTGTCAGCCATACGGCTCAGAAGAAAAGGGAGGAAAAAAAAGAAAGAAAGAAAAAAACTCTTTCTGGGGGCCTGCGGCCCGTCCCCGTGCCTCTGGGCCCAGCTCCCTCCGCTGTCTCTGCCACGGCTATAGCCGAGGCCGGTGCCACCCACTTTCGGTTTCTAGACTGCTTTTTTAAGAGCAGTTTTAGGATCATAGCAAAATTGAGTGGCAGGTACAGAGATTTCCCATATGTCCCCTGTCCCCACACATGAATAGTCTTCCCCATTATCAACATCTCCCACCAGAGTGGTACATTTGGTACAGTTGATGAACTTACACTGACTCATCTTTATCCCCTAGGGTCCATAGTTTACACTAGGCTTTATTCTTGGTGTTGTACATTCTATGGGTCTGGACAATGTATAATGACAGGTATCTACCACAGTATCACATAGAGTAGTTTCACTGCCCTAAAAGTCCTCTGTACTCCACCTTTTTAGCTTTCCCTGCTATCCTGAACTCTGGCAACTACTGATCTCTTTACTAGCTCCATAGTTTTGCCTTTTCCAGAACGTCATATAGTTGGAATCACACAGTATGTAGCCTTTTCAGATTGGCTTCTTTCACTTAGTAATATACATTTAAGGTTCTTCCATGTCTTTTCACGGCTTGAGAGATTACTTCTTTTTAGCATTGAATAATATTCCATTGTCTGGATGACCACAGTTTATTTATCCATTTACATACTGAAGAACATCTTGGTTGCTCCCAGGTTTTGGCAATTATGAATAAAGCTGCTATAAATATCTGTGTGTAGGTTTTTGTGTGAACATGAGTTTTCAACTCCTCTGGGTAAAAACCAGGACACATGGCTTCTGGATCGTATGGTAAGAGTATGTTTAGTTCTTTTTTAAAAAAGCTGCCAAGCTGTTTCCAAAGTGGGTGGACCATTTTGCATTCTCATCAGCAATGAATGAGAGTTCCTGTTGCTCTACATCCTCACCAGCCTGTGGTGCTGTCAGTGTTCTGGATTTTGGCCGTTCTAATAGGTGTGTAGTGGTACCTTATTGTTTTAATTCACATTTTCCTGATGACGTATGATATGGAACATCTTTTCGTATACTTATTTGCCATCTGTCTATCTTCTTTGGTAAGTTATCTGTTAAGGTTTTCGGCCCATTTCTTGATCAGGTTGTTTGTTTTCTTATTGTTGAGTTTTTAAGAGTTCTTCATGTATTTCAGGACTTCCCTGGTGGCACAGTGGTTAAGAATCTGCCTGCAGGCTTCCCTGGTGGCGGTGGTTGGGAGTCCGCCTGCCGATGCAGGGGACACGGGTTCGTGTCCCGGTCCGGGAGGATCCCACATGCCACGGAGCGGCTGGGCCCGTGAGCCATGGCCGCTGAGCCTGCGCGTCCGGAGCCTGTGCTCCACAGCAGAAGAGGCCACAGCAGTGAGAGGCCCGCGTACCGCAAAAAAAAAAAAAAAGAATCTGCCTGCCAATTCAAGGGCCATGGGTTCAAGCCCTGGTCCAGGAAGATCCCGCATGCCGCGGAGCACCTAAGCCTGTGGGCCACAACTACTGAAGCCCATGCACCTAGAGCCCACGCTCCGCAACAAGAGAAGCCACCACGATGAGAAGCCCACACACCACAACGAAGAGTAGCCCCCACTCGCCACAGCTAGAGAAAGCCTGTACAGCAATGAAGACCCAACACAGCCAAAAATAAAATCAATTAAATAAATAAATTTATTTATAAAAAAGGAGTTCTTGGTATATTTCAGATAACAGTCCTTTAACAGATACGTCTTTTGCAAATATTTTCTCCCAGTCTATGGCTTGTTTTTTTCATTTTCTTGACAGTATCTTTCAAAGAGCAGAAAAGTTTAATTTTAATTAAGTTCAGTTTATCAATTTTTTCTTTCACGGATCAGGCCTTTGGTGTTGTATCTAAAAAGTCATCAGCAAACCCAAGGTCATTTGGATTTTCTTCTATGTTATCCTTTATGAGTTTTATACTTTTCCATTCTACATTTAGGTCTATGATCCATTTTGAGTTTTTGTGTGTGTGCGTGAGAAGGGTTAAGGTCTGTGTCTAGATTAACTTTTTTGCATGTGAATGTCTAGTTGTTCCAGCAACATTTGTTGAAAACTCAAATGCTTTTAAATGATATATATATGTGTACAATATAAATGTCAGCTCCATGGATGTTCCCAAGCCCTTTGAAATTCAGATAACATTTGGTTCAAATACCCAATCCCAGTGTCTCTGAGGATACTCTGGGGCTTAGTCTCCTCTTGGTGTCCTCTGGTTGAGGTCTTCCTTCCAGCAACATTAGAGCCCTTCTACTCAGTGTTTCTTCTTGCTTTTCCCCACCTTGTCCCTGGAGACTGCCCCAATCTCTTCTCCCTGAAGCATCGCTCATCCACAGTATATGTAAGCATATATTATCAAAGGAAGAGAGCCATGGAGTAGATGATGTTCTAGGGCCGAATGACCTAAACAGGATTTTAACATTTCTGAACTTAAAAATCCCTGGTCCAAAAAAAAAAAAAAAAAAAGTCCCTGGTCCATTCTTTCTTATGGAGAAATCACCCTGTACCTGTTCCATCCACGTTGTGCTGGGTCCCTGTTGGGGTCACTGCTGGCCCATATGACATCTTCGTGCACATTTAGAAAAAGGCAGCCCTTCTTCAGAAGGCTTTGCAATATGCAGCTTGACAGCAGAAAGTGGGTCAGATTTCAGCCTTAGCTTCCCCCTCATCTTGCTTTAGCCCCCATCCTTCCCTAACCTACTGGTCCTCAATCCCCCAGATTCTCATTCATTTCTTTTTTTTTTTTTGCGGTACGTGGGCCTCTCACTGTTGTGGCCTCTCTCGTTGCGGAGCACAGGCTCCGGATGCGCAGGCCCAGCGGCCATGGCTCATGGGCCCAGCCGCTCTGTGGCATGTGGGATCCTCCCGGACCGGGGCACGAACCCGTGTCCCCTGCATCGGCAGGCGGACTCTCAACCACTGCACCACCAGGGAAGCCCATCATTCATTTCTTGTAGAGCAGTTTAGCTCTTTCTTTACTGGCTCCAGGCCATCCAAGTTATTCCCAAAGGTTTCATCTTCATAATTAATTTTAAAATGTGCTCTTCAACTTTAATAATTATAACTCTGAAAGGAACACTGGGGTGTTGAAAATTTTTTTCCCTCACTACATGCACATCATGATGATGGTGATAGTGATGGTGATGATGAAGATAATGACAACAGCCCTTAAGTCAATATGCTTAAGTTATTACATGAGGAGAAAAATGGTCTTCTGCAGGAAAATCAAAGGTCCTTTCTTTGACATGTAAGAGATTGTATATTATACCCCTGTTTGCCACAGAATAGAAACCAGAGTCTCTAAAGTGCTTTAAGCTCTCAAAATTAAAAATGCTGAACTCTGCAGATGCATTCTGTAAATGTATAAGTATGGCAGAAAGCCAGAAAGTTCCTGGAAGACAACAGGATGTCAGCCCAGCTTTATGAAGCATATGCATTGTCATCATATTCTTTGTTTTTTTCTATATTTTCAAGTTGTCATAGTTTTCTTTTTTTTTAAATAATGCATTACTGTCTTTTTAAAATATTTGTTTATTTATTTATTTTTTGGCTGCGTTGGGTCTTCATTGCTGCACACGGCCTTTCTCTAGTTGCAGAGAGCGGGGACTACTCTTTGTTGTGGTGTGCAGGCTTCTCATTGTGGTAGCTTCTCTTGTTGTGGAGCATGGCTCTAGGCGCACGGGTTTCAGTAGTTGTGGCCTGCGGGCTTCAGTAGTTTTGGCCCACGGTCTTAGTTACTCCGTGGCATGTGGGATCTTCCTGGACGAGGGCTCGAACCTGTGTCCCCTGTATTGATAGGCAGATTTTTAACCACTGCACCACCAGGGAAGCCCTGTATCACATTCTTTAACAGACCAGGAGGAAGCAGAGGCATGGGCCACATCTTTGACATAATGTATTTCTGCAATTCTAAGGTACACCAACAGCATTTGAGAGAAACAAAAAAGGCAGTGCATTAAATGTTCACACTAGCAATAGGCTACATCCATCCTGATTTCGGAATTTTAAAGTGAGAACAGTAAAACTGTATCTTAGAAGTAAGGAGTATTGTACTTTCTGTTTAGGTCTTCTACAGCACATTATTCTATATCCTGAAGAAAAAGTTATTTCAATAATAGTGTTGCTAAATACATGCAAAATTGGCTTTCAAATAGAAACGATAGAATCAGTACATTCAAAACTAGGCATAAGGTTAATTGAATAGTCTTTTTCTGGACTCAAACTACGGAATATAAAGATTTGGTAAGGCTATGAATAGTAGAGACCAACTTCTCTAAGCCTAGTTTTCTCATCTACAAAACGGGTAAATTAAAGTACCACCATCGTAAGACTGGTGTGAAGACTGAATGAAATAATACATGTAAAGTGCTTAGCATAGTGCCTGGAACACAATACTGTCTCCTGCTCTGAAGAAATTCAGAAGAAACTGCAAAGAGGGGGCTGGGGGATTACTTATTCCCGGTACTATTCAATCCAATCCAACAAATATTTCATGACCACCTACTGTATGCTAAGAATTGGGCTGAGAAGTGCGTTAGGAAGAAATAAAGAAGAGTGTTGTGCCCATCTCATCTTAGGAGATGAGAAATATTGAGTACATTTAATTTTATTAACTGAACTTTGTATTTAAATATTGACCGCTGTACTTAAGTTATCAAATATTATTAAACTTTAGGTATTAAGCACATTATGTTGCTCTAAATATACATAATTAATTTAATGTATACTGTTTTATATATATGACTTCGGGATAATTTTGTATTTGTCATTAATACTAACCAAAGAATATTTTATTTTTAAGTGGTACTCACCCTTGCTTCTGCAAGAAAATTAAAATAAATGAGCCAATTGGAGTAGAGCTCTCACCTCTAATTACTGGGCCTTAGGAGTAAATGAATGAAAAACTACCCCTTAGTTCTGAAATAGCAAACTTGGAGATGTACTAGGACATGGCAGGTCCTTGTTCCTGACGATAAGGGTGAATGGCCTTGAAGGACATTTGAAGATTAGATGTTATCTTAAGTGTGTGTACTAGTCAGTTTCCAAGACGGCCCCCAGTGATCCTTGCCTCTGATAACAGCTGCCCCAGTCAAAATCTGATTGCTTTCTCATGGAAGACCCCAAGCAAGAATTTCCTGGCCAAGCCCTTTCCAAATTCCTGACCCATACGTGATTGCAGTTGTTTGAGGTCACTACATTTTAGGATAATTTATTACCGAAACAGTACATATTGAGGTAAGGTTAAGTCATTGAAGGTTACTAAATAGAGAAGTAAATGGTCAGACTTGCATCTTAGAAATAATTCTGCCTGCAAGGTGGAAGTTGGATGAAGGAGGTGGATGCTGGGAAACTAAAGGCAGGACACTAGTGAGGGAGCGATCATACCATCCAAGGATGAGGTGGTAGGGACTGAAACTGCATGGCAATCAAGCTGGAGGTTAGAGACACAGATTGTTAACCAAAACGTCAGAAGCAGAGACCTGACTGAAATAAAAAGTGTTTATCTGTGGTTTGTTAGGACTGCATCTGGGGAGACACAGATTCTAGAAGCACTTGAATTGTGTTTGGCTGTACAACAAAGTGCGGAAGGCTTACAAAGGCAAAAACTGCAAGGTTACAGCCAGTTAAATGAGTTTTTATCGAGAACTGTAATTTGGAGCTGGCAAGAAGTAAGGGTGCTTATTAAGTAAGGATTGGATAGGGTCTGAGATCGTCGCACAGTTATAAGGGGAGACCCTGAGACCATAACGTTGCAGCTGGCAGGTGTTGCTCTGAAGACAGCTGGTGGTGTCCTTGGGTCTGCTATAGTTCAGTAAAGTTCAGGTTCTCAGTGGTGCAGAGACTGTCTGAGATCAGATCCTCAATGGCTCCCCAACTCCATTTTTGTATGCCTGAACTGCGATTACTCCATTATAATTTCTACTTGTCATCAGGATCAAGCAGTGTTTATAAAAGATAGAACTGCCTCCATCAAGTGACTGATCGCCTGTGGCAGGAAAGGTAGAGACTAAAATGGTTTCTGTGTTGTTTCTTTTCTTCTAGAATCTTGCCATATTTATAGATTCCCCAGCTACTTGCTGAAGAAAGAGTCAGTCTCATGCTACTTCTCCATCTCAGCTCAGAAATCTCCCTTTGAAGGTCTCACTCTTTTATCCAAGATAAATGTATTTACCTCGTTGCACTTCGTGGATTTATAATAAGTACTAGCTATAAATATCTTCCCATAACTCGGGGGGTATGTGGGTGTTTTCCTTAAACTAAGTGTTCTTTAAAATATTTCGTTCTTCAAGATTTTTCTCACATCAGCGGTTTTCTATTTATTTGAAGAAACCCTAAAAATGCAGTCTGCATTTCATATGTTCTTTTAAGCTACTTAAACAATATTTTTAAGACATCAGTGATGTAATCTGGTTTTAAGAGCCAAATGACTTACTTTAAATTAAAACTTAAACATATGCCCATTAAGAAATTAGCCAAGAAAAAACAGTAACATTAATCTCCTAAGGTTTTGTTTTTTAAAAAAGGTTTTCTTTTTAACTTTGCAGAAATCTTTTGGGAATAACTAGTTTTTACTTTGAAGAAACATTTATCAGAAGTTTAGCAATTCTTTCTATTTTAACTCAGGCTCTCCCCTTGGAACCAATGCATGCCTCTGGACCCGTTATGGCTTTGACTCTAAGCAAGGCTCTCCTGGGGACTTCCCTGGTGGTCCAGTGGGTAAGACTCTGCACTCCCAATGCAGGAGGCTCAGGTTCGATCCCTGGTCGGGGAACTAGATCCCACATGCATGCTACAACTAAGAGTTTGCATGCCCCAACTAAGAAGCCTGTGTGTTGCAACTATGAGCCTGTATGTCACAACTAAAAGATCCCGCATGCCACAACTAAAGATCCCAAGTGCCACAACTAAGAGCTGGTGTAGCCAAAATAAATAAATATTAAAAATAAAATAAAATAAACAAGGCTCTCCTTCTTTGCTCAGGCAGTACTGTGAGGGATTTCCCAGCTACCTGTGTGAACCTAAGAAACTATAACTCTTCCCTTTAAAAATCCCTGTGTTTGGGGCTTCCTTGGTGGCGCAGTGGTTAAGAATCCACCTGCCAATGCAGGGGACACGGATTTGAGCCCTGGTCCGGGATGATCCCACATGCCGCGGAGCAACTAAGCCCGTGCACCACAACTACTGAGCCTGCGCTCTAGAGCCCACGAGCCACAACTACTGAGCCTGCATGCCACAACTACTGAGCCCTCGTGCCACAACTACTGAAGCCTGCACGCCTAGAGCCTGTGCTCCGCAACAAGAGAAGCCACCCCGGTGAGAAGCCCACACACTGCAATGAAGAGTAGCCCCGTTCATTGCAACTAGAGAGAAAGCCCACACAGAGCAACGAAGACGCAACACAGCCAAAAATAAATAAAAATAAATAAAAAAATAAAATAAAAATCCCTGTGTTTGAGCTCATAAAACTCAATAAAAACAAACAAACAAAGAAAACAAACAACCCAATCGAAAAATGGGCAGAAGACTAAATAGACATTTCTTAAAGAAGACATACAGATGGCCAACAGGCACGTGAAAAGATGCTCAACATCACTAATTATTAGAGAAATGCAAATCAAAAGTACAATAAGGTACCACCTCACGCTGGTCAGAATGGCCATCATTAAAAAGTCTACAGATAAGAAATGCTGGAGAGGGTGTGGAGAAAAGGGAACTTTCCTACACTGTTGACAGGAATGTAAATTGGTGCAGCCGCTATGGAAAACAGTACGGAGGTTCCTCAAAAAACTAAAAATAGAGTTGCCATATGATCCAGCAATCCTACCCATGGGCATATAATTCAAAAAGATACATGCACCCCTATTTTCATAGCAACACTGTTCAGAATAGCCAAGACATGGAAACAACTTAAATGTCCATTGACAGATGAATGGATAAAGAAGGTGTGGTACATATATACAATGAAATACTACTCAGCCATAAAAAAATAATGAAATAATGCCATTTGCAGCAACATGGATGGAACTAGAGACTATCATACTAAGTGAAGTTAAGTCAGAAAGAAAAAGACAAATATCATGTGATATCACTTATATGTGGAATTTAAAATATGACACAAAAGCACTTAACTACAAAACAGAAACAGACTCACAGACATAGAGAACAGACTTGTGGTTCCCAAGGGGGAGGGGGGATGGGGGAGGGATGGAGTGGGAGTTTGGGGTGAGCAGATGCACACTACTATATATAGAATGGATAAACAAGGTCCTACTGTATAGCACAGGGAACTATATTCAGTATCCTGTGTTAAACCATAATGGAAAAGAATGTGAAAAAGAATATATATATATATATACGTAAAACTGAATCACTTTGCTGTACAGCAGAAATTAACACAACATTGTAAATCAACTATACTTGAATAAAAATAAATTAAAGAAAAAAATCCCTGTGGGGAATTCTCTGGTGGCCCAGTGGTTACGACTCAGCACTTTTACTGCTAAGGGCCTGGGTTCAATCCCTGGCCAGGGAACTAAGATCCTGCAAGCCACACAGTGCAGCAAAAAAAAAAAAAAATCCCTGTTTTTGAATCATTTCAAAGAAACATAGAGCATAGACCACAGTAAGGTTCACTTCAGGATAAGCTGTGTGGTATGAGTCAGGGGCACTTGGGAAAACTCCCTTCCAGAGACTGCTTTTCCTTTGTTTTTCCACAGAAACTGGGATTCCATTATTAGATAAGCCTGATTCTGGCACTAATTCTGATGGGTGGTTCCCCCGCCCACCCCACCGCACTAAGCAATTCTCCAACATCAGCTGAGTGTCCTGCAATTCAACTCAATTCTGACACTATCTGCCCAAAGATAGCATCAGATCCCACAGGTTAAGGGCTCAGTCCTGCAAGACTGTCCCTACTTCAGATGCCAATCACAAGTCCAGGTTGTTACCTGTGCTTCTGACCCAACAGCTATAAATTAGAGGTTTCCATGACTCCCTTCTTGGGTTCGATTAATTTTCTAGACCAGCTCACAGAACTCAGACACCAGTTTACTCACTAGATTACTTGTTTATTGCAAAGGATATTAAACGATTCGAATCAACAGCCAGATATAGAGATGTATAGGGGAGGTGCCGAACAAAGGAACTTCTGTCCCCATGGAGTTTTGGGCCCAGCACAGTGGCATGTGGAAGCATTCTTGTTCTCCAAATCCCATCCTTTTGGGTTTTTATGGAAACTTCCTTACCTAGGCACAATTGATTTAATCATTGGTCACTGGTGACGGATCAGCTTCTAGCTCCCCTCTCCTCCCTGGAGATGGGGGCGTGGGACTGAATGTTCCAACCCGCTAGGAGTAGGCCAGGAGAATCAACCATATTCTCCTGGCCTACTGCCCTCAATCTGAGGTGAGGTCCAAAAGTCACCATTAACATCACAAAAGACACCTTGGTCACTCTCTTCACTTGGGAAATTCCAAGGGTTTTAGGAGCTCTGTGCTAGGAAAAGGGACTGTGACCAAATATATATTTCTGATTATGAATAACAATATCACAATGAGTCATTATTAGATGACTCCAGGAGTCCCTTACTAAATTGTATGTGACCTTTGTCAATGAAAAAATTAATCAGTAGTAGATCTAAGAAAGAAATGGAAAATTGTATTGGTGCCAACCTGAGGATTATAGCCTGGGAGACAGTCTTTCAGAAAGCTCTGAGGACTATTTCCCTCTTTAGAGGTCAAAGTACAGTTATCTTTGAGACAAAGGGCTATAGTCAATTGACAGTTTACACAATCCAGATTTCCACGTGGGTCTTGGCCCTTTACGAGATTAAGAAGGAAGTTTATCTCGTTTATGAGATTAAGAAAGAATGTTATCTCCTAAAGAGATCTGGTTAAAGCAGATACACCACATGCACCAAAGGGAAGGGAGGCTGCCCAAAGAGGCAAAGAAAAATTTTATGTTTAAATTTTTCTTATCTTGCCATAAACTATGAATTTTATTTCATCACCTTGTAGAAAGGGATTTTCCGCTGCCTCCTAGGTTCATTCTCCACCCTTCTTCGCCCTGCAAACAAAACTGGTTATTCCTGCTGCTGGTCCTCTAGGGAAAAGTGGGCTTTCGTGTGTGTGTGTGTGTGTGTGTGTGTGTGTGTGTGTGTGTGTGCGCGCGCGCGCGCGCGCGCGCGCGCGCGTGTTTAGTTTTAATGTTTTTTTTTTGTTTTTTTGTTTGTTTTTGCGGTATGCGGGCCTCTCACTGTTGTGGTCTCTCCCGTTGCGGAGCACAGGCTACGGACGCGCAGGCTCAGCGGTCACGGCTCACGGGCCCAGCCCCTCCGCGGCATGTGGGATCTTCCCAGACCGGGGCACGAACCCACGTCCCCTGCATCAGCAGGCGGACTCTCAACCACTGCGCCACCAGGGAAGCCCTAGTTTTAATGTTAAAAGGAATGTGACTGAATTTTAGACCCGTATTTGGTAGGAGCGACATATATTCATGACTGTGTGTAGCATATAATAGGTGCTCAATAACTGTGGAATAAATGAATGCATGGATGAATTAAAAGTGAATGAATTCTGGGTAACATTGCATTAGAAGATAAAAATTCTGCTTTTAAACACATGTATGAAAAGCAGTAATCTAGTTCACACTGGAAGTCCGGTTCGCTCTGATGGCCGACGAGCATGGGAATACCTGTTCTGGCTAGATCTTTGCAGGTTCCTCAGGGATTATCAGGAAGGGCTACTGGCCACGAGCAAGAGGAGAGCAGGGAAAGAAAAAGAATAGAAAAATCAAAATTTCAATTGATGCACAATTTTGTTTTTTAATGCTAATACTCTTTTTAAAAAAAAATAATTAGGCTGTGTTGGGTCTTCATTGCTGTGCGCAGGCTTTCTCTAGTTGCAGGGGGGGGGGGGCAGGGGGGGCGGGGCTCCTCTTCGCTGCAGTGCGCGGGCTCTAGGCGCACAGGTGGCTCGCTGGCTCCAGAACGCAGGCTCAGCAGCTGTGGCGCCCCTGCATTGGCAGGCGGATTCTTAACCACTGTGCAACCAGGGAAGTCCCACACTTCTTTTTTTATCTTTGTCTTTGGTATTTTCTTTCCATTACGGTTCAATAAGCTCAAAAAAAGCTTTAAATGATTTAAAGCTGCAAAGTAAAGTCACTAGATTTTTTTCCAGTTTTTCATTTTGAAATCATTATAGATTCACAGGAAATTGAAAAGCTAGTACAGAGACTAGTGTACGCTAGAAACTGTATACCCTATAATAAAATATATTTTTTTAATGTAAAATCCAGTTAAATAGTTTGGGACCACTTTATTCCATTTAATTATTCTTCTGAAATGCTGATTACTTTATTATTTTTTATAATTAATTAATTTATCTTTGGCTGCGTTGGGTCCTTTTTTAGCATTTAAAAAATTTATTTATTTATTTTATTTTTGCCTGCATTGGGTCTTCATTGCTGTGTGCAGGCTTTCTCTAGTTGCGGTGAGCAGGGGTTACTCTTCATTGCGGTGCATAGGCTTCTCATTGTGGTGGCTTCTCTTGTTGCAGAGCATGGGCTCTAGGTGCGCGGGCTTCAGTAGTTGTGGCTCACGGGCTCTAGATCACAGGCTCAGTAGTTGTGGCACACAGGCGTAGCTGCTCCACGGCATGTGGGATCTTCCTGAACCAGGGCTTGAACCAGTGTCCCCTGAATTGGCAGGCGGATTCTTAACCACTGTGACACCAGGGAAGCCCTGCGTTGGGTCTTCGTTGCTGTGCACGGGCTTTCTCTAGTTGCAGCGAGCGGGGGCTATTCTTCGTTGCAGTGCGCGGGCTTCTGATTGCAGTGGCTTCTCTTGTTGCGGAGCACAGGCTCTAGGCATGCAGGCTTCAGTAGTTGTGGCTCACAGCCTCAGTAGTTGTGGCACGTGGGCTCAGTTGTTGTGGCTCGCGGGCTTAGTTGCTCTGCGGCATGTGGGATCTTCCTGGACCAGGGCTCGAATCTGTGTCCCCTGCATTGGCAGGCGGATTCCTAACCACTGTGCCACCAGGGAAGCCCCTGAAATGATGATTACTTTAGTACTTAGGATCCAACAGAGTTGATCACATTTAAAATGGTATGTCAGACACACTTCTGATTAAGGAATCAAGATGGTACCAAAAAAAGTCATCACGCTCTCTCTTTCAGATGATAAGCCTTTAGAAAAAGGTCACTCAATGGGAAAGTTACAGAGATAAAGTGTTGTATTTATGGTGTTTCCAATAATTTAAGTCCTCTGTGAAACTATCAGCTGCCTGGCTTTCTGGAAGGTAACCAGTAGAGGGCACTCTAGGCATCAAAGGCTGCAGAAAAAACTCCAGGATTGCCAGAAGCCTGAATCGTTTACCTTCTGCAAGATACTTTCACCTATTATGAGCTTGCCTGTTGGACGACTGCAGAGTAGTTTTTTTGTGTGTGCATGTGATGAAAATAAAAAATTATGAACTCCCAAATAACCATGTTAATATTACACAAATAATTTTTTTTTTTTTAGATCCAATGTTCTTGCATCAGTGTTCCCTAATTATTCAACTTGGTTTTTGAATCAGTTACTTTTATGATATAGGATTCCTGGAGATAACCTACACACGATTATCAGGATTTCATAACCCTGAACACTCTTGCCTGAATCCATATACATTGCCTGAACCTAAGTACAATGCAGATCTATTTCTACGCCAGCTTTTTATTAACCTATAAAACACTGATGTGCTCCCAGCAGTTTGGCAGGGGAGCAAAGCATGCTCTTTTTTCAACTTTTATAAACAGTGTATAAAATAGGATTATAACTTCCCCATGAACATGCAGATACAACTAGAACTTCATCAGAAACAAACCAGCATGTACTTTACATGCATCAAATTTCCTCTGGAAGTGGGAGGAAAACTAATATTTGCCGAAGATCTAGCATACGTTAGGCGCTTGCTAGGTGTTTCCTGCACACGAGCTCATTTCAGGCTCCTATTGTCATGCCTACTTTATAGCTGGGGAAACAAAGGTGCTCAAGGACATCCAGTTAGCTAGTGGCAGGGGGAGAAGCAAACCCAGATGTTTCTGGCCTCGTGTGCCTTTTTTTCCCCCGGGGAGCTACCCTGGTCTCTGTTCAGCCACTCTGCCACCATTTTCCCTGTCACTTTCTGGGACTGTACTTCATAGGCGGGTTCATTTTCAGTGATTCCCGGTTGTCTATGTTTTGGAATTTGCCTGTTGATTGAATATGCCATCTGTTGTTATGAAACTGATGAAACTGCCCCAAACAAGGGTAATAGAGGTTTAAAAAGAAAAAAGAACTTTTTTGTAGGGGCTGAATGTTGGGAGAGGGGGTTGGGCAAGGGCGGTGAAGGGAGACTTTTGTTTTTCAGTCTGTTATTTCTGTAACGTTTGAATATTTTATGATTCGAACATATTCATGCAGTATTTTTTTTAATAGAGAAGGAAAAAAAAGAAACTTTCCAGGAAAATATGAAAAAACAAGGTAGAAAGGGCCACAATGCAGTATATATTCTATTTTTATAATATATTTATAGTAACTTGAAGATAAAGACCTCTTTTGAGAGAGCAAAAAAGAAGACCAAAATTTCATTATATGGCTATTCTCTTCTCTTCATCCCTCACACCCTATACTCAGAAACACAAACAAAAGCCTTTTATTGTTTCCTCTGATGGAACAATGATGACTAAGTGAATAAATCATCCAGTCACCAAAACTTCATTCCCAGTCATTTGACACCATTTAGGGAATACTATGTTGGAAATGTGCAGCTGTTCGAATCCCCACCAGCACCACCCCTTCAGATGAGCGCATCTGAGGAATAGGAAAGAAGTAGTCAATGCTACAGTTTCTAAATGAACGGTGGATGCTCCATTCAAACAGTTATACTGTTAATTTGAAGGGGAAAAGGGTGGAAATATGTTTCCTTCTTTCTTCTCCTTAACTCCAGCACCTGTTATTTTCATAATAAGTTGAAGGAAATAAAGTTAAATTTTTTAGGGTTAAATTTACAAACTACAGCTTGTTAAATTCATTCACGGTCCTGTAAACAACTCTAAAGTAAGGTTTGTACCAGGAAACTGAAGTACGATGGTGTTAAATTTTAGACACGAAAAGGGTTTAATAATCTCCCCCTGATGATTCAGTATCTGCTGAGAAGAGTTTACCGCAGAGAAACTCGACAATAGGAATAGTGTCACCGCACTTCTCCCTCCTCTATTACTCATACTGCTTTGAAACCTTATTAAAGCTGGTGCATTGTGAAAGCCCTATTTATTCTAGTTATTCTGGCAAAAATTCCCTTGTTAGGTAGCAAGAGCACCTCAAACCTCTTTTCAACTTTCAGCAGTCAGTATCCTACTTTCCCTTGTTCTCACCACCTATAACCTGGAATAACCTGGAATGCTTATGTATTCAGCAGTGCTTCCTGGGTGAGGCAAATTTTGTACATATTTATTATTATATATACACATGTATACATATTGTGTGTGTACACACACATGTGTATATGTATACGCATTACACATATATGCATATACGTGTGTGTGTATGTTCATATGTCTCTCTTAAGAAACTGAGGGCCTACAGAGCAGATTTTCCTTTTGCCTGCCTTTACTGGTTTTCTCTCTGATCCTTTTAAAATCACTGAGTTTCTTTTTATGGCTGAGTAATATTCCATTGTATGTATGTGCCACATTTGTAGTGAGGTGGATGGACCTAGAGTCTGTCATACAGAGTGAAGTAAGTCAGAAAGAGAAAAACAAATACCGTATGCTAACACATATATATGGAATCTAAGAAAAAAAAAGAAATGGTCATGAAGAACCTAGCGGCGAGACAGGAATAAAGACACAGACCTACTAGAGAATGGACTTGAGGATATGGGGAGGGGGAAGGGTAAGCTGTGACGAAGTGAGACAGTGGCATGGACATATATACACTACCAAACGTAAAATAGATAGCTAGTGGGAAGCAGCCGCATAGCACAGGGAGATCAGCTCGGTGCTTTGTGACCAGCTAGAGGCGTGGGATAGGGAGGGTGGGAGGGAGGGAGACGCAAGAGGGAAGAGATATGGGAACATACGTATATGTATAACTGATACACTTTTTTATAAAGCAGAAACTAACACACCATTGTAAAGCAATTATACTCCAATGAAGATGTTAAAAAAATAAATAAATAAAATAAAATCACTGAGTTACTGGAGGATAGATTTGTTCTTCACAAACTTTTCAAGGTAATCATATGTGTAAGATCTAGCTAACAAGCTGAGTGGATTTGCTGCAGCCATTGTGACTATGTTATGTTCACCTATTTGATATTTTTACTTCATTCTCTTGGTTCTCAAGATTTCTTGGCAAATATGCTTTGCAGAGAGCTTCTTCATTCATCAATTTAGGTGGCTTTTGTTTTTAATAGTATGAAAATTTATTATTTTACGTAACAAGAAGTCCGGAGGTGGGGCAGCTTTGGCGTTGGTTAACTCAGTGGCTCAGTGCTGTCAAGGACACAGATTCTTTCCACTTGCTCCCTGGCCATCCCAACTGAATTGGCCTTTGTCCTCCCGTTTGTTCCTTCATGGTCTCCTCGGCAACTTCTCTTCCTGATAATTATTCTGCATTCTTTCTCCGGTTTCCTTGCCTGAAGCACTTCTGCATCAGGAGATCTGAGGTCTGGGGTCTTGCACCTCTAGCCTGCCCACCACCCTCCCCTCCAGAAGCTTACCTGATCTGACTCCAGCTGGTATAGCTCTGGGTCCCAAGGTCCCTCTCCTGGCCTGGTCTTGAGAATTAACTTGCACATTGAATTTGAAACCATACGCAGCTAAGGGGTGGGACTCATTGTTTCTTCCTCATTACCTGGGCACCCCACCATCTGGTTCTTCTGGGTCTCCAGCGTGTCCTGCTGCTTCTCTGACCTGGAAGTCTTCCAGGGTTCATACTGGTCCTCCTCACAGAATGGTCTCTCCCCTGGGAAAGTCACCATCCTGTGGCTCCCCCTCTCCCTCCTCTGTGACTCTCTTCACCTTACCTAGGGAGAGATTCCGGTTCCCATCTCCAGGCATGGCATGTTGGGCTAGTCACCTGCATGTTCTGTCATTACTGTGACTTGAACATGCCCCGAGCTGAGTGCCTCATTCCTTCCCCACCCAGCCTTGTCAATGTGTAGCTGCTGTTAACACTTATTATTCTATTTCAATATGGTTTAAAGCTGAGATCTGAAAAATAGTGGGATTATATTCAGTACAACCCACTGCTTTAAGAAGCACATGGGCCAAAAATGAAGATGAAAAATTGCTGCATTTAGTTATGAGGTCCATTGATGTAAATGAAAATTAAGAGGAAAACAATAGCTCTAGCTCCAAAGGGCCTGAATTTCAGTGACTGGTTGAGACACGACAATTAAATGCAATGTGTGATTTTCCCTTTTTTTTCTTTTTGAAATCTAGATTAAAAGAAAAAAAAACCTACAAAGGATATTGTTGGGACAACTGGGAATATCAGAATATGGACTGTATTTTAGATTATACTAGTGCATTAATATTAAATTTCCTGAGTGAGATTCTTATTCCATGTAGAAGGAATGTCCTTGTTCTTAGGAAATATGTTAAAGTATTTTGGGATGAAGTGTCAGTGTCTATAATTAACTTTTTCTTTTTTTTAACCATAAGCTCTTTTTTTAAAAATTTATTTAATTTATTTTATTTTTGGCTGCATCGGGTCTTTGTTGCTGCACGCGGGCTTTCTCTAGTTGCAGTGAGAGAGGGCTACTCTTCGTTGCGGTGCGCGGGCTTCTAGTTGCGGTGGCTTCTCTTGTTACAGAGCATGGGCTCTAGGTGTGTGGGCTTCAGCAGTTGCGGCTCGCGGGCTCCAGAGTGCAGGCTCAGCAGTTGTGGCGCACGGGCTTAGCTGCTCCATGGCATGTGGGATCTTCCCGGACCAGGGCTCAAACCCGTGTCCCCTGCGTTGGCAGGCAGATTCTTAACCACTGCGCCACCATGGAAGCCCTATAATTAACTCTTAAATGGTTCAGCTGAAAATAAAAAATTACAAAGCAGAAAGAGAGAAAGCAAACGCAGTGAAATTCAGTTGATAAATCTAAATGAACAGCATATGGTGTTCATTGTACTACTTGTAACTTTTCTGTTTGCAATTTGTTTGAAATTTTTCAGAATAGAAAGTTGGGGACAAGCAGTGACTGGTGGAGAAAATCACTCTTGTGATTCAAGGACTCTGCGTGTGTGTGTGTGTGTGTGTGTGTGTAGGGGGTATCAAGGTTTAAGTTTATATTTAGAAATGTCGGAGGTATAATCATTCAAGAAACAGATGTGATCATTGCCTGTTTAAAACCAATAACAGTTTGAACTGTTTTAATGGGTGGAAGGGCTGCTTAGGAATGCTTCCTGAAGACAGGGGTTGCGTCAGTCTGCTCTCTGAAGGCCTCTACCACTTGGCAGACAGCCCTGTTCTCTGGACATATGCCCCACAAAGGAACTGGGCTGCATATCTCAACTTCAGTAGCTGTGCTCAGATACAGGAATGGTCGCCTGGCTCTGTCCCACGGATTGCATCACCATGGGAGGCGGGAAGTAATGCATTGATCCTGTCAGTTGTCAGGCTCTGTTCTAGGCTTTCACATACATCATCTCTTACCATTGCACAGCTTCCTGGTGGGATAGAAATTATCATTCCTGGGTACAAAGGAGAAAACTTTTTTTTTTTTGAAAATACAGTTGAAACTAGATATGGTTTTTATTTCCTTTTTTTTCTTTCCAGAAGAGAGGTTTTTTAAAATTTTATAAGTAATATTTTTACTGGATCAAAATCTGTAACAAGAGCTGCTAGTTGTTGATAGGCATGAAGTAGTCTGATTTATGTACATCATGTCACTTGCCTCTTGCTGCAACCTTGTAGGTAGGAATTCCTCTGAAAGGAAGTTAAGTAATTCACCCAGCTCACTCAGCTACTAGGTGGCAGAGATAGAGCTAGAACTGAAACTCAGGCTAACACCAAAGTTCATGTTCTTAACTTACAGCTGCCTTCTAATTATAAAAATGTATGTGTTTATTGTAAAAATATTTGAAAAATACAGAGTCTGAAGAAGAAATAAATTCCCCTGAAATCCTGTCTACCAAAAGAAATCGCCAGTAACATTGTTTTCAATCTTTTTCTCTGCATATATCTTTTGCATATATAATATATATATTTGCATAAATATTAAGTGAAAAGCAAGAGACAAAACTACACTGAATAATTCTACTTTTCAAAAATATGTGGGGTTGGGCTTCCCTGGTGGCGCAGTGATTGAGAACCTGCCTGCCAATGCAGGGGACATGGGTTCGAGCCCTGGTCTGGGAAGATCTCACATGCTGCGGAGCAACTAGGCCAGTGAGCCACAGCTACTGAGCCTGCGCGTCTGGAGCCTGTGCTCCGCAACAAGAGAGGCCGCCATAGTGAGAGGCCCGCACACCGCGATGAAGAGTGGCCCCAGCTCGCCGCAACTAGAGAAAGCCCTCGCACAGAAACAAAGACCCAACGCAGTCAAATAAATAAATAAAATTTATTAAAAAAAAAATACGTGGGGCACTTCCCTGGCGATCCAGTGGTTAAGAATGCACGCTTCCAATGCAGGGGGTGTGGGTTTGATCCCCGGTCAGGGAACTAAAATCCCACATGCTGCGGGGCATGGACAAAAATATAAAACTAAAACAAAAAGGCTTATTTTAAAAAATGTGGAAATGATAAATAGGACTCTTACTCCACATTCATTTTTAATCTAACATTATGTAATGAATGTTTCCCAATATCATTAACTCTTACTCAGAAGCATTATTTTTTAATGGCTACATACTTCATTGTGTAAATTTTCTGTAATTTAGCCTTTATATTCTTTTTTTTCCATCAAAAAATTGTGGGAAATAGCTACATAAATTTTTGTTCTATTCTCATGAATGATCAGATATATACTGAGCTCCTACTGTGTGCCAGGTACCTCTGTGCTCAGCACAAGAGACAATGGTCAGCAAAAGAGGCACAGTTCCGTCCTTCAGGGAATTAGCAATCTAGTGGGGGAAATTTAATAAACATTAATCCACTGAACATATACAAAATTGTAAATACATCCTGTGATGAAAAGGGAAGGCACATGTTGCTGGACGGCACACACCACCAGAAAAACCTACCCTAGTGTGCGGGATCATGGAAGGTCTCCCCAAGGAAATAAGATTGGGCTTGAGATCTGAGTGAAAAGTAGGAGCTAGCTGAGCAAGGAAGCTGGACAAGAGCATTCTAGGCAGTGGGAACAGTGGATGCAAAGTCCCTTTGACAGGAAGCAGCACAGGGCATTGGAGGAAGAGTCAGTGTAGTAAGTTTACAGGAGGGGGTACAATCCTGAAGCTGGGTTAGGAAATCTCTCTTTTTCTTTCGTAAAGAACCAATTTTTACAATCTTGGTTTAACTGAAAATTTAAAATTTAGGAGTTGTTTAATTTCCACATATTTGTGAATTTCCTAAATTTCTTTCCATTACTAATTTCTAATTCCACTCCATTGTGATCAGAGAACGTACTTTGTTTCAATCCACTGATTCAAACTAGAAAAGCAAAGATAATTTTTTATTTGTTTCCCTTTAATCTCCCAAGCATTGGCATGGCACATGGTGGCAGTAAATAGAAGGACCAAAGTATCACCTCACAGATTCTTTTACTGGTCATAGGGGAAAACACAGCTTTGTAATGAGAGGGATCAGACTGCAATCGTATGACTGCACTGATCGATCTTGGCCTCAGTATTGGTGGGGCAACCAGATATTGTGTGCCTCTGACATGATGTAGTATAAAGGACACAGCATTACCTATGAAGTATTCTCACCAAATATGTTTAACCTGAATCTAACCAACCTTGTATTTCCAACTACCAGCTTACAAGGAATAGAGGAACAAGGGAAATGGCATCCCAAGGAAACCATCAAAGTGAGAAGGTAGGACATTCTTCAGGACATAATGAGTTCTTCAACAAGTCAATGGCATTAAAAAAAAAAAGTGTTGGAGACTATTCTAGATTACAAGAGACTTCTGAAGAATAAAACGAAATGCAACATGTGGATTTTGTTGGGATGGTGGTTTGAACACACCAGCTGTAAATGACACTTTGGGGAAAATTGGGGAAATTTTAATATAGATCAGGTATTAGATTATATTAAGAAATTGTTAATTTTGCTAGGTGTGATAAAGGTCTCTCTCTGACGCACAGCCAGGGCTCAGAATCTCAGGTTCGGGCTCAGTGAGACTCAGGCAGCAGACCTACGTGTCCACAAGACCAGTAGTAATCCTAATCTCCCTGGATTTACCTCAGCAGGGAGAGAAAACCACTGCTACAGGAATATCTCTGGATAAAAAGAAGTGGTTGCTAAAGGTCTGATATCTGAAAAGTATGGATGGCAGGTCTGTTATACATAAAAATTCCAGTAAGTCCAATAGATTCTTGGGAAGCAAGTGGATTTCACTGGAGTGAAAATTGTTCTGGAGCCCCCGAGGATCCAATATTATGATTGATTCTTCAGAATAAATCAATAATAAGTAGAGTCATGTGCTGCTCTATTTTTCACCTGTTCTATGTCACTGTCCAGGAAGAAACTAACACTTCCTGCTGGAATTTTTGGTAAAACTTCAGCTTTGGTCAGTTCTTTCTCATAACTCCTTCCTCATGTCCACACACAAAATGTGGGGATGTGAAAAAGCCTTCATTAGTAAATGGGATTTCTTATTTTGCCTTAGAATAGGCTTGTTTGTGCATCATATGAGCTGAAGTTCATGCTACCTTAAAAAAAAAAAGTTGTGATGGCTTAAACTGTCTGTTTTGTTTCCTGTTAATTTAACTGTTCATAGAATCCATCACCCTAATAAAGTTAATCACAAATTGGACAGCTGGATCACCACAGTTTGGATGGCCACCTACCTAGTTCCACTGACTTTGGTCCAGGAATACTGCAGAAAGTAAGGTCCATGAATCTTTATTTTAGATCTCACTTCTCTTATCTTGATGTAGAGCTTGCAGCCCCAGATTCTACATAATGTTTCTAAGTATTGGGAAAGGGAGGAAAGGAGGAAATTCACATTTATTGAGTAGCTATGATTGGTCAGGCATTATACTAACTACTTAATCTATTTTCAATCATTTAATTGGGGATGAATATAAAGTAGTAGTTAAGAAGGTTGACTCTAAAAAAATGAAATCAGAGAGAGAGAGAAGGATGGAGGGAAGAAGCAGGGATGTAAAACTGGTGAAATATTAACAATTATTGAACCTAAATGGAGAGTATACAAGTACTCTGTACTATTCTTTCAACTTTTGAAATTTTTCACAATAAAAAAAAGAATGTCTTTAAGTAGTTAAACATAGTTGTCATGTGACCTAGCACATGACTGCTAGATACATAACCAAGAGAAGTGAAAGCCTGCATCTGCACACAAAAAGACTTGTACACAAATGCTCTCAGTCTCATTACTCATGATAGCCAAAAAGTGGAAACAACCCAAAAGTGGAAACAACCCAAAAGTTGATGAGTAGATAAACAAAAGTGGTATATCCATACAATGGAATATTATTTGGCAATAAAGAGGAATGAAGTCCTGATGTATGCAATAACATGGATAACTTTTGAAAGCATTATGCTAAGTAAAAGAAGCCAATCATAAAAAAACACATATTTTATGATTCTATTTACATAAGATGTTTAGAATAGGCAAACCTATAGAAACACGAATTAAATTAGTAGCTGCCTAGGGCTGGAAGTAGGGGATTGGAGGTGGAGTGGTTGTTAATGGATATGAGATTCCTTTTAGGGGGGATGAAAATATTTAAAAATTAGATTGTGGTGATGGCTGCATAACTTTGAATATAATAAAAACCACTGAATTTTACACTTTAAGTGGGTGAATTGTATGACGTGAATTATATCTCAATAAAGCTGTTTAAAAAAAAAAAAAGAATGACAAGTCTGGAGTCAAGACTGCCTGAGTTTGGATCCTGCCTCTACCACTTCCTTTGTCATGTAAACTTGGGCAAGTTATTTAACCTCTAAGCAACAGTTTCTAACCTGTAGAGAAGTACTAGCACCACTACTAGCCTTGTTTGGGGGGATAATCTATAAGAAAGTCTACGTGAAGTGGCCACAGTAAATGTTCAATAAATATTAGCTATTATCAATATTACTGGTTATCCAACAACCCTAGAGGTTGGTATTAATCCCATTTTTCATATGAGGACTCTGAGGCCCCCAAAAGTTAATACTTTGCCTATGGTTACACATCTAATAGAAAGTAAGAGTGGTAATTCTGATGACACATGACTGCAAAAGCCAGGCTTTTCCACCATGTAATTTTGCCTGCCAGAGCAGATGTATCTTTTGTGGTATAATATGCATTTATAGAAAGTGCTTTAAGAGCCATGTAACTCATGTGACAACTCAATATGCTGAAAACAAAACCATTTCTAATTTTGACATAGCCTTTTATGCCAAAGTGATATTATTTATTTAATATTCCCCAGACTTCTCTAGCTTGATCATCTGATATAAAGGGGATCAATAAGATCACAATTTGTCTTTGTGAGAAACAAGCAGACTTTCCCTCTATTCATGTGGTATTTCTGAATGGCCCTGGGCTATTTTTACAGCCAGGTTAATGGAATTAATAGCATATTATCTAAGCACAGCACTGAACACTTTCCACCTGTGTTAAAGCTATTGACATTTCTTCTCTTCCCCTTCTCAGCCAAGCTCCTTTAGGGCGGTTAAAGATTTTATTTTATTTTATTTCATTTATTTTTTGGCTGTGTTGGGTCTTCATTGCTGCACGTGGGCTTTTCTCTAGTTGCAGCGAGCGGGGGCTACTCTTTGTTGCAGTGCACGGGCTTCTCACTACAGTGGTTTCTCTTGCTGTGGAGCATGGGCTCAGTAGTTGTGGCACGCAGGTTCAGTAGTTGTGGCTCACGGGCCCTAGAGCGCAGGCTCAGTAGTTGCGGCACACAGGCTTAGTTGCTCTGCAGCATGTGGGATCTTCCCGGACCAGGGATCGAACCCGTGTCCCCTGCATTGGCAGGCGGATTCTTACCCACTGCGCAACCAGGGAAGTCCCTGGGCAGTTAAGGATTTTAAACATAGAATGTATTCAGTAAATTGTTTTTGAATGAATGAATAACTGAATGAAGGAACAAATACATGCAAGCCACACCCTTCAGCAGTCATTGGCCCTAATGTGGCAATAGATTTTCCTACAGATTGGGTATTTCATACTAAGGACCAGATGGAGAATAAGATTTACAACTAAAGAGTCAAGGTCCTCCTCATCCCAGAAATGGGCAAAAAGCCATAATAATCCATATTAAGCTGTAAATTCAACTACCACTTATTTCTGAAAAATACTAAAAGTTCCTTTTCATCATCTCCCTTTCTACCCCACTCCCAAAACCAAACACATATACACAGCTGGGATTTTCCTATTTTCTCCTTAAACCTGTTAAACAATGTCTGATTAAGGTTTACGATCTAGAATAGGATGTACTTGAGTGGCATAAGTGGTCTATACTATGGAAACTACCATAGGAAACCAGCTACCATAGGAAACAAGTCTGTGTGAATACTTAAATACAGAAGCCTAGCCTGCTACCCCAATTAGACCTGAGTTTTACACCTCCCCAGAGGGAAATTATATACCGGGCACATGTGTGTCTGGCACGTACTACGCATTCAGCAGTAAATGTCTGCTGCCTGAATGACAGAAATAGCCCGCTTTTCTTTGGTTCCTATTCATATTGCCCATATTTTAATCAGAATCCTCATTTTTCCAGTACAAATTTGAGTTCCACTGTGCGGGTTAGGGGCAATGCTATAGATGAGAAAATAAGAGGAGGTTTGAAAATCAGTCCCATTAGAGAAAGAGGAAAGTGAAGAGCTTTACGGAAAACCAGAGTCCTTTATACTAGATTATTTTCTCGGCTTTTAACTCTCTGCCAGTCAATTCAGTTCTCCTTATTCTGTGGTCATGGTATGGCCTCAAACCTGTCTAGACTTTTGTTAATGAATGTCCACAAAGAGGGGACAAATCCACTCCCAATTTTGAAAAAACAAAAAAACAGAACATAAAACCCCTCAAAGCACAGGTCTTACTTACTAAGTAAAAGTCAGTGATGTCATCTTTGAAAAGAGGGCAATGATTTAGTGCACTCAAAGACTGTGAAGAAGATTGTGGACCTCCCTGATAATTGTGGACCTCCCTGATAATTCCCTGACCACAGGCAAAATAAATATCCAGAGATAAATGAGGCAGGATATTCTACTGTAAAATCTGGAAACACAGGACCACTAAGATCCTCCCCAGTTCATATGAAATTTCATTCCATTGTTCAACAACCTTTTAATTAATTAATTTATTTTTTTCATGCCATGCGGCTTATGGGATTTTAGTTCCCCGACCGGGGATCAAACCCGGGCCCTCGGCCGTGAGAGTGCCGGATCCTAACCACTGGACCGCCAGGGAATTCCCAGCAACCTTTTAATTTAAATGCTTTCTATGTACCAGGGAACTGTTTTAGGTGTTGAAGATCCAAATTAGGGGCTGAAAAGAATGTGAAATATGAAGAACATTAGGAGACAGTTGTAAGAAATAATATTGGTAGAAACCTTCTCTCAACCCTATAAGGCCCCATAGAGTACTGGCTATTCTCTCTTCCTTGACAGGTAAGCATCTTGAAAGAATAGTCTGTACCTATGTTACTGTATAGAATTATGAATAAGCATTTAGAAGCTTGTACAGCAATGTGATATGGTCATGACACCCAAGCCTGTCATCAGTGGACCTGTCTTGTTGAAAAGAGTCTAGACCAGTTTGGTTGTCATCCAACCCTTAGGGTACCTTACACCTCGTGCAAGCGGCATGCTAATCACGCACAGCCATCAGTCCACGACAGGTTAGAAATTACAGATACTGTGCTTCACCATGGACATTTGAAAAGCACAGGTTTATACCACACAGTCTCCACATCATCTGTCGTTCAGTCTTCAAGCCCTTTCAATCTGGCATCTGCCCTCCTCACTGCTGAGAATGCCATAGGAAAGGTCACTCTGCTCCTTATGGCCAGGTTTGGTGGATTCTTTTTTGTCATCATCTGTGACATCTCAGCAGCACTGACATTTTTTTCAAAAATAAATTTATTTATTTATTTTTGGCTGTGTTGGGTCTTCATTGCGGTGCGCGGGCTTCTCATTGCGGTGGCTTCTCTTGTTGCAGAGCATGGGCTCTAGGCACATGGGTTTCAGTAGTTGTGGCATGCTGGCTCAGTAGTTGTGGCACGCAGGCTCTAGAGTGCAGGCTCAGTAGTTGTGGCGCACGGGCTTAGTTGCTCCGCGGCATGTGGGATCTTCCTGAACCAAGGCTCGAACCCGTGTCCCCTGCATTGGCAGGCGGATTCTTAACCAGTGTGCCACCAGGGAAGCCCCCCCTTTGCTTCTTTAACATTGCAGAAATTGTGTTCTCCTCCTACCCCTCTGACAACTCCTTCTCTTTGTCTTCTTTCCAGGCTTCTCTTCTTCTGGCTACTCCTTGGCCTGTTCCTCATCTCAGGCTACAACGCACACAGATTATTGCTGGGCAATCTTATTGATGTTCCATGGCTTCCACTATAACCTGCTGACTTCTAAATCTCTATTTATAAACTTGATGGTATACTAATGTGCTGAGAATGTTTACAAAAGAAATGTTTTAAGTTAAAAAAGTAAGATAATCAAGTTTTTTGTTTACAATTGTTTTCAAAATTACACTGTAGCCCCAGAAACCATTTTTATTCCAAATGAAATTTTATATGAAATTCTAATATATAAAACAAAATAAAAGCAGTTTCTTTGAAATGGAGGTGAGCCCTATTCGTTCAGTCTTTTACTTTCCTGGGGCTTCTCAGTAATCACTAAACTACAGGGTTTCTTAACCAGAGGTCTTTGGACTCCCAAGGGATCCATGGAAAGAATTCAGAGGACCCATGAAAAATTACACCTTCATTTTAACTAATCATTATTTGAAAACTACCAGTTCCTTCCATTATAAATATAGGCCATAAACCACAGTATTATCAACAGTATCTATGGGGCTTCCCTGGTGGCGCAGTGGTTGAAAGTCCGCCTGCCGATGCAGGGGACACGGGTTCGTGCCCCGGTCCGGGAAGATCCCACATGCCGCGGAGCGGCTGGGCGCGTGAGCCATGGCTGCTGAGCCTGCGCGCCCGGAGCCTGGGCTCCGCAATGGGAGAGGCCAGAACAGTGAGAAGCCTGCGCACCGCAAAACAAACAAACAAACAAACAAACAAACAAAAAACAGTATCTATGTGTTCCTCACCAATAGAAATCACAGACACATACAAGTCACCCTGTGTTGTTGCAGATATCTCAAAGTATCATTTACCTCCTTCACAACATATTATGGTAGTTATTACTTCCCTAGATATTGTTGTACAATGTGTTAAAAAAAGCATACATACGAAGGTATCACTTTTGATTGATACATAAGAGGTGTATTATTAAAACATTATTCAGAGAAGGGATTCATGGGCTTTACCAGACTGCCGAAGGGAGTAATGGCACAAGAAAATGTTTAGAACCCCTGTGGAAACTCAGGGTTCCACAACAATTTACCCACATGGAACACAGAGCTTCCACAGTAAGGTCTCTACTTTGGCCTTAGTCCTTAGGCCTCTACTTAGTCCTTCTCCAAACTGATTCAATGGAAGTGGTGATAATAAGACCCTTTTTGTTCTCGATGTTAAGGAGATATTCTCAGCGAAGAGCCTCTTGGAACCTCATTTTAAATAATAATTTTATATTCGAAGTGAAAATATCTTGATTTTTAAAAAATATTTACTCCCAGTGCTGTTTAAAACTCACTTCTAGGAAATCTTTTCTCTTTTGATCCTTCCTTTTTGCTGCATTCCCTCAATGTTTATTCAATTGTTTATCACTGAATACTTATTAGTTCACAGGTCTATTTTGTCTCTCCAGCTGGATTATGAAAGTGCCCTTGAGAAGTTTCTTTCTCAGGATGGCCAGAATAGTATTCTACAAATAGACACTCAATAAATGCTTCCTGATGAGTGTAAGGCTTTTCAGAAAAGTGAACTTATTTGCCATAAAAGCAACATTAAAAACCAATATGGGGCTTCCCTGGTGGCGCAGTGGTTGAGAATCCGCCTGCCGATGCAGGGGACACGGGTTCGTGCCCTGGTCCGGGAAAATTCCACATGCCGCGGAGCGGTTGGGCCCGTGAGCCATGGCCACTGAGCCTGCGCGTCCGGAGCCTGTGCTCCGCAACGGGAGAGGCCACAACAGTGAGAGGCCCGCGTACCGCAAAAAAAAAAAAAAAAAACAATCAATATGGCTGAGTAATTTTATTACAAGGTGGTAAAAAAAGGAGTCTCAGATTCTGGACAGTACCTGTGAAAGGAATTGAGACACTATGTTTATAAATAACTTTTATTTACTAGTAAGGATTAAAAGTCTTCTTTAATAGAAAGTGATCCTTCGGATGACCTGAAAATTCCATTTTCTTTCACCAGCAGAGTGGGCCAGGCTTTCTCTAATGAGCAGATTATGTGATGAAGAACATTGCTAAATTCTTTCTAAAGTCTTTGATCCAGGAATTCAGCCATGGCTTGTATGTGGATGGACACGAGTTTTACAATCAAAGCTCAAGCACAGAATAATAGAAAATACAACCATGATTTTTAAAACTATAGGATATTCCATTTCAAAGATGCTATAGCTATGATTTAAATTTTCCTTATCTATTGAAACCACTGTTGTACGAAAATTACTGCAAATCAGGCTTGTAAATCTAAATTCAAATAGCAGACCTATGACATTTTAGTTGTATGATTTATTTCATGCTTTCAAAATGTTACCTTCATTAAAAATGTATTTAATATTTTTTTCTTTCCAAATTACAAATTTCCTGTTAAGTCTTTTCTGAGCCAATCTGATGCTTAAATGATCTCAAATGTCAACAATACTAAAAGAACAGCTAATATTTTTCTAAACGACGATTAAAGCCTTGCACCCTTTCATTTAATTATGAAATTAATCAAGTCCTGTCAATTCTCCTACATACCTCTCAAACATGCCCACCCCAAATGCACTTGCTACTGCCTCAATCCAGGCCTAACTGCCTCCAATTTCTTCACTCTCCCATACATTCTCAACATGGTCACGAAGTAATCAGATTTGTGTTTCAGAAAGATCACACCACCCTTCTGCTGAAAATCCTGCCCTGGCTCCTCACCATGCACAGGTCTCATGTTTGTTAGCACGGTATCCATGACCCTCAGTGATCTAGCTCATACCCACCTCTCCTGCACTTCTGTCGTCACAGTGCTTCACACTAAACTAATCAGCTATAAAGAACTATCTGCACGGCCCTGTACAGCGTTCCTTTCTCCAGGACCATCCTTTCATACTGAGTTCTGGTGAAGTCCATCATCCTTCACAAACCAGCTCAAACATGACTTCTTCTAAAGGCCTTCTTGAAGCCCATCCAACTCCAAAATTAATCACTCCCTCTTCTTAATCTTGTAATATATCATTATACTTACCATGTTGTATTATAATTGTTTATATGCTGGCCTTTTCTACATTACTGTAAACTTTTTGAGACCATGAAAGGTATTTCATGTTTGTTCAATCAAACTGAATTTGATCTAACGATCTAACTGGGAAACAGAGATGGGATGTTTCCAGAGTGATTCATAGTGGCCAGGATGATCATGTTTCTCCACAGCAAACATAAATCTTACGTTTCTTTAATCACAGGGATTACCAGACCCTCTTGGAATGGCATACAAAACACAAACTCTTAAATATAGATTATTTCTGGCTTAGTGCAAAATATATACATTACGTTTTATCTTAAATCTTATGGCAGGGTACATAGTAAAGGATGGTTTACTTACACTGTGCACTAGGAACTGGCATCTATTAAACTTTATCATACACATACCAGCAGAAAAGTAGAGTCCTAACGATATTGTAAACTATTTTGTAAAATAATTCCTTTGGGGAAGAGTAAAAATTATGCAAAGGGTGCCTATTATCACATCCCAATGGAACAAAAGTAGGTGGCATGAGAAATACAGGGACATTTTGTGGCTTCAGATATTTACAGTGGACGGCCCCAAGTCATACAGCAAGCATTCAGGTAGGTGCAATGCATAATTTTCAAGATCTAAATCTGCTCCTCTGTAACTAGAACCACGCAAATTTCTTTCTGGGGTGAAAAATACTAAGGAATGTGCACAAATAATATTTAAGGATAAAATCTCCCCTCTTACCAGCATATACTAATAACTTAAAACTAGTTTTTTTTTTTTTTTTTTTGGTGGTACGCGGGCCTCTCACTGTTGTGGCCTCTCCGGCTGCGGAGCACAGGCTCCGGACGTGCAGGCTCAGCGGCCATGGCTCACGGGCCCAGCCGCTCTGCGGCATGTGGGATCCTCCTGGACCGGGGCACGAACCCGTGTCCCCTACATCGGCAGGCGGACTCTCAACCACTGTGCCACCAGGAAAGCCCTAAAACTAGTTTTAAATACAGGAATCTCCCAATTAGTCATAATAATTTATTTAATATTATTATTTATAAAATTTATTTATTTTTGGCTGCGTTGGATCTTTGTTGCTGACCGCGGGCTTTCTCTGGTTGCAGCGAGTGGGGGCTGCTCTTCTTTGTGGTGCACAGGCTTCTCATTGCAGTGGCTTCTCTTGTTGCGGATTATGGGCTCTATGCACGCGGGCTTTGGTAGTTGCAGCATGTGGGCTCAGTAGTTGTGGTTCACAGGCTCTAGAGCACAGGCTCAATAGTTGTGGCGCATGGGCTTAGTTCCTCTGCGGCATGTGGGACTTCCCGGACCAGGGCTCGAACCCGTGTCCCCTGCATTGGCAGGCGGATTCTTAACCACTGTGTCATCAGGGAAGCCCAGTCGTAATAATTTAACGCAAGAAATTAACTCATGATTAACTTCCTTATTTGTTCTTTTCTGTATTTTGCAAAGGTTCTACACTGAACATGTTATTTTTGAAATACAATTATTTTAAAGAGTTACCCAGAAGAATATCAAACATATTACCTTTGCCCAATTTTTAGGCTTTTCCTATGAGAATGTTATTAGATTTTCTTTGTTTCGTCTAAGGCTCAGTTGCAAAAATTCTATTCATTTCTTTTACATATTGCCAAGAGAAAATCTGAGTGAAATAAAATATCTAGCTCAGAGAAGGAAACTTTTTGTTACAGTGGCAAGGACAATTCAACTAATCCCAAAACTTTTTTCTATAGCCAGGGCACAAGATATCTAATTCAGTCACCTGGTATTTCTTAAGAACTGCTAAACTGTGATAGCCATAAAGCACTTTTTTTTTTAGCAGGTATATAAAACAAAACTAAAATAAGGAGTGAAGTACTGCTAAATCAACTGCGTAGCAAATAAAATTCTAATGCAGCAATTATTCAAAGTGTACATATTACTCAATATGTTATATCATTAAAAATGGTAAATCAACAATTTCATTTATTTATTTTTTTACTTTATAACTCAGTTAAGGGGTTCCCTGGTAGCGCAGTGGTTGGGAGTCCGCCTGCCGATGCAGGGGGCTTCGTGCCCCGGTCCGGGAAGATTCCACATGCCGCGGAGCGGCTGGGCCTGTGAGCCATGGCCACTGAGCCTGCGCGTCCGGAGCCTGTGCTCCGCAGCGGGAGAGGCCACAACAGTGAGAGGCCCGCGTACCGCAAAAAACAAACAAACAAAAAAAACCCGGCTACATTCTAAAACCTAAATATATTTCAAATTAGGAAAATGGCTAACACCAGTTTTGCTAGCGCCTCATCCCCCTTCTCCCTCATGTAAAAGACTTTTTGAAATGGAAACTATAAAATTTCTACACATTCCTTCATAACAGTTATCAATAAGCAGTAATGAGTAAAGGGACTATCACTCTTTTTCTCTCTATCCTTGACCCACAGCTATTTTACACACAAAAGGTTTAATTAATTTAATCTTCACATACGATTATTTTCTACTTATTTCATAAAGTCTGCATCTCTTTCATATCTTATTTCTTGTGTGCTATAGCTGAGTTTTATGATCTCTAGAACAAAACACTCTGCTGTCATTTTTACATTTTATAAAACTGTGCCTAATTATGCCAATTTGGGAACTGCCTTTCTTTTTATCTGGTGATTTAGTTTGCAGCTAATAAAAAAAAGCCCCATCAGCTCATAGGAACACACAGAAAGCTTTGGGCCACATGCCCAGGAATTTTGTGATTCACTCAGTAACTATCATCTTCCCAAAGGAAATATTTGAAATTCCCCTCTTAAACAACAACAAAAAAATGCTACTAGAAAATATACCATTAACATAAGTGCTTTTTCAGTTCTGTGAGAACATTATACATTTGAAAAAATCTGTTCCAAATTTTTGTTATGCCAAATAAAATACCAAAATATTGTACATGCATAATCAAATTAGCTGACAGAAAAAAGAAAATGAAAAATATTTATATACCTAGATGAAAAATAATCAAAGCTACTTCCAAGTGAATACGTCTAGGGTACATGTAAGAAAAATCTAATAAACTAAAAAAAAGTCAACTGGTGTTTTATATTTTTAAAGACTTATCAAATGTTTGTTCTCAGATCCTGTTTCAATACTCTAAAAAAGTTGGATCAAGAATAAACCTTCTGAACTTCCCTGGTGGCGCAGTGGTTGAGAGTCCGCCTGCCGATACAGGGGACACGGGTTCGTGCCCCGGTCCGGGAAGATCCCACATGCCGCGGAGCGGCTGGGACCGTGAGCCATGGCCGCTGAGCCTGCGCGTCCGGAGAGGCCACAACAGTGAGAAGCCCACATACCGCAAAAAAAAAAAAAAAAAAAAAGAATAAACCTTCTTTCTCTTAATCATGGGAACAAATTATTTTGTGTGCCTTTAATGACACAAGTACTATCAAAAGCAAATATGGGGCGGAAGAGTAAGACGCAGAGATCACCTTCCTCCCCACAGATACACCAGAAATACATCTACACGTGGAACAACTCCTACAGAACACCTACTGAACGCTGGCAGAAGACCTCAGACCTCCCAAAAGGCAAGAAACCCCCCACGTACCTGGGTAGGGCAAAAGTAAAAAGAAAAAACAGACAAAAGAATAGGGACGGGACCTGCACCAGTGGGAGGGAGCTAAGAAGGAGGAAAGGTTTCCATACACTAGGAAGCCCCTTCGCGGGCGGAGACGGCGGGTGGCGGAGCGGGGAGCTTCGGCGCCGCGGAGGAGAGCACAGCAACAGGGGTGCGGGGGAGAGGGGGAAAGCGGAGAGATTCCCGCACAGACGATCAGGGCCGACCGGCACTCACCAGTCCGAGACGCTTGTCTGCTCACCCGCCGGGGTTCGCGGGGCTGGGAGTTGAGGCTCGGGCTTCGGTCGGAGCGCCGGGAGAGGACTGGGGTTGGCGTCTTGAACACAGCCTGCAGGGGGTTAGTGCGCCACGGCTAGCCGGGAGGGAGTCTGGGGAAAAGTCTGGAGCTGCCGAAGAGTCAAGAGACTTTTTCTTCCCTCTTTGTTTCCTGGTGCGCGAAGAGAGGGGATTAACAGCGCTGCTTAAAGGAGCTCCAGAGACAGGCGTGAGCCGCGGCTAAAAGCGCGGACTCCAGAGACGGGCATGAGACGCTAAGGCTGCTGATGCAGCCACCAAGAAGCCTGTGTGCGACCACAGGTCACTGTCCACACCCCACTTCCAGGGAGGCTGTGCAGCCTGCCACTGCCAGGGTCCCGGGATCCAGGGACAACTCTCCCGGGAGAACGCACGGCGCGCCTCAGGCTGGTGCAACGTCATGCCGGCCTCTGCCACCGCAGGCCCGCCCCGCACTGCGTGCCCCTCCCTCCCCCCCGGCCTGAGTGAGCCGGAGCCCCCGAATCAGCGGCTCCTTTAACCCCGTCCGGTCTGAGCAAGAACAGACGCCCTCCGGCGACCTACACGCAGAGGCGGGGCCAAATCCAAAGCTGAACCCCGGGAGCTGTGCGAACAAAGAAGGGAAAGGGAAATCTCTCCCAGCAGCCTCAGAAGCAGCGGATTAGAGCTCCACAATCAACTTGATGTACACTGCAGCTGTGGAATACCTGAATAGACAACGAATCATCCCAAATTAAGGAGGTGGACGTTGAGAGCAAGATTTATGGTTTTTTCCCCTTTTCCTCTTTTTGTGAGTCTGTATGTGCATGCTTCTGTGTGAGATTTTGTCTGTATAGCTTTGCTTCCACCATTTGTCCTAGGGTTCTGTCCGTCCGTTTTTTGTTTTTAAAAAATTTTTTTTTCTTAATAATTACTTTTTATTTTAATAACTTTATTTTACTTTATCTTCATTCTTTCTTTCCTTCCTTCCCTCCTTTAGACAACAAATCATCCCAAATTGAGGAAGTGGACTTTGAGAGCAAGATTTATGAATTTTTCCCCTTTTCCTCTTTTTGTGCGTGTGTATGCTTCTGTGTGAGATTTTGTCTGTATAGCTTTGCTTCCACCATTTGTCCTAGGGTTCTATCCGTCTGTTGTTTTTTTTTCTCTTAATAATTATATTTTTATTTTAATAACTTTATTATATTTTATCTTACTTTATTTTATTTTACTTTATCTTCTTCCTTTTTTCCTTCCTTCCCTCCTTCCTTCCTTCCTCCCTCCCTCCTTTCTTTCTACTTCTACTAATACTTTCTTTCTACTTTTTCTCCCTTTTTTTCTGAGCCGTGTGGATGAAAGGCTCTTGGTGCTGCAGCCAGGAGTCAGTGCTGTGCCTCTGAGGTGGGAGAGCCAACTTCAGGATACTGGTCCACAAGAGACCTCCCAGCTCTACATAATATCAAATGGCGAAAATCTCCCAGAGATCTCCATCTCAACATCAGCACCCAGCTTCACTCAATGACCAGGAAGCTACAATGCTGGACATCCTATGCCAAACAACTAGCAAGACAGGAACACAACCCCACCCATTAGCAGAGAGTCTGCCTAAAATCATAAGTCCACAGACATCCTAAAACACACCACCAGACGTGGACCTGCCCACCAGAAAGACAAGATCCAGCCTCATCCACCAGAACACAGGCACTAGTCCCCTCCACCAGGAAGCCTACACAACCCACTGAACCAACCTTAGCCACTGGGGACAGACACCAAAAACAATGGGAACTACGAACCTGCAGCCTGCGAAAAGGAGACCCCAAACACAGTAAGATAAGTAAAATGAGAAGACAGAAAAACACACAGCAGATGAAGGAGCAAGATAAAAACCCACCAGACCTAACAAATGAAGAGGAAATAGGCAGTCTACCTGAAAAAGAATTCAGAATAATGATAGTAAAGATGATCCAAAATCTTGGAAATAGAATAGAGAAAATGCAAGAAACATTTAACAAGGACCTAGAAGAACTAAAGATGAAACAAACAATGATGAACAACACAATAAATGAAATGAAAAATACTCTAGATGGGATCAATAGCAGAATAACTGAGGCAGAAGAACGGATAAGTGACCTGGAAGATAAAATAGTGAAAATAACTACTGCAGAGCAGAATAAAGAAAAAAGAATGAAAAGAACTGAGGACAGTCTCAGAGACCTCTGGGACAACATGAAACGCACCAACATTCGAATTATAGGAGTTCCAGAAGAAGAGGAGAAAAAGAAAGGGACTGAGAAAATATTTGAAGAGATTATAGTTGAAAACTTCCCTAATATGGGAAAGGAAATAGTTAATCAAGTCCAGGAAGCACAGAGAGTCCCATACAGGAAAATCCAAGGAGAAATATGCCAAGACACATATTAATCAACCTGTCAAAAATTAAATACAAAGGAAACATATTAAAAGCAGCAAGGAAAAAAACAACAAATAACACACAAGAGAATCCCCATAAGGTTAACAGCTGATCTTTCAGCAGAAACTCTGCAAGCCAGAAGGGACTGGCAGGACATATTTAAAGTGGTGAAGGAGAAAAACCTGCAACCAAGATTACTCTACCCAGCAAGGATCTCATTCAGATTTGATGGAGAAATTAAAACCTTACAGACAAGCAAAAGCTGAGAGAGTTCAGCACCACCAAACCAGCTCTACAACAACTGCTAAAGTAACTTCTCTAGGCAAGAAACAAAGAGAAGGAAAAGACCTACAATAACGAACCCAAAACAATTAAGAAAATGGGAATAAGAACATACATATCGATAATTACCTTAAATGTAAATGGACTAAATGCTCCCACCAAAAGACACAGATTGGCTGAATGGATACAAAAACAAGACCCATATATTTGCTGTCTACAAGAGACCCAATTCAGACCTAGAGACACATACAGACTGAAAATAAGGGGATGGAAAAAGATATTTCATGCAAATGGAAGCCAAAAGAAAGCTGGAGTAGCAATTCTCATATCAGACAAGATAGACTTTAAAATAAAGACTATTACAAGAGACAAAGAAGGACAATACATAATGATCAAGGGATCGATCCAAGAAGAAGATATAACAATTGTAAATATTTATGCACCCAACATAGGAGCACCTCAATATATAAGGCAAATACTAACAGCCATAAAAGGGGAAATTGACAGTAACACATTCATAGTAGGGGACTTTAACACCCTACTTTCACCAATGGACAGATCATCCAAAATGAAAATAAATAAGGAAACAGAAGCTTTAAATGATACATTAAACAAGATGGACTTAATTGATATTTATAGGACATTCCATCCAAAAACAACAGAATACACATTTTTCTCAAGTGCTCATGGAACATTCTCCAGGATAGATCATATCTTGGGTCACAAATCAAGCCTTCATAAATTTAAGAAAATTGCAATTGTATCAAGTATCTTTTCTGACCACAACGCTATGAGACTAGATATCAATTATAGGAAAAGATCTGTAAAAAATACAAACACATGGAGGCTAAACAATACACTACTTAATAACGAAGTGATCACTGAAGAAATCAAAGAGAAAATTAAAAAATACCTAGAAACAAATGACAATGGAGACACGACGACCCAAAACCTATGGGAGGCAGCAAAAGCAGTTCTAAGAGGGAAGTTTATAGCAATACAATCCTACCTTAGGAAACAGGAAACATCTCGAATAAACAACCTAACCTTGCACCTAAAGCAATTAGAGAAAGAAGAACAAAAAACCCCCAAAGTTAGCAGAAGGAAACAAATCATAAAAATCAGATCAGAAATAAATGAAAAAGAAATGAAGGAAACGATAGCAAAGATCAATAAAACTAAAAGCTGGTTCTTTGAGAAGATAAACAAAATTGATAAACCATTAGCCAGACTCATCAAGAACAAAAGGGAGAAGACTCAAATCAATAGAATTAGAAATGAAAAAGGAGAAGTAACAACTGACACTGCAGAAATACAAAAGATCATGAGAGATTACTATAAGCAACTCTATGCCAATAAAATGGACAACCTGGAAGAAATGGACAAATTCTTAGAAATGCACAACCCGCCAAGACTGAATCAGGAAGAAATAGAAAATATGAACAGACCAATCACAAGCACTGAAATTGAAACTGTGATTAAAAATCTTCCAACAAACAAAAGCCCAGGACCAGATGGCTTCACAGGCGAATTCTATCAAACATTTAGAGAAGAGCTAACACCTATCCTCCTCAAACTCTTCCAAAATATAGCAGAGGGAGGAACACTCCCAAACTCATTCTATGAGGCCACCATCACCCTGATACCAAAACCAGACAAGGATGTCACAAAGAAAGAAAACTACAGGCCAATATCACTGATGAACATAGATGCAAAAATCCTCAACAAAATACTAGCAAACAGAATCCAACAGCACATTAAAAGGATCATACACCATGATCAAGTGGGGTTTATTCCAGGAATGCAAGGATTCTTCAATATACACAAATCAATCAATGTGAAACATCATATTAACAAATAGAAGGAGAAAAACCATATGATCATCTCAATAGATGCAGAGAAATCTTTTGACAAAATTCAACAGCCATTTATGAAAAAAACCCTCCAGAAAGTAGGCCTCGAGGGAACTTTCCTCAACATAATAAAGTCCATATATGACAAACCCACAGCCAACATCGTCCTCAATGGTGAAAAACTGAAAGCATTTCCACTAAGATCAGGAACAAGACAAGGCTGCCCACTCTCACCACTCTTATTCAACATGGTTTTGGAAGTTTTATCCACAGCAATCAGAGAAGAAAAGGAAATAAAAGGAATCCAAATCGGAAAAGAAGAAGTAAAGCTGTCACTGTTTGCAGATGACAGGATACTATACATAGAGAATCCTACAGATGCTACCAGAAAACTACTAGAGCTAATCAATGAATTTGGTAAAGTAGCAGGATACAAAATTAATGCACAGAAATCTCTGGCAATCCTATACACTAATGATGAAAAATCTGAAAGTGAAATCAAGAAAACTCTTCCATTTACCATTGCAACAAAAAGAATAAAATATCTAGGAATAAACCTACCTAAGGCAAGAAAAGACCTGTATGCAGAAAATTATAAGACACTGATGAAAGAAATTAAAGATGATACAAATAGATGGAGAGATATACCATGTTCTTGGATTGGAAGAATCAACATTGTGAAAATGACTCTACTACCCAAAACAATCTACAGATTCAATGCAATCCCTATCAAACTACCACTGGCATTTTTCACAGAGCTAAAACAAAAAATTTCACAATTTGTATGGAAACACAAAAGACCACGAATAGCCAAAGCAATCTTGAGAACGAAAAAAGGAGCTGGAGGAATCGGGCTCCCTGACTTCAGACTGTACTACAAAGCTACAGTAATCAAGACAGTATGGTGCTGGCCCCAAACCAGAAAGCTAGATCAATGGAACAGGATAGAAAGCCCAGAGAAAAACCCACGCACATATGGTCACCTTATCTTTGATAAAGGAGGCAGGAATGTACAGTGGAGAAAGGACAGCCTCTTCAATAAGTGGTGCTGGGAAAACTGGACAGGTACATGTAAAAGTATGAGATTAGATCACTCCCTAACACCATACACAAAAATAAGCTCAAAATGGATTAAAGACCTAAATGTAAGGCCAGAAACTATCAAACTCTTAGAAGAAAACATAGGCAGGCCACTCTATGACATAAATCACAGCAAGATCCTTTTTGACCCACTTCCTAGAGAAACGGAAATAAAAACAAACAAATGGGACCTAATGAAACTTCAAAGCTTTTGCACAGCAAAGGAAACCATAAGCAAGACCAAAACACAACTCTCAGAATGGGAGAAAATATTTGTAAATGAAGCAACTGACAAAGGATTAATCTCCAAAATTTATAAGCAGCTCATGCAGCTTAATAACAAAAAAACAAACAACCCAATCCAAAAATGGGGAGAAGACCTAAATAGACATTTCTCCAAAGAAGATATACAGACTCCCAACAAACACATGAAAGAATGCTCAATATCACTAATCATTAGAGAAATGCAAATCAAAACTACAATGAGATATCATCTCACACCAGTCAGAATGTCCATAATCAAAAAATCTAGAAACAGGGCTTCCCTGGTGGCGCAGTGGTTGGGGGTCTGCCTGCCAATGCAGGGGACACGGGTTCGTGCCCCGGTCCGGGAAGATCCCACGTGCCGCGGAGCGGCTGGGCCCATGAGCCATGGCCTATGAGCCTGCGTGTCCGGAGATTGTGCTCCGCAGGGGAGAGGCCACAACAGTGAGGCCCGCGTACCGCAAAAAAAAAAAAAAAAAAAGAAAAAAAGAAAAAAAAAATCTAGAAACAATAAATGCTGGAGAGGGTGTGGAGAAAAGGGAACCCTCTTGCACTGTTGGTGAGAATGTAAATTGATACAGCCACTGTGGAGAACAGTATGGAGGTTCCTTAAAAAACTACAAATAGAACTACCATATGACCCAGCAATCCCACAGCAATCCGGGCATATACCCTGAGAAAACCATAATTCAAAAAGAGTCATGTACCAAAATGTTCATTGCCGCTCTGTTTACAATAGCCCGGAGATGGAAACAACCTAAGTGTCCATCATCGGATGAATGGATAAAGAAAATGTAGCACATATATACAATGGAATATTACTCAGCCATAAAAAGAAACAAAATTGAGCTATTTGTAATGAGGTGGGTAGACCTAGAGTCTGTCATACAGAGTGAAGTAAGTCAGAAAGAGAAAGACAAATACCGTATGCTAACACATATATATGGAATTTAAGAAAAAAAAATGTCATGAAGAACCTAGGAGTAAGACAGGAATAAAGACACAGACCTACTAGAGAATGGACTTGAGGATATGGGGAGCGGGAAGGGTAAGCTGTGACAAGGCGCGAGAGAGGCATGGACATATTGTACACTATCAAACGTAAGGTAGATAGCTAGTGGGAAGCAGCCGCACAGCACAGGGAGATCAGCTCGGTGCTTTGTGACCACCTGGAGGGGTGGGATAGGGAGGGTGGGAGGGAGGGAGACGCAAAAGGGAAGAGATATGGGAACATATATATATAACTGATTCATTTTGTTGTAAAGCAGAAACTAACACACCATTGTAAAGCAATTATACTCCACTAAAGATGTTTAAAAAAAAAGCAAATATGACTTCTTTAAATATTAATGCTATTTTAGACACCACACTGGTTTACAGTAATCTCTCTTTTACCTACAGCTCAGCTATTTTACAAAGCTGAGAAAAAAAAACCCCAAAACCCAGACAATACACCAAGTTCTTTGAACAGCCATAAGGAATGTCAGAAGGCTCAGTCAGGCATTTTGCTCTGAAGCCCTCACTCTGAGTCTATTCAATTCCTTCTACACAATTCTAACAAACGTAGCTTTCCAATTCACATGAGATGAAAACTAACAATAAGAGAAGCTGCTATAGGCGAAGCATACTGATAACAGCAAAATGCAGTATCTGAGAAGTTACAAGTATGAAAATCAAAAGGAAAGCAAAACAAACAAAAAAGGCATAAAAAGCCAAAATTGACCTTGCTGAGGTTAATTACTTAGGAGCAATCATATACTTCAGGAGACTCTCAAGTTAGTATGCTAGCACATTGTATAATTGAAATGATGACCTTAAGTCTTCAATACAATTCCTTCTATTTAATTATCACATGTTGATATCAGCCTGCTTTTTGATAGGGGAACTGGTTTGCTTGGGACTGTACCAGCTTAAGCCTAGCATAATTATTATATAATTATCTCCAGGCATAATTATTACTAGCTCTCCTCTTCACTCTCAAAAAGAATGGTTTGGACTGTAAATTTTAGAGTCATCCTACTGAATGCTTACTACGTGCCAAGAACTATTCCAAGGGCTTTCATTTATCCTCACAGTCCTGTGAGATGGGGTATAATTATTATCCCCTTTTTTAGAAGAACTAAGGCTCTGAGAGGTTAAGTGATTTTCCTAATCACTAAGATCATTCAATTAGGAAGTATTAAAGGCCTATATTTGAACAACCCAGACAGTCTGATACCAAAGTCCTAGTGTTTAACTACCGTAAGGCACTGTATTATTTCTCTTTAGAAAGACGGGTAGAGAAACAGCAAGAGGGAGACATCCAAGTTTTTGGAAAAGGATTGAGAGGGATCAGCTTTCTAGAAAATGTGTGTATACAATCTGTTCCATAAACGGATTTCACAGTCCCGTAAACTTACAATACTGAAACATCCCATAAACTTACGACACTGAAACATCTAAGAAAAATTTTGAAGTGTAAAAATATTTCAGATTTTTTTTTTTTTTTTTTGCGGTACACAGGCCTCTCACTGTTGTGGCCTCTCCCGCCGCGGAGCACAGGCTCCGGACGTGCAGGCCCAGCGGCCATGGCTCACGGGCCCAGCCGCTCCGCGGCATGTGGTATCTTCCCGGACTGGGGCATGAACCCGCGTCCCCTGCATCGGCAAGCGGACTCTCAAACCACTGCGCCACCAGGGAAGCCCAATATTTCGGATTTTTATGAGCACGGTCTTTCTTAGAAAACAAAAATTCCAAGACTATTTTTCAAGTATTCTTCACATGTTACTTTAAACACATACTAGTTATGTCCTGCTCAAAAAGTCAGATTATTCCATCTTTTAAAAAAGAAAACTACGGGCTTCCCTCGTGACGCAGTGGTTGAGAGTCCGCCTGCCAATGCAGGGGACGCGGGTTCGCAACCCTGGTCTGGGAAGATCCCACATGCCGCGGAGCGGCCGGGCCCGTGAGCCATGGCCGCTGAGCCTGCGCGTCCGGAGCCTGTGCTCCGCAACGGGAGAGCCCACAACAGTGAGAGGCCCGCGTACCGCACCAAAAAAAAAAAAAAAAAAAAAAAATTAGTAACTCATTGTATGTTACTATATGAAGGCAGAATGAAAAGTATACTGGACTGCAATCTGTTTTGCTACTCAACAGCTGGGATGTCCCTTAACTTCTCCAGACTTCAGTTTCTTCATGTGCAGCAGAGAAATATGGTTTAGCTTGTTAAGAGGACCTAAGGAGATCAAACGGATTTCAAGTGGCTTGAGAACTATAAAGGATTACCTAGAGTATTAATTAATATAGTCATAGATTTTCAACAACTTGGATCACAAATTTATGCCACATATTCCAAAACGATATTTCTTTATTTCCTCTTTTATTTTTTACTTCAAAATTTGGGGAAAAAAACTATAGTCTTTGGTCACATGTGAAAAAGAAAATTACACTAAAAAGATTAACAGCAGCCATGGACAACAACTCGGGGGCTACACGTTATACTTCATTCTGTAAAACAGATCCTGTTTACCAGGTAATTAGTCCTTAAACAACCTGTGAGATTAAGTAAAATAGTTACAATAATAAAATAAAGAGGTTCAAAGAGTTACAATAAATCTTATTGTTAACGTGGTTCTTAACTATATTTACTTAGAGTGAAGTTTAAATAATTACATTTACATAGTACTTTCCTGTCTTCCAAAAAGCATTTCCATATCTGATCCTCAGCAACCAGGTATGGTAGATAGATATCATCATTCTCATATAAAGGAACTGAGGTTCAGAGAGATTAATTTGCACAACTGCTTTCTGACAGGAAATTGAAGTGGAAGGATGACTCCTGATCTACATGGAAAGAAAGCAATTATTTGGATGCTCTAGAGCAAAAGAAAAGCCTCAGACCTATTTATTGGCTGAGACAAGACACAGAACATTTATAAACTCACGGTGTCTCAAAAGCAATATCCATTGGAGCCTGCCAGCACATCTCTAGTAGCTTTAATGTTCATAGAGAAATGAATATTCATGTTTGTTTGGGATCTCAAACTATTATTAAATTTGCAAGCAAAAACAGGACCAATGAAGAATTGAACCAGATTATTTTTTCAGAGTGGCAAACCTAATGAAGTGTCCCAACCCCTCTATGATTTACCATTGCTGAGATTATTCCTTACCAAGGAAACACTTAAAAAAATTTTCTCCCAGAGCTCATTTGCTAGATTCCATAAATTAGCTGTTACAAAGAATCTGTATCAGAGAAATTCAAACCTACTAAGAGGCTTTTCTTCCAACCTACTAAAAAGGCACATTAAATACACACAACGTTGGCCACATTTAGATAATGATGGAAAACAACAGCTGATAGCCAGTTTGGGACAAATGCCAACTGTTTCCATTTGTCTGAAAATGTCAAAATTAATTGCTACAACACTCAGTTTTCAAAGAATATTGATATCTCTAAATGAGAAAGTATGTCAACCAAAAATCCTAAAAAACAGACTAAAGATAATAGTGCCTCCCTGATCTGCAGTATTAGTTAAAAAAAAATTTTAGTGTCCCAAAGTAAACACATCTCAACAGCTTTACATATTTTCATATACTTTATTTTTTAAACACTTATAATTTTGCAAGCTAGCAGTAAAATATTTTCCTCAATATTTTACTAATTAGCACCGTATACCTTTTAAAGCTAACTGGAACACTGTTTTATTTAAATGATTGTGAAGTAAAATGATCATTTCAAATACCTAATTAGTCTCAACACATGAATCATTAATTATCATTATTTTTGGCTTTATGCACAAAGATGTATTTCAAAGATGAACTTAATATTAGTATCAGTTCTGTCAATCTAACAAATCAAAGTACCACAGTTTAAAGCAATATTTAACCTCTGAAATTATTATATAATTAAAGAGGCATATAAGAAAGTTGAGAAATCACTATGAAAACAAAAGATACTGCACAACTTTAAATTTAGAATCCCTTACTTTTTAGAAGAATGAGGAAAATAATGAAAAATTTCATGATACAAGTATTCGTTACACATATGGTTTAGAATATATATGTCAGTACTCTCACGCTTTGCTTATGAGTTTGGCCTTACCAAAAAGCCATCAAAATGTCCAGGATAATTCACAGGGACAGCTGGAAGCCTGAAATAAAATTGCTCAGTGCAAAAGATCCTAAGCCATTCATACAATTTTAAACAGAAACCTGGACATTTAACTCCTATTTTTGTTTCCATCTGAAAACCTGTTGAAAATATGGAAAAAAATTTAACTAAACTCACATTACTTCCACATATTAAAACAAGGGGGATTTTTCATTTCCTGTTTTCTAATAAGAGCATTCTTCAGAGCTATGGGTTTAAGTTCTAAGCTACAATCCACTACTTACTAGCATGCCTGTTTTGCATACCAGTAGAATCAAGTCCAGTTTTGCCATTTGTGGATAACTATGACAAGATACAAAAGCATGTGTTTGCCATAAATAGCTCTGGCTAACAGCAAACTGCTCACACTGAACAGATCAAATTCTCTATAAGGAGAGCTGCCTGGACCACAGCCAAATCCCACTACTAATGTTTAAGACTGCTGTAACAATTTTTTTTCAAATTTGTGAAATATATTAAGAAATAGTAGCTGAAAGTTCCTAAACATGAGAAGTATTATTAAACTTTTGAAGGACATTTTACAAATTATTTTCATTATGACCAAATGTGCAATAAGAGCTTCCTGCTTCTTCTACTACTAGTCAACTAATTAGAAGTGTAAACGTGAATTAAAAAATAACTACCCTAATTTATCCAGAGAACAAATCAGATATCGAAGAGTATTTATGTCAAAGTGCAAAAAAATAATTCCTGATCATATTAACACATAAGGAAATAAATAAAGCTTATAAAAGTACACCTCTATAACGTTAATATTTTGTATTAGTTGGCTTTAGGATAGAATATTTTTTAAACCAAATAAACACAACAAACTGGAAAATATCACGCAAGAATGTTGTACAAAAAAATTCTTAAATGACCAGTGCAGAGATTAATAATAGCTGTTTACCCTAGGAGTTGCTTCACATGGTATTTTGCAAAATGTCCAAGGAAAACAAGGCAACGTTCTGTAATATGCCACAATTTTTATTGCAACGTGGCCATTTTTGTGAGGGTGGGGTTTGATCTCAAAAACAATGTTCCATTTAAGGCTCTTTTATACAGAAATTGCCATCATGACTGATATTCAAAATATCTTTAGTGTCGCAAGACTTAACATGGTAAACATAAAACTCCTACACTTATTCAGTAGTGTACACTCAATGGAAAACAAAAAGGCATTAATAACAGCTATTTCTTTTAAGAAGATACGCAGGTAACAGGAATGAACACTGAGGTACTAGGATAAGTTGATGACACAGTTAACTTAATTGGCATTCCTTTTGGGGTGGGGGATTAAACTCATTACAAAAAAAGTGCTTTCAATGCATAGTATTATATCTGTGCTGCCATGTCACAAAAAATAGGCTTGCCAAGGCAGGTGAGGTGTATGAATGCTCAAGCCTCACAGAACTGCAATCAAGTGCAACTATAAATAATACTGAATAAAGTCCACCATCTCACCAGTGGATAATACTTTCAAGGCATTCAATTAGCTTAACCCTTTGTAGTGTTCTAAGCTATTCACATTGACATTCACATTCATTGTAGTGCTTGCTGCAAGGGAGGCATATAACCAGTTGTTTTGGCTAAAATATGGTGGGAAGGCATTCCTTGGGTTCTACATAAAAGTAACAGTATTAAACAGTCTAATGGCAATCACTGATAGGCTGCTTACATGAATGATATTTCCTTCATTCATTGTGTTGGAAGGACCCAGTGGGAAGAGGAAGAAAAAAAAAAACCAAAACCTAATACTATTCCAATTGACTGAGCTGGAGAAATGGAAGCTCCTTAAGATCCAGATGGCACTTGACTGTCATTTTATAAGGGTTTTCCTTCAAGTGAAACTACTACGTTGCCTCCCAATTTCTCTCCAAGTGTTGAACGGTCCTTTATATCATCCAAGCCATTTACTTGCCACTCATGTTTAATACCTAAAAAGAAAAAACATTATCCTGTTACTTTATTATAAGTAAGAGAGGGCAATTCTTCTGCACAAAATATTCAGTGTTTGTACCTGTAAATTTCTTTTTAATGGCATCTTTAGAGCTAGCATAAATCATCTTGCTTTTTAAAGGTGCACTTTCAGGAGCCCTACAGGGGGAAAAAAAATTGTTGAATCCTATTTAAAAGAAAAAGAAAGGCAAAACTGACTATGTTAATAATAATCCTTGCATTTTAAAAGTACTTTTTTCTTTTGTTTTTACACACCAGAATATAAATACTAGGTCTTCTTTCTTAGACTCTTTTGTTTCGTATGTGGCATCGTACAAAGCATATCGGCAATCATTCAGAGGTAGCAACTTCACAAAAGATGTGTAGGGGTCCTCTACAGTATCACCAATGTCACCCACCAAGATCTGCTTTGCTTCCTCTACAATTATTTGTCTTTTGTCATCGCTTAAACAGAAGAGAACTGCTTTCTTTCTTTTTTTGATCTCCTCCTGTGTAGAAGATTTCCTTACTTTCATATCATTAAAAACTTTGATGACTTCATCATTCACTGTAACTCCAGAAGCCTGAAAATAAAGAAAGAACAGTAATTTAGAACAAGTATTCTGGTTTTAGCCAAAATTACTGTTTAGGTGCCTAGAGAGGATTAACTTTAGTCTGGATATCAAAAGTTGCATCATACCATGCAAATAGTCCAATCAGATTTGCCACATTTTAAGTATCAGTATATGATGCACCTAAGGATTCTAACTCATCCTGCCCCATTCATCCTTTTTTAAAAAGGGGTTTGGAGTGTGAAGTAATTGGCAGGCAGAGGGAAAGGGACAAATACTGGCTGTCCCATCCCTGAAATGTTTCCTATTTCACTGGGTGATGTCAGAGCTTCAGGAGCCGCAGCAAAAATACCTTCTGTATTGTGTCAACCCGGCAGGCCTTAAAAAAACACTTTCGGATTTCAGTTAATGCTTCTACTATTTTTTTCTTTAAAGTCATCCTAACCAGGGCCCTTTCCTCATAAGGAAAGAGAATCAAGTGTGAACTCCAAACCGCCCACGGCTACAACATAATTGCCTCACAGCTCAAATGCAGACGCTTCAAAACTAACGGATCGCGTGTAAAAGCTTTTTACCGCGAGAAACCGTGTTCAAGAGTTTTCCCACCTCCTTAATCTCCCCCTAAGGGTTTTACTACAGGCCCTCAAGACCCCCACCGAAAGCGTCCAGCAAGGGCTTTACAGCACGTACCAATCTGAGAGCGCGCGTGGGAATAAAATTAGCAAGGGGAGGGCAAAGGCGGCGAGCAGGGTGGGGGCAAAGCTCGGCGGACCCTCCCGCGCCCCCGGCCGCCGCCCGCCCGCCCCACCTAGGCCACGACCCTCGCCCCGCGCCCGGGCCCTCCCCGCCCCCAGGAATCCGAAGAGCGGCCGGCCGGGCCTGACGGCGGGAGGGCAGGCCGGCCGGTGGAGAGAGAGCAGCGGGGCCGCAGTGTAGGAGCGCCCACCTTGGAGGCCAAAATCAGGTTAAAATGGCGGCCTCAGGCCCAGGGCCCGGCAGTGCCGCGCGGGGGGCTGTGCTCGCCGCGCCCCGGCCCCCCGATCCCCGGCCCCCCGGTCGGCGCGCCCGCCTTACCATAGCGCCCGCGGCTGAGGCTGCGGCGGCGGCTCGGGCTCCGGCGGTGTGGCGCTGCGAAGGGAAGGAGGGGCGGCCGGGAGGCGGCGAGTGCGGGGCACGCCGGGAGTGCGGCCCAAAAGGCGGCGACCGCTCGGGGGGCTGCGGTGAGGGCGGGGCGGTCACGTGGGCACGCCCCGGGCTGGCGCTCCAGCCCGCCGGCCCCCCCGCGTCCTCGGCCTGACCCCGCGGGCGCGCGCGCGCGCGCGCAGCAGCAGCCCCCGCGGACTCCGCGGCCGTGGTCCGGACCCCGGGCCCCAACGCGAAGGCCTTCAGCGCCAGGGCACCACCCGTCCCGTCCGCCGGCTCGCACGGCGGGCGTTTCCACACTGCCTCCCGAGGGCCAGGGCGCAGCTCCAGGGGTTGAGCGCGTGTGAGGCGAATGGCGCTCCAAGGTGTCTCTTTTATTCGCTTGTGGTTTCCACTGAAAGGGGCTGGATTCCTACATTGTGGGTCTTTTTGGAAAACCCCCATCAGAGATGGCGCGAATTATTTAGATCTCCTTCCATCAATTCAACGAGAATAAACACTGGGGGGGGAGGGGGTTACCCTAGTTGATTGAATTACTCAGCAAAAACAAAATGATAAACAGAGGTGGGAAATCGCTTTCTAAAAGTCTGTGGTTGGAATAATAATAATAGGGGGAAATCTGGGGTAGTAACATCCCCTGGTAATATCCTTTTATAGATTAGACTTGGTAGGAAATGGATTTCACTCTCTGCTAGTAGTCTTTTCCTCAGGAGGCCACAGCTACGACAGCTGCCATCAAATAAGTGGACCCAAGAGTAGAGTCCTCCCTCTTTGGCAACCACAACCTCTTCTAGCAAAACTCATATAACTGAGCCAAGGCTCTTCTCTAACTAAACCTTTTTTATACTTGTTATGAGTATTCATCGCATTTATCATAGAAAAAATTGGCACCGTGTACTTTGAGGAAGTTTTTCATGAAGATTCAATGCTTTATGAGTGTATAATGAAAATGTTTTAAATGAAACACTTTATGTGGTTATGTTTAATAAAAGGAAGGTTTCATAAAGTATTTCATTCATCAGTGTTTGGGCTAATTTATGCTACCTTTTTTCCTGAACGCTTATCATTTCTACCTTTCTTCATTTGTAAAATTGGTAATATGAATTTAAAACTCTGATTAACAGTTGAACTGATTTTGTGAAGAAAACTTGCACTAAAAAAATAGAATTGTTGAGTGACTAAAACTGTTGGAAACAAAATAGTAAGTGAGTGCAGATAAACCTTAAGGTGTACTAAGCCAGAAGTGCAGTGTAACGGCAAGAACTTCGGGTTGGGACTTGGGAAACGAGTATTAATCTTGGCTCTGCCCCATCTCTGTAAGTTCGAAGGGCTTTCAATCCCTGCAGACCTTCATCTGTATTATAAGCTGTGATTATCTTTAAAGTCCTTTCCAACTTTAAAATTCAGTTTCTCAGGAAATGGTGTGCATATGTTCTCAGCATTAAGTAAATTTAGGGATAGAAAATCATAATGAGAAGGGTTATGCCCTAGTTTGTGTGATAAATTCTTATACCCAAAAGTTAATATATTATAAATGGAGCATGTTAGGTATTGCACAGGAAACAGACCTATTTTTTATGTCCATAGCTTGTGCTTATTTTCTTAATGGGAAGATTGACTTAGTTTATTTTTATTTTATTTTTATAAATTTGTTTATTTTATTTATTATTTTTGGCTGTGTTGGGTCTTCGTTGCTGTGTGTGGGCTTCCTCTAGTTGCAGCGAGCGGGGCTACTCTTCGTTGCGGTGCGTGGGCTTCTCATTGCGGTGGCTTCTTGTGGAGCCCAGGATCTTGGCACACGGGCTTCAGTAGCTGTGGCACGCGGGCTCAGCAGTTGTGGCGCACGGACTTAGTTGCTCCGCGGCATGTGGGGTCGTCCTGGACGAGGGCTCGAACCCGTGTCCCCTGCATTGGCAAGTGGATTCTTTACCACTGCGCCACCAGGGAAGTCCCTTAACTTAGTTTAGAGACAAAAATTGAGAAGAAATCTCCCAATGTCTAAGCATGAATCTTAAGCAAGTAGATAATAATACTTTACATTAGGTGGTACATTACAGTTTATGAAACCTTTCCCTTTCTTGATGTCTCTTGAGGCATCCAACATTTGCTCTGTATGGGTATCAGCAGTTTTCCTTGTTGAACTCTTCCTCTTAGGGTTCCCCTCCCTTCTCAGCCTTGAATTTTGCATCAAAGAGATTCTACAGGAGCTACAGCCCCAGCAGAGACCAGGTCTGGTGACACGGGGAACTAGATTAGGTGTTAGAACCTCGCCTACCAAAGCTGGGGATTCCGAAGATGTTAATCACTCCCCCCCCAGCTGTGATATCAACCCTTCTCCAAGCCTCCCTGTGCCTCTCCCCTTCCCCAGAGTTCACAATTCCCATGTACTAGGATTCTTTTCCTGAAGATGTTTTCTTGTCTTTGCACATATTTCGTTGCCTTGTAATCACTTGTTTACGTGTTCTGCCACCCCAGTAGACTGGAAGCTCCTTCCAGGATCTGAGTCCTACTCATCTTTGGATTTCTGGAATCTGGTACATAGTAGGTGATCAATAGATGATAAAGTAACAACTTTAAGGTGCTTTAGTGCTATAAAGAGAACAAAAAGGAAGCTCCCGAAGACTGCAAGGCCTTTCTACATGCCCTTGTGAGGCCAGATCTTAGAACGTCAGAGCCAGTAACAACTCTTCACACCTGTTGTTTAAAACCAGAACTTACTGCCACTTGGTAAAGCGACAGCATTACCAAGCATTGCTGCATGAATTTTGGCCTCTGTGTGCTGGAGGGATCTGAGTGTCAGACATCATGTGTATCAGTTTCCTGTGGCTGCTGTAACAAATTACCACACATTTAGTGGCTGAAAACAGCACAAACTTATTGTCTTACAGTTCTGGAGGTCAGATGTGAGAAATGACTCATGGGGCTAAAAGCAGCACTTCATTGCTTTTGGAGGCTGTAGGAGGAAAATGTGTTTCCTTGCCTTTTCCAGCTTCTAGAGGCTGCCCACATTCCTTGGTTTGTGGCCCCCTGAGAGTACCTCTGCTTCAGTCATCACATCTCTGATTCTCTCTCTCCTGCCTTCCTCTTTCACTGCTAAGGACCACTGAGATCACCACTGGGTAATTTAGGATAATCTCCCATATCAAAAATCATTTACTTAACCACATCCACAAATTCCCTTTTGCTGGACTTCCCTGGTGGCACAGTGGTTAAGAATCCGCCTGCCAATGCAGTGGACACGGGATCGAGCCCTGGTCCGGGAAGATCCCCCATGCCATGGAGCAACTAAGCCCATGTGCCACGACGACTGAGCCTGTGCTCAAGAGCCTGTGAGCCACAACTACTGAGCCCGCGTGCTGCAACTACTGAAGCCCATGTGCCTAGAGCCCGTGCTCTGCAACAAGAGAAGCCACTGCAACGAGAAGCCTGCACACCACAACGAAGAGTAGCTCCCGCTCACCGCAACCAGAGGAAACCCATGCGCAGCAATGAAGACCGAATGCAGCCAAAAATAAATACATAAATTTATTTTTTAAAAAAAGTCCCTTTTGCTATGTAGGGTAACATATTCACAGGACAGGGACATCTTTGGGGGGCCATTATTCTGCCTACCATACCACATCTGTTCTCTTTAGCAGTTTCACGCCCAAGGAAATGATTAACGGTGGGACAGAAGGACCCTGAACGATCCCGTACTAGAAGGCACACGTCTAAATTCTAATTTTCCCTTTGCTGGACCACACATGGTTGACAGCAACAAAAAACCATTAGGAACTAAGTGAGAGTAACCTCATAGAGGATGGATCAGCTCTGACACAACAGTGGTGCAATCTCGGGCCATTTCCATTTAGTTAACTGCTCCATGGCTGTTTCCTCAGGTGTAAAATGGGGCTTATGTTACCTCCTCCCTCTCCGGGTTGTGGTGAGGATCAAGTGAGATAATGTATGTAAAGCTCCTTCCAGCACAGGAAAAGGTACCCTGGGGCCATTACCATCAGTGCAGAGTGAAGGGGCGAGCATGGTTTTACCAACTCGCAGGCAACAGTAATGAAGCAATCCCAAGTCTCACTGGTATTGTTTTGTAAGACTCAGCTAAAGTTTTTGCTCAGGATTTCTTAGAAAATTGGAAAAGTGAATACCCGTAATGCATATTCTCCCACAAAACAGACTAGATGGAGTTTCTGTGGCATGTAAAATTTCAGAATCATTTTTCAAGTATTAAGTAAAACAGTGAATCTGGAAGATCATGTAGATAAATTCTGTTCAAGCCCCACTCCCTGTCAAGACACATCATACTCAGCTCCCACAGCCACTTCCTGACAAAGACAAGTGTAAACGTAAAGATGCTCATCACTTCCAAATGTACTTTTCTACCCACATACCTGCTTCATCTGACATCTCTTTCCTAGCCCACGCCTGAGCTAAAAGACGGGTCAGGAGGAAAGTCATGCATTTTTCTAAATCCAAGTTTGAACTTAGAACTAGAAAATAAACATTGTGGGAGATGTGTGTTGGAGTCTGATCTCTATGACTCATTCCCTGATCCACAAAACTCACTTTGTGTCTTCCATGTCTCATCCTTAGTTCCTTCTAATTTAGGAAGATGACCTCACAATAAAGGAACTTAGCAGTCTATGTCAAGGGAAGAGGTAGAGGGTAGCAGCAGTGAAATGTAGTAAGTAGTGAAATGTAATTCAAAATGGTCTCAAACTCTACATTTATAAATGCTAGTTTCAATTTATTTACTCACAAACACATTTATCAGATCCACCTATCAGTTGTTTCTGATATTAATTGAATTCGTGATAAGTAGCAACTGGTTACCTAAATTATACAAACCATACAAAAACAGCATCTGAGAAAAGAAACTTGCTAGTAATTTATTTAAGGTGGAGAGCCTTTGTTTAACTTACTTTATTACAAAAGCTGTGGATTTTTATATCCCAGAAAATCATACAGACATGAAAAATGTAACATACTAAAACTGTATGTTAACAGACATGAGTAAGAGTAGGCAAGAGATCGAAAACCAGATCAAGAATGAGTAGAGTTTATTCATTTCATTCGTTCATTCATTCCTTTATATCATTCACTGAGCATCTCTGCTAGGGTAAAGAATGCAAGGATAAGAATAACATAGTCCCTGCCTTGAAGAAAGTCAGTTCTGTGAGAATACATCAAGGAAGCCAGTATCTATGGGACAATCCCACGCATGCTCCAGTGGGGTATGTACAGGATGCCTTGGGGGCAGAAGGAAGGCCAGCTCAGTTTGGAGCGAGTTGGGTCTTTTTTTTTTTTTTTTTGGCTGCGTTGGGTTTTCGTTGCTGTGCCAGGGCTTTCTCTAGTTGCGGTGAGCGGGGGCTACTCTTAGTGAGTGTGCGGGCTTCTCATTGCTGTGGCTTCTCTTATTGTGGAGCATGGGCTCTAGGCGTGCAGGCTTCAGTAGTTGTGGCACGTAGGCTCAGTAGTTGTGGCATGCAGTCTCTAGAGCGCGGGCTCAGTAGTTGCGGTGCACGGGCTTAGTTGCTCTGCAGCATGTGGGATCTTCCCGGACCAGGGCTCGAACCCGTGTCCCCTGCATTGGCAGGCGGATTCTTAACTACTGCACCACCAGGGAAGTCCCACGAGTTGGGTCTTAAGGGATAAGTGGAAGTTAACTAGGCAGATAGGGACAGGACATTCAAAACAGAGGGAACCAAATGTACAAAGCCTCAGCAGTACCAGTATAAAGCACAAGAAACCCCAAGTTGCTAGCTACGACTGGAGCCTATGAGCTTGGTAGACAATGAAGATGGAGTGGTAGGAGGTACCAGTTCTTGTGAGCTTTGTATACAACTGTACAGTCAGAATTGTGTTCTGCAGGGCATAAGGGAGACAATAAATACTTTTCAAAGGTGTTTTTTATGTGTGCGCTCCGCCCCGCCCGTCGGACGCTGCCAGGCTCACGGGCGGGGCGCAGCCTGCGGGTTCGGGGGAACTTTGTCACCCTGGTCCCGGAGAAAGCAGCGTCCTGCTTGCTGGGCAGCTCGCAGGGCGGGGACCTGGCCTGCAAGGAGGAACAGGGAGCAGAGGACTACCTCACAGACCAGAGTGGCTGCTCCAGTAATAAAGAAACCCTTTTGAGGTGTTGTGATGCACGGAGGGACTTGGTGGAGTTCTTCGGGCTGAACGGCAAATTAAAGATAACTTGTGAGAGGTCAAAGCCCAGATTCACAGCTGCATAAGTCATCACCGGGAATGCCTTCGAAGCCATGAGGTGTGGCTGTATGAACAGGTAGATCTCATCTATCAGCTTAAAGAGGAGATGCTTCAGCAGCAGGTCCAACAACTCTACTGGTTTCTGGGCCAGTTCAACTGTCTTATTCATCAGCTGGAGGGCACCCAATACAAAGATCTAGCCAATCAAGTCTCCGTGTGCCCGGAGAGACTGGGCAGTTTGACCCTCAAACCTGAAGATTCGACTGTCCATTCTTTGAAACCGATAATAACTGCCCTGCACCAGGCAATCACCACGTTTGGGTCTCTCAAGACCATTCAAATTCCTGAGCACCTGATGGCTCATGCTAGTTCAACAAATATTGGGCCCTTCCTGGAGAAAAGAGGCTATATCGCGTCGCCAGAGCAGAAGTCAGCATCCAGCATCACAGCGGTCCCTCTCAGCGAATGGCTCCTTGGAAGCAAACCTGCCAGCAGTTGCCAGGCTCCTTACATGCCCAGTACCAATGTGCAGGACTGGCTCACCCAAAAGCAGACCTTGGAGAATAGTCAGACTTCTGCTAGAGCCTGCAATTGCTTCAATAATGTCTGGGGCAACCTAAAGGGCTTGGAAAACTGGCTCCACAAGAGTCAGCAACAAGTTTCTTTTGCTGGTAAACAAGTTACCAAAAGTGTAACAGCTATTCTACTACCAGTTCTTACTCCAGTGAAATTGAAAAGGTTGGAGATCTAGTGCTTCTTGAGCAAGATGAGGTGGAGCTTTCTGATTGGCTAGCGACTCCCCAGGAACCCTATAAGCTTGAGAAGCCTGGGAATGGCAGCTGTGAAACCAGTGAGAAGTTTAAGCTCTTGTTCCAGGTGTTCCAGGAGTCCTATGGTGTGAATGATTGGCTCATCAAGCCTGATTCCTGTACCAGTTGTCAGGGTAAACAGCCCAAAGGTGTGGAGATTGAGAACCGGGGCAATCTGAAGTGCCTGAATGACCACTTGGAGGCCCCTTGGGAGTGGATCCCAGCATGATTGGCTGAGGACTGGCTTGTCCAGAATCATCAAGGCCCATGTAAAGTAGAGGAGGTCTGCAGAGCCCATGAGCCCTGTACAAGCTTTGCAGAGCGCGTGTGTGATGAAAATTTTGAGAAGGAAGCTCTGTGTAAATGGCTTCTGAAGAAAGAAGGAAAGGGTAAAAATGGTATGCCTGTGGAACAAAAACCTGAACCTGAGACACGTAAAGATTCCCTGAATATGTGGCTCTGTCCATCCAGAAGAGAGGAAACAGAACAAGCTAAGGCACCAAAGGCAATGGCTTCTTCTAGAATTGCTGATTCCTTCCAAGTCCTAAGGAACAGTCCCTTGTCAGAGTGGCTCATTACCCCCTCATGCAAAGAAGGATGTCCCAAGGAAGTGCCTCTTACAGAGGAGAGAGCTGGCATACCAAAGCTTACAAGCCACTTGGCCACTTCCTGGTGTCCCTTTAACACAGCTGACTGGGTCTTGCCAGGAAAGAAGACGGGAAATCTTAGCCAGTTATCCTTAGGAGAAGACAAATGGCTACTTCGAAAGAAGGCCAAGGAAGTATTACTTAATTCGCTCCTACAGGAGGAACACAACTTTCCCCCAGACTGTTACGGCCTCCCAGCAGTTTGTGATCTCTTTGCCTGTATGCAGCTTAAAGTTGATAAAGAAAAATGGTTGTATTGAACTCCTCTACAGATGTGAAGGAATGGAGTACTAGAGTCAGACAAATTTTCTGCAGATTATCACAAATCCATGAGCTGAGTGACTGCGGCTTGCCAAATCATTGCGTTTCTGGGTCTGATGTAGTTCCTTTTCTGCCTAATTTTGAACTAGTGAAGAGACATAATAAGTCATCAAATTATGAGTTACTGTGTAAAAGAAAAAGGCCGTTTGTTGACGCTGAGGTGATTCAGTTTCTTCCTACAGAAGTATTAATTCACCCCTACACTAGAAACACAGCATCGTGGTGGGTAGGTCTTTTTCATAAGCCTCCATGGCTCCTTAGCTTGGGTTGTTGTTAGAAGTACATTAAAGCACTGTAGTTTTAAAAATGAAATAGTTCTATAATCAAGGTGTGTTGATGTATTCTAATACTAGTAAAATTACCTAACCTTTTGATTTCCCTTCTTCGAATGCTTCCCTTGTTGTGGGTTTTCTTCCATTAACAGTGAATTCTTCTGTTTAATTAATATAATTTAATATATTTTAATATAATATAATATATTTCACACAGATAATTAACCTTGACAGTATAGTGGTTTTTTCTTACCAAAACATGTATTAACAATCTTGGCAAGTTTTGACATTAGTTACAAAAAATTTTAGCTTACATGCCAGATTCTACATTATTTTTCTTTTTTTGAAACAAACTCAGCTATTGCAAGTTTCATCTTAATTCCCTTCTCTAAACGTTATTATTTAAGTATCTAGACAGCTCTTTCAGAAGGGCTCCATATTGCTTGAAGCCTATATTCAGGGTAATCCTAGCCTCTTTCAAAATATTCTGAAGAACTACAGGCAGAAGAGCCCCAGTGCTGACTAATCAAAAAGCAAAAGGCAAGACATGTTGGAAATGTAGTACTTGAATTATTCACTATCCTAAGTGTTACTGGTGCATCCTGTGTAAATGGAAGCTGAACTGGACACCCGGTGCTTTTAACTAGGCATAAATTAAATGTCCTCTCACTGCAAGCATAGCATACCTATACCTTATAATTCAGTGACATTTTAGTGAATAGGCTGTTTTGGACACTGTGCCTTGGGGTGTTTATTGAAGCTTTATGAAAACTATTGATGTTTCCTTAGTATCCTTAAAGTTATGTCCGTGCTTTAAAAAGTTTCTCTGTAGGAGAGAAATGGTATTTATACCAGGTTTTAAAATTCTGTAAGATGAGACATCTTAGTTGCTTTCCAGGCTTTTAAACTATCAAGCCGCTCAACTTGCCTATATGTTATTGGAAATACTTTAAAAGTTTGTGATGTGGTCATCTAGAAAGCCCTTTTGGGGAAACTTCACAGTCCCAGTGTCATTGCCATACAACTTCCTTAGAATTCTTGAACCACAGCTGAAACGAGCCTATTATTTTTTAGTTCCCCCCGATACCATTTAGAACTTTAAAACTAAAGGTGGTGGGTAAAAACTTAAGGAGCCTTTCCATTATCTTAGGTTGCAGGAAACTTTGTAGTTTTTGAGGTTTAACACACTGTGTATCACTAAATTAACATTAATCACTATGCTAATGAGTATGTAAAACACTGTTTTGCGTTGATGCACTTTGTACCTCCCTCCATTAAAAGCATAAGAGCCAAAAAAAAAAGTTGTTTTTTTAATAACAGCTATGTTGAGATATTGTTCACATACCATAAAATTCATCATTTTAAAGTGCATCATTCAATGTTTTTGAGTATATTCACAGTTGTGCAACCATCACCACAATCTGGTTTTAGAACATTTTAATCACCCCCCAAAAGAAAACCCCATATCCATTAGCAGTCCCTCCACATTCCCTCCTCCCCTCAGGCCCTGGCAACCACTAATCTAGATTTTTGTAGATTTTCCTTTTGTGAACATTTCAGACGAATGGAATCACATGTAGTCTTTTGTGGCTGACTTCTTTCACTTAGCAAAATGTTTTCAAGGTTCATCCATGTTGTAGTATATGTCAGTAATTCATTCTTTTTTATGGTCAAATAATATTCTGTTGCATGGATATACCACATTTGCTTTATCCATTCATCAGTTGATGGGCATTTCGGTGGTTTGCACTTTTTGGCTATTGTGAATATTGCTACCATGAACATTTGTGTACAAATTTTTGTGTGAACATGTATTTTCATTTCTTTGGGATATACACCGAGGAGTGGAATTAATGGGTCATATGGTAACTTCATTTTTAACCATCTGTCAAACGTTTCTAAAGTGGCCACACCATTTTACAATCTCACCCACAATGTACAAGGGTTCCAATTTCTCTATATCCTTACCAACACTTGCTATTGTTTGTCTTTTTTATTTTAGCCATCCCTGTGAGTGTGACGTGGTATCTTATTGTGGTTTTGATGTGGATTACCCTAACGGTTAATGCTGAGCATCTTTTCATGTGCTTATCGGCCATTTGTACACCTTCTTTGGAGAAATGTCTATTAATATCCTTAGTCCATTTTTTTTCATTTTTATTTGTCTTTTTATTGAGTTGTAAGAGATTTTTAAAATGTATTCTGGATATGTCCCTTATTAGACATATGATTTGCAGAAACATTCTCCCATTCTGTGGATTGTGGGCTGTCTTTTCACTTTGGTGCCTTTTTTTTTAATTGAAGTATAGTTGATATAGAATATTATATTTTTTAATGGTGTCCTTTGAAGCTGAAAACTGAAATTTTGATAAAGTCACATTTATCTAGTTTTTCTTCTGCTGCTTGTACTTTTGGTGTTATAAGAAACCATTGCCTAATCTAGGTTTATAAAGTTTACTCCCATGCTTTTTGTTTTTTGTTTTTTCTAAGAATTTTACAGTTCCAGCTTCACAGATAGGTCTACGATCTATTCTGAATTAATTTTTTAGAATGTCAATGTAGGGGTCAAACTTCATTCTTTTGCATGTGGATATCCAGTTGTCTCAGAACCATTTGCTGAAAAGATTATTCTTTCCCTTAAATTTGTTTTTTAAATGCTGTTACAGGGATGCTGGCAATGACATTCTAAAATGCTGTCAGCTCTCAGATTTATGACTGCTTGCTGACGAATTAAATTGACAACAAGAAAGGAATTTCTCTTGTATTTTACAGCTAGATTACTTGTGTGTCTGAAAATTAATTTCTCAATAAGAATGTCAGGAATGTAGTTTTGTTTTCTAAGTATTGAGTTTCTACTGTACGCCAGAAAATGTGCTCGGCGCTGAGTGTAAAATGAACAAAACAGACACAGTCCCTGCCTTCATGGATCCTGTAGTCTAGTGAGAAATTAACAGGGGGCCCTGATATAGTTTAGGGAAATTGAGGAGGGTTTCTCTGGTTGAAGAGTCCCCCCAAAAAACAACAGCATGAAAAGAAGACTGAGCAAGGAAGGAGCTTGACGTTTGGGGGCAAATAAAAGGCCACTGGAGCTACAATGTTCCAGACAAGGAGAGAGATACAAGATGAGGCTGAATAAGTGGTCAGGGCCGGTGAATGGGGGACCTGTAAATCATTTCCCAAACCGTCCGTGAAGGCTCCCCGGTGTCCCAGCAATCTCTCAGGGGCGCCGCGTTTGCTTTGAATTTTAAGGGAAACATAGCGCCATCTGTCGGACACAAAGGGAACTACTCAATCGTGCTGGTTTACACTTCAATTTCAGATGCCTCTACATTCCATCCGAGGGGTTCTCCGCAGTTGGTGTGATAAAAAGCAAGTCCCTCGGGAAAATCATTGTGGAGCTGGAAATGAGGGTGATTGTATCCAACCCGATTCCAAGGTTTGAGAACTTAAGCAGTGCCCAGCAGGTGCAAAGCTGCTAAGACATAAATATTGTTTGGACCTAATTACTTAATAAACAGAACTGGTAGGTATTTCTTCTGGCCCACGAATGCCCTGAAAAAACTATTATAATATTAAGGCCACCATGAACGGAGAAAAGTTGGGAGCCTCTACTGTTAAGGATTTTGGGGCTTTATTCCAAGTGTTACAGGCAGTTATTAAAAGGTTTGAAACAGGGAGAGTGACATGGAGGCTTTAATTTTTTCTAGTAAAGTGATATTTTAAAAATCTAGACATTTTACCTAAAGTGATTTTGCTTTCAATTACTTGTTCAATTATAAAAATGTCTTGGGTTTAAACTCTAATTAAGGACTCCAATGTTTTCCTCCCTAACAGACACTTTTGCCCCAAGGTGAGAGACCAATCAAGAACCCAAGCAGAGGTGGGCTTCTTTCACTGGCTTAAAATTGTTCCTCCCTCCACAAACTGTCCACAAAAAGGAGAGAAGGGGCAGGACCCACTACTCTGATGGCTCTTGGTTCACTTAATGTTGGAAAGTATGGAACAGAATTTTAAACATAGATTAGGCCTGGAAAGCTGCCTCCTTTTTAAGTTGCTTGAAATTTGTATCCTCTCAAATGGATTTGACAGTTGTAGCAGAGATTGCTGGTCCTACCATTGTCTACTGACCCCCTTCTACTTTAGTAAAAGAGCATCAGTCTCCATTTTATTTGGAGTTATGCCCCCTCCCCACCTAACAGACTGAATTTTCCAGCCTCTTTTGACTAGGAGATGTGGCCATGTGACCAATTCAACTGACGATATGTGACCTTCCCAGAAGGCTGCTTAAAAGGAGCTGAGTTAGCTGGAAGGTGTATTCTCTTTGCCCTTCTGCCCTTCCTTCTTTTGGCTTGTGGCACAGATTTGGTGGTTGGAGTACTACCAGCCCTCTTGCACCATGAGATGACCTTGAGAATGAAAGCCAGATGCTAGGGTGATGGAGCAGAAAGATAGGGGGAGCCTGTGTCTCTGATAACTGTGGAGCTACCATACTAGTCCTGGATAGCCTTCCTCTGGACTTATATATGTTAACCTAAAACAAATAGATATTTCTCCAGCAAAGATGGGTTTATTCAGGATCAGCAAAGAATTGCAGTTCAGGGTCTGCAACCATGGTGAGCCACATGCAGTTCCTCTCAGGGCAAGGGAAGGAGAATGCTTTTTATTTTTATTTATTTATTTTTTGGCCACATTGCGCAGCTTGCTGGATCCTCGTTTCCCAACTAAGGGATTGAACCCCGGGCCACAGCAGTAAAAGCTCAGAGTCCTAACTATTGGACCATCAGGGAACTCCCCGGAGAATGCATTTTATATGAAAGGAAGTGGGCGGACTATAGTAAACAAAGGGTCTGTGGTTTTTCATTGGCTGAGTCCTTGCAGGGAAAGAAAAGTCTTTCTTCTTCCTCTGGGGGCTCTGCTAACCTCGCAGGGCATGAGAGCTCCCCTTTTTGGTCTCCCAACTTTATTTAATAGAGGTTTCTGTTGATTCATTTTTCATATACATATTTGACAGAGAAATTTCTGTCTTATTCAAGCCTCTGTTACTTGGCCTGGACTGTTTTTTGTTTTATGCCACAAAATCAATCCTAATAGTCCTCTCGTATGATTACCCAAAATAAGGTCGCAGCCATTGAACCCTTTCCCCAAGGTGGGGATTGCCAGTTTCACAGATGGGTTTTATTCAGTATCAAAGAATACTTTTTTTCTCTGGAAACTATTTCAGCCCCAACTTTATTCTCAATATTTTTGGCCAGTGCCCTCCTTTGTCATTATTTAGTCAGGAGAGAGAGACAGAGAGAGAGAGAGGCGGTGGCGGGGGTGGGGGGGGTGGGGGTGGGGGGGTGGGGGGGTGGAGTGGGGGTGGGGAAGGAAATCCTTTCCCATCTTGATATAAAAATATTTTCTTATATATTCTTCAAATAATTTTGAAGTTTTGTTTTTTGCATTTAGGCTTCTAATTGAGTGACTCTGAAGGAACATCATAGAAGAGCACCAGAGAACAGGCTTTTATTGGGCTATCCAAAATGCTCAAGAGGAATGATTGTGTGGTTGGCTGGGTCTTATGACAATCTTTGTCCTTGGGAACCCCTTTCCAAACCAATGAGGACAGTATGCCTTGGCTGTGTAGAAACATACTTTTTGACCCAAATTTGAAAAACCCTATGAAATAGGAATAACCAAAGGAAGTACTTGAAATTATTAAAAGATTTTTAACACCCTTGGTCTCTTTTTGACCATTTATCCTTTTTCGGTAGCTCAGAATATTTTAAAAAATGTAATGATTGCATTATTTATCTACGTAAGATAATTTTGCTAAAGCCTTCATCTCGAAAGTTTGCCCTTCAAGATTCTGCCCCTGGAATTCCTACCTTCAAACATGCCCATTTAGAGAGACAAAGAGCTCTTGTTATGTTTGGGGTGGGGGGAGTGGAAGATATTTTTGAATCTACTAGGAAAGAGTTCAAGCTCAGAGTCTTTGATCTGCTGGGATTTCTAACACATGTGAACCCTCAACACACTTTCTCTAATTCTACCAGATGTAGCCAAGTTGTTCAGAGAGAGTCCATCAACTCATAAGTTGCTTTAGTTACAGATCTCTTGCTTTATATTATACAGGATGGATTTCCAGATGTTCTTTTGATTTGTAGTTTGCTCATTTCCCTCCAAGAAATTGTCAAGAAATGGTCTGGACTGGTGGACCCTTTATCTTTGTTTGCCCTAAGAGCTGGCATTGTTAGGGCACTCGCTAAGTTAAATACAGTATTTTGCAGACTCTGACACTGTTATTGTTTAGACTTTAGAGAGAAAAAGAGCCGAGTTGAAATGGAAGAAGAGTATTAGGAAAGAATCAGATGGCTTGAAAAAAAATTTTTTTTCTTCCTCTGAAATAAAATGAGACTGCCCAGCCTTACTGAGATCCAGGAGATCTCAGGATGAAGTTAAATATGCTGTTGTAATACAACCCAGCACACATCTCTTGGCTTTCTTTCCTGCAAATTCAACAACCATGCTATTTTACTGAGTATCCACTATGTGCCTGGCACTTTATTGGCCCAGCTCTTTCTACAGAAAGGCTTAACCGACTCATTACTAACTCTAATGGTAAACTAAGCAGAGAATTCAGTGACAGTCCTTGAAGCAGACATAAAAGTGTTCAGAGGTACATTCTGGTTGTATCTGTTTATCTGTCCTTTCAATTAAGAAGAGATACTTGAGACTTAGGAGACATTCTCATTTCTACCAGTTCTCAACTTTAATAACCAAAAATAAGCACCATTATAAAATGAGATAGAGAACACTGAATACTCGACTGTCTCTGCAGCTTCCATTTTGCCCTGAGAGAGGCAAAAATACTTCATTGATGAGCTTACGTCACTGGCATATTTCTCACCATTTGATCCATAGACTAGCATCAGTATCCAGGAACTTTGAAAGTGTTAGTCTTTTGCTACCACGATCTTGCAGACTGAATCATTCTGAATCATATTGCTTTTTTAACCCTTCAAATGGAAATTTGCAAGCTTCGGATGAACATAGAAGAATAACAGAGATGGAATAGTTGAATGAAGTTCAGGAGTAGGGTAGAATCTGAAACAACGAGAAAATGACTGTAGGGGTAGTTCCATCCATTTGTTTATTTACACTGAAAATTCTTCCAGAAAAAAAAAAAGTTTAAAGTTGCTTAAAAGACACAGGGTTGAGCTATCAGTATATTACATTTTAATTTTCAAAAGGGCACAGGGATGGTAAAACAATAAAGTTTAGCCTTAAGTTTCCTGGTGGTCAAGGCAAAAGGGAAAGTCCTTGAGTTAAATAGCTCTAATTAGTTAATAAGAAGAAGCATAAAGTTTGTAAGGAGAAAGTTTTTTTCTGGGACTAAATTCTAAGAGGAATTCGTTTAAATAAAAAAATTAAAAGTTGAATAATATATGTGAGGCGTTTTTGCATGCTTTTTTCTCATTTAATTCTCACAAAAGTACTGTGAAGCATAGTGCATCATCTTCGTCTTACAGATGAGGAAACTGAGGATCAGAGCAGTTATGTTGACTGGATACAGCTGGGCTTTGAACCCTGATATAGCTGAATTGAAAGCCTACACTATGCACCACACTGCCTCTCAGTGGACACTCATGTATATTGTGTAGTTTTGGACTGTGAGTTCATTTTCAGTGGGGCTTTATCTGTGGCAATATTCTGCAGCCTGGATTGAGGCATAGTCCATCCAGAATAGTTTTACATTTGTTTCCGTTAAGCACTTCAGGTATGACTAGTCCCCAAGGGCTTCTTTTTCTAGGATCTTGAGGTGAGACCTTAGATTATTAACTTGAGACTTTTCCTCTTTTCTAATGGATGCATTTAGTGCTATAAATTTCCCTCTTAGATCTGCTTTAGTTGTGTCCCACAGATCTTGATATGTTGTTTATTTCATTTTCATTCTGTACAGTTTTTTTTTTACTTCTCTTGATACTTCCTTTTTAAAATATTTCTTTCTTTCTTTCTTTCTTTTTTAGATTTATTATTTATTTATTTATTTTTGGCCATGTTGCGGCACACGGGATCTTTGTTGAGACATGCGGGATCTTTCATTGCGGCGCACGGGCTTCTCTCTAGTTGTGGCATGAGGGTTTTCTCTAGTTGTGGCACACAGGCTCCAGGGCACGTGGGCTCTGTAGCTGTGGCGCATGGGTTCCAGAGCGAATGGGCTCTGTAGTTTGCAGCGCTCAGGCTCTCTAGTTGAGGTGTGCAAGCTCAGTAGTTGTGGCGTGTGGGCTTAGGTGCCCCGCAGCATGTGGGATCTTAGTTCCCTGACCAGGGATCAAACCTGCATCCCCTGCATTGCAAGGCGGATTCTTTACCACTGGACCACCAGGGAAGCCACTTGATACTTTCTTTTTGAAGTATGTCCTTTAGTTTCCAAGTGTTTGGAGACGTTGTTATGTTTCCATTGTTGATTTCTAGTTTGATCCCATAGTGGTCACAGAACACACTCTGTATGATTTCAGTTCTTTTAAATTTGCTGAGGTTTGTTTTATGGGCCAGGATATGGTCTATCTTCGTATATGTTCTGTGGTTATATGAAGAGAATGTATATTCCACTGTTGTTGGGTGGAGTGCTCTATGAATGTTGATTAGATCCTATTGGTTGATGATGTTGTTTAGTTCTATATCCTTGAAGATTTTCTGCCTAGTTGTTCTACTAATTTTTTTTAAATAAATAAATTTATTTATTTATGGCTGCATTGGGTCTTTGTTGTGGTGCGTGGGCTTCTCATTGCAGTGGCTTCCCTTGTTGCGGAGTGTGGGCTCTAGGCATGCGGGCTTCAGTAGTTGTGGCTTGCAGGCTGTAGAGCGCAGGCTCAGTAGTTGTGGTGTACAGGCTTAGTTGCTCTGCAACATGTGGGATCTTTCTGGACCAGGGCTCGAACCCGTGTCCCCTGCATTGGCTCGAACCCGTGTCCCCTGGATTCTTAACCACTGTGCCACCAGGGAAGTCCTGTTCTACTAATTGTTGAGAGAGGGATGTTGAAGTCTCCACTTGTAACTGTAGATTTGTCTCTCTTTCCGGTTCTATTAGTTTTTGTTCCACGTTTTGCAGCCCTAAATGCGTACACATTTAGAATTACCATTCTTGGTGAATTGATCTTTTTATTATCATATAATGGCCCTCTCTGTCTTTGGTAATCTTCATTGCTCTTAAGTCTACTTTATCTGATATTAAAACAGCCACTCCTGGTTCTCTCTCTTTTTTTTAACTTATTTATTTATTTTGGCTGCACTGGGTCTCATTTGCGGCATGCAGGATCTTTAGTTGCGGTATGCGGACTTCTTAGTTGAGGCATGCATGCCTGTGGGATCTAGTTCCCCGACCAGAGATCAAAGCTGGGCCCCCTGCATTAGGAGTGTGGAGTCTTACCCACTGGACCACCAGGGAAGTCCCACTCCTGGTTTTCTTTTGTCAATGTTTGCATGCTATATCTTTTTCCACCCTTTTAACTTTCAGGCTACCTATACAGTTAAATTTGAAGTGAGTTTCTCATAGACAGCATATAGTTAGGTCATGTTTCTTAATCCATTTTTCCAATCTCTTTTTTAATTAATAGTCTATTTGAGCACTTTTAGGTTTACAGAAAAATAGAGCAGGGAGTACAATGTTCTCATATAGTTCCTAACCTCAGTTTTCTGTGTTAGTATTATGTTCCATTAGTGTGGTATATTTGTTATAATTGGTAAGTTAATATTGATACACTATTATTAACTGAAGTCCATAGTTTACATTAGGATTCACTCTTTGTGTTGTGTGTTGTGTGTTGTATGGGTTTTAACAAATCTATAATGACATGTAGCCACCATTACAGTATCATACAGATTAGTTTCGCTCTCCCTTAAACCTCCTGTGCTCCACCTATTCATCCCACCCTTCTCCCTAACCTCTGGCAACCCCTGATCCTTTTACTATCTCAGCAGGTTTGCCTTTTCCAGAATGTCATATAGTTGGAATCATACAGTACGTAACTTTTTCAGATTGGCTTCTTTCACTTAGTAATATGCATTTAAGGTTCTTCCGTGTCTTTTGACGCTTTGATAGCTCATTTCTTCTTAGCATTGAATAATATTCCATTTGTCTATTTGTACCACGGTTTATTTATCCATTCACCTACTGAAGGACATCTTGGTTGCATCCAGGTTTTGCAATTATGAATAAAGCTGCTTATAAACATTCGTATACAGGTCTTTGTGTGGACATAAGTTTTAAGTTTTTAATTTCTTTGGGTAAATAACAAGGAGTGTAGTTGCTGGATATGTTTTGTAGGAAACTGCCAAACTGTCTTCCAAGGTGGCTGTACCATTTTGCATTCCCACCAGCAATGAACGAGGGTTCCTGTTACTCCATATCCTCCCCAGCATTTGGTGTTGTCCTTGCTCTAGACTGTGGCCATTCTAATAGGTCTATAGTGGTGTCTCGTCGTTCAATATGCGTTTCCCTGTTATATGATGTGGGGCATCTCTTTATATGCTCATCTACCATCTATATATCTTCTTTGTTGTCTTAAGGTCTTTAGTCCATCTTTAAATTGGGTTGTTCATTTTCCTATTGTTTTGTTTTAAAGAGTTCTTTGTATACTTGGGATAATAGTTCTCCAAAAATGTCCATGTCCTAATCCCTGGAATCCCTGTGAATATGTTACTTACATGGCAAAAGAGACTTAAAAATGTGATTAATCTAAGGACTTTGAATGGGGGAATTATCCTAAATTGTCTGGGTGGGTGTAATCTAATTACATGGGTCCTTAAAATCCGAGAACCTTTGCTGGCAGTGGTCAAGGAAGATGTGACAATGAAGAAAGACACAGAGAAATGTAATGTTGGTAGCTTTGAAAATGGAGGACGGGGCCATGAGCCAAGGAATGTGGGTGACCTCATGCAAACAGAGCCTTCAGAGCCTCCAGAAAGGAAAGCAGCCCTTTGGAAACTTTATTTTAGCCCAGTGAGACTCCTGTCAGACTTCTAGAACTAAATTTGCATTGTCTAAGCTGCTAAATTAATTGGTGGTAATTTGTTACAATATCAGTAGAAATCTAGTACACTGAAACTTTCTATTTTTCCATCTGTTTCAAGTGTGTTTATAATTACTTATGAAGCATTTTTATCATGACTGCTTTAAAATCTCCGTCAAATAATTCTAACCAGTTACCTTGGTGTTGCCATTTTTTTTTCTCCTTCAGTTTGAGCTCTTCCTGGCTCTTGGTATGAATACTTTTTGATTGCATCATGGGCATTTTTGCATTATGAGACTCTGGATCTTATTTAAACCATTCGTCAGGAGCTGGCTTTCTCTGACCCCACTGACAGCAGAAGCTGGGGCTGAACCTTGTGACTGCCAGATGCAGGCAGAAGTCAGTTTTCCACTCAGCTTGTGTTGACACCAGAAAGGGGGTGCTCCTCATTAGTGCTGCGTGAAGTCTGCCCCCTCACCTGGTCTCCACTGACACTGTGTGGGGAGAGAGGGTTACCTCATCACTGGCTGGTAGGGATGAACATCCAGGATCTCTACTTGGTCTTCTGCGACACCACTTCAGTGGGCGGTATTGGGCACTCCATTTTATCCTTCTGAGGGTGGAGGTCTAGGCTCCCCACTTTGTCTTTGCTGGTGTGGTTGGGGTTAAGGCCAGTTTCTTCTGCAGCTGGAATAGAGTGATTATTGTTTGCGTGCTTTGTCTTGTTAGGTTGCTCTTTCCTGATCCTTTGGCTAGAGAAGGATTTGGTTGAGGCTGGCTTTTTTGTTCATGCCATCTGGAATTTCCGATTGCTGGCTTCTTCCGCACTGTCTGGATACATTCATGAGTCAAAAAGGAAACCCAGGGGACTTGCCTGGTGGTGCAGTGGTTAAGAATCCGCCTGCCAATGCAGGGGACACGGGTTCGAGCCCTGGTCTGGGAAGATCCCACATGCCGTGGAGCAACTGAGCCCGTGCGCCGCAAGTACTGAGCCTGCGCTCTAGAGTCCGCGAGCCACAACTACTGAAGCCTGCGTGCCACAACTAATGAAGCCTGTGCACCTAGAGCCTGTGTTCTAAACAAGAGAAGCCACCGCAATGAGAAGCCTGCGCACCGCAACGAAGAGTAGCCCCTGCTCACCTCCACTAGAGAAAGGCCGTGCGCAGCAATGAAGACCCAACGCAGCCAAAAAATAAATAAATGAATAAATAAATTAAAATAAATAAATTCTAAAAAAACATAACATTTGTGTAAAAAAAAAAAACAACCAATGAAACTCATCACTGTGTTTTTCCTCAAATCCCAAGGTCCCTAGTCAGTCTGCCTTCATCTCCACCTTTCAGTTTTAAGTTTGCTTTATATATAATGTCCAGGGTTTTTAGTTCTACTGAGAGGGAGGATTGGGGGAAAGGATGCCAACTTTATCATCCCGGAAGTGGAAGTCTGCCTAAAAGATTACTTTCTACATTTTAAAAAAAAATTTTTAATTTTTTGGCCGCACGGCCTGTGGGATCTTAGTTCCCCAATCAGGGATGGAACCTGAGCCCCCTGCAATGGAAGCACGGAGTCTTAACCGCTGGACCACCAGGGAAGTCCCTAAAGATCACTTTTTCAGGTTGGCTTTTCTTCTTATAGGTTTTTGGACCACATATTGGCAGATTTTTTTCCAGTTCACATTTTTAATAAAGGTGTAATCCTATGAGGGTTTTGGCTTTATATGCATTTTCAGTCCAGCTCTGATTTGAATGAGCCCCAGGGATTATCTGCATGTAAGTTTTATAACCCAAGCCCCTAGCCCATCAACTCTCCTTGAGCTGCTGCCCATTCACCCCAGTACAGCTACAGCTTCAGCTCATGTCACTGCCAGAATGTTTTTTCAACCACTCTCTTGTGAACTCAGGTATGAATTTAAACAGATGCTTGCTGTGTTTTAGTTAGCATTTCTGGGTATTTAAAAAATTTATTGTAAAATATACACAACATAAAACTTTCCATTTTAACCATTTCTAAATATACAATTCAGTGACATTAAGTCATACTATCATGCAACCATCACGACTATCCATTTGTAGAACTTTTCATCATCCAAACAGAAACTCTGTTCTGGGTGTTTTGAACAAGTTTTTAGGTTATCTGTTTCCTCCTGGTGAAGTGGTAGTCAAAAGACCTTTCAGGTGGAAGATACAGCAAGTGAAAAGGATGGAGCTTAGAAGAGTCCTAATACCTGAGAGACAATGGAGTCCAGTTTGACAGGAACCAATACATAGATGGTGTGGTGGGAAGTGAAAGATGAGGCTGACAGAATGGGGACAGATTGTGCAGGCCCAGCTAATCCCACTGCAGGTAATGGGGAAAGGAAATTTGTAAATAAGAAATTGAGTTGCTTAGTGTTGTTATTTAGGAAGATTGCTCTAGTAATAGGGAGATCTTGCAGACATAACAGTCCTGTTAGGGGAACCACTGACAGAAACCACCCTCCCTGGCCAGTCACGATAGTAACCACTCGTATGAGTTATCTTACAACAGGAGGTCCTGGTAAGGAACGTGGAACTAACAAGCGACCACCAACCGGAAGAATTCAGGAAAGGTCAAAAGGAGAGAGGTGACTCCAGTCTATATGTCCTATCAACCTCCCAGAATCCTTCTCGCTGGAATCCATCTTGGCTGAGCGATGCACACCACCAGGAAGGACCCCGAGTCAGAGTGACTGGCCAGAGACAACCCGGAAACTAACCCCATTACCGTAAAACCTGAGACTGCGAGCCACGTGGCAGAGCAGTCCTCCTGGGTTCCCTTACCCTGGTGCTCTTTCCCCCGGGGCGCTGTTTCCCAATAAAGTCTCTTGCTTTGTCAGCACGTGTGTCTCCTTGGACAATTCATTTCCAAGTGTTAGACAAGAGCCCACTCTAGGGCCCTGAAATGGGTCCCCATTCCTGCAACACTCCTACACTTCCTATTATCCAATGTATGAGAAGTTTGTTGATATATTTTTAGTTTTCTAGTTGTTTATAGCAGGATGTCAAATCCTGCACCAATTCCTCCTCCATGGGTGGAAGCAGAGGACCAGCATAGGGTAGTTGCTAGGTTTCACTGTGGGACTGTATGCGATTGCTCAGGGACTACACATATAGAGCGAGATTGAAAGACAACCAAGGAAGAGAGTACAGGTCAATCTCAACTTTTAAGGAGTGGCCAGAGCAAGGACCAGTGAAAGCAATTAGGAGTTCTTCCTATTTGTCAAACACCTTTGTTTAAATTATCTCTATGTATTATTATTCATTCCAGATCAGGGATCAGCAATCTACAGCCTGCAGGCCAAATCTGGCCCACTCCCCGCCCCGCCCCGCCCCCCTACGCGGGCCTCTCACTGCTGTGGCCTCTCCCAGCGGCCATGGCTCACGGGCCCAGCCGCTCCGCAGCATGTGGGATCCTCCCGGACCGGGGCACGGACCCGTGTCCCCTGCATCGGCAGGCAGACTCCCAACCACTGTGCCACCGGGGAAGCCCCCACCACTTGTTTTTGCAAATAAAGTTTTACTGTAATACAGCCGCACATTAATTTATGTATATCTCTGGCTACTTTTGTGCTACAATGGCTGAGTTGAATAGTTATGTCACAGGTAGATGGCTGTCAAAGCCTTAAATATTTCCTATCTTGTAGAAAGTTTGCTAAGCCCTGTCCTAGAGGACTGTGGGGACTGAACAGTGAAAAGTGCATGGGATCAGGCAAAAGAAGAAATACCACAAGAAGCCAAGGCAGGAAAATATTTAAGATTAAATGTCTATTAGTTGTAGAAATGCTACACCACCCCATTATCCAATTTTTAGGTTTTCACTCTTCTGATCATTAGATCATTTTTAATGATCGGATTACAGAAGCAGTTATATACATGAAAATGACTAGCTGTTTAAGTAAATGCAGAACTGGGGTATCTGAGAGAACGGTTCCAAATGAGGTGAGTCCTAGACACAGTGGAATACCAGACAGCACACAGATGAATATAGTATCACAATGTATTCCACTAAGTGAAAAAAACTGCTTAAGATATGATTTGTATACCACGATCCCATTTTTGCTGAAGAAAATAATCTGAAAAATTCTACATCAAACTTATTTCTTATATATTTATTGTTTTCTATTTTTTGGACAATGACCATTAATTAATTTTATATCTAGAAGAAGTAAATTTTTCATTTTACTGGGGAAAAAAATACACCTCTAATACTGACCAAATCAAAGGCTTAAATCACAACCTTAAATTTTACACAGAGATCTGTCCATCAATACTCTGAATGTATTTCCTCAAATTTCTTTGATAGGAAGAGTTACTGGTTCCCAAGATAAAACTTTAACTGAGAAAAAGAATGAATGGAAAGATTATAAAGGGTTGCTCAGTCATTTATATACCATTAAATTACTTATACACTGATGTTCCTGCATATTTTTTCCAGAGGTTTCCTTTGATATCTTTACTTAATACTACAAGCTCTCTTCAACAGTGAGTATAAAGGCTAATGTGGAATTTGTAGCTTAAGTACAATCTTCCTCTTGTTAGTGAAATTAACCTAAGCATTCTGCCCATTTTTCTGAAATCAAACAACTCACCCACGTGTGTAACTCACCATACCTCCTTTTCTCTCAAGAAAAGGTCTAAAATTTTAAAATATTCTAACACTGGAAAAAAATAGCAAACAAATAAGAGACTGAATGATATTGCAAGAACTGCTACCTTCAAAGCTTGGCATAGGTATTAGATTTCTGCTTCTCACACGTTTCTGCACATGCTTAAATATTAATAAGGACCCTGTAGCCAAATATACATGGTAACTAAATCCAAAGTTCAGAAGACTGCAGCTTTTACAATACAAATGCACCCTTCAGCACATGAAGAAAGAACATTAGGACAGAGATCCTGAGAACTACAAATAAAAAAAGAATCATGTGTTTACAATGAATATTGCTCCAAAAAATGCAATGTAGATTATTATCTGACATGAATAAACGTACACATACATTCTCTATTTTCCCTTTTGTCCACCCTTTTACAGTGTTCACAAAGATAAACCTGCATATTTCTCATCTTGGAGGCACCCTAGTGTACCAGAAAGATGGAACGTTGACAGCCTGGTATCATTTACTCTGTGATCTCAGGCAAGTACTTAGAAAAACAAAATCCATCTGAGTCTAAACCTCATTTGAAAAATGGAGAGAATAACAACAATAATAACAAAACCAATTGCCTTATTTATTCATTATTATTATTTTTAAAATAAATTTCTTTGTTTTTGGCTGCGTTGGGTCTTCGTTGCTGCACACAGCCTTTCTCTAGTTGCGGTGAGTGGGGGCTACTCTTTGTTGCAGTGCACGGGCTTCTCATTGTGGTGGCTTCTCTTGTTGCACAGCACGGGCTCTAGGCACGTGGGCTTCAGTAGTTGTGGCACGAGGGCTCAGTAGTTGTGGCTCGCGGGCTCTAGAGCACAGGCTCAGTAGTTGTGGCGCACGGGCTTAGTTGCTCCGTGGCATGTGGGATCTTCCCGGACCAGGGCTCGAACCCGTGTCCCCTGCATTGGCAGGCGGATCCTTAATCACTGCACCACCAGGAAGTCCCCAAATGAACCTCGTTAAAATCCTCAGGATTTTAGATGAGAAAATTGAGGGATGGTTCTGTCTCCTGACTCCCCAAAAGCCCTACAGAGGATACGTGACTTCCTTCTGCATCCTAAAAAGGAACAGCTACTCCTCCAAAACTGAGGCCCCTATGTTTTCCATACCTAGGAAATAGCATTTATTTTATTTTTAAAAAATTTTCAGGGTTGTGGGCATATTCCAAACTTTCTTTTCTCTTTTTAATGAGAATCCCTGCCATAGAATGTTACTGTTACTGATGGGAGGTATCTTACTCCTCAAGGGTTTGGGTAGAAAAAGATGCAAATCACTGCTATAGAGACTCAGGTACAATAAAACATTGGTTCCTATGGTCTATTTATCACATGTAGAAGTCCAATTCTCATTTGTAAAAAATTCCAGAAATTCAGAATATTTGAAAAATATTTTTTTAAAAAAGTATCATTTTATTTGTACACTTAAGTTGTACATAGAAACTGAAAATACAGTTCTGTAAAACTGAAAGAACTGCCAGGGAAAAGGGAGGGTGTTACCTTTTATTGACTGATCATTAAGGAAGTTAGAGAAATAAAACAAAAACACAATAAAATGTTTAAAAAATTAAAGAACATTTTCCAGGTACAAATTTTATAAATACAAAACAAATTCACAAATTACTTTGAATGCTAAATAAATATCTAGTTAATAAACTCAGACTCAATACCTCCAGCCAGCACTGGTACAGCACTTCAAGGAATAAAGCTGGATTCATTCATGTATAGTGTTGAAAGAATCTGCTTATTAAACAATTCTTAGATGTATACACTTTTTTCTAAACTGTGCTATTATGGAAGATTTATCTGTGTAGATAAATCTCCCTTAATACCACACATCTAAAAAGAAGTCAATGACAAAATAAATCATGGGTGAAAAAATATTTTTTGAGATACTGGGACACATGAATGATCTCAAAATGCACAAAAAACTCTGTAAACCAGTACTGTAGCCAATACATCTATCCAATTTATTAGATACTGAACAAAACTGTAGCAAAGGAAATCTTTCCTACATTCTCCTGAGTGCTTAATATTAAAGTTGAGAATATAGTGCAGGCCACACTTCAATGTGGTCAATCAGTTGTTATTGCTTTATACATATATGTCTGCTTTAGAGCATGATTTAATGTTCCATTTTCATGAACAATTTGTTTTCTTCAAATATATCCTTTAGAAAGACAGAATCAGATTCGTGACTTTTTTGCAACTGGTGGTGTGCTAACTTGATCCACATTCCCAGGTGTGACGGCGAGTCCAAGTTTTTGAGCCTGAATATGAAAAAATGCTTGCAGCCTAGTTCCAGCTTTTGCTTCACTTGTGTTACGAGGGTTGTACTCAAAGCAGTTCGAAAACATTAACTCAATATCATCGATAAACTCAGCTAGAATGAAAAAACCAAATGAGATAAGAATGAAAGTAAATTATAAATACAATCTTTGTATATCTGGAAATGTCATTAAGAAAACAGAAGTCCACATTTTTCTTTAGAAATTGAAGACTCTGAAACAAGCTGGCAGAACTGAAGCTTAAAATTGTTTATAAATACTTTATAAAATGGTTTTATTGAAATTATACAATTATTTAGAGGTATTTTATATAACTAAAAAGAACATCTATTAAGATGAGATTCTATAAAATATCTTTAACTCATTCAATCCCCATCCATCTTTCATTTCCATATATGCATACATGGCATTTTAGGGATTTCTTGGGATGCCATCTACACAATTACGTTAATATACATCATTTAAATAAAAAGAAAAACAGCCTTTACCTCCTTAAAGGAAAATAATTATCAGAGAAAAACATAAATTACTCACATGCTAGTTTATATTCACATTTGTTCACTTTTTCACGAATTATATTTAAGGCAATGGGCTTTTTGATGATGTCATAATAGTCTGGGACCTGTAAAATAATTCAAATATTATCTCTCCTATAGAAAATTTATTGAAGATAAGTAGTCAAATACATGCAAGTTTTGCCCTTAAAAGCAACTGAATATTAACTTCTGAATACTATTATTCCATTAAAATTACATAATACATTTCAGTCATTGTAATGCTGTAAAAGCTTATTTGATACTATAAAAAATGTTAACAATGTATTGTGAAAAAACAGAGTATGGGTTTGCTTGTGTGTTCTCTTCCTTTCTCTGACTCTCTCTATATAGATACATAAATGTATTTATAAAGAAATTTCTGTAATGACCATGACTGCATTTGTAATAAAGAATAAAATACATGTAACAAAACTTAATTCAGCACAAAACTACTCAGGAAAAATAAGTTACAGTTCAACTGAGAGTTAATTTTGTTGTTGTTGTTAAATATTTATTTAGTTTTGGCAGCGTCGAGTCTTAGTTGTGGCATGTGGGCTTCCCTCTAGTTGCCCCACGTGGGCTTAGTTGCCCCGTGGCATGTGGGATCTTAGTTCCCCGTCCAGGGATGGAACCTGTGTCCCCTGTGTTGGAAGGTGGATTCTTAACCACTGGACCGCCAGGGAAGTCCCAGAGAGTTAATTTTTATAAGACACTATTCAATGTTAATTAATCTTTCATATTCTGGTTCTAGAATTCTCAAAGTAGAATTTTGATGATGTCACTTTTTCATTCAGAAACCTTCACCTGATACTGACAAGTGAGGCCCTTTACAATCTAGTTGTGTCTGAGCCCCTCTAACACACCCTCTGCTCCATTCAAACCATCCATCATTCCCATATTCTCATTTCTAGGTCTTAACTTGTTGTTCCCTCTTCCTAAAATGCCCTCATTCCATTTCTCACTGTTGAAATTCCATCTTTCTTCAGTGACCAAATCAAATAGTTCTTCCATAAAAAAACTTTCTAATTCCTGCTATTCCTTCCCCCTGAAATGCTCAAATCAATTCCTTCTCTTCTCTGCTTCTGAAAGACCATTAAACTTCTAGTATAACTAACACTGTCCTACCTCTGCTATGGCACATCATACTCCGTCATACCTATATAAAAATAACAGCTCAAATCCCTTAGCTAGGTTAGGCTATCTCTGTTACTCAAGAGTACCCATCTTTTACATCAGTGTTTCTCAAAATGCTGTCCTTGGACCAGCACCATCAGCATCATTTGGGAACTTGTCAGTAATGCAAATGGCTGGGCATCATCCCAGACCTCGTGAAACAGACTGGGGTGGGGCCCAGTCAGCTGTGTTTTAACAAGCCCTCCATTGATTGTGGTGTACGCTAAAGTTTAAGAAACACTGTTTTACATAATAGAAATGCCAATAATGGTACTCAGTTGAATCACCTCTATTCATATTCATTACACAGAATAAAAAGTGAGGTTATTTCAACACACGGTCATCATTTATAAGAATCAGTCACAGGGGCTTCCCTGGTGGTGCAGTGGTTAAGAATCCACCTGCCAATGCAGGGGACATGGGTTCAAGCCCTGGTCTGGGAAGATCCCACATGCCGTGGAGCAACTAAGCCCGTGAACCACAACTACTGAGTCTGCGCTCTAGGGCCCGTGAGCCACAACCACTGAGCCCACGTGCTACAACTACTGAAGCCAGCGTGCCTAGAGCCCATGCTCCGCAATGAGAGAAGTCACCACAATGAGAAGCCCGTGCACCGCAACAAAGAGTGGCCCCCTCTCGACGTAACTAGAGAGAGCCCACGTGCAGCAATGAAGACCCAACACAGCCAAAGATAAATAAATTAATTAATTAAAAAAAAAGAATCAGTCACAGGACTAGAAGGGACTGAGGAGACTATGCTAGCTCCATTTTTTTCAATATAGGAACAAACGTTCCAAGATTTGTTTTGTTTTTTAAGTAGACAGTGACTAAACAAGTATTTTGACTACCTTAAAGTTGCCATGCAGACTAAATCAGATAATACACACGAATACATTTTATAAAGTCTAGTAGTATTACCTGGATTTTAGAAACGAGTTTCAAAAAAGGCCAGCTGTCATCATGCCGTACCAATTCCACAACAAGTTGTTCAAAAGCGGACAATTCATGAACTCCTCCCTGTCGACCTGAACTCCTTCGGTTAGGTGTCACAGGAGATGATTCTGAATAAATAATTATGTTAACTTTAGGTGATGACAAAAAATATTTGATCACCATAAGCTAATCAGGACATATAAATACAAACTAAATTCAAACAGAAAATCTACACTCTACACACTGAGATGTTAAACTGACTTACATTCTGAGAGATAGGTAAATCTGGACCAAGTATTCGTTATTTCCTTTCGATCTTAAAAATTTCCAATTGAAATAAACACTCATTGGGAACAGATTGTAAAAAGAGTGTAATACAAAAGGAAATTCTAGAACACAACGTTTGTGGGTTTTTACTCCATTTTATTAAAAATATGTTTTTAACTACAGTAAAATGAAATCCTCTGGTATTTCCTGAAATACAACCTTAGGAAAATAACCTCTTTAGATTTAGAAACTTGGCCTCTTTATAAATTACCTTGCATAATAGAAAATATTTCTCAATGATGAAATAAAAATTATTCTTATAAATCTAATTTTATATGGAGAATTTTCTTAAAGCAAAATGCTTTCTCATAAAATGTAAGGTATATAATGAGATCTAAGGTGAATGAATTAGTAGAAAATAGTAGTATAGTCCATATATAGATCTAAGTGTTTAAATTCTCTGCTTAAATGTTAATCCGCACATTTCCCCCTTTATTTGTCCTTAGAACCAGGTTAGTAAGTTCACAAATCAATTAAAAACAACATCTTCTTCAGCAGTTTTTTTTTTTTTTTCTTTCTTAAAACAAAAATGTTTCAGGTGTACTATTTTCCAAATAGCTTGGGGTTCAGGATTGGGGAAGAGCAAAACACATAAGGGGATAGGAAAAGCTAAATTAGATCTCGGTGCAAAGTTACCTGATACTACCCCCACCCCACTGCCAAACCTGACGACCTGGCGACTGCATCATGTTCCATTCTTCCACCAGTGAATTCCTTAATCCTGTCATGGGTTTGAATAATGCAATACAAGCTATCTAAAATTCTTCAAAGAACAGTAGTAGCATTTTTTATGTTTAACTTCATTTTTGAAATATCAAAATTTTACTACTACTGACATTAAAGAAAAAAGAGGATAGGATTAGAGATAAATGGGTAAAGAGATTATTACATGGATAAATATTACCAACAACTTATGTAATATAAATATATGTAATATATAAACAATTTATATAATATATATATAAATATTAAAACAACAATTATCAGACTCAAAAAGACAGCTGGTGATCACTCCCTAACAATATTACTGTTCCCAACTCTCCCTGCCCCGAAATTCAGTATGTCAGGTGGGAACCTTATCAAATTACCTAATGTAGCTTGTCTGGGTGATGATGAGTACATGTGTTTTGAAGGAAGCAAAGGTGGAAGAGAATGAAACGTATTATAATGTGGTATACTGAGGCTGTTCAAGTATTGGCCAAATCTCTCCACTAAACACAGAACACTGTTTGCAAATTTCTTACAACTACCCTACTACACCAGTAGAAACACTAGTACTGTAGTTTACCTTTATTCCAAATACCTGCCCCTTCCTTGAACATTATGCTTCAGGTCAGGTTGCTCCCTAATAACTCTGTATAGTGGACAGCCTTTCAAAAATGATACAAAGTATCTCAACATTCAATCTTTCCAAATTAGTCAATTTTCTTAGGTAAGAATAGCTTAAATTAGACTTCTTCATACCTGTAGATTGTCTTTTCCTGCCTCTTCTCTTGGATTCACTATCTTGGAGAGAAAGTTTTGAAGCAACATTTAGAGACCTTGACCGCTCACTTGACTTTGTGGCAATGACTCTGAAGTTAGGGAAGCTGGGACTATTTTCTGGTGTATTATTAGCACTTTTCCTGCCTCTGCGTTTTCTGCGAGGACTAAGTAGTTCCATGAATACACCTGCTTGCAGTGGGCCATGACTCTGGCGAGTAGAACGACTGGCAATTCTTAAAGATTTAGTTTCTGTAGGAGGAGCAGATTTTATCTTTCTTAGGCTTCTACCAGTAGCTTTAGAAGAAACAGTTGTTTTCGGTGTATTCTGCTGACTCCTTGAAGTATATCTTCCAGGATCTTGTCGTTGGCCACGACTTGAGAAAGAAGAACTAAGTCTCCCTCTTGTTTTAATTGGTAATCTAACTTGTGGTCTTCCTCGTTTTGGTGGGCTATAAATAGTGTTAGAAAACAATTATTGTACAGAGCAATGACGAACATATGATTACTTCTATCCCCCTTGTTCTACTATCCAGCCAATGAGTTCTACATACATAACTTTTGTGTTACTGAGACTTATCCTGTACTCAGTTCTTTAAACTTAGAATCAACAAACTCTTCATGGAAATCTAAAATGTGCTTTCATATATTTCTTTGTAATGCAAAGACAAAGAATGTTTAATGTTTAATAATTTCTTGGTAACTCCAGGACATCATCATGAAAATCAAATCCTAGGTTGTGATAAACTGTAATAAAATCCTCAGGAGAGCCGAATAAATGGAGTTAATCATGTTGAAAAACTTAAAATGCAAATCTTTTGTCTCCTTATGCTACAGAAGACTGTCACTTTTCATTACTATTGATACTGAGGTAACCTACAGTTTTGGCCAATGGATCCCACAAAAGTAGGCCTTAAACCTACTGTTCCTCAACACTAAGCCAGGAATCTCTTTGCCATCTTTTGATTCTTACTGTAAGATACAAAACTAGATTCAACTCTTTAATTGCTTTTAAGTTGTAGACAAGAATGATACAACCCCATTAAGCCTCCTTATATCCATCTCCCCCCATACCTGAACTTCCAGTTTACTTAAAATATTTCCAAAAATTCTCCAAGTTCTTTATCATCTTTATGCTTAACACAATACTGCCATTACAAGCTACAGGGAAAATGGCTCCTGCTAGTTGGAGCTATTGAACAACTTGTTTAAAGTAGAGGGGGTGGCTCTCTCTACTCATCCTCCTCAGTCTCTGGCCTTTTTGTACTGTGTCGGTTCTAGGTTGCCCCTGCTTCACATTCTTTTCTTGATTCCACAAGAATGGAGTTCGAATGTTAAAAACAAGGGGAGGTCTTAGGGACAAATAAAGGGAGACTGCCCCAGTGTTGCCATGGCAGGAATAACCAAAGCCATTCATTAGGCCTGGGTGACACAGCTTGCTAAGCTGCAGAATACTTGGCTATACAGTAGTATAGAAGTTGTTTCTAGGTGCTGATGTGGTAGGAGTATAAAAATACAATGTGCTTCCTGGCATTTCTCTCTCTCTCTCTGTAGACTGCCAAGATCACCAATATTTGGGTATAACTCCTTGAGAAAAGCAAAAGAGGCATCGGGAGCTGCATTCATCTCTATCTCATGAATATCCTCTGGACTGCTTATTTGCTGCTTTCAGCAAAAAATTAAGTAATATCAACCTCGATGTGGCTCTGAATTGACATCCTAACCAAACTTACACTTGATTTTATGATCTGGCTAAGTCCACAAAGCGACTATACTCCCTTGGGAATAATTTCATATGTTTATAATACATAAAAAGCAAGGGGAGGGCTTCCCTGGTGGCGCAGTGGTTGAGAGTCCGCCTGCCGATGCAGGGGACACGGGTTCGTGCCCTGGTCCGGGAAGATCCCACATGCTGCGGAGTGGCTGGGCCCGTAAGCCATGGCTGCTGAGCCTGCGCGTCCGGAGCCTGTGCTCCGCAACGGGAGAGGCCACAACAGTGAGAGGCCCGCGTAACGCAAAAAAAAAAAAAAAAAAAGCAAGGGAACTTTATGACACTATATTGCACACTAGTTTTTTGTTTTTAAATTATGGGCCCCAACCATTCCATTTGCATTTGAAAAGTCAAGAGACTGTCTAGTTAAAGACTCGAACTCTCATTTTATTGCATGGTAGGACTTACCTGATGTCCTCCTCTTCTTGAGAATCTTCTTCATCTTGTTCTACCTCATACTCTTCCTCCTCACTTGGACCCTCTTCATCATCATCATCAACTTCATCATCCTCACCTTCCATACTACCTTCCATCTCGTCATCACTTTCCAAGGATGGTCTCTGTCTAGAGGAGAGTCTTCTAGAACGTTGCTTTGGCCGACACTCTGGACAAAACCAATCTCCTTCAGGCACAGTCTGATAAATCAAATGAATGATCATTAATCATCTGTCACTCAAAATCTCAGTGTCTCAATTCTAATCTGAGAAGCAGCAGAAGAAAAAAATACCTTGAGCTTTGGTCGAACACAGTAGGTATGATGACCCCGATCACAGCCATCACAAAGTACCATGTTTTCAGCATCACCCTTCTTTCGGCATATCTTGCAACGGGCGTTTAGTATAGACTTAGACCATATTACACTACGATCCAAGGTGGAGAGATGAAGAAAGACTTGGGATAGACTGGCAGAAGAAAGGAGAGACTCTCTCCAACGGTCCAGGACTGTTTTATAAGAACGCCCACTGTCACTGGCATCTTAAATGAAAAGGGAAAGTGATTAAACTTCCTAGGCAAACCCTAGATATCTCCTAGAACTATTTTCTTGGTAGTGTAAATAGGTTGGAATTCACAGTTCTTCTCTCCTAATACTTCACAAAAAGACCATGTTGACATTAAAAACAAAAACCTCGTGTTAAAGAAAATTTGCCGAGCCACATCTTATTTATGACATAAGGAATTACTTAAATCCGTAAAACAAATGCTGGGGGATTTCAATAGTTAAAAGAGAAAAATAACTTAGGCAATGTGTTCTCAATCTGGTAATCTAGTTCTTTGTATCAAATCTTGACGTAATTTAGAAAGCTCGCTATATATGATTACAAGTCAGCTACTATTCATTTGAATCAAGAATGTTACTGCCTCATTTCAGATAAAAGATGGACTGCTCTCTAAGTATAAATCACATTTAAGGTTTATTTTGGGGATAATGAAAATGTTCTGAAATTAGATAGTGGTGGATGGCTGTACAACTGTGAATATACTAAAAACCACTGAACTGTATAATTTAAAAGGGTGAATTTTATATATGCGAAATATATCTCAATATAACTTATTAAAAATATCAATTATGTATAAATGCCAACTATATTGTCTTCTATACCTAAGAAAATATTATTATTATTATTATTTTTGCGGTACGCGGGCCTCTCACTGTTGTGGCCTCTCCCGTTGCGGAGCACAGGCTCCGGACACGCAGGCTCAGCGGCCATGGCTCACGGGCCCAGCCGCTCCGCGGCATGTGGTATCTTCCTGGACTGGGGCACAAACCCGTGTCCCCTGCATTGGCAGGCGGACTCTCAACCACTGCGCCACCAGGGAAGCCCAAGAAAATATTATTTTTAAAATAAGGTGAATTTAAAAAAATGTTAATACCCCCTTAAAAAGAACTTTCAGCACCAATTTTTATACAGAAACATTTGAACCTATTAAGTCATTTAGGAGATGTTCAAGATGGCGGAAGAGTAAGACGTGGAGGTCACCTTCCTCCCCACAGATACATCAGAAATACACCTACACGTGGAACAACTCCTACAGAACACCTACTGAACGCTGGCAGAAGACCTCAGACCTCCCAAAAAGCAAGAAACTCCCCACATACCTGGGTAGGGCAAAAGAAAAAAAGAATAAACAGAGACAAAAGGATAGGGACGGGACCTGCACCAGTGGGAGGGAGCTGTGAAGGAGGTAAGGTTTCCACACATTAGGAAGCCCCTTTGCGGGCAGAGACTGCAGGGGACGGAGTGGGGAAGCTTCGTAGCCGCGGAGGAGAGCGCAGCCACAGGGGTGCAGAGGGCAAAGTGGAGAGATTCCCGCACAGAGGATCGGTGCCGACCAGCACTCACCAGCCCGAGAGGCTTGTCTGCTTATCTGCCGGGGCGGGCGGGGGCTGGGAGCTGAGGCTCGGGCTTCAGTCGGATGCAGGGAGAGGACTGGGGTTGGCTGCGTGAACACAGCCTGAAGGGGGCTAGTGAGCCACAGCTAGCTGTCTGGAGCTGCCAGAGAGGCAAGAGACCATTGTTTTGGGGTGCCGAGGAGAGGGGAATCAGAGCACTGCCTAAACAAGCTCCAGAGACAGGCGCAAGCCGCGGCTAAAAGTGCGGACCCCAGAGACGGGCATGAGACACTAAGGCAGCTGCTGCAGCCACCAAGAAGCCTGTGTGCGAGCACAGGTCACTATCCACACCTCCCCTCCCGGGAGCCCATGCACCCCACCACTGCCAGGGTCCCGTGATCCAGGGACAACCTCCCCGGGAGAACACACGGTGCGCCTCAGGCTGTTGCAACGTCACGCTGGCCTCTGCCGCCACAGGCTCGCCCCGCATTCTGTACCCCTCCCTCCCACTGGCCTGAGTGAGCCAGAGCCCCCGAATCAGCTGCTACTTTAACCCCTTCCTGTCTGAGTGAAAAACAGACGTCCTCAGGCGACCTACATGCAGAGGCGGGGCCAAATCCAAAGCTGAATCCCGGGAGCTGTGCAAAGAAGAGAAAGGGAAATCTCTCCCAGCAGCCTCAGGAGCAGCGGATTAAATCTCCACAGTCAGCTTTGATGTACCCTGCATCTGTGGAATACCTGAATAGACAATGAATCATCCCAAATTGAGGAGGTGGATTTTGGGAGCAACGATATATATATATTTTTCCTTCTTCTCTTTTTGTGAGTGTGTATGTGTATGCTTCTATGCTTCGTTGTGTGATTTTGTCTGTACAGCTTTGCTTTTACCATTTGTCCTAGGGTTCTGTCTGTCCGTAGTTTTTTTTTCTTAGTATAGTTTTTAGCACTGTTATCTTGGTGGATTTGTTTTTTGGTTTGGTTGCTCTCTTCTTTCTTTTCTTTTCTTAATTACTTTTAATTTTTCTTCATTTTTAATAATTATTTTTTATTTTAATAACTTTATTTTATCTTACTTTTTTCTTCCTTTCTTTCTTTTCCCCCCCTTTTCTTCTGAGCCTTGTGGCTGACAGGCTCTCGGTGCTCCGGCCAGGAGTCAGGCCTGTGTCTCTGAGGTGGGAGAGCCGAGTACAGGACATTGGTCCACCAGAGACTTCCCAGCTCCACGTAATATCAAACGGTGAAAATATCCCAGAGATCTCCACCTCAACGCTAAGACCCAGCTTCACTCAACAACCAGCAAGCTACAGTGCTGGACACCCTATGCCAAACAACTAGCAAGACAGGAACACAACCCCACCCATTAGCACAGAGGCTGCCTAAAATCATAATAAGGTCACAGACACCCCAAACATACCACTGGACGTGGTCCTGCCCACCAGAAAGACAAGATCCAGCCTCATTCACCAGAACACAGGCACTAGTCCTCTCCACCAGGAAGCCTACACAACCCGCTGAACCAACCTTAGCCACTGGGGGCAGACACCAAAAACGACGGGAATTATGAACCTGCAGCCTGCGAAAAGGAGACCCCAAACACAGTAAGTTAAGCAAAATGAGAAGACAGAGAAACACACAGCAGATGAAGAAGCAAGGTAAAAACTCAACAGACCTAACAAATGAAGAGGAAATAGGCAGTCTACCTGAAAAAAAAAAATCAGAGTAATGACAGTAAAGATGATCCAAAATCTTGGAAATAGAATGGAGAAAATAGAATGTTTAACAAGGACCTAGAAAAATTAAAGAGCAAACAAACAATGATGAACAATGCAATAAATGAAATTAAAAATTCTGTGGAAGGAATCAATAGCAGAATAACTGAGGCAAAAGAATGGACAAGTGACCTGGAAGATAAAATAGTGAAAATAACTATTGCAGAGCAGAATAAAGAAAAAAGAACGAAAAGAATTGAGGACAGTCTCAGGGACAACATTAAACACACCAACATTCGAATTATAGGGGTTCCAGAAGAAGAAGAGAAAAAAAAAGGGACTGAGAAAATATTTGAAGAGATTATAACTTGAAAACTTCCCTAATATGGGAAAGGAAATAGCCAATCAAGTCCAGGAAGCACAGAGAGTCCCATACAGGATAAGTCCAAGGAGAAACAAGACACATACTAATCAAACTATCAAAAATTAAATACAAAGAAAAAATATTAAAAGCAGCAAGGGAAAAACAACAAATAACACACAAGGGAAACCCCATAAGGTTAACAGCTGATCTTTCAGCAGAGACTCTGCAAGCCAGAAGGGAGTGGCAGGGCATATTTAAAGTGATGAAAGGGAACAGCCTACAACCAAGATTACTCTATCCAGTAAGGATCTCATTCAGATTCGACGGAGAAATTAAAACCTTTACAGACAAGCAAAAGCTAAGAGAATTCAGCACCACCAAACCAGCTTTACAACAAATGCTAAAGGAACTTCTCTAGGCAGGAAACACAAGAGAAGGAAAAGACCTACAATAACGAACCCAAAACAATTAATAAAATGTTAATAGGCACATACATATTGATAATTACCTTAAATGTAAATGGATTAAATGCTCCCACCAAGAGACACAGATTGGCTGAATGGATACAAAAACAAGACCCACATATATGCTGTCTACAAGAGACCCACTTCAGACCTAGGGACACATACAGACCACAAGTGAGGGGATGGAAACAGATATTCCATGCAAATGGAAATCAAAAGAAAGCTGGAGTAGCTATTCTCATATCAGACAAAATAGACTTTAAAATAAAGACTATTACAAGAGACAAAGAAGGACACTACATAATGATCAAGGGATCAATCCAAGAAGGAGAAATAACAATTGTAAATATTTATGAACCCAACATAGAGCACCTCAGTACAAAAGGCAAATGCTAACAGCCATAAAAAGGGTCTATCAACAGTAACACAATCAGAGTAGGGGACTTTAACACCCCACTTTCACCAATGGACAGATCATCCAAAATGAAAATAAATAAGGAAACACAAGCTTTAAAAGACACATTAAACAAGATGGACTAAATTGATATATATAGGACATTCCATCCAAAAACAACAGAATACACTTTCTTCTCAAGTGCTCATGGAACATTCTCCAGGGTAAATCATATCTTGGGTCACAAATTAAGCCTTGGTAAATTTAAGAAAATTGAAATCGTATCAAGTATCTTTTCTGACCACAATGCTATGAGAGTAGATATCAATTACAGGAAAAAAATCTGTAAAAAATACAAACACATAGAGGCTAAAAAATACACTACTTAATAACCAAGAGATCACTGAAGAAATCAAAAAGGAAATCAAAAACTACCTAGAAACAAATGACAATGAAAACACGACAACCCAAAGCCTATGGGATGCAGCAAAAGCAGTTCTAAGAGGGAAGTTTATAGTAATACAATCCTACCTGAAAAGACAAGAAACATCTCAAATAAACAACCTAACCTTACACCTAAAGCAATTAGAGAAAGAAGAGCAAAAAACCCCCAAAGTTAGCAGAAGGAAAGAAATCATAAATATCAGAAATAAATGAAAAAGAAATGAAGGAAACGAGAGCAAAGATCAATAAAACTAAAAGCTGGGTCTTTGAGAAGATAAACAAAATTGATAAAACACTAGCCAGACTGATCAAGAAAAAAAGGGAGAAGACTCAAACCAATAGAATTAGAAATGAAAAAGGAGAAGTAACAACTGACACTGCAGAAATACAAAGGATCATGAGGGATTACTACAAGCAACTATATGCCAATAAAATGGACAACCTGGAAGAAATGGACAAATTCTTAGAAAAACACAACCTTCTGAGACTGAACCAGGAAGAAATAAAAATATAAACAGACCAGTGCTTCCCTGCTGGCGCAGCGGTTGAGAGTCCACCTGCTGATGCAGGGGACACGGGTTCATGCCCTGGTCTGGGAGGATCCCACATGCCGTGGAGTGGCTGGGCCCGTGAGCCATGGCCGCTGAGCCTGCATGTCCGGAGCCTGTGCTCCACAGCGGGAGAGACCACAGTAGTGAGAGGCCCGCGTACCGCAAAAACAAAAACAAAAACAAAAACAAACAAAAATATATATATAAACAGACCAATCACAAGCACTGAAATTGAGACTGTGATTAAAAATCTTCCAACAAACAAAAGCCCAGGGCCAGATGGCTTCACAGGTGAATTCTATCAAACCTTCAGAGAAGAGCTAACACCTATCCTTCTCAAACTCTTCCAAAATATAGCAGAGGGACGAACACTCCCAAAGTCATTCTACAAGACCACCATCACCCTGATACCAAAATCAGACAAAGATTTCACCAAGAAAGAAAACTACAGGCCAATATCACTGATGAACATAGATGCAAAAATCCTCAACAAAATATTAGCAAACAGAATCCAACAGCACGTTAAAAGGATCATACACCATGATCAAGTGGGGTTTATCCCAGGAATGCAAGGATTCTTCAATATATGCAAAACAATCAAATGTGATACACCATATTAACAAATTGAAGGAGAAAAGCCATAAGATCATCTCAATAGATGCAGAAAAAGCTTTTGACAAAATTCACTACCCATTTATGATAAAAACCCTCGAGAAAGTAGGCATAGAGGGAAGACACCTCAACATAATAAAGGCCATATATGACAAACCCACAGCCAACATTGTTCTCAATGGTGAAAAACCGAAACCATTTCCACTAAGATCAAGAACAAGAGAAGGTCGCCCACTCTCACCACTCTTATTCAACACAGTTTTGGAAGTTTTAGCCACAGCAATCAGAGAAGAAAAAGAAATAAAAGGAATCCAAATCGGAAAAGAAGAAGTAAAACGGTCACTGTTTCCAGATGGCATGATACTATACATAGAGAATCCTAAAGATGCTACCAGAAAACTACTAGAGCTAATCAATGCAGTTGGTAAAGTAGCAGGATACAAAATTAATACACAGAAATCTCTTGCACTCCTATACACTAATGATGAAAAATCTGAAAGAGAAATTAAGAAACACTCCCATTTACCATTGCAACAAAAAGAATAAAATATCTAAGAATAAACCTACCTAAGGAGGAGAAAGACTTGTACTCAGGAAACTATAAAACACTGATGAAAGAAATTAAAGATGATACAAACAGATGGAGAGATATACGATGCTCTTGGATTGGAAGAATCAACACTGTGAAAATGACTATACTACCCAAAGCAATTTACAGATTCAATGCAGTCCCTATCAAACTACCAGTAGCATTTGTCACAGAACTAGAACAAAAAATTTCACAATTTGTATGGAAACACAGAAGACCCCGAATAGCCAAAGCAATCTTGAGAATGAAAAACGGAGCTGGAGGAATCAGGCTCTTGGACTTCAGACTATACTACAAAGCTACAGTAATCAAGACAGTATGGTACTGGCAGAAAAACAGAAAGATAGATCAATGGAACAGGATAGAAAGCCCAGAGAAAAACCCATGCACATATGGTCACCTTATATATATATATATATATTTTTTGCGGTACGCGGGTCTCTCACTGTTGTGGCCTCTCCCGTTGCGGAGCACAGGCTCCGGACAGGTAGGCTCAGCAGCCATGGCTCACGGGCCCCACCGCTTCGCGGCATGTGGGATCTTCCCAGACCGGGGCACGAACCCGCGTCCCCTGCATCGGCAGGCGGACTCTCAACCACTGCGCCACCAGGGAAGCCCTGGTCACCTTATCTTTGATAAAGGAGGCAGGAATGTACAGTGGAGAAAGGACAGCCTCTTCAATAAGTGGTGCTGGGAAAACTGGACAGGTACATGTAAAACAATGAAATTAGTACATTCCCTAACACCATACACAAACGTAAACTGAAAGTGGATGAAATACCTAAATGTAAGGCAAGACACTATCAAACTCTTAGAGGAAAACATAGGCAGAACACTCTATGACATAAATCACAGCAAGATCCTTTTTGACCCCCTTCCTAGGAAAATGGAATTAAAAACAAAAATAAACAAATGGGACCTAATGAAACCTAAAAGCTTTTGCACAGCAAAGGAAACCATAAACAAGATGAAAAGACAACCCTCAGAATGGGAGAAAATATTTGCAAATAAACCAACTGACAAAGGATTAATCTCCAAAATATACAAGCAGCTCATGCAGCTCAATATCAAAAAAACAAACAATCCAATCCAAAAATGGGCAGGAGACCTAAATAGACATTTCTCCAAAGAAGTTGTACAGATTGCCAACAAACACATGAAAGAATGCTCAACATTACTAATCATTAGAGAAATGCAAATGAAAACTACAATGAGGTATCACCTCACACCACTCAGAATGGCCATCATCAAAAAATCTACAAACAATAAATGCTGGGGAGGGTGTGGAGAAAAGGGAACCCTCTTGCACTGTTGGTGGGAATGTAAATTGATACAGCCACTATGGAGAACAGTATGGAGGTTCCTTAAAAAAGTAAAAATAGAATTACCATATGACCCAGCAATCCTACTACCGGGCATGTACCCTGAGAAAACCGTAATTCAAAAAGAGTCATGTACCACAATGCTCATTGCAGCTGTATTTACAATAGCCAGGACATGGAAGGAACCTAAGTGTCCATTGACAGATGAATGGATAAGAACGATGTGGCACATACAGGCAATGGAATAATTACTCAGCCATAAAAAGAAACGAAATGGAGTTATTTGTAGTGAGGTGGATGGACCTAGAGCCTGTCATACAGAGTGAAGTAAGTCAAAAAGAGAAAAACAAACACCGTATGCTAACACATATATATGGAATCTAAAAAAAGAAAAAAAAAAGGTTATGCATAACCTAGGGGCAAGACAGGAATAAAGACGCAGACATAGAGAATGGACTTGAGGACATGGGGAGGGGGAAGGGTAAGCTGGGACAAAGTGAGAGAGTGGCACGGACTTATATATACTACCAAATGTAAAATTGATAGCTAGCGGGAAGCAGCCGCATAGCACAGGGAGATCAGCTCGGTGCTTTGTGACCACCTAGAGGGGTGGGATAGGGAGGGTGGAAGCGAGACACAAGAGGGAGTAGATATGGGAATATATGTATATGTATAGCTGATTCACTTTGCTATAAAGCAGAAACTAACACACCATTGTAAAGCAATTATACTCCAATAATGATGTTAACAAAAATAAAATAAAAACCACCACCAAAAAAAGAAAAGTCATTTAATTGCCATTAATCTCGCCTGTCTATCATTGTACATTTGCTTGTGATATCCACCTTCGATTGATCTTCAATACTGCAACTACCTTACTTTTCCTAAGACATTACACTTAATTATAAAGGGCCTACCACATCATGTCAAAATTCTGCAAGATATATGACTCCACACAAAGTTTGGTCCTATCACACCATATTTTCTACTATTATCCTCAAATAAAACCTCATGTACCATGTCATAATAATTAAGAGAATGTAGGCTATGGAGCCAGTCTGTCTTGAGGTTGAGTACTAGCTCCCCTATATGAGCCTGGGCAAGTTGCTTAACCCCTCTGTGCCTCAAGATATTGCTAATTAAAAGTATTTTACTAGGGACTTCCCAGGTGACACAGTGGTTCAGAATCTGCCTGCCAATGCAGGGGACACTGGTTTGATCCCTGGTCTGGGAAGATCCCACATGCCGCAGAGCAACTAAGCCCTGTGCCACAACTACTGAGCCTGTGCTCTAGAACCTGCGAGCCACAACTACTGAAGCCTGCGCACCTAGAGCCCGTGCTCCACAACAAGAGAAGCCACTGCAATAAGAAGCCTGCGCACTGCAACGAAGAGTAGCCCCCGCTCGCTGCAACTAGAGAAAGCCCGCGTGCGGCAATGAAGACCCAATGCAGCCATATATAAATAAAATTTTAAAAGTATTTTACTAATATAAAATAATGGTAGATTCATATAATCAAATATCACACTGGGAGATTTTATACTGTTAACTGCCACTGTACATTAATCCATGTCACCATGCCATGTAAGCTTCTCTAGGAGATAAAACATCTCCTACTCCATAATTCTCCCTCTGCTAGTAAAGGAAAAAAAAAATGCTGTGAATAAATACTATATGTAGAATAAGTAAATATACATTCCATAGCTGTTAATTCTTTTAACTAATAACTAAGTATACTAAGGTTCAACGATGTCAATTTTTTATATACCAGCTTAAAAGAGTTTGATTAGCTGAGGTATGAAATGTAGAAAGAAAAAATGTTAGGAAGATGATATTACCCCCAACGCCATTCTCTTCCAAAAAACCAAATCCAACGTTTTTCCTTCAAAAGCTAAATATGTAAACCAGTATTCAACAGTAAAGAAAGTAAAATCATAGTTCTTTAAAAATACAGAATTCTTTAAAAAGTTAAAAATTTACCATCTGTCACACTAGACTGATCTTCCTCTCTCTTTTTCTTGTCTTTTTTTTTTCTATCTCCCTTTTGATCTTTATTAATTTCTGTGCTACCTAATTTCAAATTGATAAAGTTAGTTTGACAATTTTTTTCCCTATAGCTTAAGGGTTTAACCATATGGATGACTTTATAAATGATTAAATTATCAACTTAAACAATTCTCACACGTTACCTAAAATCATTAACTGAAATAGGATTACGTTCCCCAAGCTTTAAAAAAGCCTAGTTTTATCAATGCAATTGATCACTAGCATAAGAGGGACATATTAGAAAAGGTGGAACATAAGTAGAAATTTTATTTCTTACTTGCTTCCTTAAGAAACTGAAATAATTTCTGAAGCTAAACTGGGATAATTCCTACTATAGTTAATTTGCTATGTTGAAAAATTATCAAGAGAATGGAGGATTTTAATAAATATTCTATCTCAAACATTCATGAAGTGGAACCCCCTTTTCTCTTCCGGATTAAGGATATTCTTGATTACCTTGCTCCAAATATTTAGACTGTCTTAAAACTCTAGAGGTACCTCCATTTCCTGCGGTCTCATTCAAAACAGACTGTTCAAAGGCTTAAACATAAAGAGTTACAGACACCAGTTCTTCTACTAACTTTGAAGCAGCAATGGTAGATGGTAACATCCATATTGCAAATGATCAACATCTGACTCTGACCAACATTTACGAAGTAAGTAAGGTACGTTGAACTTGTCTTATTTCATTTATTTTTTTAAGATCCCAAATTAAAATTGTTTCTATGTCTCAGCTTGAAATGAATGTTCTAATGCTGCTGTATACAAGCAAGCATAAGGAACACTATAGTTCTCTGCTCTTACAAAACCTATGAGATGTAAGTTGCAACATCTCTCAGTGTTAACTTTTTCCCTTTGTGTAAATATTTAATAAAATGTACTGAAGAAAAGACAAACACACTAAATAATTAATTTGATCCCCCCAAACGTATAAATAACTTTAATTGACGGCAATTTCAGAAGTGGAAAAATCAGCAGAATTGCATTTTATCCCTCACCCCTTTAGGAATCACAGAATTAATGACTAGTAGTAACACCTTACATTTATAAGAGCTCTATGACTTACAAATAACTTCTAATTGAAGTAATTTAAATTCACATGTGTTTGTAAGAAACAATACAGAGATCCCTTGTACATGTAATTTGATTTGAACACAGAAAATATTAAGAAATACTGAAGACAAAATAGCAGTGATACAACAAATACAAACTTGAATATCTTTATGATCATATGTATTTTATTTCTTACAAGTGCTACTTTCGATGTGAAAAGTGAGTTATTAAGCTCATGGTGGAATTATCAATTTATAAAAAATATAAAAATATGGATAGGTTTATTAGAACAATGAGATACTAGCCACAAATCCTTCAATTTAAAAATAACATTTTACAAATATATTGACGTTCCAAAATTGCTCTGTTAGCACCATCTATTTATGAAAGCTTTGTTCTTACTACTCAACAAAGTAACATTCAAATCATTTTTAAAGGATTTTCATCTCCTCAAGTTGCTCTGTCAATACGAGACCAAAAAGATATGGTTTAAAAAAATTGTTTCTTCTAGTACCCCACTATTGAGATATAAACTATCTCAATATGATGAATTATAAATTAATTCCATTTTTCAGAAAGACCACAGGGAAGCAGAGGCAGTTATGACATGCAAATTGATTTGGAACTTGACACATATATTTTTCCTAAAGACATAATGAGTATGTTCCTAGATTAGTCCCTAAAAGCATATTAATTTCACAATTGCTGAAACACATTCCTGATAGAATTATTTCTGTCATCCTAACCATAAATTACAGAGCATTTCCTCATCTGTGTACCCTTTAACACCTGGTATTTCTGATTTGGTACTTCGTACACAGTGCTCAGGTGAATGACCACATTATTAAACCATACCCCTAATGGGAGACATTTAAGTAGCTTAAATAACAACATTTAAGTAGTTTAAATAACAACAACAACAAATTTATGTATAGTCTTTGATTATTCAGGGTCTGGCTAGTCACAGGATTTGGTAATCTTTCTTCAGAAGAAAAGTTCATAAAAGAAGAGATTGACAGAAATAGTTAAATAGATATTCATTAAAATGAATGAATACCTAGAAAAAAATTTTTAAAAGTATTTAAGTATTATTAAAAAAATAAATCTCACCTGAAAGAACTCATATTTTAAAATGAAAATGCAATCTTAAAATGTTCAAATTAGTCAATCAATTTTATTATGTCAGACAATAAAGTTCTATCAATTAAAGGGCAATTCAAAAGCATTTAAAATATAACTAATCTTTTGAATTAAAAACAGATACTTACCAAGTGGAGCTTTGAGAAAACGCCGCTCAATGCCCTGCTCTATTTGAAAGAGTGCCATTGCAAGATAATGAACCACGTTGCTCACTGACTGCGGTGTACTTGCATTAGTTGAGACAGTACTCGGAGATTCTGTTTTTATGCCCAAAAGTCTACAATTAAAACATTGAACAGTGAGGACGGGGATTATCTTATTCCCCATAGCACCACACATAAAGTTTTGTTAAGAGCAAGTCTTCAATCGAATCCACAAAATAAAGAATAGGCAATTAAGGAATACTTAAAAAACATTCCCAGTTTAAATGTGTCATATCTACAGTCACATATAACAAGGATCTCACACGCAGGGGTGCAGGTACAGTGACTCACAGTATTCTCTCTCCTCCCAGTAACTCAGAATATGATTGAGAAGGCTGGGCTAAGAATTCTTTCTCTGAAGCAAACTTGAATAAGTAGAGAGTACTGTACAAAGCAAGCCAGTTCCATCTTTCAGAGAATTTTTAAATTTCGGGTAAGGCATTTACTAATACAAATTATCTTTCAGCTTTCTTTCCTAAACCATAGGTCTTTCTGCTGATTTTCAAAAGTACATATATATATTTCAAACTATGATTACCTTCAAGGTCTTATATGTTGAAGAAATCTTGGAAACAGAGTAAAATTATATTTATATTTGTCATAAAAATTTCCCATCAAAGTATATATCTAATATTTTAACCCATGGTTGTATTTTCTTTTTCCATTTATCATTAATTTTCAGATTATTTCATACTTTTCTATGTTGTGCTATAAAGATCATATTCACACAAAAAAATTGAAGAGTTTTATAGTACTTAAAAACACTATTAGGTGAAACTTGAATCCACTTATTCATCCAAATGCTTACTTATATCTGTGTAAGAAATAGTTTCCCTCAATCTCTAGGAGTTCTCATAAGCTAATAGGAAAGGGAGATAAAAACATGAATCAAGAGCTAAACTAACTATCAAGTCATTTAAGGATGTTACAAGGGCAGATATCGAGAGGAGGGAAGGTGGATGAGACAAAGCTTAGGGGAAAGGTTTCAGAGAGGACCTTAAGGGATAAGTATCTCAGGCAGCTTATCTCTGTTTCTCGTGCTTCAACTTTTACTTATAGCTGCCTCCTAACTAACCAGTTCCTTCGCCTCCAATCTTACTCCCTTTGCAATAAATCTCCATGCTGCTGCTAAAAGGATCATTAGAGTGGACTTGAGAATACGGGGAGGGGGAAGGGTAAGCTGGGACGAAGTGAGAGAGTGGCAGGGACTTACACATACACTACCAAACGTAAAATAGATAGCTAGTGGGAAGCAGCCGCATAGCACAGGGAGATCAGCTCGGTGCTTTGTGACCACCTAGCGGGGTGGGATAGGGAGGGTGGGAGGGAGACGCAAGAGGGAGGAGATACGAGGATGTATGTATACGTATAGCTGATTCACTTTGCTATAAAGCAGAAACTAACACACCATTGTAAAGCAATTATACTCCAATAAAGATGTTAAAAAAAAAAAAAAGTACAAGCTCATTCACTCAAAGCCTTTGGTATAATGTCTTCCCTCCCAGTCTCATATCCTTTCCACCTTTAGGTCTCAGGTTCACAGTCACTTCCTCTTGCACTTCCTTTGCTGTTTTCCATATTCTACCAAGATAAGAAGCCCTCCTATGTGTTACATTTGCATTGGGTATTTACTATCAGAACTCTGACCCTGTTCTATAATTGTTAGCTTAACGTCTCTCCACCATTTCCTTCTAGACAATAAAACTTATCCTTAAGGGCAGATACTATCCAAAATAACTCTGAAAAAGTAAAAGTATCTGTCTATAGATAAATAGGTTCTGACTAATGGCTCAAATAATATTTTAGTCTATTACAGTTTACTAAGTATTCCTACAGAAAAGACAAATGGATAGTGTAAAGCTACTTTCTGAAATTAATAAAACCTTAAGTTCAAAGAGTTTTTAAAAACTTGAGTAACTATCAATATCATTATCCTAACAAGGCGTCTTTCAGCTGCTTTAGTACTAAGTGGAGTGACAGAGAACCTGTGGTTTAGCAAAATCATCACTTCAGTGGTTACAAATATTAAGGTCCTCACAATAAGATTTTAAAACAATTTTTTGAAGAAAAAGAAACATTTACTTAAAAAAAATAGTGTAAAATGGCAAGGAAAAGTGATGATTACTTTAGAAAATCCTTTTTGTACCTGTCTTTTACTATGACCTTTGCTTGCTCATCAATTTCCATCTCCTCTACATCTTCATTCACAGTTTTAATTATACCATTTTCCTTGTTTTCCTCATTTAACAGCTCATACCGTCCACTTTCTAATGCTGATCTCCAGATGTTTCGGTCTGTAACCTGTAACAAAAACCAAATTTACTAACCCTGAAAAATGACATATACTGTTCCTAAGAAGTATGAGGTTCAATGTACATATGAAAAAGTCATGAATATTCTAGAACAGATTGTGAATCAAAAAGGGGTCTAAAAATAAGGTTACTAAGTGGCCAAAATGGAATTCATATCATTCATAGATGGAAGCTTTAATACCTTACTCTCTATATAGTGAAATCATAAACAATTCTAAGATTGGTCACCTGACAGTAGCAAAAAAGTGACAGATGATAGCAAAGGAATGAACAGAACACACATACCAAGCATGAATTACTTACAGATTTTAAAAAGGTAACAAAGAAACCAATAAACAAACCAGACTCAGCAGAGGAGGCAGGAGCTAGTCAAGGAAGAAGAAAATATCCTTACACATTTCAACATCTCGGATGAAAATGCCATAAAACAGATACTTTTTAAACACCAAAAGTTAATATTAAAAAAGGTCAATTATGTTCATTAAATTCTGTTTAAGAAAGCAGATAGTCATATAGCATATTTAAGAAAGATTTCTATCTATATATAAACAATTTGATACAGGGGAATAAAGTTAGTTTTCATAAAAAAATATATCACTTCCTGGTATTTATTCAGAACACACATGCCTTGACTATATCAAATAAATTAACAAATATGGCCAATATTCTGGTAATTAGGCAAATTTAAAATGGGAACAGGGACAAACCTTAATTGCTCCTAATGTTCCTTGGTAAATTCTGTCTTCAATATCCAAAAGAAAATCTCTCAGCCTCAACTCAAGCTGCCTTTCTGCAGACATCTGAGATGGATCATATGCATTGGAGGATCTTCCCCGACTATATGTAGGTTTGCTATCAGTTTGAGGTTTGTCTGAAATAGTTATCAAATATCTTTATTATTATTTTCTCATTAAAAAATACAATTATCCATCTGACTGTATGATTGTGAGACAATGGATATAAAAACAGTAAATCCTCAAGTGCGGGGGGGGGGGAAAGGAGAAAATGTTTGCACACCATTTATCTGATAAGTGATTTGTATCTAGAAATGTAAAGAACTCTTACAACTCAATAAAAAGACAAATAATACAATTTAAAAATGAGCAAAGGATCTGAACATGCTTTTCTTTCTTTCTTTTTTTTTGGCTGAGCCAACCAGGGGCCCACAACAGTGAAAGCTCTGAGTCCTAACCACTGGACCGCCAGGGAATTCCCCTGAACACACTTCATATCAGACCATATCTTCCTTAAAGAAGATATACAAATGGCCAATAAGACCATGCGAAGATGCTCAAGATCATTAGTCATTTGGGAAATACACATCAAAACCACAATGAGATACCACTTCACACCTCTAGAATGGCTAGAATCAAAAAGTCAGGTAATAACAAGTGTTGACAGGGACATGGAGAAATTTTAACCCTCAATATAAAATGGTGAGCCACTTTAGGAAACAGTCTGGAAGTTCCTCAAATGATTAAACAGAATTACCATATGATCTAGTAATTTCACTCTTAGGTATATACCCAAGAGAAATGAAAACATGTGTCAGCAAAAATTTGTACACAAATATTTATAGCAGCATTATCCGTAATAGCCAAGAGGTGGAAACAACAGAAATGTCCATCAACTTACATATGGATAAGTAAAATATAGTATACAATGAACATTAATTGGCCATAAAAGGGAATGAAGTACAACTTAAATGAACCTTGAAAACATTATGCTAAGTGAAAGAAGTCAATCACAAAAGACCATATACTATATGATACCAGTCATATAAAATATTCAAACAAGGAAATTTACAGTAACAGAAAATAGATTTGTGGTTGCTTAGGTCTACAGGGGTGGTAGCTAAAGGGTATGGGATTTCTTTCTGAGATGATGAAACTGTTCTAAAATTGACTGTGTGATGGTTGCACATATCTAAGAATATACAAAAAAACCACTGAATTGTACACTTTAAATGGGTGAATTGTACAGTGTTATGAATTAAAATCTCAGCTTTAAAGCTGTTAAAGAATTGCGATCAACAGTTTTTAATCCTGAAGAGAATTAAAGTAGTCATGGTAATAATATGACCCTAAATTTAAGAGTTCTCTACCTAGAAAATTTCATTTACACCTATAAATGCCTTACTGCTTTCTCTTATCTGTCATCAATAGACCAGCCATCAAATAAGAAATATTGCTACCTGATCTGTCCTTGCAGCCCATCTCCAAAGGCGTGATCACTAATGGAAACTGTCCCTGGACCCTCAGCCAAAACCTTTAGTGAGTGAACTCACTCATTATTAGATCTCAAAAACCGATGGTAACCTTAGTGCCTCAGGTATTCAATCTACTGATCAAGGAATGAGATCAGGAAGAGTACATAACTTCTCACATTGTCAGCTGTGTTTCTCATAATCCAAATGGAAGCCAGTGGAATCTAGAAAACCTTATTTCTCTAACTGGCAAACTTTCCCTAACTTAGGAACTGAGAGCATAGTCCAAAGGAAAGAGAAGTTGTTTTAAACACAGCTCTAATAGTTTGAAAAATGTTTAATCCTGAGCCAGAGATTATTGGGAAAGAAAAATAAAGGAAACAGGTTCCATTGAAAATTTACCTGAAAAATGAAACTTCTCTTCAGAAAAACGGGCTAGCTGTGCACATATTCTGCGTTTCTCTTGCAACAAAGTTTCTTTTAAGGCACTTTCTCTATGTCCTCTAGAATTAAGAGCTTCAATAAGCTGGTCCAGCTGTTCACAAGAACTGTAAAAGCACCACCGATTTGGCTTATGCACTGGTTTTGGCAGCTGCACAGAATCATCACACGGACCTTGGTCAATGCTGGAGGTAGATTCAGACATCAAAGAATCTCCAGTTTTAGTGGATACCTGAGGATCTTGAGGCTGTACATTATCCTGAAATGATGAAGATCTAGGCAACAGCATGTCTTCAGTGAGACCAGAATAATCCTCTTCAATAAACAATCCAGGAATAGAAGGGAAAATCCAATACCGCCTATACATGCGGTCGCGGCCCAAGGGAAAGATATTGGTACATGCTATGGCACTCTGGATTTTTTCTAAGAGCTCTTTCTCTTTTCGTTGGTGTTCCTGTTTTAAAGCTTCTTCCTCATCAGCAGTAAGAGGCTCTCTTGTTACACAGTTGACCTCTTCTTGCCTTGTACATTCTTTAAATCCATTTTGTCCCCTTTTCCCTATAATCGAAACAACCTTTGATCACCATCATCATACTTTAAATTTTCATTAGAAAAATATGATACAAGCTACCCCAAGTTACTATACGTTTTGGACTAAACTGTATGCGCCACCCCCCATACCCCCAATTCATAGGTTGAAGTTCTAAACCCCAGTGTGACTGAATTTGGAGACAGGGCCTTTAACGAGGTGATTAAGGTTAAATGAGATCATAAGGTCAGGGCCCTAATCCGACAGGACTGGTGTCTTTAAGGAAGAGAGACCAGAGCTCCCTCTCCACTTGTGGGCACAGAGGAAAGGTCATGTGAGGACACAGTGAGAAGGTGCTATCACCAGCTGAGAGAGGCCTCACCAGAAATCAACCCTGCTTGATCAACCCACCTTGATCTTGTACTTCCAGCCTCCAGAACTGTGATGAAATAAATTTGTTGTTTAAGCCACCCAGTCTGTAATATTTTGTTATGGCAGCATAAATAGACTAATATACTATGTTAATAAGAAACTGACACACTTAAATATAAAGGGACACACAAAAATCTTCCATCTCCATACTGGAGAGTGTGGGCACAGTCTGTTAGTTATTTTGCACCATACATTCAGTCCTTCGTCTAAGGCAGGAGTCAGCAAACTACTTTTGTAAAGGGCTAGCTAGTAAATATTTTAAGCTGTGTGGGTCATATGGCTTTTGTCACAGCTACTCAACTCTGCCACTGTAGCATGAAAGCAGCCATAGACAATACGTAAATGAATGAGCATGGCTATATTCAATAAAAATTTATTTATGGTCACTGAGTCTGAATTTCATGTAGTTTTCACTTCACAAAATATCATTCTTCATAAAATTTTTTCAACTATTTAAAACTGTAAAAACTCTTTTTAGCTCATGGGTAATATTAAAACAGGGGGCAGGGCAGATTTGGCCAATGGGCTATAGTTTACTAACCTTTACTTTAAGGTAACAGAACCCTTAATTATTAGGCACCTAGCAATCCAAAAGAAGGACAACATTTCCCAGACCCTCTTTCCCTAGTAAACATGGCTACATTAGAAACTACTGGTCAAAGAGGTGGGAGCAGAAGCATTATATATAACCTCTGGGTTATGCCTCTTTTTCTTCTTTCCCTCTTCCAACTAGATAGAATGGAGACAAGGTGATAAATCATTTTGGAACATGAGGATGGCAGCAAAACCCTAAGGATGACAGTACCAACAAGACAGAAGGAGCCTGGATTCCTGGTGACCTGCCTGGACTTTTATGCTGTGTTGAAGAATTAGACTTCTCTCTTGTTTCAGTCACTGTCATATTGCTTAAATGGTTGGGGAGTGTTTCTTCTTTCTATTTCTCTTGCCTGAAAGAGTTTGTGTAAGATTGGAATTATCTGCTTCTTTACAATTTGGCAGATTCACCATAAAGTTGCCTAGGACTGATGTTTTCCTTATAGGAAGGCTTTTAATATGACTTCAAAATCTTTAATGGTTTAGGACGATTCACATTTTAAATTTTTTCTTTAATCCATTTTTATAATTTGCACTTTTCTAGGGTTTTGTTCCTTTTTGGCCTCTATTTTCAAACTTACTGCTATAAAATTGTTATGTTATCCCCTTATCTTTATTTTTATTTATTTATTTTTTTGCGGTATGCGGGCCTCTCACTGTTGTGGCCTCTCCCGCTGTGGAGCACAGGCTCCGGACGTGCAGGCTCAGCGGCCATGGCTCACGGGCCCAGCCGCTCCGCGGCATGTGGGATCCTCCTGCACTGGGGCATGAACCCGTGTCCCCTGCATTGGCAGGCGGACTCTCAACCACTGCGCCACCAGGGAAGCCCCCCACTTATCTTTAAATTTCTGCTCCATCTGTAGTTATGTTGCTTCCATTTTTAGTCCTAATTTTTTGTTGTGACCCCTCCCCAAATCAATTTTAGCAAAGGTTTATCCAGTTTGTGTCTTTTTCAAAGAACAAACTTTTGGCTCTAGTGCAGTTTTATCTCCTATTAATTTCTACTCATATCTACTGTTTCCTTATATTTGGGGAGATTATTCCAGTTTCTACCTCTAACTTCTTAAATGAATGCCTAGCTCAATTTGCCTTTCTTCTTTCTTAATTTGTATTAAAGCTATATAAATTTTCCTTTAAGTGGAGAGACTGTATCCAACAAGTGTTAATATGCAGTACTAATTGGTTTTAAATATTTTCTAATTTCCATTAGGGTTTCTCCTTTGACCCATTACTTGGAAGTTTGTTTTAAACTCTAATAATAATATGAGGTTTATTTGCTTTGGATTTCTAAATCAACTGCATTGTAATCAGACAGTACAGCCTCCATGATACAAGAGATTTTCTGTCTACTTACAATAACCATTTAGAAAATAAAGCAAAAAAAAAAAAAAAAAAGATACCATACAAATTAGAGGCACAGAATAAACTTAAGGATCTCCTTTAATAGTTATCAAATGAAGACGGTTAAAGATCCTCAGAAGTAATTTGTACCAAGCTTTCAAAAAAATGTATTTCCTTTGATCCAGCAATTTATGAAATTATTTTAAGGCAGCAGAGATATCCATTCCCATCAATATGACACCAATTACAAGCATTACTGACTTCTTGTACCTCTAGCAACTAAGAGGCATTCAGTACATGTCGAATGAGTATGTTATAGAATAAAAATTTCTATTTGGTCAATGTAAAGCAGTAAATATGAAAACTCAACAAACACACCTTGGAATCTCAAATGGAAGCAATCTAATATATATTTCAGAATAGTGAATTAATAAAATGCCTTATCAATTAAAAACAAGCAAGAATGCCCTTAAGAAATTCTGTATTACCCCTTCTGCTTCTTTTATGTGATCCTGGGTCATCTTCATCCTCAGTAACTGTGTCTTGATCTTGTTCCTTTTGCTCTATTTCTTTGCCCTCGGTGCTAGTATCAAAATCTTCCCTTTCTTCTTCCCTTAAGGATGAAAACAAAAATTATATTCATTAATGAATATATAATTCCATTCATGAAATATTTATTGCCTGCATATGAAGTACCAGGCATTATGCTTAGGAAGTAGTGAACGAGATAACACAGAGTTTACAGTCTTGCAGAGAAAACAGATAATTATATAAATCATTGTAAAATTAAAATATGTAATAAATACTAAAAAAGGAGAAGTTCAAAATGCTATGAAAGCATTTCCAGGAGAACCAAATCTAGTCTCAGGGATCAAGAGAGGCTTGCTTAAAGAAGTGACATTTAAACTGCGAGACTATGGAGACTGGGGATGGGTAAGGCGGCAGGTAAGAAGAAATCTTCATTTTTAGCAGAGGGGATAACATGCTAAGGCACTGAGCTCAAGGGAAAAGGAAGGAGCTTATAATTTTGAGAAGGTGTAAACAAAAAAGAAGTAATTGAAGATATGAATGAGAAAAAGCAGGGCTAGGTCATACTGGGCCTTGTAAGGCATCATTCAAAAAGCAATGGGAAAAAAAAAGTAATGGGAAAAAAGTGGACGAGTTTAGAAAAGGGAAATGACATGATTAGAAGGCATTTTTGCTGCTATGTGGAAAATCATCTGAGAGAGAAAGTAGATGAGGGGAGACCAGTAAAGAGGTCACTGTAATAGTCCAGGTAACTGGCTGGGAGGTGATGGTGGCTCAGAGTATAAAGGAGATAAATAGACAAAGAGTGGAGGAGAGACGCAGACAAACTTCAGATATAATAAGTAGGAAGAATGAACACAATTATGTTTAATCCACTATATTGTCCAAATCAAAACTAAAGTTGTATGAAACCTGAGTTAATTCTACCATTTATGTTCTACATTCAAAGACAGTTGTGTAAACTCAAATGTATTCAGGAACCAGAGAGATAATGTAAACGAGTGAGGCTAGATGAGTACAAAAAATATGAAGTGGTGGGATCTGTAACACGCCTATATTCACTTTTTAATAATTTAAGAAATCACAAGGAAAAAAAATTTGTAACTATGTGAGGTGATGAATTTTAATGAAACTATGGTAATCATTTCACAATATATGCATTTATCAAATCATTGTTTCGTACATCTTAAATGAATACAATACTTTATGTCAATTACATCTCAATATAATTGGAAAAAGTTTACAAAATGTAAAAAAAATTGAGATATAGTTCACATACCATAAAAATCACCATTTTAAAGTGTACAATTCAGTGGTTTTTAGTAATGTTAACAAGGTTACACAATCATTGCCTCTATCTAATTCCAGAACATTTTCACCATCCCAAAAGAAAAACCACATAGCCATTTTCAGTTCCTCTTCCCCCAATGCCCCTGGTAACCACTCATCTACTTTCTGCTATGCATTTGCCTATTCTGGACTTTTCCTATAAATGCAATCATATAACACATGGCCTTTTGTGACTAGCTTCTTTCACTTAGCATAAGGTGTTCATCCATGTTGTAGCATGTACCAGAATTCCATTCCTTTCATTGCTGAATAACATTCTGCTATATGGATATACCACAGAAGGAATATATCATTTTGTTTATCTATTCATCAATTGATAGACATTTGGGTTGTTACCATTTTTTGGCTATGAAGAATAGTGCTGCTATGAACTTTCATGTATACATTTTTAAGTGAATGTATGTTCTTAATTCTCTTGGGAATATACCTAGGAGTGGAACTGCTGGTCACATGGTAACATATGGTTTAAACAGTTTGATGAACTGCCAAACTTGGTCCAAAGCAGCCACACCATTTTACACATCCCTGTGAGCAATGTATGAGAGTTCTAATTCTTTCATATTCTCACCAACATATGTTACTGTCCCTCAGTTGAATTACAGCCATCCTAGTAAGCGTGAAGTAGTATCTCATTGTGGTTTTGATATACGTTTCCCTAATGACTAATGATGTTGAGCATCTTTTTATGAGCTTCGTGTATATCTTCTTTGGAGAAATGTCCATTAAAATCCTTTGCCCATTTTTTAAATTGGGCTGTCTTTTTACTGTCGAGTTGTATGAGTTCTTTATATATTCTGGACGTCAGATATATGATTTGCAAAATTTTTCTCCCATTTTCTGGGCTGTTATTTTTACTTTCTTGATAGTGTTCTTTGAAGCACAAAAGTTTTCAAATTTGGTGAAGTCTATCTATTTTTTCTTTGGTTGCTTGTACTTTAGGTGTCATATCTATTAACTTTCTTAAGGTATCCAAATAAAGTCCTTAAAGTATTACTGATGGCCATATAAAATACAACTGATGCAAGTTTGTGACCTATGATCTTAAGACGTAATAGGTATTTTTACGTGAAAGTATAATCAAAAGTCAATACACTAAATTTGGAATACTGAGATTTTTAGAACTTCCTTGGCAGATTTTATTTAAAAATTATTATTTCTGCTAAATTTGAATATGATTTGCCATCTACAGTATGGGAAAAATTCCAACTTGTCTTCACAGCCAAACTTCATCCCTAATATGCTGAAATTAAATGAAATACTTAGGCAGTCACTAAATTATTTAAGATGCTGACATCCTCTCCCTACACCTACCAAAAGCTCCAATCTCATCTCTATTCCTCAAAAGGCTTGAAGGAGCTCTGTAAACACAGTGTACAACTGTGATGATGATGGTGGAGAGGAGAGATCCTACTAGTAATGCTAGAAACTGGTTAACAATAGCCTATTGAAAGTTTTCTGGGAAATTATAATTTATAACATTAATTCTATGAGAAAATGAGTTCTAGATTCCCTGGAAGTGCTTTTTTTTTCTTCTTAAACATAACACATGTATATCTGAGGACTGTCTGTATGTAAGTTTCATAGGCTTGCTGACACTATTATATGTTTTCTAAAAATTTTGAAAGCATTTTAGAGTTTAAGGTGCTGATTTTTATTCTTTATGTGATCCAGATAAGCAGTGTAATTCAAACCATACCCAATAGATGTATCTGCAACTGAGTTTCTTTGCTCATCTTCCTTTAGTTTTTCTTGTTTCTCCTTCATTTTTTGTTCTTGCTCCTTAAGTTTTTCTTCTTTCCTTTTACGAATTCTGAAAGTTAAAATAAAATATTATAGTCTATCTGATACTTTTAACTTTTAGTATCTTGCCTTTAATCATAAAATTATAGAAAACGCTCCAAATGTTATCACAAAACCATAAAGTAGTTAATCTATTCATAACCTCTCAGTGTGAGCCAGTGCCATACTGCAGCCCAACATGGTTTCAGATGCAAAGAAATAAACAACTTTCATTAGCACAACTGACTATAATTATTTCTTACCTAGCAGCTGCTTCTTCCCTCTCTTTTCGATGTTGTTCTGCTTTCAACTCCCGAAACTCCTGCTTTGCCTGTCGTAATATGTCAACATAATCTTCAATGAAATCCCTAGTAGAAACTAGGGTCAGTAGTTTCCCACAGAGAGCATGAAGTATCTTCATTTTTTCTCCTGTCAAAAATTGGTAAATAACTTCTGGATTATCAATGACAAGAAAAATTTTAATTTGTGGCTCAATGTGAAAATGTTTAATAAAGACCAGGGAAAAGTTTCTTAGGATCAAACATGCCAGTGGCATGTATGGAAAAAAAGCAACTTTGAATCCAATTAACAGTTATGTGATAGACAAGGCATTTCAAATACTAATGACTACTTTATATACTAATTAAACAGACATGAAAAATTTTCTAATTGCAAAGAATTAATTTTCAAGTTTTAATTTTCAGGCTCATGTATGAAGTTCAAATCAAAACTAAGTTATAACCACATGAATTAAAAAAAAGGCAATACGCAAATTGCTACTCTGAAAAGACTGCACAAAACACTACTATAAATTATAAAAATTATATGAATGTTAGATCAATATCTCAATAAAAAAATTTTTTTAACTATATGAATCTTAGGAATTAGGTATTCTTATTACATGTTTTCTTAATTAAGCATATTAAATTCAATTCTATATATTCGTACATTATAATTTTTTATTTAGAAAAGGAAGGGAAAAATAACTTCATCTTATTTTTACATATTGTGCCTCATATGTAAAATTGAGGCACAAACACTCAAGTGAATATTAGAATTTTGCAGCTGCAGCTTAAATTTCTGATATACTATAAGTAAAAGTGAAAGCTAGTTACTTCTCACTTATCCTTCTAAACTTAGTAGATATAGTAAACTAACCACAATTTGTTTTTTTTTTTGGCCTCACCACGCAGCACGTGGGATCCTAGTCCCCAACCAGGGATTGAACCCACGCTCCCCACAGTGGAAGCGCGGAGCCGTAACCACTGGACTGCCAGGGAAGTCCCCATACATTTTTTTTTTTTTTTTTTTTTTTTTTTACGGTACACAGGCCTCTCACTGTTGTGGCCTCTCCCGTTGCGGAGCACAGGCTCCGGACGCGCAGGCTCAGCGGCCATGGCTCACGGGCCCAGCCGCTCCGCGGCATGTGGGATCTTCCTGGACCGGGGCACAAACCCGTGTCCCCTGCGTCGGCAGGTGGACTCTCAACCACTGCGCCACCAGGGAAGCCCCCCATACATTTTTAAAGTAACAGAAAATCCAAATAGAAAAAGCAACAGTAGTTAATTTACATCACTGTATTCCAACAATTTTTTTTAAAGACTGCTTTCTCTCTTTTTTAAAAAAATTAATTTATCTATTTATTTTTGGCTGTGTTGGGTCTTTGTTGCTGTGCGCGGGCTTTCTCTAGTTGCGGCGAGCGGAAGCTACTCTTCATTGCGGTGCGTGGGCTTCTCATTGGGGTGGCTTCTCTTGCTGTGGAGCACGGGCTCTAAGTGTGCAGGCTTCAGTAGTTGTGACAGCAGTTGTGGCACACGGGCTTAGTTGCTCCGCAGCATGTGGGATCTTCCCGGATCAGGGCTCGAACCCGTGTCCCCTGCATTAGCAGGTGGATTCTTAACCACTGCGTCACCAGGGAAATCCCTCTCCTTCTCTTTTAAAACTGAATATCACCTAAAATTTTCTCATCAGCTACCAAGTTTTCTGGGCGTAAGAGGATAAGAGGGTAGGAAGTAGGCAGGTTATACAAATTCTAACTTGCAAAGTTTACCTGGTGTCAAATCATACACTGAAGTGCTTGACAGTTTCTTCACTAGACTGGGGTTGCTCAAACGAAGCTCCATACAGGCATCATCTGTAGCATCAAATCCTCCTCGTTTCTGATACCTGTACTTCGCATTTGCTGATGTTACATCAGCACCTGAAGCTAAGATGTGTAGTCTGAGGATTTCAGAAAGTGTGCAGCTATCAAGATCCAAGCTTTTCAAACTGCAGCCTATAGTTGTTAAAAATGATATAGTCATTTAGAATATAAACAATAAGTCCTCAGCAATGTAAAATATACCTTTATAAAAATAAAAAAGCAAACAAAAAATAAAACCTACACATACCCTGGTGCAACTGCGGCCATGCAGCTGCCAAAGATGCAACTGCAGACAGTGCAGATTTTGTGGGGTCTGCATCTTCATCCAAAGCCTCCGTTAAATCTTTAAGGAAATAAATACTTTATTCTAGTGCAAATCAAAGCTTGAATGTTTGGGAATAATGCCCTTTTAAAATGATGAAAGAAACAGCAAACAGCTTAACATTCAGGAACCTCAAAAGAACCAACGCTAGGTACAACAAGCATTCTTTACATTCTGCCTAGTATCCAACTAAAACTATAAATCCTAAGACATGCACTACACACTAATTTTTCCCTTACTTAACAGAGAGAAGACAATTTCTAAGTTACCAACAAGGAGCACATACACATTCCAAAAAAAAAAAAAAGGTAAAATACACTTTAGAATGAAAAACAAATCTCCTTGCTCAACATAACTTTAGAAAAGTCTACTTTGAAAATCAGAATCTATTTGAAGATACCCAAATCTTTTAAGATTGAATCATAACAAAGTATAAGTTGTAATCATCACAAAAACAGCACAGAAAAAGAGCTAAAAGAACTTAAAGACAGTACTGCTGTCACTTAACCAGAGATTTATCCTCTTCATTTAAATTGCTTGTTTTTATTTTGAAAAATCATCGATCCATGAAACAATAGGAAGATATCCCTGTATTTTCTAAGTAAATTCCTTTAGCTTTGAAAACAGTGCTTAGCCTACAAATAGGACTAAAGAGCAAATCTACTGGCACAAATGTGTTTAAACCATTAGAATATATAATTATTCCTTACATACATAATAAAATTAAAATGTCACCTATGAAAAAACTTTAAGCTGATAAAAAGCCCTTCTGTTATACCCAAGTACAGCAGACACAGCTTCAGACTAAGAGTCAGATAATGTATATTCTAGTCTTAACTCTGCCAATCCCTAGTTCCTAGTTATGTAGGCTTTAGACCAGTCACTTATTTGGCTTCATTTTTCTTACAGGGGTAAGTCTAGATCAGCAGTTTGCAAATTCTTCAAGTATTTCTTGGAAGTACAATATAAAAGAGATAAAAGATGCCCTTGTTAAAGTAGGGAATAGAGATGACAATCCTGCTTATTCATTTTTCCAACTCTGTTGCAGTAGCACAGAGGAATCCCTGTACAATTTGTAGAGCTCCATGGATTAGAGTTGGAAAATCACTGGGCTAACCTGGTTCTGTGGTTCCTTAACTTTCTACTATATGATTCCCTCCCCAAAGTTCACAAGCTAAAAAAATGGACCTTAGAGAACAGAAGTGCTGTCCTTTACTAAAGGAAAAAGGCAGCTCTGGGATTATGTTTGATTACAGTCATTGACAATTTCATGGCATTTAAAGCATAAACACTACCACACAGGAGAAGTTATCTGACTAAATACTACATATATGTGCATAAGTTATTCCTACCAGGCCATGAATCTAGTCAAAATGACAGACATTATATTCTTCCTCACTAGGGAAATACCAGACCTAAAACTTTTTCAATTTTCATTTTACATATAAAGCCAAACAAATTTAAAATTAATACAGGCAGTCTAAAATTAACAACAGTCCTAGTTACAGAGCTGTATAAGTGTACTGGTTCTCTTCCTTTGCAGCAATTCAACCTATTTTATCTATAGTAAGTTATAATTTTCCTAGGACAAAGGCCTTAGGAAATGGACAACCAACAAAATGACAGCTTACTTTTAGTTGTGTTTAACATGTTAAAATATGTATTCTTTAACTCAGTTATCTACCAAATTGCACTCTCAAGAAACTGTAAATATCATTCTAGGATTTGCCGAGACAGTCACTCAGGTACATCATACCAAGAGAATATAGCTGAACTGTATATGGCTTGACTATGTGAAACAGATATATTTATCACCATCATAATCTAGAATTAGGTACACACAATTTCAACACTAAACAATAACATCTCAGCAAATACACAAAACTATTCTATATAAGGAGAATGCTCTTTTTCCTGTACTTTGAAAGGCATTTAAGTTCATGATGTAAGACTAACAAGAGGAATTGATATTTTTAATAGAAGAGTTAAAAAATTGCTGGTCAAAATTTCCAAGATTTGATATAAAAACAGGGAGACCAAAGACCAAAGAAATTAGATGTTCTTGAAGACAGATAATTACTTCTTTGCCATATAATAAGGTAATATAACAGTCATTATGAGGCTCTAGGCCAGAGTGCCTGAGTTTTTATCCTGTCACTTTCTTATTAGCCAAATGTCTTTGGGCAAGTTAATTAAACTCCTTAAGACTAAGTTTCTTTATATGTAAAAGGCAGAAAATAATTATATCTTCCTCACAAGGGTGGTATGAGGATTAAATGAAACAATGCATATATATACAGTGTCTTACTAGCTTTGTGGTCACTTACTATCTTTGTGATCTTCAGTAAAATAACCGCACCGAACCTCAGTTTTTTCATCACTAAGATAAATTCATGCTTTTACCTTCTGCCCAATTTCTAAAAATAGCAAGAAACACCTTACATAATAAGACCAGCTAGAGAGGAAGTAAAAGAATATTCAATCCCATTTGATTATTCAGTTGCTTTCAGGAAGACTATGGAAGAGCTTTTTTGTTACTGAGATGGGAGAACATATGAAAAATACCCGGGGGGAACAGCCTAGGGCCCTTAATGAAACTGAAATAACCATTTAAAATGTGGCCAATAATAATATGCAAGTGGGAGAAGGGTGAAATTCCTGGAGTAATTTTTTCTCCCTCCCTAACATTTAAATAGTTTCAAAAGGAGCATTAAAACCTTTATTTAATGGTCAATACTTATTCAGAGGTAGACTTTATAGACAGTTCTGCATAGGAGTAGAGCTATAAAAATTGCAGATCAAACAAATCATGAATAGAAAATATAATGGCAATACAAACGTCAACAGTTACATATGTGTTTCCTTTACATTAGCTGATTTTCCAATACAATTTCCTTTTGACTCCACTGTTTGTCATCAGGATTTCCAAAACTACAAAATTCACCTGCTTCAAATCCTGAATTAAAAAAAGCTTTATGTCTTGTATTAAGGTCAGAATTTGGTCAATAACACTGTGATGTTATTGGTCATTAAGAAAACCTAAAGGCTAAAAGAATGAATATACGTTACATTGTCTCTCATAGATTATCCATCTTTAGTGCTCATACTTGTCATTAGAAAATCTTTAGATGTTTTATAAATGGATTTACCCTTCTGTCTTCCCTTTAGTAGAGTTTCATTTAATTGACTAAATCATCTGAGATGACAATGAGGACCACATTGCTAAAACGGCCTTGATAAGGGACCTATGGTGACTAGCACTCAAGCTAGAGAATATATTTTGCTTGAACTCAGCCTGTAAAATCAAAAGGCAGCTGACATTGGCTACATACTCATAATAATCCTATTGCTTCATCGACCAGGCATAAAGGAAATTAGCTCAAATTATCTACGGGCAACGATGCTATCTGAATGGAGGAATGTCCCATTTTTTTTCTCCCAAGATTCTGCTATCAAGATGTCTCTAAATAGTTATTTCTTATTGTAAATTTTTATGGAATACACTAAAGTATTATTTAATAGTCCCATGTCATATGTGGCAAAATTCACAGAGAGCATTATTCAGGAAGTCAAATCAACCTTTTAATATAAATGCTTAACAATTCCCCTGATTGAGGTAAATCCTAAATAAAACAGTGAACATACTCTACTCTGTATTAAAAATAAAAAAGAGTTTCCCCAAGAATTATTCCTACATTAATATGTACCACACGCTGACTCTAGATACTTAACTGTATAGAATTTAAAGAGCAAAATTTCTAGTTCAAACCGATTAGTGAAATTTAAAAACTAAATTTTATTTAACTCTGGTCTAAAAATTGTCAGATAGGAAATGAAATCAGTGGTAATATTTTCAATTTAAAGTATTAATAACAACAAGTGAAGTAATTCCTTAGGTGGGGAAAAAAAATTAGTGCTATTTAGTAGAATTTCTTGGAATTACAGATACTAGTCGATGAAATCTGTAATGCTCCTAAATAGCAGGAGAAATCTAAAGGAGTAAAAAGCAAGATAGATTGGTGGGGTGGGGGCTGCAGCATTTTTAAGGCCATCAGAAACAGGACACATTAAAACAAAGTTGTTCTAAGACAACTGATGATGTGTTGCTAGTATATGACTCAAAAATCCAGTAATTTTATAACTGTAAAAGCCAAGTAAAGTTAAAAATTAACTAATCAAAAATTAGTTTCACTACAAAGCTACTATCAGCAAGCAATAACACTGGATTCTGACCTTTGGTGTCAGCATCAGTTATTTGCTCTTTGGCTACTTCCTCTTCTTCTTCAGCTATCGCCTGGAAGATGGCAGTCAGGAAGAAAAAAAGCAATTCACATAGTGGGCCTTCACTGTCATTTCCTACAAGAGCTTCCTCTAACACTTCTGCGAATAAAATGTTTAAAATGAATTTAAAGTTCTGGTCATGTACTGAAAAAACAACTCCATTGGAATAATAAACATTTTAATCAACAATAGCCTGTGTAACTATTTTCTTAACTGCCCATTTATCAAAGTAGAGCCAAGTATTATTCAAGCCAAAATCAAAAATAATTCATAATGATTACAATAAAATACAATAAAATCATAAGCCAAAATCACTGCATTCAAAGAAAGCCAAATTAGTCTCAGTAGATCGATACAGTATTTCATCTAATTTAAATTTGAGATGCAAATTAAGGCATATATTAAAAATTATAATTTTACTCTAACTTGAATAACAATGCCAAAGATTTGTTATTGTTGTCCCACTGTTCTGAAGAGCTATGTGGGACATTACTGTTTACCAAATAGTGCACATAAGAGGTAATCATCAGCATTAGGTGTAATCCTAAAATTGTGTTCAAGTCATAAATGTTTCTCATCTAATTCATCTAACCTAAACTTCTTACCTAAACCAGCGTTGTTTAGACCTTCTTGATCTGTAAGGCACAATGATTCATGCTTCACCTAGCTCATAAAGAAAAACTGAGGGAATGTGAAAGCCCTCCTGAAGAATTTACTCTTATTAAAGTAAGAGTGGCATTATAATTCTGTCTTTGAGAATCTTTATTTGGATCTTAAGAAAATTATTTTGCTATTGGTCAGCTAAAAATCTAAAATGGGATCCAAAGCCCTTCTCATACTAATTTAGCTCTTATAAATGATGTAAATAAAAAGTAATAGTATGTAAGTGCAGAGACAAAATAGAATCATAAATTAAAGTTAGGCAATAACTTGTCTCCAAATACGGCTGTCAATTTCTCCCCTCCAAGCACTTACATACCATGCCACCCTAAAGAAGTAGAGTCTATTCCTTTGCCTCCTTGAATCCCAGTAGGCCTAACTAATGGAATATGGCAGAAGTAAGGCTTGCTAGTTCCAGGCCTGGCCTTTAAGAAAACTGGCAGTTTCTGCTTCCAGACTCTTGGAGCACTCAGCTGCCACATAAGAAGTGCAGGCTACTCTGATGGAGTGGGACGCCATGTGGAGGAGCACCGAGGCATCAGGCACGTGTGTGAAGAAGCCATCTTGAACATCTAGCCAGATGAGCCTTCAGATGACTTCAGTCCCAGCCACTGTCTGACTGTAATCACATGAAGGACCCCAAGAAAGGACTGGAGAGCTGGGTCCAGTGACTCCACAGAACTTTGAGAGAGAATAACTTGTTCCTTTAAGCCACTAATTTTAGCGTGAACTACAACACAGCAATAGCACTTGCCTAGGGTAACTCCCTCAGGAAACTCATCTTGAAGATCAAAAAGCTCTCCAAATGCATTAAGGAACTCCAAAACCATCAGAGCATCACCAAAGATTTCAGGAGGTAGTCTAGTTTTCACTGGAGTTGGTTCTGGAAGTTCCTGCAAGATTAAACAATTTATATAACTATTTGAACCAAGTACAGGAAATTGTAAACGATAGATATACTCTTTACCTAAAAGAATAATTTCATGTAAAGAATTATTTCATGTGGTTCTCAACACTGGATGTTTATCATAATCCCCTTTGGAACTTTAAAAATTATAGATGCTGTGGCTTTATTCCAACTTTACTAAATCACAGTCTCTAGGGACTTTTTCCTTCATCAAACTAAGAACGTATCTTTAGGCTGAACTATACTTCTGACTACCTTTCCTAGTTAAGAAGGACTCCTAACCTCGATTCTGAGGTCAAGGCATTAGCCATGTCAATATGATCTTCAATGCAGTATTTTCCTTAGGATATGAAACAGAATTAATCCATCATCTATTGACTTAGAAATGGTTCCTTATAAACCGAGATGAACGAGTTTGGTTTGGATACTTTGGTTATTTCTGGAGATGAGCAGAATCTTTGTCTAGCAATCAAACTAAATGTACGCCTGGCCCTGGTGGTTACTGGACTACCAAGGATAGCACAGATGACCTACTATTTCCACAGAATAAGAATCATTATCAAATCTTGTTATAAAATACTAACAATGTTACTTTGGAACTCTAAATATAAGCATTTGCTTAACTGGCTATTTCCTCTGTCACACAGGTGTGTGAAACATCACAGAACATGCTCATACCTTAAGATCATCACATTCCATATCTTCTCTAGGTTTACTCCACTGTTTTAAGTATTCCATATACTTTTTCTTTTCTTCACGCAATTTCTCTCTTTCCTAAAACAAAAGGTTAATAAAAATTCTTATAAGAAATTTATAAGGCAGCATCAGCATCACCTCAGAACTAGTAAGAAATACAATTACATGAGCCCTACCTAGACCTATTGAACCATGAACTCTGGGTTTGGGACCCAGCAACTGATGTTTTAATAAGCACTTCTGGTGATTCTAATGCACATTAAAGTGTTAAAACCACTGATGAAAACAATGCCTTCCTGACAGAACCGCTACAAAGACGAAAAATGTTCAACACATAGCAGCTCCTGGATAAATATTAATTCAATCCAACTCTGTCTACAGCAGCTCTCCCTCTACTTTAAATCAATTAGATCTTAACTAAAGAGGTAAGAAGTTATTAGAGTACCTAAAATAAAATCTCCCCTTATATTTGTAATACATTTGTCTTCAAGATTCATTTAAACCTGACTAACTGCCTAGAGACACACAGAGGGGACAGTATACAATTGGTGAACTTTTCGCTCACTCGGTCTTTTGAAACCCTTACTTCTTGTTTCTGGTATTTGAAACTGCAAGATAAATACTGACCCTAAAAAGTCTCTAATAAAGCAAAATGTAAACAAAATATTTTATTATAATTATTTCCAATAAATATATGTTAATGTATGTAATAATATATATGTTTAATATATGTTAATATTCTTTCTTTGAAATTTAGTAACACTGAAAATAAACAGATATACACTTATCAAATTTAACATGAAACAACTAGATAGTTATAGAACTTATTAACTGTGCTTCGAGCGGTCTGCTGAAATAAGCTCCCCTTTCCCCCAAATAATTCTTGCAGGATGTAATGAGATGGGTATTTTCATTCACTGTTGCTAAGGAATATACATAAGTACCTCTGGCAAACAAATACTTATGTCCACCATGTATAGAAAGTTTTAAAAATGTTCTTACCCTTGATCTATTATTTCAGTTCTACAAATTTATCCAGAGACACAATCCAAAAAGAGGAAAGACTTTTGTTCATAAATTTGAACAAAGTATCATTATTTATGAGCAAAAATTTTTAAACGTTTACCTATATCTATTTGATTAACGATTATATGCAGTCACTAAAAATTCCACCTCACTTATTTAGCTTATTTAATACCATGATGGAATGTTTATAATGTTAAACAAAAAATATATATACAAAATTATAAATACTGGATCTTATTCTTCAAGGCCCAGAATAAGGACTAGAAATAAATTAATCAAAGTATTAATGCTATCTCTAAACGTTACCATTTACATTACAGTGGTTTTTTTTTTGTTTTCTACATTTTTCTGGAGTAAACATGTATCAGACACTCCCTACTCCCACCCAAGGGGCTATAATAATTCAAGAAACACATGCAATTTAAATGAGCACAATGTGTAACACCTAGGCTACTTGTGAATATCCCAGAAAACCAATGACAATGACTGACTTTAGAAGAAACTAGCTATAGAATTCTCTAAGGAATATCTACCGCTGAAGATTATAATCAAAGATTTGCTGAAATACCTATTATCACAGATACCTTATTCTTTAAGGAGAATAGGAACACTGCACTAATTCTTATTAATCATGCATTTTACTGTACTTTTCTAACGATGTATTTTACTTTTGAAAGTTTTACATATATTGTCTTCCCTAAATATGGAAGTCTAAATAATGAAGAAAATCAACTTTAGAATTGTACTTTAGAAGAGGCTTTGAGGTGTAAAGGCATGCATATATGTTGAACCTTAAATCATTCATTAAACCTTCCAAAGCAAAAGGGAGATAAACCAGTACTGTTTATCAGTGCTCTATGCACAACTATAAATGTAAATGAAAGTGATAAAAGCATTTGAAAAATTAACCATGAATTTAAATATATAAAATACTATTAACTATCTGTGCAGGGCGTAACTAATATACTTGAGTATACCTTTTCTCTTTCTATTTTAAGCCTCTCTTTTTCTTCTTTCTTCTTCAGTCTCTCTTCTTCAACAATTTTCTTCAATTCTTCCTTCTTTTTCTCTTTATCTTCCTTTTCTTTTTTCTTTGCCTCTAGGGCATCTGCTTTTTCTCTTTTTAATTTAGCCTTTTCAAAAGCTGTGGAGAAGGTCAAACTTAGAAAGGTACACAGACAGAAAATAACACATTTTTTTAATGTAACAAAAGAATCCCTGAAATATCTTAAGGTTAAATGAGATCAAGAGAGACTCCCAGGGGTTGTAAATTCCTGGAGGGAGTCAGCAAGTGATTAAAATGGGAAGAGCAAGTTGGCTGTGTTTAAGACAAACTACTGCGGTGGGACAAACACATATACCTGCCTTTGAAAGCCCTGCTATTCAAAGCGTGGCCCTAAGACCAGCAGCAAGGTATCACCTTGTTGCAAATGCAGAATCTCTTCTCCCACCCAGGTCTACTAATTTAGAATCTTCATTTTAGTAAGATTTGTAAGCGATTCCTGTGTACAGTCACATTTGGGAAGCAGTGTTTTATAAGGCTGTAGGAATCAAACAAAAATGGCCCAAAACAGTTTGAAAGCCCTAGAAACTGCCAACTTGTGCTTAATCTAGCATTAGGTCAGTTCAGCAGGGGATATGTTATGCCCTGAAATACTGTTTTAAGAGATAAACAGAGATCCCATTTAGTAAAGAAATTAATTATAATCTGAGGGAAAAAACTATGCTTAAGAAAAACAAAAACAGAAATATGCCATTTTAGAAACACCCCCTGCCTGGGCACAGAGAAATATTCTTTCCTATAACTAACAGTTTTTGGAGAGAAAAAAGATGTTAAGAAGGCAGACAACAAATGAAGGTGAAGGAATTGGAGAACTAACATTTATTAAGCCTGTTTTGTTTGCCAAGATCTTTGGTATATCCTTTACATTAAAACTCACCCAGTGACTTCATTTCTTGTTTCAAAAGTTTGTCTCTTTCTTTAGTAGCTCTGTTCCTATAACCTGCAACAGTCTGTTTATTAGCAATGCTGTCCTCCTAAAAAAAAAAACAAACCAAAAACAAAAACCCAGAAAACTAAAGTTGTAGAACCACTGAAGTTGTAAACTTATGGTCTGCTTTGTTCTTACAGTAAAAATAAAAAACAAAAAATTCAATTATACTTTATACTAAGGTTTTATTTAAAGTATAACTGAACATTTATTAACTCTAATCATAGTAACATATAGAATATGAGTTAATCCTATAGTTCTACAAGTTACTACAAAAACCTCCCAGGAAAAACAACGAGTAATATATAAGAGGAGCCTTAAAAATATGCATTAGAAAAACAAACAAACAAAAATCTTCCAGGGTACTTTATAAACTAGATGGCGCAGACGTCAAATAAGAAAGAGACAGAGAAAAGACATGTCAGAGACATTTCTGTAGCCAATATTAAACATATCAAAAGTTTATTTTTACTTTATTTCTTGGGAAATTAAGGTCTCTAGCCTGCTTAATTGTGATATCATTATCTCGCATCTTCTAAATGATCTTTACATTTCAATTCCATAATTTATTCCCTGTATTTCATTCTGCTTTACATTTTAGTGATTGCTTATAGGCTTGCTTCCACTTCAGTATAAAATCCCTGTGGCATGAGAATCATGTCTAATTCACCCTTGAAACTTCTACAAGCCGCATGGCTAAGCAGTTATTAACATACAGTACACACCTTTTCTGTGTGTGAAGGAATGTGTTCCTTCTTACAGGCTACAGAGGGGAAGGGAGCCAAATCCCACTCTTAATTGTGGTTAGTTTTATTAAGAACTACAATGTAGTTTTTATCTATTCTCTACTTACCTGACTAACAGATACTCGTTTGGGAGGTCTCCCTCTTCTTCTGTTAGCCAGACTGAAGATAAATGTGGGTGGATCATCAGGGAAAAAATAAGAAAAATCTTGTTCTGCTATTTTATACGTTGAAAGAGATGATGCCTTCATTAAAAAAAAGACACAGGGTACAATAATAACACATTAGTAAACCATATATAAATAAGCTCTAACATATCATATGATTACTGTTAAAGACCAGGTCAAAACCATTAGAATTTTATGTGTATTATGCAGTAACATATATTTTATTTCTTGATCCTTTAAAAAACTATATAATTAATCAGATTTACCATAAATAAAACAACAATTCAAAGGATTGCTTCACCATAAAGTACTCAAGAATGCTTCAAGTTTCCTGAATTCTAAAACTATCTCAAAATTACATTTATACAATAATCTTTTTTGTTTGCTTTTCACTAATTTTGTATGAGATTTCCTATGTAAATAAAAAATCCATATATTTAATATTAAAAAATCCACTGTATTAAACCAATATATTTTTAGCCATTTATAACTGCTGAATAGGTTTTCCCCCCAGTTTGGAGTGATAACTTAGATACTTTATGTATCAAATTTTAAAGTTGGTCTGGATAAAAGCAGAAATATTGATCAATTCCTATAAAGTTTCAACTCAAAATTTATGTTTGGAGAAGTCAACCTCATCTTTACCATGAGTGGTGTGGTTCTAGGATAATTTGCTAAAATCAAGAGTTTCCCTCCTTCTACTTCGTATTTGGAACTTATTCACCTTTCATCCATGTCCAACTCTAAACTTCTTCTTTTTAAAATATATTTATTTATTTAATTGGCTGCATCAGGTCTTAGGTGTGGCACGCGGGATCTTCGGTGTGGCATGCAGGATCTTTAGTTGTGGTGCGCAGGCTCCAGAGTGCGGGCTCCCTAGTTGTGGCGTGTGGGCTCTAGAGTGCATAGGCTTAGTTGCCCCGTGGCATGTGGGATCTTAGTTCCCCAACCAGGGATCGAACCTGCGTCCCCTGCATTGGAAGGCGGATTCTTTTTTAAAATAAATAAATAAATTTATTTATTTATTTATTTATTTTTTGCTGCATTGGGTCTTTGTTGCTGCACATGGGCTTTCTCTAGTTGTGGCAAGTGGGGGCTACTCTTCATTGCGGTGCGTGGGCTTCTCATTGCGGTTGCCTCTCTTGCTGCAGAGCACGGGCTCTAGGCGCATGGGCTTCAGTAGTTGTGGTGCACAGCCTTAGCTGCTCTGTGGCATGTAGAATCTTCCCGGACCAGGGCTCAAACCCATGTTCCCTGAATTGGCAGGCGGATTCTTAACCACTGCACCACCAGGGAAGTGGAAGATGGATTCTTAACCGCTGAACAACCAGGGAAGTCCCTAAACTTCTTATTTTTGATTAAGCAATTCTGAAGATTACTTCTGGTCTAACGGCCAAGATCATCACTCTTTCTTTCTCTCCAAAAAAAAAAAATGCCATTTACAGAAATACAGAAAATGTGATGATACAAAATTTTAAGTTATTAACAAAATAGGAATGCTTCTACTTGGAATTCAATTTTCTATATAATATTTTTACTTTTGGTAGAACATAGCTGTTAACACCTAAAAGTCAATCAGTTCTGGCCATCAGAGTAAATCTAGAGTCCATTAAGATTTTACATTAAAATAAATTCCATTAAGATGGCTGTCTACTATCCCACTTAAATAACCTGTGAATGTAGAGAACTGCCCTTTAAGTATGAATGGGTGGTTTCTTCTCAAATACATACCCAAAAAAGGTCAAAATAGGTTTTAATATATTAATTGCCAAGGTGTCCTCATTCACACACACAACACACACAATAAACAAAAATACCACATCTTTGTGTTCTTGCAGGTACTCGTAACAGCAGTCTACACTCACACACAGGTTATCAAACTTTGTTGTTGTTATTTACTTATTTATTTGGCTGCGTCGGGTCTTAGTTGTGGCATGCAGAATCTTTCATTGTGGTGCACAGGCTCTCTAGTTGTGGTTCGCGGACTCCAGAGCACACAAGCTCAGTAGTTGTGGCACACGGGCTTAAGTTGCCCCACAGCATGTGGGATCTTAGTTCCCCGACCAGGGATAGCACCCGCGTCCCCTGCATTGGAAGACGGATTCTTTACCACTGGACCACCAGGGAAGTCCCCAAACTTTGTTGTTTTGAGGGGGTGTGTGCGTGTGTGCAAGTATACTAGAATATCCACTAACCATCTTTCATTACACTCTAAGAGAAAAATGCTTACTGTCACCTTAACTTTCAATATTTATTAAGTAAAGTTGAATTTCTTTTCATGTTTACTGACTTTGTTTTCCTTGGTGAATAACTGCTGATGTCCTTCAACATTTTTTCCCTAATTAGGTTGTTTTTGTTCACTGATGTGTAAGAGATCTTAGAAAGTTAGGCTGGCTATTTATGATACACATATGCAACTACTCACATATTCACTGACTGCCTATCAAGTGTCAGGCACTGTTCTAGCCACTTATCACAAGTATCTAAATCAACTTTTTGCAAGCATCATTCTACATGGCTACCTGTTCAATACTATATAGACAGAATGCTTAAATTATGTTCTCTTATCAAAGACAAATATTTTAAAAATTATTTATTTCAGATGATTCTATCTTATGTGTTTTCAAGTTTTAATACTTCATCCACTGTGAAGTTTGATGTCTATTTTTCTAATGGGGTGCTTATGTTTTATAATTGATTTGAGCTCTTCACTGTATTCACTGAAAGTATTTTTCCTCCAGCACTTGCCCTTGAAATATATTCATGACATTTTTAAACCTACATAAGTTTATATTGTCAAATCAATCTCATCTTTGGTACTTCTTTTCTACTGCTCCTTCTAAGTACTTCAGCATAAATGACATTAAGAGTTATCTCATGTCCTGTTTTGTTTTTGGAGTTAGACCCAACTTTATTTTTTCAAATAGTTAACCAAGGGTCCCAGTTCTATTTATTAAATAATCTATCTTGGTCTCTAGATTTGAAATGCTACTTTTCACATAGAGTAAATTCATCTATTTTTTTAATTCATATCTTTTCTTTTGATGTAACATTTACATATGATGAAATGCACAAATCTTAAGCATACAGTAGCTGATTTTTGACACATGCATACATCTCTCTAACCCATTCTTTTGCTTTTCTACTTAGTGTCTCTCTCCCAGTATGAGTTAAATATTTCTCATTAAAAAAAATCAGTTTTAGTTTCACCATTTAACTTTTTACTTAGTATACAATGTGAGGTTTCTAAACTTGATTTTTTCCCTCTGAATGGTTATGAATAAAATATAATCTATCTGCTTAGTATTGGTCTCTGAGATTCTTTTTATTATATATATATTGTTTTCCTATCTAGTAGGATCTATTTTAGCACTGTTCTTTGAATCTGTTTTTGTGAGCCAGTACTACACTATTAGAAAGCACTAGCTGCCCTACACGCATAACTTTTTTTTTTTTTTTAGCCACGTGGCTTGCGGGATTTTAGTTCCCCAACCGGGGATTGAACCCACGCTCCATGCAGTGGAAAGGTGGAGTCCTAACCACTGGACCACCAGGGATTTCTCCCCATAACTTTTCTTTTTCCAAGTTTTCCCTCTATTCTCATCTGTCTTGGTTGATCTTTTTTTTTTTTTTTTTTTGCGGTACACGGGCCTCTCACTGTTGTGGCCTCTCCTGTTGCGGAGCACAGGCTCCGGACGCGCAGGCTCAGCGGCCATGGCTCACGGGCCCAGCCGCTCCGCGGCATGTGGGATCTTCCCGGACCGGGGCACGAACCCGTGTCCCCTGCATCGGAAGGCAGACTCTCAACCACTGTGCCACCAGAGAAGCCCTGGTTGACCTTTTTTACACAAGGAAAACAGTGGAAGTACCTGACCCACTCAGCAATTCTAGCAATTGCAAAAAACAGTATTTAATCCAATGAAAATTACTAAAACTGGCTCCAGATAAAAAGAGAGCTATTTTCAACCAAATTTGGAGTAACATTTCTACAATGTTACAACTTTATAACATCGCTCATTTTTCTCTTTTTTCCCCTTCTTTCCAACAAATAATATCACTGTTCCGATTACCTTAATTTTAATGATTCCATCTTGTGGTTCACAGTGTTGCTTCAGAAAAAGCTTTAGTTTATCACGAGAAAATAGGTGTTTTCTGCGGCTACAAGGGGAAAAGGAGGAGAAAGAAGAAAGTGTTAGTATCAAAGAATTCAATCTGAACTCCATCATCTCTTTTGAATGCATAACCTCAATTTCAAGCCTAGGAAAAGAAGAAAATTTCATTTTCCAATAGTAGTTATATAGAAGTTATGAGAAACTTCAAATAGAAGTATTTATGTAGAATGTTATAAAATCAGCTTGAGTGGATCTACCATAAAAGTCCATTACAAAAACAGCATACGGGGCTTCCCTGGTGGCGCAGTGGTTGAGAATCTGCCTGCCAATTCAGGGGACACGGGTTCGAGCCCTGGTCTGGGAAGATCCCACATGCCGCGGAGCAACTGGGCCCATGAGCCACAACTACTGAGCCTGTGTGTCCGCAGCCTGTGCTCCGCAAGAAGAGAGGCCACGACAGTGAGAGGCCCGCGCACCGCGATCAAGAGTGGCCCCCGCCCGCTGAAACTAGAGAAAGCCCTCGCGCAGAAACGAAGACCCAACACAGCCAAAAATAAATAAATAAATAAATTAAAAAAAAAACCAACAAAAAAAACCCCTTTCTGTCCCCCACCCCCTGCCATAGCACTTTGATCTTTAAAAAAAAAAACAACAAAAAAACCCCAGCATATGCATTTGTTGCTTAGGAACCACTTAGAAATCAAATAAACCTCAAGGAAAATATACCACAGAGTAAACCAAATTTTATAAAATTAGATCATTCCTACAAGTATCACCATTAAAATTCTTAACATAATTAAAATTCGTAGACTACCAGATATTATCACATAATACTATGTAAATCAACATTCAAAAGGATATTGTGAATAGAACTGAACATGGATTTTTATCAAATTCTAAAATATTCTGTATTTAAACATCATATGGTAGCCAACAAATTCATGGGATTAAAATTAAAGAAAGTTAGATTTATTATGATTCTAAAAATACACTAGTTTTCATTTTCCCTTGCTCCCAAATTAAAAAACAGCACCACCACCACACACAGAGTAGAACAAAAAAATAACACACAAGTATTTCTGGAAAGGTTCTGGAAAGAAAGCAAATGTTTGAACTGAATTTAAAGTATTCCTTTCAAAAAAAACCAAGTTAAAAGCTTCTATGAGTAAACAAACAATATAGGAGTTTTTAAGTAGTAGCCCTCCCCCAAATATATATTCTTTTCCTAAACTACAGGAAGGACTATACGAATAAAAGGATCTGAAAAAGGATCCCAGCACCATACAGTAGCTGAGAAGGTAATTATGTTTTGATTATTGACTAAATATACTAATCCTCAAGAAATGTATTGTCCTACCTGGCACGTATTAGCCATATATTTATTTTTTAAGACTTTTTCGATGTGGACTGTTTTTAAAGTCTTTACTGAATTTGTTATTATATTGCTTCTGTTTTATATTTTTGGTTTTCTGGCCAAGAGGCTTGTGGGATCTTAGCTCCTGGACCAGGGATTGAACCCGTACACCCTGCATTGGAAGGTAAAGTTTTAACTGCTGGGCCACCAGGGAAAGTCCCTGTTTTGTTTTTTTGTTTTTTTTTAAATAAATGAAATTAAAATTAAAACTTCCGTTCCTCACTATTACTAGCCACAGTTCCACCATACTGGACAGCACACATATAACCTTTCTATCATTGCAGAAAGTTCTACTTGTCAGAGCTACTCTATCATATCAAGTCTTCCTTACAGGAATATTAACATCTCTTTATTATAGGAACAGTATTATCTTTTATTTTTTGCATCAATAACTCAAATACTTCCTCTTTTCCATATTATGTGAAGCATATTCCAGACATCATATTATTTCATCTGTAAGTTTTTCAGCATGTATCTTTAAAAGACAATGGCTCTTTAAAAAACATAACCACCAAAGGATTTCGTAAAATATTATAAATTAGTAACAATAATTCCTTAATATCATCAAATGTCCTTTCAGTGTTCAGATTTAGTTGTTTTGCTTCATTTGTACAGTTAGTATATTTGAATCAAGATCCAAATAAGGTCTGCATATTATGATGGGTTGACCTGTCTCTGAAGGTTCCCCTCTACCTCTTTTTTATTTTTTTAAGTTTTTATTGGAGTATAATTGCTTTACAATGGTGTGTTAGTTTCTGCTTTATAACAAAGTGAATCAGTTATACATATACATATAGCCCCGTATCTCCTCCCTCTTGTGTCTCCCTCCCTCCCACCCTCCCTACCCCACCCTTCTAGCTGGTAACAAAGCACCGAGCTGATCTCCCTGTGCTGAGACTGCTTCCCACTATCTATCTAGTTTACATTTGGTAGCGTATATATGTCCATACATACACTACCAGTCTCTAACTTTGTCCCAGCTTACCCTTCCCCCTCACCATGTCCTCAAGTCCATTCTCTAGTAGGTCTGTGTCTTTATTCCTGTCTTGCCCCTAGGTTCTTCATGACCATTTTTTTTTCTTTTGGATTCCATATATATGTGTTAGCATACGGTGTTTGTTTTTCTCTTTTTGACTTACTTCACTCTGTATGACAGACTCTAGGTCCATCCACCTCACTACAAATAACTGAATTTCGCTTCTTTTTATGGCTGAGTAATATTCCATAGTATATATGTGCCACATCTTCTTTATCCATTCATCTGTCGACGGACACTTAGGTTGCTTCCATGTCCTGGCTATTGTAAATAGGGCTGCAATGAACATTGTGGTACATGACTCTTTTTGAATTATGGTTTTCTCAGGGTATATGCCCAGTAGTGGGATTGCTGGGTCGTATAGTAGTTCTATTTTTAGTTTTTTAAGGAACCTCCATACTGTTCTCCATCGTGACTGTATCAATTTACATTCCCACCAACAGTGCAAGAGGGTTCCCTTTTCTCCATACCCTCTCCAGCATTTATTATTTGTAGATTTTTTGATGATGGTCATTTTGACCGGTGTGAGATGATATCACATTGTAGTTTTGACTCGCATTTCTCTAACGATTAATGATGTTGAGCATCCTTTCATGTGTTTGTTGGCAATCTGTATATCTTCTTTGGAGAAATGTCTATTTAGGTCTTCTGCCCAGTTTTGGATTGGGTTGTTCTGCTTTTTTGACATTGAGCTGCATGAGCTTCTTGTAAATTTTGGAGATTAATCCTTTGTCAGTTGCTTCATTTGCACATATTTTCTCCCATTCTGAGGGCTGTCTTTTCATCTTGTTTATGGTTTCCTTTGCTGTGCAAAAGCTTTTAGGTTTCATTAGGTCCCATTTGTTTTTGTTTTTAATTCCATTTTTCTAGGAGGTGGGTCAAAAAGGGTCTTGCTGTGATTTATGTCATAGAGTGTTCTGCCTATGTTTTACTCCAAGGGTTTGTTAGTGTCTGGCCTTACATTTAGGTATTTAATCCATTTTGAGTTTACGTTTGTGTATGGTGTTAGGGAGTGCTCTAATTTCATTCTTTTACATGTAGCTGGTCAGTTTTCCCAGCACCACTTATTAGAGACGCTGTCTTTTCTCCATTGTATACCTTGACTCCTTTATCAAAGATAAGGTGACCATATGTGCATGGGTTTATCTCTGGGTATTCTATCCTGTTCCATTGATCTATACTTCTGTTTTTGTGCCAGTACCATACTGTCTTGATTACTGTAGCTTTGTAGTATAGTCTGAAGTCAGGGAGCCTGACTCCTCCAGCTCCGTTTTTCTTTCTCAAGATTGCTTTGGCTATTCAGGGTCTTTTGTGTTTCCAAACAACTAGTGAAAATTTTTGTTCTAGTTCTGTGAAAAATGCCATTGGTAGTTTGATAGGGATTACATTGAATCTGTAGATTGTTTTGGGTAATATAGTCATTTTCACAATGTTGATTCTTCCAATCCAAGAACATGGTATATCTCTCCATCTATTTGTATCATCTTTAACTTCTTTCATCAGTGTCTTATAATTTTCTGCATACAGGTCTTTTCTTGCCTTCGGTAGGTTTATTTCTAGGTATTTTATTCTTTTTGTTGCAATGGTAAATGGGAGTGCTTTCTTAATTTCACTTTCAGATTTTTCATCATTCGTGTGTAGGAATGCAAGAGATTTCTGTGCATGAATTTTGTATCCTGCTACTTTACCAAATTCATTGATTAGCTCTAGTAGTTTTCTGGTAGCATCTTTAGGATTCTCTATGTATAGTATCGTGTCATCTGTAAACAGTGATGGCTTTACTTCTTCTTTTCCGATTTGGATTCCTTTTATTTCTTTTTCTTCTCTGACCGCTGTGGCTAAAACTTCCAAAACTATGTTGAATAATAGTGGTGAGAGTGGCAGCCTTGTGTTGTTCCTGATCTTAGTGGAAATGGTTTCAGTTTTTCACCATTGAGGACGCTGTTGGCTGTGGGTTTGTCATATATGGCTTTTATTATGTTGAGTTAAGTTCCCTCTATGCCTACTTTCTGGAGGATTTTTATCATAAATGGATGTTGAATTTTGTTGAAAGCTTTCTCTGCATCCATTGAGATGATCATGTGGTTTTTCTCCTTCGATTTGTTAATATGGTGTATCACATTGATTGATTTGCATATACTGAAGAATTCTTGCATTCCTGGGATAAACCCCACTTGATCATGGTGTATGATCCGTTTAATGTGCTGTTGGATTCTGTTTGCTAGTATTTTGTTGAGGAGTTTTGCATCTGAGGAACAGTATTATCTTTTGGTGCTAACAAAGAGCTGCAAGTCATTTAAGTCTTCTATTATCAAGTATAACTTTCCACCTTATAATTCTTTGCCTCACCAATTAAGAAGAAAATGAATTAATACAACTGTAACCAAGATCTAGCAGAATTATATTTACAGCGTAAGTCAAAAAGTAAATAGAAAAGTGAAAAATATTAAATAGGGAATTACATTACATAAAAAACATATCTTGAACTAAAAACAAAAAAAAAAGGAAAAAGCTCAACAATGAATAAGGAAAACATTGGTTGTCTCAACTATGCTATTCATTAGCCCATAAACTAAATAAATTCAAAAGTTTGAATAATTCATGAGCATTATCTTGGAAATGCTATTTTTCAATATACAATAAAGCGGAGAATGCTCCAGAGAGCTTACATTAATGATAGGCCCCCAAAAACAAACAAAGAACTGCACAGACCCATACAGTTTATAGAAAGTAATATACCTGACTCAGGATCCACTCAATATTTATAATATTGTTATCACTTTTCTTTGGACTCATGAGTATATGGGTGGGGAGAGGGCAACAGGGATGAGAGAATTAGTAAAATTATTTTACATAAAACAAAATGCAAGACTGAATCCTAGGTGACAAGTTGATAGTTGGCTGATGATGTCAACTACTTACTTTCAGGTGACTAAGAGACTAACCTCAACAGGCAACAACAGGGATTTTCCTAAAATATATCAATGTAACCTAGAGCCAGTTCTTTTAAATATTAACCATTCAGTACCTCTCTTTCTCATTTTATTTTTTTATTTTTTAAATTTTATTGAAGTATAGTTGATTTACAATGTTGTGGTAATTTCTGCTGTACAGCAAAGTGATTTGGTTATACATATATATATATATTCTTTTTTGTATTCTTTTCCATTATGGTTTATCACAGGATATTGAATATAGTTCCCTGTGCTATACAGTAGGACCTTGTTGTTTATCCATTCTATACATAATAGATGTATAGAATGCAAAGCATCTACTTATCCCAAACTCCCAATCCATGCCTCCCCGATCCCCATCCCCCTTGGCAACCACAAGTCTGTTCTCTATGCCTGAGTCTGTTTTTGTTTTGTAGACAAGTTCATTTGTGTCATATATATATACATATATATATATATATATATATACATATATACATATATACATATTTTGTTTTTGCGGTACACGGGCCTCTCACTGTTGTGGCCTCTCCCGTTGCGGAGCAACAGGCTCCGGACGCGCAGGCTCAGAGGCCATGGCTCACGGGCGCAGCCGCTCCGCAGCATGTGGGATCTTGCCGGACCGGGGCACGAACCTGTGTCCCCTGCATCAGCAGGTGGACTCTCAACCACTGCGCCACCAGGGAAGCCCTGTGTCATATTTTAGATTCCACATATAAGAGATATCACATGATGTTTGTCTTTCTCTGTCTGACAATTCACTTAGTATAATAATCTCTAGGTCCATCTACGTTGCTGCAAATGGCATTATTTCATCCTTTTTATGGCTGAGTAGTATTCCATTGTATATATATACCACATCTGCTTTATCCATTCATCTGTCAAAGGACACTTAGGTTGTTTCATGACTACCTCTATCTTTTGATTAGGTCACAAACAGGAATTTTTAAACATACTCATTTTTTGTTATTAAACTTCCTCAGAAATGGGCAGAGACTGATCAGATGTTTGTGTCTAATGAACATAATATTACAAATGTGACGTACTTCTAAGCACCAGGTTTCTCAGCTTTGAAAACTGAGTTCTCTCATGAGAAGTGCTTCATAAATAGAATCCTTCTTAATTTTTTAGATGTGAAGACTATCTGGAGTTAGTTACTAAACTAGACAAAGGGCTCATGGTTCATTAGGAATCACATTATCAGTCTATGAGCATATAAATATACATGTATTTTAAAAAGGGAAGCAATCACTCGCTACTACCCATTTGTTCCACATCGAATCTCCTTAACTGAACATAATTATTCTACTTTAAACTACCATACAGAAGATATGGAATTTTACCTGATTTGTGTTGCTTTAACAATAGCACACTCATACAATTCTTTTTTAGTGGGTTGCACCTTGTACTTGAATAATAAGGGATCAATTGTATCTTTCTTCTTCCTAAAAAGAGCAAAGACACAAAATAAGTTAATAATTTGTTTGGGGGACTTCCCTGGTGGTGCAGTGGTTAAGAATCCACCTGCCAATGCAGGGGACATGGGTTCGATCCCTAGTCCAGGAAGATCCCACATGCCGCAGAGCAACTAAGCCCGTGTGCCACAACTACTGAGCCTGCGCCCTGGAGCCCATGCACTGCAACTACTGAGCCCACGCGCCACAATTACTGAAGCCCACGTGCCTAGAGCCCATGCTCTGCAACAAGAGAAGCCACTGTAATGAGAAGCCCACGCACCACAACGAAGAGTAGCCCTGCAACTAGAGAAAGTCCGCATGCAGCAACAGAGACCCAACGCAGCCAAAAATAAATAAAAAATTAAAAAAAAAATTTGTTTGGAAACGTGATATTTTACATGAAATCTAGTTTCTAAGGACATACTATAACAGAATCTAATGCATTTTAATTTTAATTATGATTTTATAAGTTACTGATATGCCTCACTATTTTATTAGCCAAAATAGCACAGAGCACTATTTTATGTTAGGTAGGTACTTTAATTACTCATTCAATAAATTTTCCTTGGGTGAAGAAATTAACTCCAGATGAATAAGCAGGCTCTCCAGTTTAGGCTAGATAAATTTATAAACAGCTCTTGGATTTACTTTTAAACCATTTTTAGCTACGTAATCTAAGAGCAAAAGTGGAGATAGGGTAGTTTACCCTGTTTCAAGAACTAGCAAAGAGGCTACACATTTAATTCCCACCCCTACCAATTTCTCATTTTTTCTTCTCTTTTGAGGGTATATTCATTCATGCATCCATCCATTCACTAAATAGTTAAGAGCTTACAATGTGCCAAATACTAAAGAATAAGGATTCACTGGTGAACAAAATAGAAATACAGCGGGGAGACAAACAAAACAGACGACAGGGTAGGTGGTAAGTGCTATGAAGGGAATAGAGTGCAGAGTGAAAGGTCTCTAGTTCATATAGGGTGATGATCCCTGATAAATTGACCAGGTAGGCCTTCCAAGAAGTTGACATTTAAGCAGAGATCTGAAAAAAATGAGGGAGCAACCCATGAAAAAACTCTTGGGGAAATGAGTTTTTAAAGGAAGAGAGAAAAGTGTAAAGGTCCTGAGGGGAAGGCATGCATGGTTTGCACAAGAAGCAGAATCAACAGGGAGAAAAAGAGGAAGGTTCAGTCAGAGAGGCAGCAGCAAGGCCAGACTATGGGTTATCATTAAGGGCTTTCAATTTTACTTTGAGTAAAGACACCAGAGGAGGGACTTCCCTGGTGGCGTAGTGGTTGGGAATCCACCTGCCAATGCAGGGAACATGGGTTTGATCCCTAGTTCGGGAAGATCTCACATGCCTCAGAGCAACTAAGCCCGTGTGCCACAACTACAGAGCCTGCGCGCCACAACTACTGAGCTCAAGTGCTGCAACTACTGAGGCTCGCGCGCCTAGAGCCCTGCTCCGCAACTACAGAGGCCACCAAAATGAGGAGTCCGCACACCGCAACAAAGAGCGGTCCCTGCTCGCTGCAACTAGAGAAAGCCCTCACGCAGCAACGAAGACCCAATGCAACCAAAAATAAATAATTTAATTTTTTTAAAAAAGAAAAAAGACACCGGAGGATTCTGAATAATGGGGTGATAATGATTTAACTTACACTTCAGAAGGATCATTCTGGCTGGGATGAGGGGAACAGAGTGCAAACAGGGATACCAGTTAGAAAGCTAATGCAATAAAACTAAGTGAGAAAAATGTTGGCAGTACAGACTAAGAGGGTAGTGGTGGCAGTAGAGAGAAGTGGTTAGATTCTGGAAAAGCTGCCTCTGTGAATGCAACTGTATATGTAAAGGGGATATAAGTGGGGGTTATAGAGAAGAAAATGATATGAAAGGATGATAAAGAGAAGCACTGGGCAATTGGGTAATGAAAGTAAGATACAGTCAAAGTGATATAAATACAGTACACACACTGCAGACAGTGCCAATCTATATGGATTTATATGATTTTTCTCCAAGAGCACTCAGCTGACCAAAGCTGTCAATTGACTAAATCTCAGAAACTTACAGAGTTTCTTTACTATATGCACCATAAAGTGAATAATAAAGGACAGAATGAATTTTCCCAGGTAAACAAAAGTGGAGTGTATAACTGAATGAAGTGAGCTTCAATTGTTCTTGTGCAGCTGACTAGAATTAACTAGGTAAGTTTCAGTTTTTGCAAATTCTAAGGTGTTGTTGAACCATATGGTTTAGATACATAGTATCCAGTGTATGACTAGAAAGGAAGAGAAAAAATTATTTCAATGGGATATCAGTACCCAATCTGACATACATACTTACTTAAATAAATAAATACATACATACATACTTATTTATTTAGGCTGTGCCACATGGCTTGTGGGATCTCAGTTCCCCCACCAGGGATTGAACCCGGGCCTTTAGCAGTGAAAGCGTGGACAGCCAGGGAATTCATACATTTTAAAAATTATTAAAAATCACTTACCCATTTTGAAAAGAACTGTCTTGTGTTTCTGAATCATCACTATCACTGATGATAATAGTTTCTCCATCTATATTGCTGACATGTCCATTAGCAAAACCATTTTGGTGTGATGGAGGGAGGACTTCCAAAATCCTACACTGTAACCTGAAAGAAAATGATACATTTAAAAATGCAAATCACTTGATATTTTATAATCAAACATTTCAGAGCAATCTATTTTGAACAAATGAAAAGCAATTTTGTAGAAACTATGGCTGATTACTATAACCAATTTAATAAAAGAGAAAATCTGTAACATCCAATTTAAGTAAAGGTTAGCTACGATTTAACACAATACAAGACTATTTTAAAAGTCAATTTATCATGATTCTTAGCAATTATATTCATCACTAAAGTTACTGTTTAGAAAATCAAGTACTGGCATAATATCTCATTATACAGATTAGGCCTTACAAGAGTTTTTCAAAGCATTCAGTATTTTAAATTCTGAAATTCTCCTGATCATAACCTTTTTTATTCTCTTTGTAACTTATATTGTGATTTCTGATCTCTGGAAAGCTTCCTATTCACTAACTCTACCCTATTTTGGCTTCCCTTACCTCTGCCTGCTGTATCTGGATTTTATAGGCTGCAATTTCAGACTCACTCACCACAACTGAAATATTTCTCAATCTCATTTTTACTGTGCCCATTTTCAACTGATAAATAATTTAAATTTGCTATAGCCATACAATGGAACATTATTCAGCAAAAAAACAGGAATGAAATACTGATGCACTCTATAGTATGGATGAACCTTTAAAACATTATGGTAAATTAAAGAAACCAGACGGAAAAGGCCATATAATATATGACTCCAGGGACTTCCCTGGTGGTGCAGTGGTTAAGAATCCGCCAGCCAACGCAGGGGACATGGGTTCGATCCCTGGTTCAGGAAGATCCCACATGCCGTGGAGCAACTAAGCCCCTGTGCCACAACTACTGAGCCTGGGCTCTAGAGCCCGTGAGCCACAACTACTGAGCTTGCATGCTGCAACTACTGAAGCCCACGCGCCTAGAGCCCGTGCTCCGCAACAAGAGAAGCCACAGCGATAAGAAGCCCACGCTGTGACAAAGTGAGAGAGTGGCATGGACATATATACACTACCAAACGTAAAACAGATAGCTAGTGGGAAGCAGCCGCATAACACAGGGAGATCAGCTCAGTGGTTTGTGACCACCTAGAGGGGTGGGATAGGGAGGGTGGGAGGGAGGGAGACGCAAGAGGGAAGAGATATGGGAACATATGTATATGTATAACTGATTCACTTTGTTATAAAGCAGAAACTAACACACCATTGTAAAGCAATTATACTCCAATAAAGATGTTGGGAAAAAAAAAAAAAAAAGAAGCCCATGCACTGCAATGAAGAGTAGCCTCCCACTCGCCGCAACTAGAGAAAGCCGGAACGCAGAAACGAAGACCCAATGCAGCCAAAAATCGATCAATAAATAAATTTTTAAAAATTAAAAAAAAAAGATTCCATTTATATGAAATATCCAGAATAGGGAAATCCATAGAGACAGAAAGTAGATGAGTGGTTACAAGTAGTTTGCCCTTTTGCTTACATGTTTTCAAAATACATTTTTGCATTTACAGCCAAAACAGAATCATACAATTCCAGAAAGACAAACAATATATTCAGAGCTGATTCATTTTGGGGAAGCTGGTGGATTTTTACAAGGTAATTGCACTTATTTTCATTAGTGTACATTTTAGCGTATGCTTGCTTATATTCTCCTTTAGGAGAACATCTTTAGTATCCCCAACAAAGTCTAATATTGCTATTAGGCACAGAGAAAATCAGGACCATGGATTTCCTGCTAGGAACTTTGCACTATACACTAATAGAAGAAACTAAGTGGTTCCACAGCACCCTGAGGTTTAAGAATCAACAAAATGTAGACCAAATGGGTGAATCTAAAACTCTCAAAGCATCTTATCTTCCCCCCTCAACTCACTTCCTCTCACTCTGAGACTTATACACATTCAATTAAAAGTATCATATATGGGGACTTCCTGGTGACGCAGTGGTTAAGAATCTGCCTGCCAATGCAGGGGACACGAGTTCGAGCCCTGATCCAGGAAGATCCCACATGCCGCGGAGCAACAAAGCCTGTGTGCCACAACTGCTGAGCCTGTGCTCTAGAGCCCATGCTCTGCAACAAAGAGAAGCCACCGCAATGAGAAGCCCTTGCACCGCAACAAAGAGAAGCCCCTGCTCGCTGAAACTAGAGAAAGCCTGCGTGCAGCAACAAAGACCCAATGCAGCCAAAAATAAATTAATTAATAAAAAAAGTATCATATATGACTCCCGAATAATTTGCTCCTAAAGAAAGAATTGATTAAAGAGAGAAAAGACTCAAATTACTAAAACCAGAAGTAAAGCTGGAAAAGATTATAAGAGAATACCATGGGCAACTATATGCTGACAAACTGGATAACCTAGATGAAATGGACAAATTCTTAGAAACACACAAATTGACTCAAGAAGAAATAGAAAATCTAAATGCATCTGTAACTATTAAGAGGGTTGAATCAGTAATCAAAAATATCCCAAGGACTTCCCTGGTGGCGCAGTGGTTGAGAGTCCGCCTGCTGATGCAGGGGACATGGGTTCGTGCCCCGGTCCGGGAGGATCCCACATGCCGCGGAGTGGCTGGGCCCATGAGCCATGGCCGCTGAGCCTGCGCGTCCGGAGCCTATGCTCCGCAACAGGAGAGGCCACAACAGTGAGAGGCCCGTGCACCGCAAAAAAAAAAAATTAAAAAAAAAAAAAAAATATCCCAACAAAGAAAAGCCCAGGACCAGATGGCTTCATTGGTGAGTTCTACCAAACTTCTAAAGAATTAATACCAATTTTTCTTAAAATCTTCCAAAAGATTGAAAAGGAGAGAACAGTCCTTAACTCACAAGGTCAACATTACCCTGATACACAAACCAGACAAAGATATGGCAACACATATAAAGAACTCTTAAAACTCAAAAAAAAGAGAAAAAAATCCAATTCAAAAATGGTCAAAGAACCTAAATAGACACTTCTCCAAAAAGGATACAAATGGCAATAAGCACATGAAAAAAATCCTCAGCATCATTAAGTCATAAAGGGAATGCAAAATCAAAACTGCAATGAAATACCATTTCATACCCACTAAGATGGCTATTATTAAAAAATATGGAAAATAAAGAGTATTGGGGAGGATATAGAGATATTGGAACCCTCATGCATTACTGGTGGGGATGCAAAATGGTGCAGCTGCTGTGGAAAACAATATGGCAGTTCCTAAAAAAATTAAACACACAATTATCATATGACTCAGCAATTCCCCTTCTATGTATATACCCAAAAGAACTGAAAATAGGAACTCAACAGACACCTGTATGCCAATGTTCACAATGACATTATTCACAATAGCCAAAACACAGAAACAACTCAAGTATCTATCAACAAATGAATAGACTAAAAAATGTGGTATATACACATACAATGGAATAGTATTAAACCATAAAAAGGGATGAAATTCTGATACATGTTACAACACAGATGAACCTTGAAAACATTATGCTCAGTGAAATAAGCCAAACACACACAAAAACAAATATTGTATGAATCCACTTACACGAAGTATCTAGAATAGGCAAATTCATGGAGACGTAAAGTAGAATAAAGGTTACCAGGGGCAGGAAGGAGGGAGAAATAGGGAGTTATTGCTTAATGGGTACAGAGTTTCTGTTTGGGATGATGAAAAAGTTCTTGAAATAGTAGTGATGGTTACACAACACTGTGAATGTACTTACTGCCACTTAATTATACACTTAAAAATGACTACAATGGTAAAGTTCATGTTTATTTACCACAATTAAAAAAAATTTTTTTTTGTCCTAAGAGTAAAGCTGAAGAAGGCCCAATTACCAAGCCGACATTGGTAGCAAATGGAAATGGTGTCAAAAGAACTGCAAGCTAACTTTCGCCACTGGCTGACAGAAATAAACCAGTGTTTCTAAAGAGGAACAACTATAGGAAATTATATCAGGCAATTATGTAGTCTAATGGTTAAAAGGTTCTGTAATTTAGTGACATGAACTGCACGAAAATAAGGAAGGAATCAAATGGACCCACTTCTGAAGGGCCTAGGTATGACATCCAGGGGTCATATGGCTCAGGGTTCCAGGAGGTGATAAAGGAAGCTTTTCAGTGAACCTGTGACAAGGTTCTTCAAGTTAGAAAAAGAGATAGTTTTCACTTGGCAGAGTCCAGGTGAGTGCCCCTAAGTGGCAGCAGTGGTTGTCATCAGAGAAAAAGTAAACGGGTCTACGCTGGGCACAGGAACGGTTGGTGTGGCGCCTAAAATGGTCTGACAGTCCATTGAAGGGAATAGTCTATCATCCCAGTAGGGCCCACAGAGCTACAATAATTTAAGAACTAATTCATTTAAGACTAACAGAAAATTAACAGAAATACAATTCTCTGACAGAGGAATAAGGGAGAAGGAAACCAGTACAGCTTAGAGACATTGTCTATAATGTAGTAAATGTTTTATATATAAATTATCCTGGTTATTTTCAATGCTACTATTAACTTTGTACCACACCCAAACCACAGGTCAATTCTTGCTAATCTAATCAAGGCTAGGCCTCTCACTGGTGCTTAGCTAAACTTCAGTTAACTGCAAGATGTCAGGTCAGCACGTTCTAACAGATTTCCAAAGAGACTTAGTCTATGTCTTTCAAATCCACTTGCTACAATTTCTTGGTCCTAGGGAGTCCAAAGAAGACTGGGGGGTGTAAAAAAGGTTAAAGAATCGCGAATCAAGACCCAGCTAGTGGGTCTTGGAGAGTACAGAAACTCTAAATTAATGTTATGCTCCATTCTTTGAGGACAGAGTGGAGACTGACAATCAAAGACAGGTCCTTATTATTATTAGCGTTCCTGTGTGCCAGATAAGTATATCACTTTCACATATTTCTCTCCTCATATCAACTCTGCAAGGTATACGTTTTTCAGTAGATGAAATTCAGGGTCAGAGAAGTTAAAGCATTTGTTTATGGTCAGACAACCAGTAACAGTACAGCCAAAACTTTTAACTATTTGGCTCTGAAGCCCATATATTTTCTAATCTTCCACTCTACTACTGGAGTTGAGGGGTAACACAACACTATACTGACCCAAGGGTATTTCAGAGCTTTAAGTCCAGGTAGTCAAGAGGCACTTTGGGAGCCTCTCCAAAACACATTTCAAACTTAAACATGTTTCAGAGTGAAAGCAAGTCTGTAGAACAGCAGCAAGCACAGAATGAGGCTAGAGCAGAAGTTAGCCATAAATTTCTAATAGTGACCAGCTAAACATGGAAATAGCCTTTTATGAGAATATTCTGGAATGGTATATATATCTCCCCCCAAAAGTTGTTTTTGTTTTAATAGTCATTTAACAATAGTTATAGTTCAATTTATATCTCAAAATACAAATTCATTAAAACAAAAGCAAATTCTAGAACTGAAACATATGCAGAATATTTGCAAGGCATTTGGGTAGAAGATAAATAATTAACAGCAAAAGGAAAGAAGAATAGAAACCTGGGGAGGCCTACTTGACATAAAAGGACTGCCCCTCTCTGTTTGGGTCTCTAAAAATAGAATATGCTGAATCTATGGCATGCTTCACATCTGCTCACCTGTGCTGCCTCATTAACCTTTTATTTTCTTGTAATACAGGTGCCAAGAACATTTATTTTTAAAATGCTATGCTTGAATAATTACTTCAACTTTATAGGTAGAAACAGAGTAAACCTACTTAATTTGAAGTTTAGAGTTAAAAAAATTCAAGTTAAAGAGGTTAAGTGATACCTCATTTTAAATGGAGGAAACTAGACCACTCAAGTCTGCCTACTTCAAACAAAAAGACTGAATTATGTTGATTACTTGTCAGTGGGGAAGAAGCAGTCAGAAAACGTTGCTTTGTTTGTAACCTCTCACTTTTTAGACAAACTGATCAGAGCAGCTCAAAGAATGTTTCATTTTGAACTGTTCTGAGACTCTTTATGGACCAGAGAACCACATCTTCTTATTTCTCCAGTTGGCATTTGACCTATTATAAGCCTAAATATCATAAGACAACTAGAATCATTAGATTCTTGCTAAAAACTAAATCTGTTATTAAAAGATATATATAATACAAATAAAAATCTTTGGAAAGAAAATTCTAGATATAAGATATATGGGTTAAATCCTACATATCTCTAAAGTTTCAAACATCTGGATATTATCAGTATACTGTTTAAACCCTTTAGTATTCAAAATTATCATCTTAAAGCCACATGAGTTAGTTTGGTTAAGGTATCAACCAAATTAATGAAAGCCTCACCAAAATACTTTAAAATTCCAATTAGTGTATTCAAATTAATAGATATTCAAAGTGTTTGTGGTCTCAGCTTTATGTTGATCTGACATACTGATGCCAACAGAGATGATACCCTCGTGAGGAGGCAAGACAAACACACGCAGATCAGAGAAAACAAAAACATTAAATATAATGAAAAGCCACCACAGACTTAGCAGCAAGTGACTTCTGTTTCAAAATGATAATAGAATTTTAGAACACTTAACTTGGACTCAGTGTGAAGGATGGATAGCAAAGGAAGAGAAGCAGGCTTCTTGCCTTTCCTCTATCTTGCTGCCATCCTGAACAAGGAAAACAATGGTCACAACCTTGGGATGACAGAGCAGAAAACAGGAAAAAGCCTGGGTTCCTGACAACTTTGTAGACCTGCCCTAACACTACAACTGAAGTACTTAGTTTTACATGAGAGAAAAATTTCTATTTTGTTAATGCCCCTAAAGTTTTTCCTATTATAGGCACCCAAGTCAAATTCCAGCTGAGGAAAAGCAATATAAGCAATGTATTAGGTATACTAGGTATTTCTATTAAACAGTAATCAGTTTATAACCTGATCTATGTTAAATTTATTTTGAGTCAGAGTACCGCATTCTTCAACTCAGCCAAAAATGCTGAATAAGATTTTCAAACTTGAAAGTTATCGTGTCACTGGCAATACAGATTTTTTTCAAGTCATATTTGTTTCAGAAAACAAAGTCTGAAGTAGAAAAATAAATTTAACCACCTATGATTTGTGGGTGTGGCATAAGAGCAACATGAGGGATCCCTGCAGTGACAGAAATATTCTGTACTGTGACTATATTAATGTCAATATCCTGGTTGTGAATCTGTACCACTGGGGGAAATTCTGTATTATTTTACAACTCCATGTGATTCTACAGTTATCTCAAAATAGAAAGTTTAGTTTAAAAATGCTAATGATAAACATTAGGAAAATATCAACTCCAATTAAAAGCATTCACATCACGGGGGAAAAAAATCAATAAAAGACGAAAGTAATGTATATGTATCACTAAAAAGCTACAGTAAATAATGACGTATTTTTGGCAGGATAGCCATACAGCTCAATAGAAGGGAGTCCAGAAATAGACCCAAAATTCCATTTATATTCATATTCTGGAAGGGGCAAAATTATAAGGACAGTAAACAGATCAGTGGTTGCTAGAGTCTAGAAGATGAGGGCAAGGGGTGACTACAGAGAGGCACAAAGGCCACTGGAGGGAGTATGGGTTCGATCCCTGGTTGGGGAACTAAGACCCTGCAAGCCATGCAGTGCAGTCAAAAAAAAAAAAAAAAAAAAAGGGCACAAAGGAAGGTAGTAAAAATGTGTGATGGGTTACACGACTATGTATCAAAAGTCAGAGTCAGAGCTACACAATAAAAAGGATAAATTATATCATAAGGAAGTAATATACTTTAAGCCTTATTAATTTAGACTACTTAGGATAAAGGCCTATCTGAATATGTTATTTAATTTAAATTATCCTTTAACTTAAAAGTAAAACATTTATTCCTTTTCTTAAAACAATATATACAAAAATGGCTAACTGAAGTAGGTCTACTTGTTAGAACTTATTGAAGCATAGATGGGTCCTGCTATACTTATCAGAAGACTAGCCAGAGAGTTCTTCGTAATGCAAAAACTCCATAAAGGGAGTCCTTTTCTATAATTTGTTTCCGTTTCAACTATAAACATAATAACAATTCATCTTAAAATGCCTATTTTTCATGGAAAGAAGTTCAATATATTGTTGTTCTCTCTTACAATGTGAGATAACCAAATCAAATAAAGTCAGATGATTTATGTACATCAAAATACAGTGCATAGGGCTTCCCTGGTGGTGTAGTGGTTAAGAATCTGCCTGCCAATGCAGGGGACACCGGTTTAAGCCCTGGTCTGGGAAGAGCCCACATGCTGCGGAGCAACTAAGCCCGTGCGCCATAACTACTGAGCCTGTGCTCTAGAGCCCGCGAGCCACAACTACTGAAGCCCACGCACCTAGAGCCCGTGCTCCGCAACAAGAGAAGCCACCGCAGCTACAGAAAGCCCGCGCACAGCAACGAAGACCCAACACGGCCAAAAGTAAATAAATTAAATAAATAAATTTATGAAAAAAAATACAGTGTACAAAAAATAACTACAAGAATTTGCAAAGAAATTATTATATAACTAACAAATTAAGATGACAAAATTATACTTATTACTTCCGGCATTCTCGAATTTTTTGAGCTGGAAGCTCAAACAAAATAACCCGAATATTTTCTATTATCCTTATGGTCAATAAGCATTCTTAATATGACAACAATGAAATCAACATGCTGACTGACTGACTGACTAGAAGTAGATAAAGAAAGATACAAAAACATCTTTATAAAGATAAACGGTAAACATCAGCCCATTCTAATGGCCAATCACAGCAAATGATTAATGGAGCACTAAATTAATTTAGCATTACAGTACCTTTTATTCATTCTATTTCAATGTTGGTGATATATTCACTAGTCAAGTAAGACTTACCCTATGCCCTTTTTTTCCAGCTTTATTGAGAAATAATTGACATATATCACTGTATAAGCTTAAGGCATACAGCATGATGGTTTGATTTATACATATTGTGAAATGATTACCACAATAGGTTCAGTTAACATCCAACAACTCATATAGTTAAAAAAAAAAAAGAAAAAAAAATTCTCCTTGTGATGAAAATTCTTAGGATTTAATCTCAACAACTTTCCTATATATCATGTATCAGTGTTAACTATAGTCATCATGTTGTACATTACATCCCTAGTACTTACTTAAAACTAGAAGTTTGTACCTTTTGACTACCCTTCCTCCAATTCCCCTCCTCTCTATGTCCTCTTAATGTATTTATCTTATTTAGTCCTTCATTAGTCCTTCATATGTATTTTACTTATCTTTGCCCTACAAATTGTATTCCTACTACCAACAGACTATATAATGCTTGAGAACAATAAGTACTAATGCTTTTCTCATATTTGATTATCTGCTTGCATCTAACACAGTGGTTTTTCAGAGAAGACACTGAATTTAATTGGCTAAAACAAAAAATGACTCAAAACTATCCCATCAAGCTTTATTTTCTTTACAGCACTAATCAGTATCTGAAATTATCCTGATTTGTGTTTTTCTCTCTTGCACTTGAATATAAGTCCCTAGTCCTTGTCTTATTCACTACCCTCTTCCCAATACCTACAATAGCATTGAGCACACAATGTTTATTGAATGAATCTCAAAAAATTTGGCTTTGTGTATACCTTAAGTACTAAATCAGAATATTCCCTACCACCTCTAAGAAAAAGTCATAAGGGGCTTCCCTGGTGGCGCAGTGGTTGGGAGTCCACCTGCCGATGCAGGGGACACGGGTTCTTGCCCCGGTCCGGGAAGATCCCACATGCCATGGAGCGGCTGGGCCCGTGAGCCATGGCCGCTGAGCCTGCGCTCCGCAAGGGGAGAGGCCACAGCAGTGAGAGGCCCGCATACCAAAAAAAAAAAAAAAAAGAAAAGAAAAAGTCATAAGTAATTGCATTTTTCATCCCTGGAAATTGTTCCAAAAGATAGAAAAACAATAAATAAATAAAAATTCTGGGACTTCCCTGGTGGTCCAGTGGTCAAGCACCCACCTTCCAAAGCAGGGGACGCGGTTCGATCCCTGGTTGGGGAACATGCCATGGGGCAACTAAGCCCGTGTGCCACAACTGCTGAGCCCGTGTGCTCTGGAGCCCCCGCGTCACAACTAGAGAGAAACCCGAGCGCCCCAACAAAGATCTTGCATGCCGCAACTGTGACCCGATGCAGCCAAATAAATAAATAAAAATAAATACTTTAAAAATCCTATGAAAAAAATAATTTTAAAAATTCTATTTTTCCCCATGCTTGCAGTCACCTTTTGTTGCCACTAGATAGCATTCTTTCACCTGCAAGCAAAATATTTGAAAAGAAGAAAGCTTAATCAGCTCAGAATGCAGAAGTAAAATAATTAAGGCACCCTCTGATGAGCACGGTGGTTAAAAATATAAATAGCAGGAGAACCTGTTTAAATGAAGGAGCTTTTTTCCCTTTGAATCAATGATCATAAAATGATGCTGATTTTCAGACACTCAACAATATGGATCACTCAGAGTGAATGATCAAAAGCGTAATCTAACCACATTATATACAATCCTATGTTGCTTCACACTTTGAAAGAAATTATAAAATGTGCAAATAAAGTGAAAAGCAAATAGTGAGTAATCAATAAGTACATTCAATTTATCATCTTTCCATCCTGCTTAAGGGCTATCTTTTAGTATTTCTTTCACACTCATTCCGCCCACACAGAAGCACTGCTTGTGCTTGATAACTTCATCACTTGTGACCTTGGGCAAGTTTTAGTTAATTAAGCTCTGTGTATGAACTCCTCAACTGTAAAATAAGCAAATGAGCACCTATCACATATGGCTGTTGCGGAAATTAAATAAGATAGTATAAGTAAAAAGCTTAAAACAGTGCCTGGCATACAATAAGCTCTCAGAAGTTTACTGGTATTGTCATCATCTCCCTAAAATGACATACAGTGAACTCTGAAGAACAGTGACTGTGATGTAAGAAAATTAGGGACTGGCTACAAAAAAAGATGAGTCATCACAGCTGGCAGGCTCTTCACTTGTTCCTGACAAGCACAGGAAGGATCTAACATTTACTGAGTGCTTTATGTGCCAGGCACTATGCTGGGCTCCTAAAAAATATTAACCACTGTGACAGACTGTTGCAGTTATGGCCCCCACTGAGTCATAGGCCTCCTTGATCCCCCCGCCTACACATTAAGTCTGGATTTGCTCATGTGACTTGCTTTGGTCAATGGAACACTAGCAAACATTGAGCAAGCTGAGGCTTGATATGTGCTTGCACATTGGAGCTTTGCCTTCTCTTGCTGCTGGGAACTCTATTCCTACCCTGGGAACAAGTTTGAATTAGCCTCCTGAAGGATAAGAGAGGCCACATGAAAATACCCACCCCAGTCTGAGGCCTTTGACATGTCAGTAAGGCTAGAGTAAGCGACCTAGACAATACAGCCCCAGACAATAAGAGCATTCCAGCCCACTATGGAATCATGAGACTATTGATTTAGGCCACTAAGTTTTGGGGGTGGTCTGTTATGCAGCAAAAGCTAACTAATACAACCGCTATACGAATGTAGATATTACTTGCTTTACAGATTAGTAAAGAAGATTCCCAGAACGAGTAACTCAGTTTGGCTCCAAAGGCTTTTTCCACCATGCCAAGCCACATCTACATGCTATACTCTGAGGTTCTAGATTAAAAGGGTATCTCTGGGGACTTTATTAATTAACCCTTATTTCAGCAGTAATCTTTCCTCTCTACCAGGAGTCAGCACACTATGGCCAATGGGCCAGATTCAACTCACTGCCTGTTTTGTGTGGTCTACGAGCTAAGAATGGCTTTTACATTTTTAAGTGGCTTAAAATAAAAATAAGAATATTTTGTGACATGTGAAAATAACATGGAATTCAAATTTCAGTGTTTATAAATAATTACTAGAATACAACCATGCTCATTCATGTATTGTCTATGGTTGCTTCTGCACTGTAACAGCAGAGTTGGCTGGCTGTGACAGAGACCATATGGACATTGAAGTCTATAATATTTCCTATCTGGCCCTTTATTTTTTAAAAAGTGTGCCAACCTCTACTCAGAATTATTCTCTTGGCATGTGTTTTTGAGTTAAACATAGGATTTTGCCTGGCCTTTAGTGATGAGCAGACTTTTTTTGTACTTTTATCTCTCCTTTTCCTTTCATTGAAAATTATTTTAGCTTATGTCATTTCTCTTAGATCTCTTTTAACTTTAATCTTTGGACAATCTCTGAATTTGTCTAAGAAAGGCAGATAACCCCATTTTATTTATTTATTTTTTGAATTTTATTTATTTTTTTATACAGCAGTTTCTTATTAGTTATCCATTTTATGCATTTTAGTGTATACATGTCAATCCCAATCTCCCAATTCATCCCACCACCACGCCCCCGCCGCTTTCCCTCCTTGGTGTCCATACATTTGTTCTCTACATCCGTGTCTCTATTTCTGCCCCAGATAACCCCATTTTTAAAATGGTTAGTCAGAACCACTGTGATCTTATATTGGCCGAATGGAACAGACCATAAAGGAGGTAGAAGATGATGTAGGAGAGAGATTTTATTCAGAAGACCTCTAACTTCCCAGACCTGAACCTGTGTAATAACCATGTAGAAATGGACTTCCCTTTTATTCCTAACAGGGATTTCAGGACAGAAGTAGCTATACTATATATATAGTCTATATATAGACTATATATATATATACACATATAGTATATATAGCTATATATATAGGTGCAGTATATATAGTATATATACTATATATATAGCTAGACTATATATATAGTCTTCTCTCTTTTGTGAGATTCGTCTCTAATATTCTCCTGCCATAGTGAACTAAGAACTTCAGGACTACTACTAGTCTACTTCACCATCCTGCTGCTAACCAGTTCAACGAGACACAAATTGAAGTAAACATTGTTTTCCTTTTATAATAGAAAAGAGGTGAACCTTAATTTACTTGCCATCCCCCATTTTTATCACTTTTCTTACTACAGTAAGACTCCCACAATAAAGACCTTAAGTCCTGGTAGAGACTCAGCTGACTCTTTGCACTTGGTATTAGTGCAGAGGATCAATAAAGAGGTTGCCATAGAAACCAACTACCCTCCTTCAACATTTACCATCCAAAGACTTTTGAGAGGCATTAGGCAAATCCTCCTAATGGCCAATGCAAATTTGAAGGTCCTGAGAACACTGAAGAAAATGAATACATTTGTATGATCAGTCTAAACTTCACTGAACTATTTTGTTAAGAATCGAGCAGTTGAATCCATAAATATTTACAACAGAAGCTTTATATGTTATTTGAATTAAACACTTTAGAAAAACAAATTCATTTTCATTTATTTTTGTGGCTACTTAATAGGGATTTTTAGGATATAAAAAGGGTTTCCCAGGATGGCCTCCAATATATATTATTATACAAGTAAATAAGGATTCTAAATTTTAACTGTTCAACTTGCAACAACAATCCAGCACTCAGTCAGGCTGTAAGTCTGGGTCTCTGATACATACAACAATATATATCTAAAGAAGATTCTAACTAGGAATTCCAAAGAAAGAACAGCTGTCCCAAATAGCCTTTTTTTTTTCTATTAATAATTATATCATCAGTATACTAGGGTCATCAGGAACTAAAGACTGAAACAACAATTTGAGGATGTTCCTTAGGTCTCTCCTTGGCTAAGAACCAGGAATTTTGACCTTAAAAGGGCAGTAGTATAAGCTGACCAATAGAAAGTCTTCTATTTGAAAGAACTATAATAAACTTAATTAATATACGTTGTTAAAAGTTATATATTATATCTGCACCTAAATAAGAAGCCTTCCTCTTCAATCCTTTCTACTAATTTATATTTTTCTCTGTCTTCAAATTTCTAGTCAAATAACCCTTTTCCAAAACTTCTCCTTGGATTAATCCCACCTGGATCCACTCACTGATATCCAAGCATGTATGTTTAAATCAAAATAACTGTACTGTTCCTCACTTACACCTTTTATGTTCATCTTATCTCCTCAATATATTTAGTATTTCCCTTTGTCCTCAACATTAATGCATTTTAATTCATTATGATTCACTAATATCATTTAGGTTAGCAATACAAAAAGGAGCTCAAAGATTAAAAAGTCCATTTTTTCATTTCCAATTCTAATATATAATAAGTACCTACTCTCTACATTTTAGGTTTTTATGCTAATTTTCTTTTATTCATTAGACTAAAGTGCTTGAAGCATTCCACCAATGCAACATAGAAAGCCACAGGGACTATACCTTGATATCTGAATAGATAAGAGCTCTAGGTGGCTGGTCTCTATTTGATGCCAAAATTGATATCAGTTTGTAAGATTAAAAAGAATTTCATAATCTTCATTTTACAAGGCAGTTCTAAAAACAATACTGAACTGTAGTATCTTATGCTTCTTGACTAGATAGCATTTCTAAGTGTTAAATCTAAATAGTATGGGTATAATATGTGGGAAAATCTAGCTATCAGTGAAACTCCGGTGCAAATCCAATTCTGCTATTGTATTGATTTAACCTACATTGGAGAAAAGGTCTGTCATTAAGTCATAGGTCAGAGATTATGTGGAAAAAAATGCAGTTTATTATTTTCAAAGAGCAAATTCACACAAGGCTAACAAAAGGAATAACTTTCTCCATCCTCAGAAAAAGGCAATACTCCAAGTAAACTTTTTAGGAACACACAGTTTAGCGAGTTTATGCAAAACCAATTAGAAATGGTGCATGTGGTTTTCTAATGTAAGAAGACATCCAAATCATTACTAAGTGAAAAAGCTACTTTTTTTTTTTTTAATTTAGTGTAGTACAGAAAAAAAGAGAACTATGCACTAATTTTTTGACTGTGGTTATCTCTGAAAGGAGCATTTGGGAAATGCACTCCAGGCCTTCACCTTTTACTTTTCTCTCCTGTATATAAATTTTTATAGGAAAAAAAACAGATTTTTAAAAAATTATAAACTTCAGCCTTGATAATATAATTTTTTTTAATTTAAAGACTTTGGTTTTTTAGAGCAGCTTTAGATTCATAGCAAAATTGAGAGGAAGACAGAGATCTCCCATATACTCCTTGCCCCTGCCACATGCATAACCCCTCTGTCAATATCCCACACCAGAGAAGTAACACTTGTTAACAATCAATGCACCTACATTAACACATCATTATCACCTGAAGTTCATAGTTTACATTAAGTTTCACTATTGGTGCTGTACATTCTATGGGTTTGGATAAATGTATCCATCATAGTACCACCGGGTATTTTTACTGCTTTAAACATCCTCTGTGCTCAACCTATTCACCTCCCCTCTACCCCATTCAACCCCTGGCAATCACCGATCTTTTCATTGTCTCCATAGTTTTGCCTTTTCTAGAAAGCCATATAGTAGGAATCATACCATACATATCCTTTTCAGATTGGCTTTTTTCACTTAGTAATATGCATTTAAGGTTCGTCCATGTCTTTTCATGCTCGAAGCCTCATTTCTTTTTAGCACTGAATAACATTCCATTGTCTGGATGTACTGCTGTTTATTTATTCATTCATCTACTAAAGGATATCTTGGTGCTTCCAACTTTTGGCAATTATTAATAAAGCTGCTATAAACATTCGTGTGCAGGGTTTGTGTGGACATAAGTTTTCAACTCTTTCAGGTAAATACCAACAAACAAATAACCTTTTCAAAAATTCCGGGTCACCCATCAATATCATGAGAATTAAAATGAAAGCACCTAGCACACTGCCTAGCATACAGGAAAAGTTCAATAAATGCTAGCATATTTTTATTCTGCAACGTTTTCTAACGTTACCAAATTATATACTGAGCCAGGCCAGTATACTTTGTAGTTAATGTTTACTCTATCTCCTCCTTTGCTATAAGGTGCCACTTCTTGCTTCTGTCAGTATATCTGTTGGGTTGGCCAAAAAGTTCGTAACATCTTACAGGAAAACCCGAATGAACTTTTTGGCCAACCCAATACTTTTAGAAGTACCTTCTCACCTGCTGCTTCACATTTCCTATGAATCTTTCAGCTACCAGAACATCTTGACTGTGCTTATAAAATGTCTGAGAACAAGTTGCCCAAAGCCTACTTTTAACTAAAAAAAGTTACCAAATATACAATTATATTCTGACTCATTTTTAAAAATTCTTTCAAACTCTAGTCCTTTCTTTACACTGAATGATGACTCAACAGTCCAAAATGTTTTTTGTTGCGTGATTTCTACCTCCTTTTTCCTGATTCAATTCACCAGTTCTACGGCTGGGGAGAGAAGATGAGTTTATCATGCAATTATTTGAGTTCTAGCTCACCATCCTCCTAATCCTTTATTAAACAATGGGTATCAGGCTTGTCAAAAAAAAAAAAAGATAAAGTTACTTGAAACTTGGATGTCTTGAAATCTGCTTGTGTAGCATTTTTAGAAGATCACATACAAATGAGGGATGATTGTCTTCAAAAACAAACAACTATGTCTTTCTAAGACACTGATATTATTAACTATGGGGTTTCCGCTCAGAGTTGCAACAGAGAAATTTGATTCCAAGTTACAGTGTCCCAGGCAGCTACTGTAGCCTCACATCACTACTGGCATATCCCAACAAACAAACAAAAACAAAACAAAACTGCATGACCACCAATAAACAGATTCAAATACTAACAAGACACCTACATCAAAAGGCAATATTGGGACTTCCCTGGTGGCGCAGTGGATGGGACTCCGTGCTCCCAATGCAGGGGGCCCGGGTTCGATACCTGGTTAGGGAACTAGATCCCACACCCATGCTGCAACTAGGAGTTCGCATGCCACAACTAAGGAGCCTGCCTGCAGCAACTAAGACCCGGTGCGACCAAATAAATAAATATTTTTTAAAAAGGCAATATTATATAATACAGCTTTTAAAAATTCACATTCATTATGTCATTTTACCCTGTGAGGCAACACTGGAAGGCTGGGGGTCCATTTAACACATGAAAAAAGATTAACACTTAAGAGTTTAAATTACTTGCACAGAACCATACAGCTAATCACAAATGGCAGAATCCAAAACCAAGGACACAGTGATACTGAGAAAGAAATAATTTTGTTAAGTCAGCCCTATCTGAATTTAAATCCTACAATTTACTACTTAAAAGATTAGAATGGACGCTCCATGACTTTGCTTTGTTCACTGCTGTATCTCCAGTGTCTGGAACAGGGCAAGTATCAATAAATAATAGGTATCACTAAATACATGGTAAACAACTATCAAAAAAAACACAACTTCTTTGGATCTCTGTTTCCTCATCTGTAAATAGAAACCGTAAGTCCTTGTCTCATATCTGCTGATATAATGTATATTCAAAGCATCTGGTAGTTATTTAAGAATTAACAGCCCTGACTACCAGTTTAGTGTTTTCTTCACAAGAGCAGCCATCCTCTCACTTTTCCCATAGGCTCCAGGGAAGCAGCAGAAAACAAATGGCAGCATGATTGTCAGGCAAGCTGGTGGTAAATCAGGATGGGGCATGTAAAGAACTAAACTGGTGTGGTTCAGTCAAGTAGTCTGCTGTTCTCTTTACTTCATCTGCCATAGCAATGACAAAGGATCTTCTAGAAGAATCTGTCTGCGGATTGCCAATTTCGAAACAGAAAGTCTTGGTGGGGAGGGAAGCACCTAATCTATACTTGTAAGGTGCAAAAAGAAAAGAGGGAGGGATATCTAAAGGTAAATGAGACAATAAGAATACTGAAGTGAGAAGATCCAGAGTACCCATACTGAAATAATTCAGCCTAAGGATGGGCCCATCCACTTCTCTGCAACACAGCATATTCTTTCCAGTAAATCTAATCCAGTAACTCTAATGGATGAAGAAGTCTTGAGGACTACTGCTGAGTTCTGCCAACATAGATAGAAACAAAAGGCAGATGTTATTGACAAGCAGCACAAAAGTTAAAAGCAAAGGGAAATGGTGCTGCAAACGGTACCATAAAGTATGTGAGGGCTTCCCTGGTGGCACAGTGGTTGAGAGTCCGCCTGCCGATGCAGGGGACACGGGTTCGTGCCCCGGTCCGGGAAGATCCCACATGCCACGGAGCAGATAGGTCCGTGAGCCATGGCCGCTGAGCCTGCGTGTCCGGAGCCTGTGCTCCGCAACGGGAGAGGCCACAACAGTGAGAGGCCCGCGTACCGCAAAAAAAAAAAAAAAAGTGAAAAGACAACTCACAGAATGGGAGCAAATATCTGCAAATCATATATCTGCTAAGGGACTTATACCCCAAATCACAAAGAACTCTTACAACTCGGTAATAAAAAGATAAATAACCCAATTTAAAGATGGGCAAAGGACCAGAGAAGACATTTCTCCAAAGAAGATACACAAATGATCAATAAGTACATAAAATGATGCTCAACATTATTAGTCACTAGGGAAATGCAAATCAAAACTACAATGAGATACCACTTCACACCCACTAGGATGGCAAAATAAAAAAGACGGACAATAATAAATTGTCCATACATATGGCTTGATGAGGATGTGGACAAACTGGAACTCTCATACATTGCCAGTAGGAATGTAAAATGATGCAACTGCTTTGGAAAAGTTTGGAGATTCCTCAAATGCTAAACATAGAGTTACCAAATGACTTAGCAATTCTACTTCTAGGTATATACCCAAGAGAACTGTAAACATATGTTCACACAAAAACTTGTACAGAAATGTTTGTAACAGCATTATTTATAATTGTCCAAAAGTGGAAGCTCAAATATATATTAACTGACAAATGGATAAACAAAATGTGATAGATCCATACAGCAGAATTTCTTTATCAATAAAAAGAAATAAAATACTGATACATGCTACAACTCAGATGAACCTTGAAAACATTATAGTTAAGTGAAAGAAACCAAACACCGAAAGGTACATACTTTATGATTCCACATATATGAAATGTCCAGAATAGGCAAATCCACAGAGACAGAAAACAGATTAGCGGTTGCCAGGGGCTGAGGAGAGAGTGCAGTGGGGAGGGCCTGCTAATTGGTACAGGACTTATTGGGGTGATGAAAATATTCTGGAATTAGTAGAAATCATCACATAACTAAAACCCACTGAATTGTACACTTTAAATGGGCGAATTTTACAGTGTGTGAATATCTCAATAAAGCACATTTAACTTAAAAAGCAGAGGGAGATGTATGTCCTGTGGAAGCAAATTCTTCTAACGTCACATTCTAACTTTCAAAGAGTGGAAAGTGGGAGTAGGAGCACAGACATCTCATACTGCAGATCCTACGGATCCCATGAAGATAGTAAGTGCCTGCTATTTCTCAGCCACTGGGAGAAATCCACTGAATTCTCTAAATAAGCCCTGGAAGGATAAGCCTCAAGCCACAGTCAGATACAAAAGCCACAGGAGCCTGCAGATAAAAGTCAACAGGGATACTGAGGAAACTCAACCTGGACCTTCTCTCAGCACTGAAGCTGGATTTGCCCTAGTTGACCCCCTGAGGACGCCAGAACCTTATCACTAGCATCATCACCTCAAAACTGAACTCATCCCAAAGTTACACAAGCAGATGTGAAGCCAGAAGGGACACATGTTCCTTGGGGTCTAGAGCACTTTCCAAATGAAAAACATCATGCCAAGTCCTCTCCTCGTATCAGTGTAATAGAGTAAGAGTTTACAAGCATGACAGAGAACCAAAAAAATCAAAACGGAAAAAGCCTCTTTTTACTTGTCATTTATTGAATACTTCCTGTGTGCATGGAGCATCACATACAACATCTCAGTCAATCTTCACAATAATTCTACTACATACACAAAGAAGAGATAAGTGATGTAAAATAACTTCCCCAAAAGTTACACAAGTAGTACGTAGATGGGTGAGGTACAACTCCAACCAAAGGAAATCTAGTCAAGTTTATATATTTAAGTTATTTTAACGGAAATTTAAGTTAAAAAGGTGTATGCAGGAACTAGTATCGAAAGTTGCAGAAATCTCAAGTCAGGCTTGAAGCTTAATTATAATATAAAATAACAGAAAACCTAGCCAATAATAGAAGAAAAATACTAACTTCCATATAACCCTCTTGGGCCAACAGGAGCATTATTCCCCTACTAAAATGCCACTATATTCTACTTATACAGCAATTCAAAAATGTGCACCCCCCAACACACTCTCATTTTAGTCTCACAATAACCTGAAAGGATGTCATTGTCCAACAAGGTCAGTCAGACTCCAAAGCCTAAACCCTTCACTATCACACAATTCTGCTTCCCATAAAACTAAAAAACTTTTCTCCAACTATAAACAAACATCAAAGATAAAGGTATTCTATTAAAACCAAGTGTTGAATGTGTATTTATTTAAGTTTTATTCATTATTCCCTTATTCTATCATTATTCTTTATACATATTTTTAAGTTTTGTTTTTTTTTGTTTGTTTGTTTTGCGGTGCGCGGGCCTCTCACTGTTCTGGCCTCTCCCATTGCGGAGCCCAGGCTCCGGACGCGCAGGCTCAGCGGCCATGGCTCACGGGGCCCAGCAGCTCCGCGGCATGTGGGATCCTCCCGGACCGGGGCACGAACCCGTGTCCCCTGCATCGGCAGGCAGACTCTCAACCACCGCACCACCAGGGAAGCCCCAAAGTCCTTTTTACATTTACCACACATTTAAGAAAAAGCAAGAAATGAAACAAAAATATTTGCAACAAAGTGACAAAGAGTTTAATATGCCTAGTATTTAACAAAGACCTTTCATAAATCTACTGATGACAAAAAAGCCAAAAGTAAAATGAGCAAAGGACCTGAAAAGCAAATAAACACTGAGATATCATCAGATTTGGCAAAGATGAAAAGACTAAAATAACCAGTGTTAGTGTGAGTCTAGGGAACCCAGGGCTAGCCTCTATGGCATTCTGGACCTGGATGCTTCTGAATTACCTCGTTCATACGTTTATTTTAATACCCGGCAAGTTGACATGTTTGTCTCTCCCTTCACTGAACTCTTTAAGGACATCTTAATCCTTGTTATATCCCCAGTAACTAGTGTCTAGCTTCTATGTGACACTCACGAATCACCTAAGCAACATGTCCATGAAAGGCAAAATCAGAGCAATCAGGAATATCTGGGTCTGAGATGAGAGCAAAGATGGCTAGACTCTGATAGTATTACTTCCTGAGGCCTCTGCATCTTACCATCTACCCAGCTGCTGAAGGCAAAAAATTCAATGAGTCATCCAAGATTTCTCCTTTCCTGCACAAAGATTAAGAATGGCCAGTAAGCCAGAAGAAGTGTGTTTTCTTCTTTTCTTTTTGAGGTTCACATTGAATCCACTATAGGATTCTTTTTTGTGTGTGTGTGGTACGCGGGCCTCCCACCACTGTGGCCTCTCCTGCTGCGGAGCACAGGCTCCAGACGCGCAGGCTCAGCGGCCATGGCTCACGGGCCCGGCCGCTCCGCGGCATGTGGGATCCTCCCGGACTGGGGCACGAACCCGTGTCCCCTGTATCGGCAGGCGGACCCTCAACCACTGTGCCACCAGGGAAGCCCCTAGGATTCTTTTTTTTTAATTAATTAATTAATTTTATTTTTGGCTGCGTTGGCTCTTCATTGCTGCACGCGGGTTTTCTCTAGTTGCAGCGAGCGAGTGCTATTCTTCGTTGCAGTGTGCGGGCTTCTCACTGCAGTGGCTTCCTTTGTTGCAGAGCATAGGCTCTAAGTGCATGGGCTTCAGTAGTTGTGGCACGAGGGCTCAGTAGTTGTGGCTCTCCAGCTCTAGAGTGCAGGCTCAGTAGTTGTGGCACACGGGCTCAGTTGCTCCACGGCATGTTGGATCTTCCCAGACCAGGGATCCAACCCGTGTCCCCTGCATTGGTAGGAGGGTTCTTAACCTCTGTGCCACCAGGGAAGTCTGAAGAAGTATGTTTCTAATGAATAATCAATAAAATTGTGACTCTTAGATTTCCCATTTCTACAATGTACCCTAGTTTACTATTGTCATTAAAGCTACAACTATCTGAAGCCCATTTTTAAGGTACAACCAAAAAAAGCTATACAAAAAACACTGAACAACTATATTTCTAGACGTAAGCAATATTTAACCTCATGTTAAAGGTTAACGTATCCCAATGATTTTTAAGTTAGAAAACACTTTTGGCATAAGTCAAATAAAACAATGACTATAAGGAGAAAAAAAAATTGTCCTGGTCCCCAAACAGGCCCTATTATTCCTTTTGGTGATATAGATTGGTATGTTCTTGGTGGGATTACTGGTGACATATCAATCTTTCCTCTTGAAAATAAAGATTTTTTTTCCCAAAAGTCATGAGACAAATGAAAAATCCTTCAATTTTTACCATTTGTTGCTTCTACAATTAAAAAAAGAACTTATTGGGCTTCCCTGGTGGCGCAGTGGTTGAGAGTCCGCTTGCCGATGCAGGGGACGCGGGTTCGTGCCCTGGTCCGGGAAGATCCCACACGCCGCGGAGCGGCTGGGCCCGTGAGCCATGGCCGCTGAGCCTGCACGTCCGGAGCCTGTGCTCCACAACGGGAGAGGCCGCAACACTGAGAGGCCCGCGTACCACAAAAAAAAAAAAAGAACTTCTTCAATTCTTCACCAAAATCAAATCCAAGCAAATTCAGATCTTAATATAAACACCTCCTGGATGTTTAAGATTCATGCAGAGTAGCATTTAATAACTAAAATGGATTACATTAAAGACATTATTCTGAAATTACATAAAAACTCATGATGATTCTCCAAAATAAGATAATAAAGAACATAATTATTGACATATAATTAAGAACATATATAGTAAGTTTTGACTGCTAAAGTTTAAAATTCAAAAAGAGGGCCTTCCCTGGTGGTCCAGTGGTTAAGAATCAGCCTTCCAATGCAGGGGACGTGGGTTCGATCCCTGGTCTGGGAACTAAGATACCACACGCTGCAGGGCAACTAAGCCTGTGTGCCACAACTACTGAGCCCACACGCCGCAAAGAAGAGCTCATGCGCCACAATGAAAGATCCCACATGCTGCAACGAAGACTCAGTGCAGCCAAACAAATAAATAAATATTAAAAAAATAAAATTCAAAAAGAAAAAAATTTTTATTCAGGTTAACAAAGGGGAAAAAGCATCCCAAAATAGTCACTGCCTCAAAAGTCAGGAGGCTATAAAAAGTTTTAATGCAAATAAGGATTACTGTAATAAATATCAGTGACTAGCCAATCACAAATGCTTAAGATTTCAGGAAAGCAATGATACTTTTTAATTTAGTACCATAGATAAACTCAATTTAACTTTGCAATATGAAAAACCCACTTTTTTCTTGAAGACCTGGGTAAAAGAGAAAAGAACTTAGTAGAGTATATAAAATTCAGTCTTCATCTTATCAAAGACCTACTAAAACCCAGCAAGAAATACAGGCATATTCAAACTAATAGGTAACGTAATGAGAACACAGTAGATATCTTTAAGATTTTTTACTCTTAAATAGAGGTGAAACTTCGATATAATAGAACATACAGTAAATAAGAAAGAGAAGGAAGGTGGTTTATAAAGTAATGGACTAATCTTCAAGATATTTTGAGTGAAAAAAGGTATAAACTACAGTATGTTACCTTTCGCGTTGAAAGGAGCAGGAGATTGTGTGTGTGTGTGTGTGTGTGTGTGTGTGCGTGCACGCGTATGTACATGTTTTTGGTGGTCTATATAAAAATTAGCTTTGGAAAAATAAATAAGAAACTGTTAATACAAGGGCTATCTTGGGGGAGGGTAACATGGTAGGTGGAAAAGAGTAAAAGGTAAGCTTTTCCTCAGTTCATCCCTGTGTGTACTTTGAATTTGATCAATGTGAATGTATGTATAACAAAAGAAAAAATTAAAAGTACTTTACCTTGCACCATTGTTCCTACTGACTTCCACAGTTTCTTTAACAAAATATCGATCCTTGACATACGCAAAAATATCATCACAAATTTCATGTAAGCGTGAACGATGGGTAAGGTTGGTCAAGTATAAAACTGGAATAATTAGTGGTTCTGGAAAACTCTGAAGATTCTGTCTTGCTTTTTTTTCTGACTCAAGTGCTTCCTGATAGGTCAGTCCAGGTCTACCCGTCACAGCACAACTCCACACCAGACTGTTGCACAGAATAGTTCGTTCAAAAAAGTCACTGATTAAAAAACAAAAACAAAAACGCATTACCTATCATTTCACAAATTTTACATTAAAAGCTGATAAAGGATTGTTCCTTTATTGCAAAATTTTACATAGACTCATAGAACTCAAACAAAAGTTTAGTAACTGGTCAACTTACACATTAATATTACAAACATAAGAAAAAGTATATTTAAACTAGACATTTATATTTTGCAATTTACAGGTACATTCAGCCAAAATTGGATTTTGATTTCTATCAGTTTTGAAACTGAAGTGAAACAAAATAAACTCAACCTTTCTTTTTTCCTTCTAATTTTTAAGCTTTTTGTTCCAAAGCAGTCAAAACATTGTCAATTCAAGCACTTAACTATGAATTTTGAAAGGCTTTAACATAATAGTGAAAAACTGGGAAATCTAAGCATCAAACAATAAGAGAAAAGTTGAATAAATTATAGTACTTCATATAATGAAAAATCACAGTCATGAAACAGAAGGAGAGTTCTTAAATAATGTAAACAGGGAAAACAACTTTCCAGTCTGCTTCCCTCCCATATTTTTTCAAAGTAAAAGCTTATCCAAACAATATATATAATACAGTCCCACCTGTGTTAAAATTAAAAAAGAGAAAGGAAGAAAAAGAAAGGGTAGAAGGAAGGAAAGAAGGAAGGAAGGAAGGAAAGTAGCGAAAGATAACTTAAGGAAGCATAAAACATTCCTGGAATGTTATACAAAAATCAAGGTAACAGCTCTAGAATGGGGATGGGACTTAGGGACCATTCTACCCAGTGCTTTTCTGCAGTTAGGATTTCTTACTATAAGCACTAATTTCTTTTCAAAAACTCTATTCAGTCATTTTTAAAATGTGAGAGATCTACTATATGGAAAGATTTCTAAGGTATATTAAAGAGAAAAAAACTCAAAATCACTGAATGACATAATTCCAAATGCATTAATTATAATAATAGCAAAAACGTGCAAATGATCGTATTTATACAAATACCATAAACAGATGTTCCCTATGGAGAAAGGGAGGGACTGGGAAGAGGAGAATTTGTTATTCTAAATAGTTCCATATTGTTTGAATTTTTATAATGAGCATGTATTCATATTGTTTTTATAATAAAAATATTTTTTAAACAGAAAAGGTTAGACATATGCAAAAAGATTAACAGTAGTTGCCTCTAAGTGGTTAAGATATGGGTAAATATTTTGCCCGCCTCTACATTTCAGTCTACTTTTCAACATATGTAACCAACATAATTCACTATTCTCTAACTTTTTCTCCTTCCTGAAATACCCCTTTCCTTCTCATCATTCTAAAAACTATTAAAACTGTTACATGTTTATTTCCTTGTTAGTGTATCTGTACAGGTTACCCCTGTAGTAGTCTGATCTCCAAAGAAGATTTGGAGTAATTCCATTAAGATAGTTTCATTTGCATATTTGTCTGTAGATTCTATGAGAACAACAAAAAATGAAATCTATGGAAGTAAAGAGAAACTAATCATACCTTAACATAAATGAGATCTAAAGAGATAATAATATACATATGTCAACTTACATGACTAATTCAGTACAAGGGAAATCCTTTTGAAGTATGTACCATTTAGTAATGGGGATAATGGGTGTATATCATTAAAATACAAAGTAAAAAGTGATTATCTTTACAAAACAGAGGCAGATATCCTTCGGGAATTCAGAGGAAGGGAAGGAGGAGAGGCAGGCACAAAAGATCAAGAAATGCTAGAACATCTTTGGGAGGAACTGGCATGAAGACTTAGGATGAAAAGGAAAAGTGGAGTTGAAGGAAAAAATGCCGGAGGAAAAAAATGAATATAATTTGATTCTTATAATAAAATCTATGTCAGATAAATAGCTAAGTGAGAGGCAACAGACATACCCAATAGAGGGTTATCAACAGGGCAAAATAAAATGAATGAATGGATGGATCTTGAAAGAGGTCTTATTTAATTTTTACTGCCTAAAACTGCAGTTCACTTAGAAAGCTTTATAAAAGTTTTAAACTTTTTCCTTTAGAAACAAACACAGATTCCCAAGCCACATATATCATGTGTGTGAGATATTCTAATAATTTAAACTATTTATCTAGTACTACAGGTGACCTTTGAACTATGGGGGGAGGGAAGGATAGAGGTGCTATCTCCACACAGTCAAAAATCTGTGTATAACTTTACCATCAGCCCTCCTTATCCATGGTCAACTGTAAGAAAAATATATTTCAAATCTAGATGTTATATATTAACTAGTCTCTAAGCTAGTGCTATCAAAAGTAGAATGCTAGCTACACATATAATTTAAAATTTTCTAGTGGCCACATTTAAAAATTTTTAAAGACATACTAATGAAATTAATATATTTTATTTAACCCAATATATTCCAAAATAGTTCAATATGTAATCAATATTGAAATAGTTTATTTTTTCTTTTTGGTACCAAGTCTTCAAAATCCAGTATGTATTTTACATTTACTGCGCATCTTAATTCTGACTAGTCACCTTTCAAGTTCTTAATAACCAATGGCTCCTGCATTGGACAGCACAGCTCTAGCCATAGCAGGTGGGTATTTGATAGCCTGGGGTATTTGCTGCCATTGCAGGGGGACAGACTTTAGACTCAGCTGCAATAAACACTATTCTGTTTAGATTTGTTACCATTGTTCAAAATACCAAGGAGAAGAATGGCACAAGTGCCACAAACCTCCATTAAACGTGGATAGACAGTAACCAGCGACAGTACAGCTACCCTTCTTCACCCAGGTTCCCAGAGCCTCCTGCAAAGTGTTTGTTCTGTTTGTTTCCTTTGTGTCTATCTACCCTACAAAGGTCTTACATTATAGTCCTGCTGTGCACAAAGATCCACCCTCAGGAGGAGGGAGGCAGGACACACTACCACAGCGGCCATCTTTTTAAATTAATTTTTATTGGAATTTTCTTTCACAGTGGCCATTTTTAAAGCAAGGGAAATAAAGCCCAAGGCTACTTCTCCCTATTCATCACTCCCTATTCATCATGGCACCATCTCTAACATTACACACCTTCACTTACATCCACTTCTATATTCTGCTCTTCACCCATTCAACATACACATTCAAATGTGTAGGATTTTGTTAGTAATGCTGAAACTCTAGGGGATAGGTTACAGTGCCTCTTCAATTTCAATATTATAAGAATATAAATAACGAAAATCTTACAAGCAGCACATTTTTATTATTGTGAGTAAAACTTTATAAAACACAAAGTACTATTTTATATCAGTTTAGACTAATACAGGTTATTATGTCTCCAATTTATTGCTACATTCCTTCAACGATCCTCTTTACTAGAGATGAGCGTACTACTGGCCCGGAGGTCAAATCCAGACTTCCACCTGTTTGTCGAGTTTTATTGGAACACAGCCACACCCACATCTTTAGGTATTGCCTATGACTGCCTCCTCACTACATCTGTAGAGTTGGGTTGGTGCAACAGACATCTAATGGCCTGAAAAGCCTAAAATATTGACTATCTGGCCCTTTAAGAAAAAGTTTGATGACCTCTGCCCTTTGCCATTATTTCTTAAGGAAAAATTGCTTCTGAGTTACCAGGTCAAGTACTGGTAAGAACACACTTCTAAAACAAAGTCAACAAATTAAGGAACAAAGGGCAACATACTGTTAACTTGCTGAGTATTTGGAAAACTAAAAACCTAAAAGAATAAGATTAAGAATGAAGTGACATAAAAACCAGAAACCAAATACAATTCAGAAAAGATAAATGCAAAGCATACTCTATTTACTTAATGGCCCAAAATGTATTAACTAGACGTAAAGCAAGGTAAGAGAGATACAGCCCAATACTGCAGAAAAGATCTAAGGGACATAAGCAAACTCCTCTGTCTACAAAATAATCAGTAACTGAGAAATGCAGCCATAGGCTAAAAACTAACACAATTCCTGACTAAAACAGCATATGGTATGCAAGAGAAGGAAAGTATGGTTTATAAGCTTAGAAAAGTAGTAATTGCTAAAAGACAGCACGGGCTGTTCTAACAATTTCCTTCACTGAAGGGGTTACAAGAGCAGGACATTAGGTGATCATGGGCATGGCAGACTATACATGCCTTAGAGGGAGAAATAACTGCTAGATGAAAATTACATTTATTACATTTATTCATAAATGGTGAGGGGGAAAGTTCAATTATAAAGCTTAGTTTAAAAAAACACTTTACTATTACTTTGCACTTTACTTAGTGCTGCCTCAGACAAACTTAAGATACTGACATACAAGGCAGGCTCCTAAAATCTTCAGATGACATTATGGTGAGGAATAGCAATACAGATTTTTAAAATCTAGACAATGAAGACTTAAGTAGAAATCAACAAAGGTGAAACATTATAGCTCCATCTTTCAGGACCCAACTCATATGTTATCTCCTATCTGAGGGCATCCTCAATTCCCCAGCAGTTATCAGTTCCATTTTCTATCAGTTCCATTTTCTATGTTTCCATTACACTGGCTCCTCAGAACATATGTGATTTATGCCACTGTGTTATAGACATACAATCACTTCTCACTAGAGGGGGACAAATTATCTCAGCATTTCCAAAGACTTTCCAAAGTACAGTGTCAAGAATAAGCAAATATATTCTCATCGGCAGTCCACATATACTTTTATGTTTATCTAAAAAGAGAAAGTACACATGTGAATGGGAAGAAGAAAGCAAAGTATCTGAATCTCAGCTTTGTCACTTGTACAATATGACTTGGGTAATTTATACAAACTTCACTGAACCTGGTTCCCCTTCTGTAAAATGGGAACAATGTGTTCCATAAACAGTTAATATGAAAATTAAATAATACAGTATGCCCAACATACTATATGTGCACTCAATAAACATATCAATTCTTACTGCTTAGGTACCCTATTCGCAGAGAGATCCTAGAAGAATACACAGAAGAATAACCTGTACGGTAGAGCAACAATGTCAGAAGAACACATATAAGACCTGAGAATCTTTGAAGAGAAAGTTTGGCATTGGGAAGGAGGTTAGGAAAAGGGATTAACTGTAGAAGGATTATCAGTGAACATCCAAAATCCAATCTGGATGCCCCAAGTATAAAATCTTATCAGCTGCATAGTGGTAGACTATTTGCAAAGAGGGTTGAAGGTGTGCAGGCTCCTTAGAAATGACTTTCACACTCTTCTCACAAGAGGTAGAGCCTATTTCACCACCCCTTGAATCTGGGCTGGACCTGAGATTGGCTTTGACCAACAAAATACAGAAATGACATTGAGAGATGTCTACTCTCACCCTCCTGGAACTCTGAGACCAAGGTCTCTGGAAGAAGAAGCCCAAGTTGCTTTCTGAGGATGAAAGACCACATGGTGAGAAATGCCATCCCAGTATATTAAATTATCACATAGTACACTTTAAATATGTTACAATTCTGTTTGTCAATTATACCCGAATAAAGCTAGAAAACACACACACACACAAAGAAAAGCCATCCCAGCTGAGGTCCCTGACACATGACTGAGGCCACCTCTTACTCCATCTAGCCTCAGCCAAGCCTGACTTCATCTGACTTCACCTAAATGAGAGAGCACAGAGAGATGAGCAGCAACCACAATGGCAACCCAAAGAATAGTGGGCAAACAAAATGGATGGCTCTCTGAGCCACTAAGTTTTAGAGTGGCGTGTTATAAATAACTGATAGATATATCCCGTCTGCAGAAAAGAAACATGGTAGCCTGCTAAGCAGATAAAAGGTTAAAATGCAAAAAAAAGAAAAAAAAAGTATTTAGGAATCTCTGTTATACCATCCACAGAAAAAGGACTCATAGACCCAAATACCTGGGCCATGTGGCAGACTTATTCCTAAAGAGGAGCTGAACATCTAACTTGAAGACGCTAGCTATTAAGATTATCCTACTCTCCTTGAAAACCCTATGCTCACGAAAGGGCCTTCTGATAATAACTAGATTTCATACATAGCTTATTATCAGTTTGGGGACTGGTCTATGTGAAGGGCCCTTTTCCCTATAAATTAATGGCATTCTGGTTTTTACATACAGTATCTAGAATTTAATCACTTGGGAGTGTAGTAAAAAAGTCAAATGTCTGAGCAGACTGTAGATCATGGTACCTTCACAAAGATCTAGGCAGCCAGCTTGAATTCCAAGCAATGCCCCTATGTTTTTGGTGCATATTTATGCAAACTTTAACAAATATTAGGAAGAATTCTCTATAATAAGCATTATGTGATGGTAAATATGAAAACAAACTCTAGAGTCTTAGGTATGTGAGTGAGAACTCTAGTGTCACCAGTTGCTAGATAGGTCGTTTTTGAACTGATCTTGGACTTACTCTTCCTGCCTCAATCCCAACCTCCTCATCTGTAAAAAGAGGACAGTTGAAAGGACTGAATTAACAAGTTGAGGAGCTGATGAACAATGAAAACAGGATGCTTTATAAATTAGTCAAACACTTTTCACTGGACAGCCAGATTGAAACATAAGCTGGTCTGTCAGTGATGTTGTGGAAGAGACTCCTACATTGTATATGAAAAGTGTGATTCACTCACAGATGGGAAATACATTCCAATTCCAAGAGTCTAAATGCCTAAAAACAGAAGTCATTTTATTAAGGAGATTAAAGTCACTATGTAATACAAATCATTTTCCTAGCCCACAAATCTAGAATTTCTGGTGTTCAGACTTGACTGCTCCTTATTTGAACAATCCAGACAAAAAAAAAAATTTTTTAAACAAAATTATTGTCTGCTAACTAAATTACAGAATCAATTTTTATCTCCTTTAAAAGATTAAACTATGCACTTTATTCTGTTCTCTTTATCTACGAGCTTCGTTTTTCTTATATTTTTTCCCCTAGGTTCCATATATAAGTGAGATCATACGGTATTTGCTTTTCTCTGTCCAACATTTCACTTAGCATAATGCCCTTGAGGTCCATAGGTATTGCTGTAAATGGCAAGATTTCATTCTTTTTTAAGACTGAATAATATTCCATTGTGTATATGTACATCTTCTTCACCCATTTATCCATCAATGGACACTTAGGTTGTTTCCATATCTTGGCTATTATAAATAATGCTGCAATGAACATGAGGATGCATATATCTTTTCGAATTAGTGTTTTCATTTTCTTTGGATAAATACCCAGAAATGGAATTGCTGTATCAATATGGCAGTTCTGTTTGTAATTTTTTGAGGAACCCCCATACTATTTCCCATAATGGCGGCACCAATTTATATTCTTATCAATAGCGCATGAGGGTTTGTTTTTCTCCACATCCTCCCCAATACTTGTTATTTCTAGTCTTTTTGATAACAGCCATTCTAACATGTGTGAAGTGATACCTCATTATGGCTTTGATTTGCCTTTCCTTGATGATTAATGATGTAGAGCACCTGTTGGCTCTCTGAATCTCTTCTCTGGAAAAATATCTGTTCAGATCTTCTGTCCATTTTTAAATCAAGTTGTTTTGGTATTTTTGCTATTGAGTTATATGAGCTCTTTGTATATTTTGAGTATTAGTCCCTTGTCAGATATAAGATATACAAATATTTTCTTCCATTTTGTAGGCTGCCTTTTCATTTTGTTAATGGTTTCCTTTGCTGTGAAGACACTTTTTAGTTTGACGTAGTCCCACCCACTAGTTTACTTTTGCTTTTATTGCTTTTGGTGTTGAATTCAAAAAAAAAATCATTGCCAAGATGTATGTCAAGGAGCTTACCACCTATGTTTTCTTCTAGGAGTTTTATGGTTTCAGGTCTTATGTTCAAGTCTTTAATCCATTTGGAGTTAATTTTTGTGTATGGTGTAAGACAGTGGCCCAGTTTCATTCTTTTGCACTTTAGCTTATGCATTCACCTACAGTTAATGTGCTATTTTTAATGAGTCTTCTTTATTTATGGAAAGCAGGTCAAACAAGAGCTAGCAATTAAAGAGCATATAGTTAAAACAAACAAACAAAATAAAGGAGTTTGAACTGTATAATCACCAAGTAACCATCTTTGTCATAGTCCCTGTCTCAAAGAATTCAGGGTCTAGGAAAAGAGAAAATGTGATGCAACAAATACATTGCATTACCGTGCAATAACTGCAGATGTTACACTAGATAAAATGAAGGGTGACCGTTGCTGCTAGAAGGACAAAGGAGGAAGTGTTAGGCTATGGTATCAGGTAAGACACACAAAACACTATTTAGCAATTAAAAGGTCACTGGCAACCTGTACTAACCAGAGTTAGAGGCAGTTACTTTGCATTATGCTGGGAAGTGAAAAAGGTGCGGAGGTGTAGTAAAACTCTTTGAGACTGATAGAGAAAGTTATATTCAAGAAATCAAAAACCCGAGCAAATAGGTGAGCATAGTGATCTTCAGACAAATACAAAAGAAAAATATTCAAAATAATGTACTTAAAGGATAATCTTCAAACAAATTCACATAAACCAATTTGTGATTTAACGAATTAGTGAAAACAGATGTTTCCTTCATAGTTTCTCCAGACTTGTGGCAAGGGTCAGATTACCATAATCTGCAGACCACCATATACCATCCACCATGAATGCATTTTTAGAAAGATCTCTTTGTAATCATCTAAGAGAAAGTAATCCAAATTTTAACACAATTAAATGGCAGTCTTCTTCCAGTTTTGTGCCAATTCAAAGTCATAAACGTTAATAGCTAAGAACATCAGTAGCTCTGCTTTGGTCAGGGTAAATGATTAAATATCTTTGCTCCCAAACCAATCACCTCTCTTAAACTGCTTGTTATTTCCAAAAACCCAAACGCTTCAGCACAGAGCAAAAACATTTTAATTAAAACAAAACATTTTAATTTTAATGTCATAAGACTACAAAGGACAAAATTAAAACATTTTAATTTTAATGTCATAAGACTACAGGGGACACAGTTCCTTAACATTAATGGAAGGTAGGTTTGGAATACCAAAAATCTCCTCCTCTATCATCAAGAACCTAAGTATCTGAAAAGTGTTCAAATTCAAAGAGGCTAGGGGCCATATTTATGCTCCCTTCTAAAGTGAGAAGAGTGTCTCAAAAAGACTGCTTACATAAAAGAAGAAAAGTTTAAATTTAAGCCCATTTCCTATCTTGTTGGTGCTTTTAAATACAACTTCTTGAAAAAAATTCAGAATTACCAAGGATTTTAACCTAAATCTTCTTTAAAAGTAAGACATCATCCTTGTCAAGTTACTTAATCCAAATTCACTTAAGTAGTTACAAGACTGAACTCTATTTGAGTAACAAAACAAGTCTGTACAGGAGCAGAGTAAGATGTGCACTCGTATTTAAAAGTACTGTCTGCTGAAAAACTTCTCTAGATATGACATGTTTACGTGTAACTCCTGTGGAGCCGAAGAAAAAAGAAGGCTTGCTTAAAATAAAAGCTCAAAGGAACTGTCCTTTCTAACTTCACTAGTCATTTCTCAGACAGGTGCTGAGTTTGCTTAACGCCCTCCCTCCAGCAAGCCCCCACTCAGAAAAGGTGCCTCCTACACACAATTTATTTTGTTGCTATAACACTTGGTTTCTAAGTCACAAAGGGACTCCTTCTGAGTGGAGAGGATAAAGCATAAGAAAAAGGGAGGATCAGGCTGTTTCAGCGATTGATTAATTCAGGTTCTCACTTGGTGATCCTGTTTAAACACAGAGCTCTAAAACGCCCCGTTATTTGGTGTCACGGGACAAGGGGATCTCTTGGGATAAACCAGGCAAGGGACTAAAAATTGAGGGGTTGAAACTACACAGGCAGCAGCTCCGGATTCTTGTAAAAACAAAAGCGAGTGGCACATGTCTGGCGGCCCCATGCGCAGGGGGATAAAGAGGAGGCTGGCTGGGGTTGGAGTTGAACTTGTCTTAGCCCCCTCCCCCAACTCCCACCGCCGCGCTCCCGGCTACGCAAAACCGAAAACGAGGGGGCGCCCAGGGCCCTGCTCTCTCCCCCTCCTTTTCCCCCGCCCAGTCCCGACTTCTTCCTCACCCGGTCTCCCGGGGGCGGAGACGCCGAGTTCCCCAGGGCCGGGAGTTAGTCACCGAGAAGAGGCGGTGACAGAGCGCACGGCTCGCTTCGCACACTCCGAGGCCTAGCCGCACCCGACCAGAGGCGGCCGGCGGAGGCTCTAGCGTCCTGGGCTTGCCGGGGAGCCCCCTCCCCGGAGTCTCAACTCCGCTCCCACCCCACCCCCGCCGCTACCCTGGGCAGCTCCAACGTCAGGCTCCACTCCCGACCGAGGAAACGATGCCCAGCCCGGCCGTTTCCTGCCCCCGGGGGCAGGGATTCCCTCCCCGGACTGGGGGACCACGGCTCCATGCCGCTGACCCGAGCGGGGATCCCCTCGGCCGCCGGGCGGGGATCCCGGAACTGGCCCCGTAGCGCGCGTGTGGCCGCGGCGGGGAGGGGCGAGGCGGGGAGTTTCCGCCGCTCGGCGGCCGGGCGGCTGCCGCGACTAGAAGCTGTCCCCGCGGCCGGCCAGGGACCCCAGCCTCCTCTGCCCCGGCCGGCTCTCCCCATGCGCGCCTCGGCCGGTCGGGCCTCCCGGGGACCCCGCTCAGTCACCGTGTCGGACTCGGGGGCCAGAGAAACGCGGGCCCGCGGCCACCCGTCACTTTCCAGTCGCCCCGCCAGAAACCCGGGTCTTGGAAAAGGAGAGAGACAAAAGGACGCTGGGGAGGGAGTCCCCACACTCCCTCGCACCCCCCGCGCCCGGCCCGGCCCTTACTCGTAGTGGCGGAAGATCTCGTTGGTGACTTTACAGTAGAAAACTTCCTCGTCGGGCCGCAAGTCCGCGGGCGGCTTCTGGCTCACAAACGGCTTTCGGTGTAGCAGCGGCATCTCGTGTCCGCCCGTGGGCTCACCCGGACCCTCGGCCGCCCGCGCCGGCCCCGCTTCCCTATCAAAATTGGAGGGAAAGGAAAGCCGGTAAGGTGGGGAGCGCTCGGCGGCGGCGGCGTGGGCCGGTCCGCACGCCGGGGGAAGCTCGACTGCCTTTTGTGTGACTGACGCGCTGCGGCTGCCACCCGAGCTGAGGTCGCTCCTGTCGCGGTCGGGGTATTGAGCCAGCGGAGCCGCCCCACCGCCGCACGCCGGGCTGCCGGTTCACAATGGGGCCAAACGCCCAGCCGCGGGCAGGCGGTGCGGGAGCGGCAGCGGCCCCCTCCCCCAGCCCCTGCGGCCGCGGGGCTCAGAACGTGCTCGGCGCGCAGCCGGCCGGCCCGACGCCGCTAGGGAGCTCGATGCGGGCGGACCCCGGCGCCGCTCCGCTTTGTTCCCCCGCTCGCCTACACTTCTCTGCCGGCGCCGGCCGGCTCCCGAGCGACCACACCAAGCCCCTCACCTGCAAGCACGCCGGCTGCCACTTCTCCACCTTCTCAACTACAAAGGCGGCGAGGGGAGGCTCTGTCCCCCCGGGGGGTCGCTTCTCGCCGGCCCCTCCGCGCCTCCGGCCGCCGCTTCTCCCGTTGCCACGGCCTGGCTCCTCGCGGGGGATCGCGTCCCACCGCCACTTCCCCGCCTCTCGGAGCTCCTGGGAAGTTTCTGATCTACTTTCGGCTCAGAAGGAGGAAGAGCTGTTGGGAGGAGCTTTTCACTTCTCGCTTCTACCTTTTTATTGGCTACTCGATGACTTTTACAGCCTGTCACTGATACAGGAAGAGACGGCGGAGAGCCTGGGAGAGCTACATTATTAATTAATGGAGCAACCCCTTGTGAAGAATCAGAAGCATCCTCCATGTTTGCGATTATCAGCCCAAAGATCTGGGGAGAGCTGGGGTTTCAAACAAATAGCTAACAAAGTAAAGCCTTCCTCTTCAAGTCTGACACCAGCGCTTGGTTCCACAATGGGAAAAGGATTCCAATTAAGATTTAACTTGTATTTTAAGGATGGGAAGAGAGATGAGGAATAAGAAGTGAACAGTATTTTGAAATTTTCTTCTTCAGAATTAGAATTCACCTGTCTAAAAAAATACTTTGCTTGTATAAACATTCATCTTGAAAATACCTTTCTTGACATCGTGCTCTTTAATACTTAGGACAATTCAAAGTCTTAAAAGAGGAAAAGACCAAGAAAGTATACGTCAGAAAATGTCATCATGCCTATAGGACACATTCATATTTAAAACTAAAAACCACACCTTTAAAAAGTAATATTTAGAATACGCCGCTGAATATATTATGCAAGGGATCAGTATTTAATTCAATCACTCAGAATTTTAAAGATTATGAATTTACTAGTGAAATTTCCCCTAAAACAACTTTCCCATATCTACGATTTCCATTCGTTGAACTAATTTTAATGCATATAATACGTGTGACTTTTGAAGTAAAAAATATTCGAAACTACACATAACTCCCAATGTTTGCCAGCTTTGTATTAAATGGTCATTTTTGCTACTGCCCTTGACATTTGCTTATTTGCAGATTAACCTGTAAGAATGGGTCTAAAAGACAATAAGTTTGAAGAAGTCCTTCAACAAAGGATGAACTAATTACTAATACTATGAAATGATCTCAGTTGTAAAAATGTGGGATCATCTTTGTATCTTCAAATTAAGTACATATGTACATTGGAGCAGAAAATGTAAGGAATCTATCCAAATCTCAAGAGTTATTATTTTTAAACTTCTTTTAAGATACTTCTATGGTGGCTAGCAAAATAAAATTTTGTGATTCAAAAATCATTAATAAAATTAATGCACCTTAGTGTACAGATACAAAAGTCAAAGAGGCTTTGAAATGCTCTGAGTAGCAAGTATATTCCTTAGCCTGGATAAGCTCTTCAGAAAATTATGCATGCAAAGATTTGGTGTTTTAAACTGGCCTCCAACTAGTACACTGAGTGACAATATAAAATTCCCTTCATAGAAAGTAATTTCCCAGGTGAAAAACTTAGAGCCTACAAAAAATGGGGACAAGGAGAATGGATAATTTTCAACTGATACTGAAGCATCACTCTCACAATTCAAAATCCCACCTTAACTGTTAAGCTAAAAATAGATGAAATTTTATCTGATTATATAGTATTTATCTTTCTTAGATCTCACTATTTGCTAAGCTGCTAAAATAATCTTGTTAAAATCACCATCAAAAATAGTAATGTTGATTTTACTTTTATTAAATACAAATTTTTAAACAACTGGATTCTTTTTTTTATACTAGCCTAAAATGGAAATTTTATTCTACTTCAAAATACTATCATCTCAATTTCCCTACTACCAGACTCAAATTTCAATACCATCATAACTCGGTTCTCTGAGTTACATACATAGGATTTATTTTAATTTATGATATTTAATCAATATTATACATAGTTATTTCAGAATGTGTTTAGTAAATTATAAATAATATATTAAAAGGTTTAGTTTTTATATGTTTATAATGTTTGATCAAATTGATAGCATACCTAAGCTACCTCAAAGTAACACTTCTCTTAAAGTTATCCTACATGTTTACTGCTAAAAACTTACCTAATATATTAGTTATTTCATATTTTGGTATCATGATCACCTCCTTGCTTTACTACTACTTCTAGACTTTTGAGAGTGAAAAGCTCATTGCTGTATTCAGAAAGTAAAGGATACTGTCATAAAATAGGACTTTGTGTAAAAAAAAATTGGAAATATTGTAAAGGAAACTATGAAAGTTAGGGTATCACAAAAAAGAAAAAGAGAAACAATTTAAAATTTTAATAATTTAATTCAGTTAAACATTTGTCCTCCATTTATGTGCCAAGACACTGTACTAGCTCATGTGAGGGATACAATATAAATGTATCCTGGCCTCAAAAAATGTACAGTCTTGTAGGTGAGAGATGATGTAAAGACAAATAAACAATACAAGGATTGTATGAGTCCTAATGATTATGAGTAATATAATGCAAAAAAAAGAAGTAGAAAAGATTAAAAGAAAATGTACAATAAAAGGGGGACCGAGGGTCGGTCCTAAATGAAGTTATCCGCAGGGCATGATTTGAAGGGCAACATAAAGCTCATGTTCTAGCATATCCTCCCCAGTCTCAAGATGCAACCCTCTACCCTCTGTCACCTCTCTGGATGAAGACATCAGTAGTCCCCACTTAAATGTAAAATGTAAATATACTAGTTAGGGCATATATCAATCTAATATCATCAAGACCTAGTTTAATATTTGAGAAGGTATACTGCCTTGGATAGGTAAAGATAAAACAAGACTATGAAATATATATATTTGTAAAAGCTTGAGCTAGTATACTTTTCCTGTCTTCTTTTGACTGATTAAGAAAGGCTTTACTTAGGTGGTTTGGTGAGACAGTAATTACTTAGAACTGAAAGAAACCTTTGGTAACTCTTCATTCTCTCATTTTGCAGCTGAGGAAATGGAAGCTCAGGAACTGAAATCTAGGCCTCCTGACTCCTTGTCTAGTCTCTTTAGACCACACTGCTCTTTCTGTAGATTTGATAATATCTAATTTTCTTGTATACCCTACTTGCACTGTATCTGTAAATGAGCTAAAATACTATTACAAATCCCTCCTGAACTGCTAAAATGTGTATGGGGATAAGATATATTACTCATGATCAGAAATAATCGTTTTTGAGAATTATCCAGAAAGGCAATAGGAGTAATACGAATCTTAAATTTGTCCAACTGAAGAGCTGACAAATCCTATCTCCATGCTTCAGTTAACACATCTAACAAATATAAACACTTCATGTCCCTTACCTCTAAGTAGCAGTGATACAAGCATTTAGAGTATAGCTGAGAAAGATGTCTTATAAATATATACAAGGAATATCTTCAACTTTGTAACTCCTTTCCTTAGTATCTTTACCTGACACCTGTCTCAACTCTTCTGTGATCTCTTTTTAATGTCTTTCTAATTCATGGCATTTTGCCTATAAAAGATTTATATATATTGTTCTTTAGAAGCAATGAATATTTGTATTCAGCCTAGTATTAGGATAGTGGTGCTAGACCTTAGCTGCCCATTGAAATCGCCAGAGGGGTTTTTGAAAGATACTGATGCTTGGGTCATACCCTAGACCAATTAAAACAATTTCTGGGGTAGGGACCCAGGCGTCTGGGGTTGAAAAATCTACTCAGATGATTCTAATGTACTGCCAAGGCTGAGAACTACTATGCTTAGAGGAGATTGGCTTGTTAATGCTGAAGTAGTAATGTTGGCAAATTTGGAATTCATTTTTTATTCAACCATTTGTGATTAAAGTCATGAATTATGGGATGGTAGGAGGGGTTGAAAGAATGTCTATGGCCATCATCATTATCACAGTAATAGTTTACATTTAATGAATGCTTTCAGCTTGTCAAGCATTGTGCTAAGGGCTTTAAATGAATCATCTCATGCAATTCTTACAACAAAGTACTATTTATCACTTCCATTTTACAGATGAAGCCATTGAGGCTCAGAGAGGTTAATTAAGTAGTTTGCCTAAGGTCATACAGCCCAGAAGCAGAAAAGCCAAAATTATCAACTCTGGAGTCCAAGCTCCTTACTATTGTACTACTGTATATTTCCATGGGACTGATTTGCTAATCTAGCTCAGATATAAATTGAAACAGAGAACTTGAGCCAATGCACTAAACAGTTTAGAACTTGTAATGATCAAGAATGTTTGTTACAGGAAACCATGGAGAATTAAAAAAATTATCTCTGAGTGGGGTAAGCTAAGTACCATAACACAAAGCCCAGAATCCATAAAGATAATTCTATAAAATAAAATTTTCTGCATGACAAAAGCTACCCAAAGTTGGAAGATGAATATCAAACTTGGAAAATAATTATTTGCAACTCACTGACAAAGGGATAATTTTCCTAATATATAATTTCCTATTTCCCTGTCATCTACTAATAAATCACAATAACCTAAGAGATACAGAAAAAAATATATAAATGGCTTTTAAAACATAAAAAATTCTCAGCCTCACTCATAATAAGAGAAAAGCAAATTAAAACTACACTGAGATGACATTTTTCATCCTTCAGATTTGCAAAGATCACCATCATATGTTGGTAAGTCTGGAGAAACAGGCACAACCTCTATAAAGGGCAAATTGGTGATATTTATCGAAAATTACAAATGTACATAAAAGTTCCATCGCTAGGAAGATATCCCACAAGTATATTTGAATATAAGCCTCTTTAGGGACTTCCCTGGTGGTGCAGTGGTTAAGAACCCTCCTGCCAGTGCAGGGGACACGGGTTCGAGCCCTGGTCCGGGAAGATGCCACATGCCGCGGAGCAACTAAGCCTAAGCGCCACAACTACTGAACCTGCTAGAGCCTGCGAGCCACAAGTACAGAAGCCCGCGCGCCTAGAGCCGGTGCTCTGCAACAAGAGAAGCCACTCACAATGAGAAGCCCGCGCACAGAAACGAAGAGTAGCCTGCGCGCCGCAAAGACCGAACGCAGCCAAAAATAAATTTGAAAAAAACCCCACAAAAACTTTAGTTTGGCTTTGTTAGGAATAGCATAATGTTAAAATTAATGGAAATGTCCATGATTAAACAAAATTATGATGTGTTCATACAATGGAATGGTATGCAGACATAAGAAAGAATGAGAAAGTTTTAAAAAGTTCATTAAAATATGTATGGGGAGCTTAATGTATATACATATTTGCTTGATACATAAAATGGACCTGGAAAGATATATTGGAAAATAACACATTGGTTGCCTCTGGAGAAAGAGTTGCTAGGGGACAGGGATCAAAGGAAGACTTCTCACTTCATAGAAAGATGAATAAAAATTTTTAAGATACAGAGATTAGATGCTAAAGCGGCAGGTCAGGACAGATAGCTGATGTAATAAAGTCCTCCATGCAACAATTGGAAATAAGTTTAGAACTGCAAATAAAAAGTAAATATGTCTGTTAAATATTTTACAGGGCCTAGCATAGTGCTTTTCCCATGACAGGAGTTCAATACAAATTTGTTGGATGGATGAACTGTTAGATGGATATATAAAATACAAACTTAATTTGATTATAGTAAAAGAAGCAGGGTCACATGGGTGGTTGCTTTCATCTTAACCTAGAAATAGAATTTAGATTACACATTTCCAAGAAACTCCCTCTAGACTGTTTATGTTAATTATTAGCTATATACCAATTTACAGAACAAGTCATACTATATTCAGCCAAATAGATTTAGTATTATTTTTTAAAATAAGACATATAAGGAACAAGTAGAAGGTTTTAAAATTTGAAGTACAGGGTTCTTTTTCTTATTTTTATCAACTGCAAAGCTAATTTTTAAGTTTTAATCTGGTAAAATAGCTACCAGACAAAAGTTGCACTAATATTTACCATCTCATTTACTAATTTCTGTTAATACTGAGTATAAAATACTGGAATATACTACTTTGTTCCTCTTTTTCTTTAATGTTCAGGCTATAACCTATTATCAGATATTATTTTAAATATTACTATATAATTTTTTAAATCCTTTTAAAAAGATTTACTACCATGCCTGGAACACAGTAGGCACTCAAAACCTATTATAGAAAAGTACTAAGTTCTTTCCTTTTTCTTATAGTATTTAAATAAATATTATTTATAATATTTATAATTAGGACCATGTCTTTTTTTACCAGTTAGCTCAAGTGGTTGAAGCATGGTTATTCATGGTATACTGCAGGTGTGACACTGATAACTAGCCCCATATTGTAATGCATACCTGGACTACCTGGCAATTATGGATGAAGAGACAGAATTAAGACTGTTAAAATTCAGAAACCAGTTCTGAACATATTACCGCTAATTTCTAATCTAGGAGTTCCTGGTGAAACACGTGCTAATGCTACAGGCACGATAAGATAAAGTATTTAGGGTTTTCTCCCTTTTACCTCTGTTGCCATCATCATACCTAGAACCCAGGAGTCATGCTACTATCCTATTTTCTCTAGTCTAAATGTTTAGGTCAAAACACCCATCTTTGGGTGTATCTTGGCACTGTGTCTTGACAACTGAAATTTATCTTTTTCAGCTGAAAAAGCTTTTTTAGCTACGAGTAAACTCTTTCTCAGTAACTTTTTAGCATCTAGAAACCACATACCTGGCGTCTAGGAACTGGTTTACCTACCAGAACAAGCATCTTGCCTATTTCAAGTACAAAAACCAAATTCCCCAATACTAAACATCTCTCTTTTTACCATTTCAAACTTCCCTCTTAAAATAAAGACCTCACTCTCGGTCCGGTGTGGTAGGCGGAATAATAGCCCCCAAAGATGTCCACAGCCTAATCCCCAGAGCCTGTGAATAGTTATCATACACGGCAAAAGAAACTTTCAGATGTGATTAAGGTTAAGGACCCCGAGATGGGGCAAGCTGCCTGGATTATCCAGGTGGGCCCAGTTTAATCACTTGAGTGCTCAAATGTAGAGAACCTTTTCTGGGTGTGGTCAGAAATAGATGGGAGGACTGAATAAAAGTTAGAGGGATATTATGTTGCTGGTTTGGAATGGAGAAAGGGGGCCACAAACCAGAGAATGTGGTGGTCTCTAGAAGCTGGAAGAGGCAAGGGAACGGATTCTCTCCTAGAAGCCTCCAGAAAGGAACATGAACCTGCCTACACCTTTATTTTTGCCCAGTGAGACCTGTGTTGGACTTCTGACCTACCACTAAGTTTCTGGTGATTTGTTAAAGTAGCAATAGAAAATGAATACATCCAGCATGAAAATATTCTTAATTCTCAACTGATTTTCATCGCAATGAAAATCATAATGAATGATATCTTTGAACTTTAATGAAAGATTTAGATTTTTCAACTGAGGTTATTAGCAACTCCTATTTCTAGAATTTTCTATCATGATTCATCAAACTGCTACTTCTCCAAATTGCAAAAAATTCATCTAGTCATTTCATAATGCATCTTCACCTTAACCATATACAACCATAACATATATAGAGTCAGAATTAGCATGTATACAGTAAGAGGATGATTATAAACAGACAAAGACTTTTTTCCCTCATTAGTTTCTATCTCCTCAGACCTCCAAAGGGATCTTGCTCCATCAATCTTCCTTCTATCCAATATCAGGCTTTCCTTCACCGTTGAGATCTCTGCCCTTAGGCTGTAATCTAGTGCAAGTTTCTTTCATGGGGTGTGGCGGGGGGGGGGGGGAGGATTAAGTACATCTTTCTTTATCTTCAGCACTATTTCTCTTCTCTTCTCAACCAACATTTAAAAAAGGAAACCTATGCTCCTTGTTTCTACTTTTTTATTTCTTAACCCTCTGTAGCCTCCCCATCCTCCCCTAAAAGCTGCTTTTGATTCTTGAATCCCTAATTGCCAAATCCAATAGACCCTAACGAAGGAAGAGTACACCTTATTCATTCTGCTCCTTGACATCCTCTCCTACCTTGGCCTTTGTGACACACTCTCCCCTGGTTTTCCTCCTACCCCTGTGAACTGCCCCGAGTCTCTTTCGCATCACCTCTTCCTCCTCAGCCTATTCCCCTAAACCCTGGTGTTTCCCAGCTTTCTTCCATCCTTTCTCGTCTCCCGTCACTCCTCAGGGAAACCTGTTCTAAACCAATATCTCCTCCTGACTACATTAACTGCCCCTATTCTCACTGGAATATGAGCTCTTCTAGGGTCTTCTTGTTTCCTTGGGGACTCTACCACAGCTTCTTGAAGATATTTTGAGATGAGGAATGAGTCATCAAACTGACATTTTATAAAGATTAAACTGGGTGTGGTATGTAAGACTGACTGTATTGGGTAGAACCTGGAGGCAGGGAAACAATTGAGAAGACACAGGAAAAGTACGAGTATGGAATGACAACAGCCTGAATTATTGCCAGGCTGAATTAAAGCCAGGGGAAATATTTCAGTGGATGTATTTAGTGACAGAACTTGATGACACATTAAAGAAAGGAGAGGAAAAGTCAGAGATGACTCAAAAATTTCAGATCTAGGAGACTGGAAAGGTAATAACATTAACTAAATTGGGGTAATCGGGAATAGAAATAGGTTTGGGAGGAAGATGAAGCATTGCATTTTAGATATGGAATAGCAAAGCAGTTGGAAGACTGGGCTCTGAAATCAAAAGAGAAATCAGGATTGAGGCTGTAGATTAGGGAACTGTTTCCAGAAATATGATTTTAAAAGCTACTAAAGTTGATGGGTATACAGTAAATAGTTAATACTTGCTAAATAAATAAACCTCTTGATATTCTTTCCTCTACTCAAGTGCTCAGCTCAAGTAGCAGGATGCTCTAGACACTCACCAGCACTCCTATTCCCACCATGAGTAACCCCCAGCATTTGCTTTCTGTTGCCTCTTCCTGATTGATCACTGGAAGGTACTACAAAATGTGCTCTCTAATCTTAGAGCCTCACAGACACATCTTAGGGCCGCACAGACACGCTAACCTCCTTTAAAGTCATCTCACGTTGACAATCTATTGAACACCCTACAACAGTTTTTCTAAACCTCTTTTCATTTTTCTCAAGCCTCTCACCTGATCTTCCTTTCTTAGCCACACCTTGACTCCTAATTTATTTACAAAATCTGGGCCGGTCAGATTGAGAACAACTTCTGTTCTCAGCCCAAATTTCCTTTTCACCCCACCTTCTTTTCCTTCCCTATTGTCTTCTCCTTTCCAAGGCTACAGCTGTGCCTTTGATCATATTTCTTTCAACCTCTAGGTTCTTATTCCATGACTTCTTTCTCTTGTATCTCCCCACTTCAGTTGCTCCTTTTTTTTTTTTTTTTTTTTTTGCCTACTAACAAATTCAAGCCCACCTTATCCTTAAAAAACCTTTTTTCCTTCACTTTGATTTCCTCAGAGCTACCATCTTATTCCTTCTTTTTGGTGTTACTAAGTAATATAAACTTTACCACTATATGTCATCTTGATAGTGGTTTGAATTCTTGCTGGAGCAGTTTTACTTAGGTGAGTATGTCCTATATATTTGTGTCATAGTCTCCAAAATGTAAGTTTCAGTAGGGCAGAAATCGTGATAAATTAATCATAAAATATTTTTAGTTATGACTAATCAAGAAATAGTTGTGATGCTGACTTCTGAGAAACAATAAATAATATAATACTACTTTGCCTTTATCTGTTTCCAAGGAGTTAAAATTGTAAATGCACTTAGAGTTGTCATATGATGGTTATCTCTTGGTCATAAGTCGGGATTTTTCTGATGTCTATAACAATAGCAATTATACTCATTCAAGGCTGTAAGCAAGAGCCTTGGGCAATTCCTACGGCAACAAATGCAGAAGTTAGCACAAGAAGTGGGCAGTCAAGTTTTAAACCTAGTAGGCACCTTGAGAACACTAATTTTTTTCCACTATTAATTTAGATACAATTAATCTTACTTCACAGAAGTTATTTATGTTTTAGAACTTTCTAGCAGGAAAGTTGACAGTGCCTTCCCCTCTGTATGCTACACATACACCTACGTTTCTCCTTCTATCATAAAAAGCTACCTTTTCGCCCTGGTCCACTATAGCTGCCTTCCTAATTGTTGATGAAGTTAGAGAAAATGCCAGAATGTATTGCTAAGTATTTGGGATTTAAGAGCTGAAGAATGAGCTATGTAAAAACTAATTAATTTGTATAACCAACTTTTAGAAAAAGTTATTTTTATAATTTTACAACAATAAAATATGTATTTTATGTTATCTCAACAAAATTAAGGCCCCACAGCTAGAAAACTTCTGAAAAATATCTAAAGATATTATGATCTATAATAAAGCAAGTTTAGTCCTTATAATTAAGTATAAAAATTCAATTAAAAATCATTTAGAGAGCAACTGCTAGGTATAAAGCACTTTGCCAAGCACTGAGCTTAATATTTAAGTATAATATAAGAAAGTCATAATGCATATATACACTAATATGTATAAAATAAATAACTAATAAGAACCTGCTGTATAAAAAATAAATAAAATAAAATTCAAAAAAAAGAAAGTCATAATGGCTCAGATTAAAGGTCTATGTTACAAATATGTATAGGAGAACTACATTCTATATTATTATTCTTGTCTTAGAGATAATAAAGCTGAGGTAAAGCAGGGTAAAGAAATCATCCAAGACCCCATAGTGTGCAAGTGGAAGGAAGAGCTGGGATTCGAATTCAGATTGATTAGCCGTCAAAGTCTATATATTCAACACATACTTCTGAGTGCCTTTTTATATGTTAGATACTGTTCTGGAGACGGGCTACATCAGGGAAGAAGACAGAAGAAGATCCCTGCATTCTTGGTGTTTACATTTGTTAACTGACAACACCTCTGTCTTCTCCCCTGCCACCCATCTACACAAGTAAAGACGAATTTACTTTCCCAAGATTAACCCTTCCACCGAAGTTGTTGATTTTATAACCTTTATCGCAAGTCTCCTTTGAAACCTGGCTTAATTATTGTCTCTTCCACTGGATCCGTCCAACTACATTAAATACACAGGTCTCGTCTTGAAAAATGACTCTACTTGTCCCTATTTCCATTCCTTTTTCTCGCTCCACACCATACCCCATATTCCACAGCACTCTTCTAACCATCTGCTACCTCATTTTCCTTTGAAAGGTTGTTTACAGTCCTCATGTCTCTCAGTTTGTCTACAACATTTAACCATTCTGACCACTCCTGAAAAGTCCTTTCTTGATTGATGAGAAGTGACCTTATCCCGGCTTTAAAAGAATTGTATTTTTACATCCATAAGAGTATCTTTTTATTTTATTTTATTTTTTTTACATCTTTATTGGAGTATAATTGCTTTACAATGGTGTGTTACTTTCTGCTTTATAACAAAGTGAATCAGTTATACACATACATATGTTCCCATATCTCTTCCTTCTTGCGTCTCCCTCCCTCCCACCCTCCCTATCCCACCCCTCCAGGCGGTCACAAAGCACCGAGCTGATCTCCCTGTGCTATGCGGCTGCTTCCCACTAGCTATCTATTTTACGTTTGGTAGTGTGTATATGTCCATGCCACTCTCTCACTTTGTCACACATAAGAGTATCTTTAAGAAAGGAACAGGACCATCTCCTGTAAATACTGTCATCACAGTAAGATGTTGGATAAGTCAGAAAATTGGCTAACTTTTTTCTTGAAATCAACTAGAGGAATTTTTCCTTTCACATTTTTTTAACATCTTTATTGGAGTATAATTGCTTTACAATGGTATGTTAGTTTCTGCTTTATAACAAAGTGAATCAGCTATATGCATACATATATCCCCATATCTCTTCCCTCTTGCGTCTCCCTCCCACCCTCCTTATCCCACCCCTCTAGGTGGTCACAAAGCACCGAGCTGATCTCCCTGTCCTTTCACATTTTTAAGAGCTTTCTAATACAAACAAGAAGATACAAATTCATATTTATTGTATCATGTATTTCATTGGAAAGTAGAGATAACTACAAGCTAGTATAAAAGTCAGATTTCATTTCTACCACTCAGAAGGTGACTCAGACCGCTTCTGACTCAAGATACACACTCAGAACCAGATACAAGAATTTAAGAAGCATGGATTTGGAGTCATTTAATGGTAGGACAAAAAGTTCCACATAAATCAAGTGTATTCCAGCCCAGAAATACCAACAATTTAGTGCCTCTAAATCATTAAGAAAAGTTAAAATTATATTCAACATACTATTCAAGAGTCTGAGCGTGTATATACTATATATACCATATATATGTATATATACTATATATACACACACACTTTTTAAAAAATCCTTTCTATTGTGAATTACATGGAACAACGCACAAAATAAATACACAGCTCAATGAATTATCTCTCACACACACACACACACACACACACACACACACACACACACTACCCAGGTAAAGAAAGAGAATATAGCCTGTACTCCAATGTTTATGAGATTCATCTATGTTGTTACACATAGCAGTAGTTTATTCATTTTCATTACTATGTGGCATTCTAGCATATGCATTCACCACAATTTATCCATTCTTCTGTTGATGAATATTAGTTTGCAGTTTTTGCCTATGAATATTCTTGTGCATGTCTCTTGGACATGTGAATGTATAGATAAGGGTGAAATTGTTGGGTCATAGGATATGCATATTTTTAACTTTAATAGATAGTCAAACTCTCCCAAAGTGGTCATACAAATTGGCACTCTCACCAGCAGCATTATTTAAGTTCTAGTAACTGCATATCCTCACTCATATTTAGTATTGTCTCTCTTTTTAGCCATTCCAGTGAGTATGTGGTAATACCTCACTGTAGCTTAAATTTGCATTTTCCTGACTGCTAATGAGGTTATCTTTTTATATGCTTACTGGCCATTTAGATTTTTCTTTGGTAATACCCTTTTTACATTTTAAAAGATTTTTATATTAGGCGGTAATAAACAGAGTAAATTTTGTTAGGTGGAACAGGGACAAAAAACAGCCATTAAAGTGCTTTAATTTTGCTACTGGTCTCTCCGAGCAAGGCAAGAAAGGACCAAAAGCTGCTCTGTACAACAAAGGAGAGTCATTGTTTCCATTGACTGAGCTTGAGGCCAGCAAATACAGAGAAAATATTATTTTCTCAACAGGCTTTAGAGAAATTTAACTATGTTTCAAAGCTTCATTTGTAAGTTTTGTGGAGTCTAAAAGAACAAGGAGGCTGGAGCCATAGGGATACTACTCTATCATATCCCCTTGTAGGCCTGAGGAGAGAGAAGGCATTAGCTTAAAGAATGGACTTCAACCAGTTTCTAGTGGCTTTCAGTAGCAGCAGAGAGTCTCATAACCTGGAAGAATATTTTCAAGAGAGAGTATAAGCCTGACTGGTCCTCCCCCATAGACTAAAAGTGAAGCTGCAGTGGAGGCTGGGATGGGAGGGACAGCTAACCACGGGGTGATCATATATGGGAAATTCACAAATACAGAAGTTTCATTTCCCCTCCACGTCAGATTATTGAAGCTTTTGGTAAATTCTGCTCTATCAGATGAGAATAATCCCTTATTTTCCAGGTATCCCTATAATAGTTAAGGCTAATTAATTATGCTAGAGAAGCAATAGGCTGTTGCAGAAAGCAAATGCCTTGGTAAGACTGGGGTTTTAAGTTTCTATTTGGCACCTAAAGCCTTGGGAAATGAAGTTTCCTCATCTATAAAGTGTAGAGGTAGATTCCAGGCTCATAAATGTTTCTATGCAAATTCAATCAAAACTTTGAGGCATACATACATTATAATCAATAGTATCTAATCTATTATGGAAAATAGAATGCTATGGAAAGCTTTATTATTATTCATTTTATAAAGTTAGCATAACCTGAGAACAAAATCTGAGGCACATAGCACACACACGCAAAGAAAACCACAGATTAATACCATTTATGAAAACTGATGCAAAAAAATCCCAAATAAAATATTTGCAAACAAATTCAGTAGTATATTAACAGAATAACACACACTAACCATGAGGGCTTATTGTGAGAAAGAATAGATTGTTCAACATTAGGAGATCAATAAATTAATTTCAATACATTGATGGATCAAAAGAGTAAAATCCAAGAGTGTTTTGAGAGAGAACAAAAGAGAACTTGATCAAATTCAATGTCTGTTCCTGGTTTGTAAACAAACAAAAGTGTAAATGAAGACACAATAAGGCTTATGCTTTATACAACAAATTTCAAACTTAACATTAAAACTTTAGTTACATTTCCACCAAAATCAAGAACAATAAAAAATCCCCACTATTGTTGTTATTCTTCATACCTGTTCAGGAAGCTAGCTAATAAATAAGACAAGAAAAATAAATAAGAGGTATAAGTCTTAAAAAAAGAGAGAGAAATTTATCACTATGTGTAGATGATCTAATTGTCCAGAAGACGAAGTGTCAACTAAAAGACTATTACTACTAACAAGAGAGGTTCAGAGAGATATTTGGTTACAAGAAAATTTTCCTATATAGTAGCAATAACATTTGGAAAATATAAGGGAACTGAGGGTGAAGGTACATGGAATCTCTCTGGCATTTTTTTAAACAACTTCCTGTGACTCTACCATAATTTCAAAATAAAAAGTTTAAGATGTTACACAGTCCACAAGTGGAAGCTAAGAAAATGAACTTCTAGAGTCTGTGGTATACCAGACGCTTACTGGACTCACCTAGGATGTTTTTCCAGTGAAAAAGGGACTTAAAAACAAACACACTGAGATAGATAGACCACCCTTTCTACATAGCAGCAAAATCAAAGTGGTCAATGTTTTTATTTGTCCTCCTACCAAGAGAGGAACTACTCATGCCTTATCTCTGCAACCTGAGATATGTCTTTTCTACTTTTAGGGTTTCATGTTCATTTTAACCTGATTTTACCTTTTAAAAAATGGTGGGGAAAAAAAAAATGTTGGGCAGGCACCCAGTTTAACATGATCTGGGCTCAGCCCCCTCTATAAATTGTCCTAGTGTCCTCCCCTCAAAGTTATAGCTGTGGGCTTCCCTGGTGGCGCAGTGGTTGAGAGTCCGCCTGCTGATGCAGGGGACACGGGTTCGTGCCCCGGTCCGGGAAGATCCCACATGCAGCGGAGTGGCTGGGCCTGTGAGCCATGGCTGCGGAGCCTGCGTGTCCGGAGCCTGTGCTCCGCAACGGGAGAGGCCACAACAGTGAGAGGCCCGCAGACCGCAAGAAAAGAAAAAAAAAAAGTTACAGCTGCACTCACACGTTTCACCTCTATTCTTATGCTGTTTCTGTTCTTCCTCAGAGTTCGTGTAGGCCCCCTGATCTAACTCACTAAGAACACCTGCTCTGATGCCTCTATGCTACAGCAACAGCAAAACTTTACTTTTCTAGGAAGGTCCTTGGGTCCCATGGTAGCTCAATGCTACTCACTTTAAAAGTAAGATTCTTTGGGACTTGCTCTCTGTGGAGTATTTATTTAGTCTCTGACTCTCCCAGGATTTAGCTTCCCAACAAAAAGCATATTCTCTCTATTCTAACAAAGTAGGAGGTTTTGTTTTAGCCTGAATATTGCTTCTCTGTCTTTTCAGGCTTACAAATCATCTATTAGTAGCAAAACTTTCTATGCATGTCCTCAAGGACAGCCTAAAATTTTGCTGTAATTTAGCTGTAACTCTGTTCTTCTAATAATGGGGTTTCTCAACTACGTAGGCTCCTGTATCTTCCGGCGTCTACTCCTACCGTATGCTTGGACCTTGGGAAGTATATTCAAATGTTAAGATTCCCAAGAGGCAATCAGCACAGAAGGTTCTCTGCAACTTGCACTTATCTGTTTTTTGCATTATCTGTGTACAGTTTAAAGCCTGAAGCAAAGTAGCAGGCCTAATAAAAAGCAAATTTTGAACTGTAGTGTTTTTGTTTGTCTTTTAATTTTATAAACACATTCCAAAGCTGTTGCGACCAGTCTGTTCAAGAACAAAAGCTCATTAGTATGTCTCAACAGTCAGAGAAAACATAAATTGCAATAAGTAGGCCTAAAATTTCCAAAATAATCAGGACCTAGGAAAGTTCTTACATAACTTTAATTGGCCCAAATAAAAACTACTATTGCGTTCAAATTTTGTACGTCAGATATACTTGCATAGCCCAAGCCCTTGTTTTGCAAGTACAGATTAAGAAAATGTATTAGACTAAGCACTATCTTCTCAAGGAAGCACTTGCTGTGCCTCCACCCCCAAACATCCATAATTCTCCTGTGGCGCTTACTCCCCTGCAGGCCTCCTATGACACATTGTATCCATTTGTTTATATGCCAGTCATCCTGGGATAGGGGTGGGCAGGGACCCTGCCTTCCTCCTCTAAAACAAGACCTGCCATACTGTAGTCCCTTATTTAATGTATCCTGAAGGAAGGAATACAAATGAATGAATGCTATGAAAAATCTGGACTGTATTTTTGCATGTCTATTGTACGAATTTATAGAGAATTTGAAATAGTTTTTCCTTTCTTGAATTATGAACAAGGTTGAAATAGATTCACGTTAAAGGTGGGATGGAAAGAACACCAATGGAAGCCAAGAGATTTAGTCTCTTCCATTAACTCTATTCACCAAACTTCTGGTGGTGGGTTAACAAATCTATCAAATAAGAGGTTTAAATCAGATGCTTGTCACAGAACTAGCTGATTCATTGATTTTGTGAGGCCCCTCATTATTCCATAGTACAAAAGTGTAGCTTTGTGCTTTAGAGAAATTGGTGTTATTAACAGTCCTTGGAGTGATTGTTATTAATTATAGGAAGGTATTTTGTCTTTTCACATGACATTGTCCTTGTGCATTAGTAGAATAGCACTTTTGTAAATACCCCTGTTATAGCACTTGTCACTGTAAGAGCTTATGGGAAAGCCCGAACGAACTTTTTGGTCAACCCAATATAATTATTTGCCTCCTTGATGGTTTCCCTCATTAGACAGCTAGTTCTTCAAGGAGAGGCGCCAGTGCTGCTATATCTTATGCATCCTTGTATTACCCCCTCCAGCACATGTCTGATGCACAGTGGGCCTCTACAAATATTTCTTGAAGAATGAATTAATTTTCGATATCTTAGGTCCACCTTGAACTAGTGCAAGCATAAGGTTTCACATATTTCTAAAGGAGCTCTATTTTTGAATTTAGGAGCATTCATGGTTATTTTAAACTCCTTTGTATTTCTCTGTGGCTTGTGCTGTTATTGTTATTTAAATTTTTAAATTTCACTTTAAATACGTAAGAGAGCTTATTAACCAAGAACTGATTCATATATCAAGTGGGTAGAGCACAGAATTTAATTACTTATTAACTGTTTGTCAGAGGGGTTGTGAATTTTAATATCTGCAAAGGCTTTTACCATGCTGGGATAAAAGACAATCAAGACTAATGCATCATTAGCAACAGGGCTACCACAATCTACGTGCACCAGTTTGAAAGTACATCTAAAATACCATTTCAAATTTTGTAAGAAGACATGTAAATGTGCCACATCACAGCTACCACACAAAAAAGAAATAATTTAGATTTGTACTAATGCTTTTTATAGTCAATGACTTCTGGGTAAAATATTTTATCTTTGTTAATAGAACTTAATGTTCAGCTACATTTTTGGAGAGTTTTTGTTTTGATTTATTGCTGCGGTGGTTGTTAACACAATTGGCCCCCAAATTACTTTATCTCTAAAGCATGTCAATATTTCATGGCAAAACCACTTCATTGTCCCTTAATTCCCATGATCCAATCCATAAAAATACTTCTTTTCTTTTAAATATCACTCAAATCAAATTTAATTTTCCTACTTATCACCGTGATCACCGTCCAAACGCAAACCAATCATCTCTGGCCTAAAATAGTTCCATGCCTTCTTACTCTACCTGTAGTTATTCTTCCTTCTCTCTAGCAGCTCTCCATGCTACAGATTTTTTTCTTTTTAAATAAGACCTAATCATGTCACTTTCAACTCTACAACCTTCAGTGTCTTCCCATTGTCCTTAAAGCCCACACTCCTTAGCACAGCCTTCGAAATCCTGGTCATTCTGGTCCCTCACCTACTCCAGGTTCCTATTCCAATCACTGCTCAGGCTCCCTTCTTTGCCAAACTCACCTTCTTTCATTCCCTGGTACTCCTGATCTTTCCTGGTGCTGCTTTCTCTGCCGGGAATATTTTTCCCACTGTTTTTTGCCAGTTACTTGTACTCATCCTTCAGAGCTCATCTGTCTCTTCCTCATGGAAGCCTAGCATGACTTCCTTAACTAAATTAAATCTGTTTTCTATAATTTCTCAAAGCACCATGTGTGTCTCTTCATTACCACGAGGACAGTTTTACATTTATTTGAGTGATTATTTGATCCTTCTGCTTCTCCCACGAGACTATATACTCCATGAGGCACCATTTGTTCACCATTAGAGTCCCAGCTCCTAAACAGTGTCTGGCACATAGATGCTCAATAAATACTTGTTAATTCTATTCTATTAATGTTTCCTCTAGATTTACCACTGCACTAAAGTAATAAATAAAGATTTTGAAAAGCAGAATCCTAAAAAATGAAACCACTTTCCAGAAATAATTTTATTAGTTTAATTATTAAATCTGATAATACAGAATTACATGAGATCAGAAGATTTATGTTATAAAACTTTTCACCAGCAATAACATTTTTACTGGCACATATCAATGTCACCCTCTCCTTTGAACTGTTATTATGAAATAATCATAAAAATAACATGACATTTATTGAATGCTTACTATGTACAGGCACTGTGTTAAGTGCTATATATGTATTATCTCATTTAATCTTCATAATACCCTCGACATAGGTATTATTAAACCCATTTTACTCATGAGGCTCAGAGAAGTTAAGTTGACTTGCTCAGTCAGACAGCTACTAAGTGGTAGAGGCCGTATAGGCAATAGTCAGCCCAGATCTGTCTGACTCCTGATTCCTTTCCCCATCATTTCTTAAACACGAACATCAGTATACTAAGAGGTACTAGGACATCATAGGCTATGTGAGACCAGCTCTGACTTTGAGACTCAGTTGCAGCACTGACAAGCCATAATTGATTGATTGATTGAATTGATTGATATAATTGATCTTAGACGAATTATATAACCACCTCACTCCCACCCCCAACCCTCAGCTTCTATGAGTATAAAATGGAAATAATAGCACCTATCATGCAGGGTTGCTGTAACAGTTAGGTATACTACTATACTGTATATAAAGTGCCTGACATATGATAGTCAATAAATCACTTTTTATTATTGCCTTATATGGTGTCTTTATTTTTTTTCAAGTAACTTGTATTTGGCAACATTGTGTTTTAGATTGTCCAGGATAGTCCTCATTCCTATGATTCAGAAGCACAGTCACCAAAGATATATTTGCCAGAGCATGTGTCCTAGTTTTTTGGTTTAGAAAATAGGATCGTTATACTCAAATATCATTTAGTCTAGTGCTATGCCTATAAAAGATACCTAATAAATCCATGTTAAATAACTGAATGATTATTGTACAGCAAATGTTTGAAGAATTCACAGGTAAACAGAAAAATCTACTTAAAGTGGATCAGAAAGAATAAGCAGAGTTCACAAATTACCTCTGAGTTTTATCTCTGATTTATTCAGTTCTGAAAATATAGATCCACTTTCATTTTTACAATTTGATGCAATAATGAAAAAGCAACATCACTGTCTTCACATTTAAGTCTATATTACTGATTAGTCATAAAGTTATGATTCACCATTCATACGAGCAACATAAATGAGCAAATATAATGTTAAAATGATGCACAATATTTAATCATGCTCATGGGAAAATACAAAAAAATTTTTATTTAACTGAAAGAAATACATATGATTCAAATTGTCTACAAAAGTGCTGAAAGTTAATTGAACTATCTGGATGATGGTAAACATATACAGGAACTCTCCAAAGCAATTACTGAAAACAACTCTGCTTTCAAAGCTATGTGATTTTTCCCCCAATTTCTCCCTCAGGGAGAAACCCAAATTAGGTACTACAGTTTAAAACCAGATTCATGAGGTCTACAACTGATATATACACTATGTATGAAATTTAAAATTATAACTCAGTTTATATCAATCAGCAGTATTGATTTAAAACCTATAATTAGTGCTAATGTAAAGTGCCACTTGTTTTCTTATTTTATTGACTTGCTAAGTAGGGAAAAATTTCACACACACAAAAGTTAAATGCTATAGCAAATTCATTTTGAGTGTCTAACACTTCCAAAGTTTTATCCACCCTGATTTAATACTGATGTGAATTAACATATTATACACGTTTTAAATTAGAAATTTATAATGCTATATTTAAACCTGTGTACTTTTATAAATGGTAGTATTGTAGAAAACCACAAGATGACGATTTTAATCTCATAATTGTTATTTATTTTATATTTATAATGTAATGAATAATTATTCATTGCCATTACATTCCTATGAATAGGACCACATTTTATTCCTATTTTATAAAAGATTAATATAAGGATGCATATAGGATTACTAGTAACAAGGCCAGGAAAAAGATGAGTTTCTACTATGTGATTTTGGTATCAGTTTCCTAATTCTTACTTCAAATCTGGAGGTTAAAAAAATTATTCCCACATGGAAGACACAACTAAAGCTAAGCAATAGCCCCGTAATAAAGAACTATTTTATATTTAAACAATACATCCTCTCCAAATGTAAGTACTTGTCAATTAATTTGGTTAGGAACAAGACCACTTTTGGAGATAAGCTAATTAATCTGTCTCCCAGGTGGGATTTGAAAGCCATAGGGAGAGGCCTTTCTCAAACCTCTTCCCTAGATTCCCAAGGCAGCTGTCAGCCACTGACGTGTTAGCTTGAATCACTTTATCAGTTACCAACCCGAGTAAGACTTGCACGAAACAGGAGCTCAGTGCAGAAAGGGAAAGAAAGGGACAGCTGCCGAGCTAGTGAATCTGCAGTGGAGACAGTAGGCAGTTTGGGGAGCAGTCCCTGGAAGAATGGAGAATGTGGAAAGATGCCACAGAAAAGGAGATAAAGGATTCATGGAGAAAAACTTCACCTAGTTCACAATTTTTCAGATAAGCTGGAGTATTTAGACAGTTGATTCCAAGCCGTATTCAAAATAGTCAAACTGTAAATACTAAATGCAGTTACAGATAACGAAAGTTCTAAACAGCTAAGAAATACTTAAATAATTACCGTTTTTTGGTGTTGGAAAGTTATAGGCTGAATTTCATATTGCTGTGAATGTATTCTATTTATTCAACTGGTTTTTTCCTTCTAGCAGTTAAAAACCAGTAACTTACAGGAAAACAGTACTATAATCTCAACATTCTATTAAAGTCGCTCATAATCAGTCGCTGAGCCAATACTGAAGTGGTAAGGTGATTTACTGTCAGTTACAGTGACGTAAAGATATACATGTGTTTTTAATCTCTTTTATTAGAAAAGATGAGATTACTCAACCCTTAAGTTATTGCAGAAAAACATATTCTTACTCTTTCTCAGTTATTCTTTGTACCCAGTTCTGATATATGGGCTATAATCAGGTATTGAGTTCAAAATCTGAAAACGTAATATAGATAAAGTATTTGGGGGAGGGTATATGTCCATATTTTTGTCTGTTTCAGATATGTGCAGGGATGCCAAAGACAGAAAAGAAAGCCTATATTCAATAGGCCCTCTGGGCACTATTGAGCCCAAGAAGCTCTCCTCAAAGAATAGAGCAGAGGACCTAGAAAAGGACCATCCCCCCCACCCTTCTTTTTTTCATATTTCCCTGAAGGAAATCAAAGTGTTTTATTAAAACAAAACAAAACAAAAAACCAAAAACCACCACCACAGACACACAATAAGGATGGAATTAACAAGAGATGAAATTGCTTAGTCAGCAGCTTCCAAGCATCATTTCAAATCTGAGTCTTCGATATCCCCCTGACAACTTGAAGGCAGGCAGGAAGGTAGGATTTACCCACTAGTGTAGCAAAGAACAACAGCATATAAGAGAGCAGTTGGTATGGTGCTTCCTCACTTATGCCCTGAAGTCTGGCAGGCTGGGGTTTGAATTTCTAACTCTGGCACTTTAACAGCTGTGACTAAGCAATGTGTGTCAGTGTTTATTTCCTGATCCTGTGCCTATTTCCTGATCAATAATGGAAGTTAGTGCCTTCCTCAGAGGGTTGTTCTGAGGATCAAATAAAATAGGCACCTGGCATGGAGTAAATATTAGCTATTCAGGCATCATAATTAGCTCTCTCCCCTACCACTATTCTGAAGTTGGAAAAGGCAGATTTTGAGGCAGATCATAAAATATGTTACGACTGACTTGTTGATAAATATTTGTTGAGCCAAGTCTGCCTTTAGCATTCTAACTGTATGCCCAAGACACTGAAGATGTTAAATTTCTGTCTTGATAATAAATATTCTTTCTTTATCTTTCACCTACAGATTCTCTTCAGGAGTTTGTGGGAAGAAACGCTTCAAAGAAGAAATAGGTCTACTGCTTGAGGGAAATGATATGATTTTAGTAGCTGAAAAAAAGAGAGTTGAGCTACTTGATTACTATATTGCTTCCATCTTCTAAGCAAAAAGAAATATTTTCAAGCTGGAAAAAAATCAAACTACTACTTGGAAACAGGTCTCCAGCCCCTTCAAGATAAAACTCTGAGCATTATCCACACCCCTAGGACAAGCTTTAAAAATCTGCAAATCCATAATATCAGTATCAGAAATTCAGAACTTTAAGGCCAGCTACACACAGAACTTCATGTACCCCATCCAATCTACTTCATTCACACAAGAGTGTGTATTGGTTGGGGGCATACATATCGCCACCTTCAGATGGAAAGTAAACTCCTTGATTATTCAAGTTTGTCCAAGTTCAGCACACTGTGGTGCTTCATTCATGTATGTTAAGTGAACAAACCTAAAGGCAGACTAGAAGCTCACAATATGTGAAGAAATAACAAGAATTAGCCATTCCAATAGAGTTCAAGACTCCAGGACTCCTGAGAATTACACATTTAGATGCTGGAAAAATTTGGCCATTGATTTCAGTGTCAGTGTTAGTAATCTCTGAGAAATAGTGTTTTAATAAGGGATAGCGGTGAACAGGTTTCTGGAAAACTGTAGACTGGTTACTTTTCAAATTTTCAATAGTATATATTTCAATAATTATGCAACGTAAAGCTTGATTCTGATAGCCTGCAACATGGAAGTACATAGTGATTATTAGAAGCCAAAATGTATTCCCTCAGAATGTCATTCAAAATGAATCCCCTTTCCTCTTTTGCTGAAGTTACTGGGTTGGTGTATCCGGGGAATTCTATAGACTGCCTTCACTAATCACCATGGGTGAACAGTAAGAGGAGCTGACCGCTATGAGAGCCATTCATGAGTATGGAATTTTAACTGTACAAGGAAATAAAATCTCTCAAATCAAACCTGGAACTAGTAGGCAGGGATCAAATTATATCAGGTTCATGAACAGGAATTTTTAAGGCCGTAGTACAGAAACACAGGCAGGAATCAATCTATGGCTGCTTATTAGAAATGGCAGACAAGTCAGAAACCTTTACTGGGTGTCAGAACAGAAAGATGAAGAGGTGGTTATCAGGAAGCAAGAGTCATTTATCAAGGAAACCAAAGAAATGGTGAGGGGAAAAGGCAAGCCAGGTAGGCATGACAACTTAGTTCTGGGGATACAAGTTACATGGATAATGCTTTTGGATCACAGTTTTTTTTCCTAATGACACCACATCAGATGATAAAGGCATCCTTCCTGGTTTTTAAGTAACCAGGACCATAACAATGGCAAGCTGTAATTCTAGAGCACTGTTTCTCATCTCTGGCTGCAATTAGGGGTTTTTAAAAATACCAGGGCCAAGGGTCCCAACCCTAGACCAATTAAATCAATCTCTAGGGATACAGTCCAACCTTCAGTATTTTTTAAAAGCTCCCCCAGGTGAATTTAATGTGCAGTGAAGGTTGTGAATTACTATCCTACAGGGAAATCTCTATTGTACACTGCTCTCAAACTTTAACGTGTATACAAATCACTTGGGGAATCTTGTTAAAATGCAGATTTTGAATTAGTAAGTCTGGGTTAGGGCCTGAGATTCAGAATTTATAACAAGTTCCCAAACGATATTAAGTGGGGTTGGTCCATAGGCCATACTTAGAGTAATAAGGCCTAGGACAATGCTATAGGCCTCTAGTTCTAGCCCTTTTCTGTTGAAAATTTTATATTGGATTAAGATCTATAGGCATGTTTATCAAATATTATGATCATACAAAAAAGAGAGATAGCAAAACAGTATCTCAGAATTAAGATTCAAAAATACTTTCACAAGCTGAAGTAAACAAGATGAAATTTATTCCTTAACAGGGACCATCTCAAATCTATCCTATAAGCTAAGACAATTGTGAAAGAAAAAAAGATATTAAAATATATTATAAAGCAATAATAATTTCACATTGTGGCAATGGCTTATGAATAGACAGATTAAATAAATTGAATAGTAATTAGAGAAATACATTTTAAAACAAAAGAATTTGGAATATGACAAAAGTGGCTATTTAATATGGGGAGGATTGTTCAGTTAATCAAACTGAAACAAAAGAAAAAATGTCTGGCTTATTTCACTTAGCATGATGTTTTCAAGGTTCATCCATGTTGTACCATGTATTAGAATTTCATTCCTTTTTAAGGCTGAATAATATTCCATTGTATGTATATGTGACATTTGTTTATTCATCTGTTGATGGGCATTTGGATTGTTTCTACCTTTTGGCTATTGTGAATAATACTGCTGTGAAAATTGATGTACAACTATCTGTCTGAGTTCCTGTTTTCAATTCTTTTAGGTATATACCCAGAATTGGAATTGCTGGATCTTATGATAATTCTGTTTAATTTTTTGAGGAACTGCCATATTGTTTTCCAGTATGCACCATTTTACATTCCCACCAGCAATGCATGAGAGTTCCAATTTCTCCACATCCTCACCAACATTTATTTCCTTCTTTTAAAAATAATAGATAGGGGCTTCCCTGGTGGCGCAGTGGTTGAGAGTCTGCCTGCTGATGCAGGGGACGTGGGTTCGTGCCCTGGTCCGGGAAGATTCCACATGCCGCAGAACGGCTGGCCCTGTGAGCCATGGCTGCTGAGCCTGTGCGTCCGGAGCCTGTGCTCCGCAACGGGAGAGGCCACAACAGTGAGAGGCCCATGTACCGCAAAAATAAACCAATAATAGACATCCCAATGGGTGTGAAGTAGTATAAGTAGTGTCTTAGTGTAATTGTGGTTCGTGTTTCCCTAATGACTAACATCTTTCATGTGATTATTGGCTGTTATATATCTTCTTTAAAGAAATGTCGACACAAGTCCTTTGCCCATTTTTAAATTGGGTTGTGTTTTTTGTTGTTGTTGTTGAGCTCTTATATATTTGATATTAATCCCTTATCAGATATATGATTTGCAAATGTTTGCTTTAATTCTGTGGGTTGTCTTTTCACTCTTTTGATAGTGTCCTTTGATGTGCAAAAGGTTTTAATTTTGATAAAGTCCAATTTATCTATTTTTTTCCTTCTGCTGCTTCTGCTCTTGTTGTCACATCCAAGACAACCCTACCAAATCCAATGTCGTAAAGATTTCCCCTATATTTTCTTCTTAGAGTTTTATAGTTTTAGCTCTTACATTTAGGGCTTTGATCCATTTTGAATTAATTTTTGTATATGGTGTAAGTTAAAAGCCCAACTTTATTCTTTTGCAGCTGGATATCACCAGGCCTTCTACTAACATTTATTTTTCTCATTTATAAACAGGATTGTAATAGCTACATCCTACATTCTCTTTTAAACCTGTTATATATAACATCATATTGTTAATAAGATGACTACACTGTGGGCAATTTAAGAAGTAGATTTTAATTCAATAAGACATTTTTTGTTGATTGTATTTCGTAGGTTGACTACACTCTACACCACAGCGTCTTAGGGGCCTATAAAGAAAGACATCAGCTGTGTGGAAAAAAGAAGTGGACCAGGGGCTGAATTTAAACAAACAAACAAACAAAAATACCATCAGGGGTTGTTAGGAAGAGGAGTCAACTCTAGAGATGAGCGCTGCCTTCACCAATAGGTTTGGAGACACGTAGTGTTAAGACCCCAGCTACCATTAAGGACTTTTATAATTAGAAACACAGTCTAGAAGAGTCCTCTGATGTTCTTGTGGAATAAAGGCATTTCTTGGTAGTTTGCAGCAGATCAGTTTTGTTTTCTGCCCAGCGTTAACCAGGGAATTTTACCACTCACCCCGGCTGAGCGGCGCGGTCGCCCTCCCGCCAGGCCCGCGCTCACCCCTCGCGTCCGGGTCGCCCTGGTCGCGGTCCTCGCATCCTCCCCGGGGTCCGCCGCCCCTCCGCGGGCCTTCCCATCCTCCCTGCCCTCCTTGGAGCCGGCCGCTCCTCTTGAGCCGCGGGACTCGCGCATCTCGCGGCTCCTCCGCAGCCGCCGCTCGGCTGCAGAGGCCAGCGCTCCACCCCGAATAACCCCGTGGCAATTTGCGGGGCTGTGTTGTTCCAGCTCCCGCAGGGCGAGCCCTCCGGCGTGGGGCCCGGCCCTGGAGTGTGGCTGTGAGCCCCAAGAGACCTGTAGACCTCTTCAGACCACCGTGTGTCTTTCAGGACAGGATTTCTGCGGACAGCATTTGGAGTGTCTCCCGCCAAAAGCAAAACACTCGGGACGACAGAAGCTTAACTCTGCTCTTCCCCCCAGCAGAGCTTCAGAAGGTGGGGCAGGTCGCTGTTGAGCAAGGGAGGCTGGGTCGCTGGGTCGCTGGGTCGCTACAGGGATGGGGATACGGGTAGCGGCAAGCAGAAGGGACCTGAGCACGTTTACAAATCCAGCCTCTCGTGAGGTTATGAATCGTGGCCTGGTCCGAAGGTTATGACCTAGTGAGACAATTACCCACCCCTGGGCACCTACACAGCACTGCCTTTGATTGAACGATACCTTTTCAGAGCAGATGCTCGGGCTACCTCCTTTAATATGTACATGTGGGGTGGATATCATAAGTCATAAACTTTAGTGAGAAGTAGGCTGATACTCATCAAAAATTAAAAAGCAGAAAAGAACCTCAAGATGATTATGCCTAAAAAGCCTGCTTACAGACAAAATCATAGAAAACGTATTCTCTTCTTGAAGATTCCTAAGTATGGAGATTTAAAAAGATTATTTAGATAGTTAAGTTCTTCAGCACATGTAAATGTAATTCACGTATGAGTAAGGCAGCGTGATAATAACGGGAAAAGTCAAGAACTTGCAATCAGGGCAAACGTAATTGAGTCCCATTTCTGCCTCTTTTTAAATTGCGGACTTGGGCAAATCACCTAACCTCTCCCCCACTTAATTTCGTCATCTTTAAAATAAGAATAAGAATAGCATCAACGTTATAATACCGTTACAAGAAATAAATGAGGTAGAGTATATAAAAAGTATACTGTAAAATGCTATATAAATATTAATTTTTCAACAAATTTGTGTTTTGTACCCAACTTACACTGTAAGCATTTTTCCCCAGAACCACTTATTTCTATTTTTTATCTTTATAATCAACATTGACACTTTTCCTTTTCTCTGCATCATTGTATTGGTCACTGCACACCACTTTAAAATGGTTTTTTGTCATCATGTTCTATAACTTTAATTTTGATAAGGCCAACCTTATGAAAATTTATTATCTTCTGTGAGCCATGACATTTACAATTCAGGTGCCACCAAGTGGACGGTGGTGCCTGTTTTATGGTTGTGTGGGCTTACTGACTAGCATATTCTCTGATTTGGATAAGAGAATATAGATTAGTCTATAACCTAGCCAATTTTTTCTATCATGTCTATTAAAAAAATAATAGTCCTAAAGTATGAACTACTTAATGACTAATGACATACGTTGGAGACACACAAACACATATTCAAAGCCCTTTCCTCACTCAATTTCAACTTTTTTTTTTTAATAAAGGGATTCTTTAAAAAAAATAAATTTATTTATTTATTTTTGGCTGCGTTGGGTCTTTGTTGCTGTGCACTGGCTTTCTCTAGTTGCAGCGAGCGGGAGCTACTCTTTACTCCTTGCGGTGCACGGGCTTCTCATTGTGGTGGCTTCTCTCTTTGCGGAGCATGGGCTCTAGGTGCGCGGGCTTCAGTAGCTGTGGCACGCGGGCTCAGTATTTGTGGCTCATGGGCTCTAGAGCGCAGGTTCAGTAGTTGTGGTGCACGGGCTTAGTTGCTCCGTGGCATGTGGGATCTTCCCAGACCAGGGATCGAACCCCAGTACACTGCATTGGCAGGCGAATTCTTAACCACTGCACCACGAGGGAAGTCCTCAACTCTTTTTAATAACAGCTTGCCAAAACCATCAAAGGTTCTTTTGGAGTTGAAGCCGGAGCTGGAATGTTGCAGCTATTAGAATGGATGAAATGTGAAGGCAGTAGAGAACTACTGGAGTGGTGCATTCCTGAAAGCCCTGAAGAACAGGTGGGTCAAGTTACCAAAATAGAGCAGGTTGGGTAGGAACCAGAAAGGAGTTGTCGTATGCTCAGCATTAATCACTGGGATGTCAGGGAGAATGTTGACATCAAGTCAGAACCAAAATGAGCCAGGAAATTAGGAGACCAAAAATGATGCCTTACCAGGGCAGCAGTTAGGGACCAAGATGAGTCAGGCTGCCATGGGAAAAAGCCAATGTATCCTTGTATTAAATCTTGTATGCAAATGAATGCCACCTGGAAACTAGAATCTCCCTTTGGGTTGATGTCAAGAGCTTTCCACAGTTGTCTTTCTTTTTTAAAAATCTGGTATTTATTGGGCACTTGGTATGTGCCATCAGTGTTCTAAGCACTTTATTTGTATTATCTCTTGTAATTTTTATAACAATCTTATGAAGTAATCTATTTATCTGCATTTTATAGAAGAAACTGAGGCAAAGGAGGTTAATCAGCTTGTCCAAGGTTACTCACCCAATAAATATTAGAGCTGTGACTCTATTTCAGGCAGACCTCAGAGCCTATGCTCTAAACCACTATAGTACATGGCTCGCTGCAGTTTTAACTCATGCTTATCAACTATCACCATTTCACCAGGCTCAGCCTTGAGAGAGATGGCTAGAGACATGCATATCAGGTCCAGATATTATTTAGTCTGGTTTTTTTTGTTAAGGACATAATATTTTAATAATTTTTAAAGAAGTATAACTTAAGGGGAAAAAATCTTTAACTTTATTCCCTTTGAGGTTAAAAAGCCTCTATATAGTTTGCTGCATAAAAGCACTTGAAATTTTGCCATCAGAATTCTTCATCGTGGATTCTGCTCAATTTTGTTCATTTATGGAAGACAAGTTAGCTTTATTGTTCCTCCTTCAAGGAAAGACCACATTTACCTCTCTGCATTCTAAACTCTCAATCCCTGCATCTTTTCTTTCTGGGGGCATATTGGATTTAAAGGGATTTCAGGATATCCAAATGAAAATGTCAGCAAATGAGATATGTGGGGTTAGAAATCAAGAGAAATTAGGACTAGAGCTATGAATTTGGGTGTTACTCATGGAGAGGTTACAGTTTAAGTCGTGGGAAAATATTCAAAAAATGAAGAAAGAGAGCTCAATCCAGATAGAAAAGACTTTATAGATCATTCTAGTTCAGTCCTTTCCACAAATCTCAACTCCCCAGAACAAAAAAAATCCAGCTCTACTGCTGTACCTGTGATGATGGAAACTCATTATCCCCTGCATTAGTTTCCTCTTGTCACTGTAACAAATTACCATGAATTTAGTGGTTTAAACAACACAAAAATACAGTCCTATGGTTCTGGAGGTCAGAAGTCCAAAATGAGTTTCACTGGGCCAAAATCAAAGTGTTGGCAGGGCTGAGTTCCCTCCAGAGGCTCTAGGGTAGAACCTACTTCCTTGCCTTTTCCCGTGTCTGGAGGCTGCCTGCATTCTTTGGCTCATGGCCCTTTCCTCCATCTTCAAAGCTGGAAACATAGCATCTACACATCTTCCTTTGTCTCTGGCCCTCTGCTTCCGTCATCACATCTTCTTTGATTTTTCTGCCTCCCTCTTTCATCGTTTAAGGACCATTGTGATTACACCAGGCTTATCTGGATAATCCAGAATAATCTCCTTAAATTAATCATATCTGCAAAGTCTCTTCTGCCATGTATGGCAACATATGCAGGGGCTCCAGGGATTAACATATGGACATCTTTGAGGGCCATTAGTCTACCACACCCCCCAAAGTAGCCCACATCCTCATGGCTAGAAAGTTCTTATATTGAGCTAAACTTTGCCTACATTTTGTGCATTGACCCAGGCTTTGTCTTCTGAAGTCACAAATATTAAGTTTAATATCTGCCACATAACTCTCCTTCAGGTACTTGAAGATATATTGACCCCCTCTCCCCCAAACAAAACCATTTCTTCAGTAGCTTAATAGGATATAGTTCTAAATCCTATTATTTTGGTTGGACTCCTGTGGAAAACTTTGTTTTATCAATGTTTATTTGAAAATGTGGTGTGGCCTGATCAAGCAAGAATAGGTAGGGCCAATATTCCTCTGGTTCTAAGCACTGAATTTTAATTAACGAAGCCCATGATTGTAGCCTATTAAATTGTTGTCTTTCCAAATACTACTGAAGGACATGTTTACCTGAGCTATAACTGTAAAGTTGATTTTTAACTAAAATACTGGCTTTTACAATTAGGTTTATCAAATAATTCTTTAATGTCAATGAACAAATTAATAATCCTTAACTACATGTGATCTACACACTTAATTACATGTGAGTTCCTATCCAAATCATTAATAAAAAAGTTAAGTGTGATGGAGCCCGTAACAGGGCCTTGCAGCATAACTGAAGGAGTCGTCCAAGAAAACATTTATCTGCTTTCTTGGGCCTAAGTCCTTCAAACAGGATCTAACTGCATTCTAATCTGAGCCACAGTTTTTCACCTTGTCCACAAGGAGTTCAATGTTTTATGCTCTTCATATAGCATTTTCCTTGACTACCAATATACCAATATTAGCTGAAAAAGAAATAAAGTTAGTGTAGCTTAAGTTATTTTTGGTAAACTCAGGCTGGCTGCCAGTGATCAACGTCTTCTCCTTAAGTGCTCTCAAATCACCAATGAAAATACATTCTAGACTTTTTCCTGGTACTAATATTAAGTTTGCCAGAACACAGTATGCAGACTATATTTTCCTTCCCTTGTTGAAAATTGTCTTGTTCTGACTTTACAGTCTTTGGATCCCTCTCTTCTTCCTTACAGTTCCTCAACTGTGAATCATTGTGATGATGTACAGCAGGAATGGCCTCATCTGGAAACCCTCTTGGTCCAGGCTGGGTTGTGAGGCACGTTCAGCTCCTCAGAGACTAATAGTAAGGAACGCAAAGAGTAGTTTCATCATGTGAGAGGAATGGGGTAGATGGTATATGTGGAGGCTGTATCAATGATTAAGTACAAAATAAATAAATTTCATTATTTTCAATTTAATTGTTTATTTACTTAGCTTCCTTACAAGTCTACAAAGAAGTTAGAAGGTGACTAGAGGAGCAATAGGAATCTTTTTGTTCTGAAGCGTAGAGATCTTTGATCAAGTACATACTGGCAATAGGCTTAGCAATATATAACCAACACAACCAACAGTGAATAGGTTTTTAATCACAATTAATCACTTTCCAGGCTAAAAAATCCTTATTTTTACATGTGAATAGTTTATACTCATACCATTAATTAAGAAAATATGGCAACAGAAGCATAATCTACAATTTTGATGATTTTTAATAAATAATCTGGTGAAAGACTTTTAGTGTGATAGATGCAATTATGTACATCCCTGGTTTGGTGCTCTGAAACATTTGTGGAGGCTATTAATTTAGTCTGTTTCCATAATATAAGAATATATAGATATTGAACAAAGACTAATTTAAAAACTAACGAGTTTAAAAACTGACTTTTAAATGTCAAATGAGAAAGGTTTTTGGAAATGGTTATTCTCCTCTTGGGAAAACTTGCTCATGGTAGACTTCCAATTGATATTTGTTAAATGATTAAAAACTTGATAGTACCATCCAAATTATTGGTTTAATTTAAATTTGTCTATGTTAGCAAACTTTCTCTCTAGCTGCAAAGGGCAGCATTAATAACTTGCATACAGAGAGAGAGAGAGAGAGACACTTGTGTAATGAGATGCCATAGACATTTCTAATAATTATATTTTTATGAAAAAATAGAGAAAAAATCCTCTAGCTATTGAGATGTCTTTGCATTGTTTTAGATTTTTCAACTTGTTTTTCTTAGTTTTTATAAAATATTTCATATTTCAGCAAGGAAAAACTTTAAAAACCTCTGGCATGTATAGCACCATGTTTTTAATTAAAATGCAAAGACTATTTATTCTCCTATAATGCTAGGTAGATGTGTTTATTAGAGCATAAACTCTCTGAGCATAGAACTTTGTGCTATTTGTCTTTATAGCCCCAGTACCTGGGGCGGGAGGAGTTCAGTAAACGTTTGTATAAATGAAAACATCACCTGTCAGATCATCTGTATGAAGAGAACAGAACAAAAGAGGATGTATAAAGATTTTCACTTACTTAATTTAGTACATCTTCTTTACAGATGTTTGGTGTTTATCGTCTCTGGAGAGCAAAAGTGGTCTGAAGCTGAAGAGATAGTTCTTCATGACTTAAGCAATGAAGAGAAATGAAGAACTGTTCCATCTTTACCCATTTGCTCTTAAACTTTAGTCTGAGTTCTTTATATCCCCTCCACAAAATGCACCAAGTCAGTTAAGTAAGGTTAACAAGAAGTTTTGAGGATATGTGAATGAATGTGAAAAACCATTCATTATAACAGCTACCTAAACGTTGTACACATTTAAGAAAAGAATAGTGCTATTTAAATTTTATATGTATACAAAATTAACAAATCCTCTTTGGTCTATATCATTCTAAACAGCATTTTTATACCTACAGTTTGGGATTTTGTCCTTTTGGTTAATCCAGAAATTTGGTCCAGTTAGTTCTTTCACTCATGTGTGCATGGGTGTGTGTGTGTTTGTGTGTAATTTTGGTTTTGCTCTCACATCGGGATTTCTCACTTGTCTCTGGCAGTCACAGATAATATTACTTCACAAAGCCACTCTAGGAGGCGGTTTAGAATAATTATTGAGCTTTATGGTCTTGTGAAGCTAGATTTGTTTTTTGATAGAATGTATGTAATATAAATCTTTCTCATTAAAGTCCTCCTAACAATAGAGAAAAGTAAATATTACTATCTCAACTCTCCACAAAAGATCTGGAAACCAGTGTAGCCCTAAGATGTTCATCTTTTTCAAGTCCCATTTTTAGCTTTAAAAATTCATGGACTGGGCTTCCCTGGTGGCGCAGTGGTTGAGAGTCCGCCTGCCGATGCAGGGGACACGGGTTCGTGCCCCGGTCCGGGAAGATCCTGCATGCCGCGGAGTGGCTGGGCCCGTGAGCCATGGCCGCTGAGCCTGCGCGTCCGGAGCCTGTGCTCCGCTGTGGGAGGGGCCGCGACAGTGGGAGACCCGCGTACCGCAAAAAAAATAAAAATAAAATAAAAAATTCATGGACTATTTTGCCAGAATACATATGTTCATTATCTTGATTGTGGTATTGCCACGGGTATGTACATACGTCAAAACTCATCAAATTATACACTTAAAATGTACAGTTTATTGTACATCATATATCCTAAGAAAATTGTAAAAAAAAAAAAATGTAGCTTCGTGGAAGAATGAGTGAACTATAGTAGCACAAAACATAGATGAATGCCACAAACATAATGTTCAGCAAAAAAAGCCAGCTACAAGAGTACATGATATGTGATTCACTCTTAAGGGATGGTAGTAACTCAAAAGGAGTATAATGAGGTCTTCTGAGGTGATGGTGATTTTGTTTCTTGAGTTGGATTACATGGGTCCATTTACTTCATGAAAATTCATTGAACTGTGCTTTTATGCACAGGATCTCTGTGGTGAGGGAATAGTTCTGAATCTTGATTATGGTGGTAGTTATACAAATCTACAAAGATGTGATAAAAATCTCGTAGATTCTTTATACACACATACAAATGAATGCATGTAAAAGTGGTGACATCTGAGTCTGAGTGGTGAGGTCTGTGGATTGCACCAATGTGCAATCAGTTTCCTGGTTTTGATATTATACTACAGTTATGTAAGATGCTACCATTGGGGGAAACTGGGTGGAAACTCTCTGTACTGATTTTTCAACTTCCCGTGAATCTATAATTATTTCAAAATAAAAATTCTATTGTGTAAAGTAGTATTTTAGTATGTGAGCATCTTTTGAATTGTCTACTTACATCCCCTTTCTAGAAATTTCCCTCCTCCCCCTGCTCAGGATTGCGGTGAAAGCTGTTATGTTCAGTCTAAGTGGTCCCAAACCCAGATGGCAGTTGACTAGTCCAGGGGTGGGCATCTATCCTAATGAGGGAATTAGAGCCTTTTCCTGAAAAAATGGCATTTGGACTGGGAGCTGTCTCTCTTCATGTGCCTATCCTTGTGAATTCAAGAGCTTTCCAGAGTGTCCTGTTTTCCATTATGTAGTCAGGGGTAGCAGAAGAACCTGGTCTACAGAGAAAAGGTGGTATGAAGTAGATGTACAAAAAACAGGAGACACAGGAGAGGGAGAGTCCTTTGGACATTCCTGGCTCCTTATGTGCAGCTGAATTCCCGTCCTTTGGTTTGCAAGAGCCTTTTATGCCTTTATAATAAATTCATCTTCCTATCTAAAAAAGATCCATTTGGATTTTTATTACTTGCAATCATAATGAATCCTAATAAATACATCTAGGAAGATAAAACCGTATTTATCCTGAGGCTTACACTTAGAATATGTTTTATTTTTTAATTTTTAAATTGAAGTATAGTTGATTTACAATGTTGTGTTAATTACTGCTGTGCAGCAAAGTGAGTCAGTTACACATATATGTACATTGTTTTTAAATATTGTTTTCCATTATGGTTTATCAATTTTTTTTTAATTTAAGAAGTATGACTTTACAGTATCTGAGATAAAGATTTCCACTTCCCCATAGTGCAATCTCACAGGATGTACAAAAGATTTAACCCATCCCTCACATTTTCAGGTTAGAAAACTGAAGCCAGAAAAGTTAAGGGACTTAGCCAAAGTCATACAGCCAGTTTCTAGAAGATCCAGAATCACTGTCCTGTTACCTCTCTCACTCCGATATTACATTGTATGTCCTGGACGGAAGCCCCAGGATGCTCCATTGAAGGTTTTATTTGCTTGTTTTTAGTGTAGAAGCTGCATAACTAATGACTCAGAACGTGGTTAATAAGGACCTACTTGAGAGATCAAATGAATAAGGGGTAGGGAATAGGGCTATAAATAGAGTTATAACTATAAGCGGTTAATACTAAGAAAAACGTTAACTTTTATCATTATTAGTCAGAGATATTCCATTTATGATTAGGACAGATATACATAGTCTTTTGAAAGTCAAAGGAAACATAACTTCAGGACAGATTACTTGAACGTTTTAATTCAAATAGTGAGTATCTAGAATTGAGGGAAAAATTTAAGACTATGTTAAACAGGATGTCAATACTCCGTTTGACGTACACTTCCTGAGAGGTGGAGGTTTGCTCTGAAACTTCCTGCTTGGTCATAAAGGGGAACAAAGCAACTGGAACACGTTAGTCTTTCTCTCTCAATCTGGTCCAATGTGGTTGATGAAAAATGCTGATTTGGGATTATTCTTAAAAAACAAAAGTAGCTGAAACACAGCTTCGTGTTGACTGTATTTCAGGGGGCACCTGTAAGGTAGGAAAGAAGTATTTATCCAGTTTTTAAATAAAGAGAAATCTGATAAACACGTGACTTGCTGGAAATCAAAGCACTGAATAGAAAAAGTGTAACTTGCAGCTTTCAGTTTCTATGTTCCCTTAATGGAAGTAGCTGCTCTTATCACTGCCAATGCATTGACCCCCTACAGTTGTAGCTGTCTGCTTTTTGATGAAAGTTGTCTGTTGATCGCGCCCCAAATGTCTCTGCTGGGGCTGTGGACCATCACATAGCCCTCTGTTATGCGTACCTGTAACTCTCACTACTCTTGTTCTCCCCTAAACCACAGATCGTCCTATCATTTTAGTAATTCCACTGGTAGAGGGGCGTTTTAATATTAATTTCCCAAGAGTAGGGAACCCAGCTCCATCACCCCTCAGGTGCATACGGGTTGTGCTTGGTCTTGATTCCCTGGAGCTGTACTCTCCCAGAGAGCAAGTGCTCACGCGCTCACATGCTTGAGACCTTAATACCTTTGGGTTAGGGGGAAAGAAAAAATTTTCTCACTATACAGTTGCCTAAGAAAGTAAATAACTAAAAAAATATAAAAAAGGAAGGAAGGAAGGGAGGGAGGGAGGGAAGGAGGAAAGGAGGGGAGGGGAGGGGAGGGGAGGGAGGGAGGAAGGAGCAAAAAAGAAATAAATAAAGGCTTCCCGGTTTCTTAAGATGTCTTCTGAGGGAGGGGTGTAAACAGGGCAGGAAAGGCTTCTTTGACCCTCATCGCAAGTACATTTCTTCTTGTACTTGAGTAGAGCCCCAACGCTTTCATATTCCGTTGGCTTCCCAGTGTCCACACTCCTTTCTGGAACATTTTCTATCTCTTCCTGGCGTGCAGCATTGCATCTTCATAATATTGTTTTGCAAACAAATATATCATGCCTGTGGCTTTGCTACTAGCATTTGGCATAATATTAATTCATAACCCACTCCCAAGTCCCCATCAGGCACAGTTCCAGCTTGCAGCTCTGTCACAGAGTTATCCTTATAAGTGTATTCAAGTTAATTTAGCAAACACTTGTTAAATAGAGAGATATGGTGAGATAAATTAGAACTCATAATCCTATAACTCTGAAACTATGATAAATATCTGACATTGACAGATGATATTAAAAAGGTACAGACAATAAATAGACACTCAGAAAGTGATGACAGGAGAGAACAATTCCAAATGAGAATGGTGGGATTTTAGCAAAGTAGAACCTCGTTTGAAAAAAATTACTATTCTTTTCTTTGATGACATAAAGAATACCAGCTTTTCATTCTTAAAAGTTTGAAAAACACAGAAAAGCAGAAAGAAAGAAAAAAGTACCCACCCCTGAGATAATCACTTTTAACATTTTGGCATACACATTTTGATATTTCATTTACATACAGCCATCAACACACACACATACAACGGGGATCTTATCTATGCAACACTGTAACATTTTTTAACCTAATAATATATTATGAATATTTACTTACATCCTGAAATATTCTTCTATATCTGATTGTCAATTCCAGAATATGGATGGTCTATACTTAATCCCTGCTATTAGACATTTAGTTTGTTTCCAGTTTTTAAACATAAACAACACTGTTGTTAACTACCATAGGTAAACCATTTTGTAAGTATCAGGTTATTTTCTTAAGTTCCTAGAAATTGAACTGCTTAGTTACGTATTTAAACATTTTAAGGCTTTTATGACTCTCCTACTCACAACATGTGAGGATTTCCTATGCTGATGGGTAAAACTTTTCTAGGGGTGACAATATCTCTTCTTTGAAAACTTGATTTGTTTTGAAGATGCAGAAATTGTATAACAGAGATTTTCCTTCTTGGTATGTCATACCAGGAAAGAGACAGAATGCTCTATCCATTCTACCCTGCCAGCTTGGTGTTTGGGCGGGGAAGGGTAAGTTTGTGTTTAAGGTGGTATCACACCCTTGTCACGTGAGCTACAATACGTAGATCAAAGAGGAGAAAAGTTCGGGGTGGTTCTTTTCATCTCCAGTTTGCTTGTGCTTAATGCCTTCTGTGCAATACTAAGCAGTCTACTACAAGTGGACAGTATGGGTCTTTCTTACCTGAATCTTCTCCCCTTCAAAGATAACAAATTCATTATTCATTATTTCATCATTTTCATTAAATATTCATGAACTGAAAGATCAGGTCTACGCAAAGTTAGGGGATTTTTTTTTGTATTTAATTGTAAACTATGTAATTTTTATTAAAAAAAAGAGAAAAAGAAAACCAAGTGGCATTAACTTGATTTGAGTATATGCATGATGAGGGTTAATCCCTTCCTGTTTTAATGAGTATGGCATTAAGTGTATATATATCTTAAATTTTAGTGCAGTGCAACCTATCATTGAGAAATTTCAAAACTGTTATTTAAGATGTTGATTGTATGATATATAGGTGTCATATGTGTGTCGTTTAACCTAAGACACACTTAGGAAAGGGGACAAAGTATATTGTGGCTTTATTACAAACCTGTATTAAGAACTACATAGTAATATATATATATGTATATGTAGTAATCCTGGAATAACAATAGGTCATATATTATTGAAAAATATTATGTGAAGCAAAATTTCAACTAGTGATTTATTTTGCTTGTCTAGCACTCACCACTCCCACCCCTCCCCCAAGTAGAATATAAAGACTGTGAGCTTGTCTGTCTTGTTCACTGCTGCATTCCTATCTTGAACAGTTCCAGATCTGCAGTAAAAGGCTTACAAATATTTGCTGAATGAATGAAAAATAGACATAATTTTAAAAGAATAAAAAATGGCCTTAATTTATAAAAGTACTATAAACAAAAGTTCTAAAGGCATCCAGTTATAAAACAAACCAGATTTTTCAACAGAGTTGCATGTGTAATCTAATTCCAAACCTTAAAGTGGTAACATGAAAAAAAATAAAGTGGTAGCACGCATTACTGGTTCTCAATGAATGTGTAGTTGGATATTAGTAGTAATAGTTAAAATGCAGGTGACTAATAAAGGCATAGAGGGGTTCATAATACCAGTGTCAAAGTTAGCCTTTGGGGTTCTGACTGAACATTTGAGAAAGGGCAGAGCATCAGTCCATGTGGGCAGGTGTTTAAGCCTATAGAGGATGAAAAAGTAGGTAACTGCAGTAGTAATTTCTCTTTTTCTGATTTTGTGGGCTTCTATTTAACTTTTGTTTTTCACCCCTTATCATCCCAAATTAAAGGATCAATTAACTCCGGGGCACCTGAGTAACTGATCTTTGGTAACTTGATAACTTACATAATTTTAGGAGAATTAATTAAAATATGTTAAACGTAATGGAAGCTTAGAAAGCCCTATCTTTTTCCAGATGGCTACCATGTGTACCCTTTAAACTTGAACTTTTAGCCAAAGTCTTTAATATCAGAAAAAGGCAGATTTTTTAAAACTCATTTTTATTATAAAATATATACACCAAAGAGCATATAAAACATAAAGATTTTTAAAATAATGACTAATGTAACATCTATGTACCCACCAGCTTGAGAATAATTTCTTTTATATATATATATATTTTTTTTTTTTTAAATTTTTTTGGCTGTGTTGGGTCTTCGTTGTTGTGCGCAGGCTTTCTCTAGTTGTGGCGAGCGGGGGCTACTCTTTGTTGCGGTGCGCAGGCTTCTCATTGTGGTGGCTTCTATTGTTGCAGAGCACAGGCTCTAGGCACGCAGGCTTCAGTAGTTGTGGCACGCAGGCTTAGTTGCTCCACAGCATGTGGGATATTCCCAGACCAGGGCTCGAACCCGTGTCCCTGCATAAGCAGGTGGATTCTTAACCACTATGCCACCAGGGAAGCCTGAGAATAATTTCTTAAATTAACTATTTATGAACACTGTCAGATGAATTGTCTGTTTTCCAGTTGAGCTTTCACAGAATGGTTTAATTAAATACATAAGTCTATTAAAATCCACAGCTCTGATCATATCTACTGCAGAGTACGTATTTCCAGAATTGAAGATAGTTACTACAGAGTCAGGAGTATACTATTTTTCAGAATAGTGGAGAGCTAATTAGATACTTACGGCTTGTAAAAAATAAAACCTCATGATTTTTAAAAATATTTATTTATTTTAAATTTATTTTGTTATGCTGGGTCTTCGTTGCACCTTGTGGGCTCTTTGTTGCAGCATGCGGACTTCTTAGTTGCGGCATGAGGACTCTTAGTTGCGGCATGCATGAGGGATCTAGTTCCCTGACCAGGGATCAAACCTGGGCCCCCCGAATTGGGAGCGTGGAGTCTTACCTGCTGGACCACCAGGGAAGTCCAAAAGCCTCATGATTTTTTAATGGAAAAGTGTGACTGGAAACTACAGTTCTTTAAGATTAATTTCTAAACTCAGAAGTGAGGTCATGACACAATCTCTAGGCAAGTTTCTAAGATTTTTCTGGGCAATAACTACCTTAACTGGGTAAGGAATAAATCTCAGATGAATATTAATTTCTTCTTTGAGTGAGATTTGAGCTAAGGGTAAGTTAACATTTATCAAATGGAATCTGTATTAGTTTTATCTATTGCTGCACAACAAATTACCACTTAGTGGCTTGAAGCAATAAACATTTGTCTCACAGATTTATTTCATTTTGAATAATTTCAATTGCTGTATCTTCAAGTTTACTGAGCTTTTCTTCAGCAGTGTCTGGTCTGCTGTTAAACGCATCCAGAGTGTTGTTCATTTTAGACGTTGTCGCTGTTGTTTACCTCTAGAAGTTTGATTTGGGTCTTTTTTATATTTTACATACCTCTTCTTATCATGCTTGTACTTTCCTCTACCTATTTGAAGGTATGGAGTATATTTATAATAGCTGTTTTAAGTATACCTCACAGAGTTTATGGGTTAGGAAGCTGGGTATGGCTTAGTTGGGTCTTCTGACTCTGGATCTCTGGCAAGGCTGCAGTCAAGGTGTTGGCTGTTGTTACAGTCTTCTTAATGCTTGACTAGACCTGGATCCACTTCTATTTCACTCAGGAGGATGTTGGGAGGAGTTAGTTCCTCTCAGGGTGTTGCACTGATGGCCTCTGTTCCTCACTGGATGTTGACTGGAGGCTGCCCTCTGTTCTTTGCCACCTAGACCTATCCATTGGGCAGTTCACAGCATGGCAGTCTCCTTCATCAGAATGAGTAAGTAAGATATCAAGAAAGAGAGGAAGATGGAAGTCATAGCGTATTGTAATGTAATCTCAGATAGGACATCACTTTTGTCACATTCTGTTCATTAGAAACAAGACACTACGTCCAGTCCACCCACAACGGGAAGAAATTACATAAAGGTGTGAAATCCAAGAGGTGGGGATCATTAGGAGACTCAAAAAGGAGCAGAAGACGTTTTATTCCTGGGCAGTTAGTGGAGGATAATAACCACATCCCTGGCCCATTGACACCCTTATATAGTAGCATTTCTACTTTTATCAGTAGCCTTGTGGGCTCGTTTCATCCATTTGTCAGGAATGCTGACCATACAGCTTTTAGGTGATTACGATCCAGGAATGCCTACTGGAGAGGTCACTGTATGATAGTCCCTCTTCGGTTGCACCACCCCATATGAAAACTGTGTTTGAAGCTTTCCATGCTTTTTGTCAACCTAGAGGTGATTATCTTTCTGTTTGGAAAATGTGAGCTAACTCATCTGAAGTGATTTTTTAAAATCTCACAGGGAAAAATGTATTTATTATTTCATTTTGAAACTTTTCTTTTAAAATAATTTCTTCTGAGTTGCTGTCTCTGCTCTGTCATTCTGTGACTTGTGCTGGAAAATGATTCTACTTGGTTTTGGCTTCATTATAGTAACAAGTGACTACTTGAAAATTAAGTTTTATGCTCAATGCCTTCCATAATTAAGCTAATTTGTCAAATTTTACTTATGAGCAAAATTGCAGTTGTACGGTGGGTTTTTAAAACGCTGCTAGACCTAGAATGTGTTTAATACTTGAAGCTGTAAAATCAAGATATAATAAATGACTAAAAGAGTTTTTGATGTGTTTTCTAAAAGTCTTTGAGGAGCTACCTAAGTTGCTTAACTATTAGATACTTTGGCAAAGTATCATGATTGTTTCCCTCATTTCTCAGTTGTTCGTTTTAGGCTTTTTTTCCTGCTTCCCACTTTTTTAGCTTCCTCCATCTTGTGAAATGATTCAGAAATTTTTTTAATGTGGATTGTTTATTCAATTAAGAAAATATTAAGAAGTAAAAAATTTATGGTATCACTTCTGTTATCAGTATGGATGGCATAACAGGGACCAGAACTAGTCTCCCACCTAAAAAAATTTTAAGACTGAACAAAATGTGTGAAGCAATAGTTTTCATGTAGCAGATAGCAGGCAGTGCAGGACAGTGATTTCTCAGGAAGGAAATAAACAAGCTGAGTCCTATGATTGCCCCTAGCTGCAGGAGATCTTGCAGCCTGCAGCATAAGGAGAAGGAACCCAAACAGAGATCACCTACCCCTTTGAGTTGAGGAAACAGAATTTGAAGATCTGGGAGGTGAAGGCATCAGATTTTGATGGTGAAAACCAGAGGAAAGAGCTGCACAGAAGAAGAGCTTGGATCTTCAGCTGAGTATTGGTCAGTACATGCATGTGAGAAAACTACCATGGCTGGAGAAAGAATCACTGGAAAAGAATAAACGGGACACAACTTGGAGTCACACAGGCCAGGAGTAATTTGTGTTCCAATCAGAGAGAGTGGAAAGACCTCCTAACATGTAGTGCATCGAATAGAGTCTTCAGAAGGTTATTGCCTCAGTAGTTGGGCCAAATAAACCCTATATTAAAGGCTGTTCTGGACCTGCCCAGCAAAGCTTAAAAGTAAGCTTCGAAAGGATCAAATTGTTTTCAAATAATGTAGCTGCATCCCAGAACAAAACCCCCAAATATGTAAAATTCCTTTACATTCCTTTGCATTCCTTCGTATTCCACAAAAACTCCAGCACAATGGCATCTAGTCAAAAATTAGGAAGTATTCAAAAAGAGCTGGAAAATACAATCTGTAATGAGGAAAAAAATCAGTCAATAGAAACAGTCCCAGAAATGACACAGATGATAGAATTAGTTAAATTAGTTAGGGATATTAAAACATCTATTTTGAGTATAGCTCCATATCTTCAAAAAGGTAGAGGGAAGTACAAGCATGATAAGAAGAGGTATGTAAAATATAAAAGAGACCTAAATCAAACTTCTAGAGATAAACAACAACAATGTCTAAAATGAACAACACTCTGGATGGGACTAAGAGCAGACTGGTAAACTATATATATTTTTAAATATTTATTTATTTGTTAGGCTGTGCTGGGTCTTAATTGTGACATGTGGGATCTTTGTTGCGTCATGTTTAGTTGCAGCATGCGGGATCTTTAGTTGTGGTATGCAGGCTCTTTAGTCGCGGTATGCAGGCTCTTTAGTTGCGGTATGCAGGCTCTTTATTTGCAGCATGCAGGCTCTCAGTTGCGGCATGCATGTGGAATCTAGTTCCCTGGCTAGAGATCAAACCCGGGCCCCCTGCATTGGGAGCACAGGTTCTTACCCACTGGACCACCAGGCAAGTCCAAGGTTTAGTGAACTATTGCTATGAAGACATAGCAATAGAAATTATTCAAAATCAAGTGCAGAAAGATAAAAGACTGGGGGAAAAAAAGAGTAAAACATCATTGAACTGAGGGATGTCATGCAGCCCAGCATATATGTAGTTAGAGTCTTTAAAGGGGAGGAGGAAGATGGAGGGAGGAAATAAATATTTGACAAAATAATGACCAAAATTTCCCCAAATTTGGTGAAAAGTATAAGCTCACAGATCCAAGAAGCTCAACAAATCCCAAGTCAAAGAAACATAAAATGTAACACACCAATGCTCATCAAAATGAAATTGCTGAGGACCAGTAACGCAAAGAGAATATTAAAAGCAGCCAGAAAAACAAGATACAATTACAGAGAAACAAAGGTAAGAATGACAGAAGCAGTGCAAGCCAGAGTACATAAAGCAACATCTTTAAAGTACTGAAAGACAGAGCTGTCAATGTAGAATTCTGAATCCAACAAAAATCTTTCAAAAATGAAGTCAAAGACATTTTCAGATATGTAAAAGCTTAGCGAATTCATTGTCAGCAGACCAGTTGAAGAAATGGAAAAGGTAGTTCTTTAGGCACAAGGAAAATTATAACCTTGTGGAAATGTGGATCTACACAAAGAATTGAAGAGCTCTAGAAATGGTAAATGTGTGGGTAAATATGAAAGTCTTTTTCTTTTAAAATATTTTTGAAATAATGGTCTGATTAAAGCAACAACAACAACAACATATCGTGTGATCTATATGGAACTAAATATGTATGACAGCAATAGCACAAAGGCTGGGTGGGGACAGAGGGAAGTATATGGTTATATATGACAAAGGGAATATATATGGTTAATATATAGCACAAAGTCTGGACGGGGACAAAAGGAAGTATATGGTTATACAATCTTTATACTATACAGGAATTGGTATACATTTTTGATTTTGGCCACGCCGTGTGGAATGCCGGATCTTAGTTCCCCAACCAGGGATCGAACCCATGCCCCCTGCATTGAGGACGCAGAATCTTAACCCTGGACCGCCAGGGAAGTCCCAGGAATCACTATGATATTATGTAAGGTAGCCTGTGATGAGTTAAAGATGTACACTGTGAACCCTAGAGCAATCACTAAAAAACCCAAAGATCTATTGCTAATAAACAGATAAAGATAAAATAAAATCATTGAAAGTATTCTAATTAATCCAAAAGAAGGTAGGACAAGGGAAAAAGCAAAGAACAGATGAGACAAATAGAAAACAACAAGAAAAGTGGTCAATTTAAATTCAATCCTGTCCATAGTTATAGTAAATGTAAATGGTCTAAACACACAATTTGAAGGTAGAAATTGTCAGAGGCAGGCATTAGCCTAACAACCAGATCAGACAAAGACATTTCAAGGAAACAACAACTACAATCTACACACCAATATCCCTTGTGAACATGGATTCAAAAATGCTAGCAGGGGCTTCCCTGGTGGCGCAGTGGTTGAGAGTCCGCCTGCCAATGCAGGGGACACGGGTTCGTGCCCCGGTCTGGGAAGATCCCACGTGCCGCGGAGCAGCTAGGCCCGTGAGCCATGGCCGCTGAGCCTGCGCGTCCGGAGCCTGTGCTCTGCAACGGGAGAGGCCACAACAGTGAGAGGCCCGCATACTGCAAAAAAAAAAAAAAAAAAAAGTTAGCAAATCAAACCCAATAATTTATAAAAATGGTAAAACATCATGACCGAATAAGGTTTATCCCAGGGATATGAAATTAGTTTAACATTTGAAAATCAAACAATTGAAGTTCACAATTTTTACAGACTTAAAAAGAAGAATCATGTAATTGTCTTAATAAATGCAGAAAAATAATTTGACAAAATTCAATATCCACACATGCTAAAATTCTCATCAAACTAGGAATAGAGAGGAACTTTATTTAACTAATAAAAGACATGCACAGAAAACCTATAGCTAATATCATACTTCAAGGTGAAAGACAATGCTTTTCCCTCAAGACTGGAAACAAGACAAAGAGATTTGTTCTTACTACTTAGGTTCAACATTTTACTGAAAATCATAGCTACTGCAATAAGGCAAATAAAAGAAATAAACGTGTATAGATTGGAAGAAAAGAAATAAAATTGTTTTTCTAAAGAAATCAACAAGAAACCTACTAGAACTAATAAATGAATTTAGCAAGATTGCAGAATACAGGTCAATATACAAAAATCAACTGTATTTCTATATACTAGCAACAATTAGAAATTGAAAAAATTTTAAATACCATTAATTGAAAATATTAAAAATATGAAATGCTCAGGAATAAATTTAACAAAAGAATTACAATATCTGTACTCTGAAAACTATAAAATATTGCTGAGGGAAATTAAAGGAGACCTAAGTAAATGGAAAGATATACCTTCTTCATGGGTGAGAAGATTCAGTATTGTTAAGGTGTTTATCCTCTCCGAATTGATCTCTAGAGTCAATGCAATCACAATGAAAATCCCAGCATGCTTTTCTGTGGAAATTTACAAGTGGATTCTCAAATTTGTATGGAAATGTAAAGGACCTAAAATAGCCAAAACAATTTTGAAAGAAAAACAAAGTTGGAAGTTTTACAATGCCTTATATCAAGACTTATTATAAAGCTGTAGTAATCAAGATAGTGTGGTATTGGCATAAAAATGGAAGAATAGACTAATAGAACAGAATAGAGTCCAGAAATAGACACGCATTATATGGCTAAATGACTTTTGACAGAGTTTTCAAAGCAATCCAGTGGAAGAAGGAATAATCTTCTCAAAAATGGTGTTGAATAATTGAATATCCATATGCAGCAAAAAAACCCAAACTAGTTCTCTACCTTATACCACATATATATGTATGAGCTAAAAGTGTAAAACTTCTACGAAAAAACATAGGAGAAAATCTTAGTGACTGGGTTAGACAAAGATTTCTTATATAGGAAGGATCATAGAAAACACAAGCTATAAAGAAAAAATTGATAAAGTAGACATCATTAAAAACTTTTGCTCTTTAAAAGACACCGAGAAATTGAAAATTCAAGCCATAGACTGGGAGAATTATTTGCAAAACATATCCTATAAAGAATTTGTATTCAGAATATATTTAAAAACTCTTACAACTCAATAATAAGACAACCCAGTTTTAAAATGGGCAAAATTTTTGAACAGACATTTCTTCCCCCAAAATATACAGATGGCAAATAAGCAAGTGTAAAGATGCTCAACATCATTAATCATTAGGGAAATGAAAATTAAAAGCAAAATAAGATACTTCTATATACCCATTGGAATGCTTAAAATGAAAACTGGCTATAGGAAGTGTTGGTAGAAGAACTGGAGCTTTCATACACTGCTGTTTGCAATACAAAATGATATATCTACTTTGGAAAGCATTTTGTCAGTTACTTAAAAATTTAAACTTATATCTCTCGTATGACCCAGACATTCCAGTCCTAGGTTTTTACCCAAGAGAAATGAAAGCACATAATCGCACAAAAACTTATACACAAATGTTTATAGCAGCTTTATTTGTAATTGCACAAACTGGAAACAACCTGAAGTCCATGAAATGGTGAATGGGTAGAAAATGGTAGTATATCCATACCATGGAACACTATTCATCAATAAAAAGGAACAAACTATTGACACACACATGGATGGATATTAAAATCCTTATGCTGAATGAGAAAAGTTTGACCAGGAAAGTGTATGCAGTATGATTCCATTGATATAAAGCAAACTGATCTATCATGACAGAAATCAGATCAGTGTTTGCCTGGGGCAGGGGTCAAGAGAGGGATGGATGACAGAGAAAGAAATCTCTAGAGGAGATGGAAATGTCTATCATCCTGATTGTGGTAACGGTTTCAAAGGTGTATGCTTATGTCATGGTATAGTTACTAAACTTATTGCAACTTATTGTATGTTGATTGTACCTCAATAAAACTGTATGGTTTGATACCAATATTAACATCAGATGTAGTACATAGAAGAACTAGTTAGAAATTCCAAATGTGTATCTTAATAGAGCCCTACAAATTGGTTTCTACAAATTGTTTTACCTGCAAAAACTGTAGTCCTTTTGCCGTAATCAAAGACATATTTTATCAGTGCCACCTCCTTCTCACACAAGTCACTCTGATCCTTCGGTTTTGAGTATGTATGCATCTACCAGTCCCAGTAGCTATGATCAGTTTCCCAGCAAACTCTTATAAAATACAGAGAAAAAAGGACAGCATATTCCACTGCTTTTAGGCCTGCTGTTCATTGGTTTTTGGAAGATTTGCTCTCTTTTAGAACCTGGTCAGTCAGACATGTTCATAAAACCTTGTTTCAGGTCTACAATTATAAATGTAAGAGTTATCTTTAGTGCTAAAAAATGTATGGGGTTTCCCTGGTGGCGCAGTGGTTGGGAGCCCACCTGTCGATGCAGGGAACGTGGGTTCGTGCCCCGGTCTGGGAGGATCCCACGTGCCGTGGAGCGGCTGGGCCCGTGAGCCATGGTCGCTGGGCCTGCGCGTCCGGAGCCTGTGCTCCTCAACGGGGGAGGCCACAGCAGTGAGAGGCCCGCGTACCACAAAAAACAAACAAACAAACAAAATGTATGAAAGCTATGAAAATTCTGGATATCCATCCAGGGACCTCAGTGGACTTACATGAGAGGAGGAATAGAAGACCACTGGTTTACAGTGTTTTCAGACTTATAACTTTCTGTCCACATGTATATGAAACAGTAGGTGATAGTACTGAAATTATCTCATTCCTCCTAATGAGCCTACTGAGATTAAGACAATTTTTAATACAATTATTTGCCTTCTGAAAATCAAGCATGTACTTGTTAAACTAAGTACAGGTAGTTCTCTCACTTTATAATTTAATAATATCAACACTGCTATGCTAAATAATTACCCAACTGTTACAGGATAAAGCCACAGATTATTTACAACCTAAGGTACTTTTTTTTCTACCTCATTTCCTTGTTTTTTAAAAAAACAGTTTTATTGAGACGTAATTCACATACCATACAATATATGGTTTCAACCAGTTAAAGTGTATAATTAAACAGTTCTTAGTATATTCACAGACTTGTGCAACTGTCACCACGATCTAATTCTAGACTATTTTTATTACCCCTAAAAGAAACCTCGTACGTGTTAGTAGTCATTTCCCATCCTCCCTCTGCCCCACTCTCAGTCATAAACAACCACTCATGTACTTTCTGTCCTTATAGATTTGCCTGTTTTGGACACTTCACATAAAGGGAATCATACAGGGACTTCCCTGGTGGTGCAGTCGTTAAGACTCCGCGCTCCCAATGCCGGGGGCCCGGGTTCGATCCCTGGTCAGGAAATTAGATCCCACACGCATGCTGCAACCAAGAGTTCGCATGCTGCAACTAAGAGTTCGCATGCTGCAACTCAGGAGCACACCTGCTGCAACAAAGACCCGGTGCAACCAAATGAATAAAATAAATAAAATAAATATTTAAAAAAAAAGGAAATGCTGTGGTTTAAAAAAAATAGACTCATATAACATGTGATCTTTTGTGACTGGCTTCTTTCACATAGCATATGTTTTAAAGATTCATCCATGTTGTAGCATGGATGAATATTTCATTTCTTTTTATTCTGAGTAAGTTAGTTCTATTCATCAGTTGGTGGGTATCTGTTGCCCCTACCCTACTTTTTGGCTATAAATAATGTTCTGTGAATATTTGTTCATAGTACAAGTTTTTATGTTGGCTGTATATTTCCCTTTCTCTTGGATACGTATCTAGGAGGGGAATTACAGGTCATATGGTAACTCTATGTTTAACATTTTAAGGAACTAACAAAACTTTTGCAAAGCAGCTACACCATTTTTTATTCCTACCAGCAATATAGAAAGTTTCCAATGTCTCAACAACAACCTAAAGTACTTTTCAAGTTTCATTTTATCCCATAAACTGTGGGTCTCATGTTGCCAGAACACAGATATATTTTAAGGAAGTTGCTTTCCCACTTTGCATAGAAGCTCCAAATATAATTTTTCTTTCTCTAAGAAAATGGAGTTAGACTAGTTTATCCTAAGCTGTCCTCTAACTCTAAAAGTCTATCCTTCATCTTCCAACAGAAAGAATGGCTCTTGTTATTTGCACCTTACAGTTTGACCTAAATAATGATGTCTGTTTGGCAAGGAAAAATAAACAAAGCTGGAGTCCAAAAACTGAGTCATTGTTTTAAGGAAATCATGTATAGTCTCTCTCTACTAGTTGCCCTTTCTGCCTGTAAGCCAAAATCCTGGCATATTTTCCATGTTTCCAGTTGATTTTGAAAAGCTCAAGTATGATTTTTTTATGTATGTACAATTTAGTAAATGGGGGAAAAAAAGGGAGAGACAGAACCTACTTTCTATGTAGGTAACTTTCAATGTGAAAATAGAATCACATTAATAATTACCATCTAGGATGTTATATTCATAGTATCAAGCAACACCAATAAAAATATTAAAGCCATATTATGCTTCTCTTTTATTCAAAAGCCACAAATTTTGAACTATGACCTAGTTGTCATTTTTCCACTTGGGTTGAAGGCCCAACAGATTTATACATCAAGGCTGTAGCTCATACGTTTGACAGGTACTCAAGCATGTTGATGAGGAATCCAAAGGCAAAATGAAGACGCTTCTCTCCATTAGACTCTGTAAATTTTGTCATTAATATTAGGCCATGAAATGTAAAATATAGAGGCAGCATAACAAAAGAGCATAGGCTTTGGAGTTCAGACAGAAAATTGGGTTGAATCTTGTCTCTGCCATCTACTAGATGAACAACTTTGGAAAGTTTCTTACCTTCACTAAAACTCAGTTTACTCATCTGTTACTCACCTGTTAATAGCTCTTACTTCACTGGGTTGTTGACAGGATCAATAACACACTGTGCCTAAAATACGTGTTAATAAATTTTAGGTTTTTTTATTTTCCTGAAAATGTTCGTTGAGGGCTCAGGATTTAAATATATATTACCTTCCTGGTCTGGGAGTCTGTCTTGATTTAGGTCGGTATGGAAGTGTCTTAACAGAGCCTAGTTAAGAATTGATTCCTTAGCTTGTGATATTTTCCTTCCATTAGATTTAGGTGAGGTTTTTCATACATTTATTTTCTTCTTAGTCTACAGAATTACATTTTCATTAATCCATGTTGAATGTATTCCTAGGAGCTTATCTTGGGCATATTTTTCTTTTCCTCATCTTCCCAAAGAAAGCAGAAATTTGAGAAAATCAATAAGTTTTAGACAATTTAACAACCAGATGATGATCATAGTTGTTGACAAAAAGCAACGTAATGGGGCTTCCCTTCCCTGGTGGCGCAGTGGTTGAGAGTCCGCCTGCCGATGCAGGGAACACGGGTTCGTGCCCCGGTCCGGGAGGATCCCACATGCCGCGGAGCGGCTAGGCCCTTGAGCCATGGCCGCTGAGCCTGTGCGTCCAGAGCCTGTGCTCCGCAACGAGAGAGGCCACAGCGGTGAGAGGCCCGCATACCGCAAAAAAAAAAAACAACATGAAATTCTGAAATTCGACTCTCTTAGAAATGAGCATTGATACAATTGCTTGATACAGTTATGATTATTATATCTGTCAGTTTTCTTGGGACACCTCTTTAGATAAAAAGACTAAAATCAATTTCTAATTCTATTTACGTGCTTTTTCATGTGTGTATCTCAAGATATTTATCATTCAGTTAATGTACATAATACTCCTGTGAAACTCACAGTTTGAAAACATGAATTGACTTATTTTACAACTGGGTGAACTGCAGCCTAAAATGGTTGAGCTGCTTAAGGCATCTGGACAAGTCTAGGGAAGTTAACAGCAGCCCAAGTTCCAAGGCCTGTATAATTAATATTGTAACCAAGAAATGAGTTCCTCTTAAAAGCAGAAAACTGTTACTGTGCTAACACATCCCCAGTGAAACCCTTAAGGGTGTTTTTTGTTTTGTTTTGTTTTTCTGTTTGTTCTCCTGGCTCTATTCTTATTTATTTACATGAAAAATGTTTGGAACTTTGTCTCAACCAAATCCTTCTCTTCAATGCTAATAATATTGTTTATCTTGTGTGTGTGTGTTTCTCACTCTTGGTAGGTTCCTTTTCTAGCTGTTTTCTTAATTTTTGCTTCCCAGCGTTCTTTTTTTTTGGCCATATACTTAGTATTTAACCATTTTCTTATGCTGATAGTATGAGATTCCATTTATTAGATTTCTTGCTATTATCTTTTGACTTAGTAAATTTGCTGTAATGCCTCATTGATTTTATGTATCTTTAGAATGTAATTTAAAAAATTCTATTCACTCTGGGTCTTTGTACTCCCCCAACAAAGTCCCAAGGCCTCCTAAATACCTCTGACTCTTCTTTTCCCTCCATCCCCAGAGATGCTATCTTAGTTCATTCTTATTGGATTCACTGGACCACCACAGTGGCTTTCTGACAAGGATATCCTCTTGCCTGTTGTTTTTAATCATCATAGATAATGTCTCCAGAATCATGTTTCTATAGTTTTTTTTTTTTTTTTTGCAGTACGCGGGCCTCTCACTGCTGTGGCCTCTCCCGTCGTGGAGTACAGGCTCCGGACGCGCAGGCTCAGCAGCCATGGCTCACGGGCCCAGCCACTCCGCGGCACGTGGGATCTTCCCGTACCGGGGCACGAACCCGTGTCCGCTGCATTGGCCGGTGGACTCTCAACCACTGCGCCACCAGGGAAGCCCAGTGTTCAAGTTTTGACGTTTCACTGTATTCTTGGGGAAAAAAAAGTTCTGCTTCTCCTGATTTCAAAAGAAAGTCATTACAGAAAAAACGGAAAATTCAGAAAAGAAAAGAATAATAAATTACCAGTAATTGTTCCACCTAGATATAACCTCTATTTATATTTTAGAGGCTATCTTTCTAGTTTTGCTTTTTCCTAGCAACTGCAATTATTTTTTATTTTAGTCCTTGTGCTAGCCTCCTCAGATAAAGCTGTGTACAAGGATCTTACAGAATAGAGATCTAATAAATGGGGTACAGTGTAACCTACCTTCCCCTCCACCCCTCCTTCATAATAGAAACTACTTCTGGTCTTTTGGGGGGCCATATCTGGACTTGGTATATAGAGTTAGTGACTAAAGAAGGACACATGTTGGGATTTCCTTGGTGGTCCAGTGGTTAAGATTCCGCACTCCCAATGCAGGGGGCTGGGGTTCGATCCCTGGTCAGGGAACTAGATCCCTCAGGCATGCTGCAACTAAAGGAGCTGCATGCTGCAACTAAGACCCGGTGCAGCCAAATAAATAAATAAATAATTTTTTTTTTTTTTTAAAAAGGGAATTCCCTGGGGGCGCAGTGGATAAGACTCCACGCTCCCAATGCAGGGGGCCCGGGTTCGATCCCTGGTCAGGGAACTAGATCCCACGTGCATGCTGCAACTAAGAGTTCGCATGCCACAACTAAGGAGCTGACGAGCCGCAACTAAGACCTGGTGCAACCAAATAAATAAATAAAAATTCAAAAAAAAGAAAAGTACACGTTTATATTTTTAACAAAATAAAAGAAACCAGGGGAAAACCAAAATTTTTTCACACAAATATTTTAATAAAATTATCACGCAAAGTTGTCTATATACACATACAACTATTTACAAATATGTAAGCATATGTACAAAGACTAGAAAGGAATATACAGAAAAAATATGTGTTAGGATACTGGGGTTCTGTTTCTTTTAAATTATTTTGTAATTATTTTACACTGAGGTAGGACTATTGTAGTGTTAGAGAATCTTGTATAAATGTATTTGTTCAAGAGCTTCCTTGTCAATATCCTTTTCTGGGTATACATCATAGTTCAGTGGTACCTCTTCAACCCAGGGAGATAACTGTATATTAACCTGGAAAAAAAAAGGTCATAAACAAATATGAAAATTGCAGAATGAACCTATTCTCTTGAATTTTGAGAAATCATGACTAAGTAATTGAACACAAAGGATTTTTATTACAATGAGAGGGACTAAGTTCTACATGGTGCCACATAATTCTTTGTCGTACGAAATGGTAAGTTTGTGGATTCAGGGACTTAATTTACCTTGATTTTGGAATTTGAAAGAATAAAGAACATATAGTATAATTATTTTAATGTAAATAGTTTAATAATTAAACCAGCTTAAACAATAAAAGATTAAAACAACAATGGGAGTACACAGAGAAACGGTTCATATACACACAGTGATGGTGCTAAGAGGTTACACGAGAGGGGGTAATCTCCCTCCATAACCTTTATCAGGCCCTGCCCTTCACACTGCAAATTTGGGTCTCCGGGATACAGAAATTCTGGGGCCACCAATGGATATATTTGTTTAAAGAAGTTTCATTAAATAGGAGAGCAATAACGTTATTCAAGAATTCATATATAAGGACTCTTTCAAAAATATTTTACTTTGGTAAGTGAAAATCACTGAATTATTTCAATACATATAGATATTATAAACTGGAGAGCACATATTTTAAAAGGTATGTTTTTATGAGTATGGAAAAGTATGGTAGAATCATACCACTCACGGGGTAGGGATCTCATGGGGAGGGAATTAGGTGGGGGGAACTGGGGAGATCAACATTGTTTCTTTATGTATCTCTGGATTATTTCCCTTGTTATGACAAACATGAATTACTTTTGTAATTTAGATGATTGACAAAAATTTTTAAAGAAGGTATTATTGATGATTGTTTAGTTTTTTAAAGGAAGAAATATATATTTAAATTTGGCAGTGCTTATATGTGAGGAAAGAGATATTAAAGAAAATGATAATATGACTCTGTACTAAAAAATGGCACAGTATCTTTCATCTAGGGATCTCAAAGAGCTTTACAAACATTAATTAACCTTTATAAAAGGGTCAACTTATTGGGCTGAATCTTATTATTAAGTATCAGCCTTATTTTGTACGGAGAATCTGAGGAACATGGAAGCAGTTTGTGCAAGATTCCAAACTTGACCTAGAAGCTCAACTGTGTTCAGGATGTGGGCCTCCAGTCCACTTACTGATTCTAGAAACCTAAACAGCTCTGTTCCTTTTGTTCTCAGGGAAAAAGTTATGATGTGGGTGTTCTAAGGCTCTTACAAATATTTAATAGCATTTGTTAACCTAAATAAAACTGTAACGCCACAGCTGGAAAAATTGGGTGGAGAAGCAAAGGAATCTGTACACTTTCAGAGCTCTTGATGCTAGTGAACAAACCACAAATCAGTTCTTAAGCCATAAGGTTTTGTTATTCTTTCTATCATTGTCACTATATTCAGAAAGAATATTTCTAGAATATTTTAACAGCTATCAGAAAAAAGCAGAAGAAAAGTTTTGACAATAAAAATGCTGGGAAAGAGGCTTACCTACCTGAAGACTTGAGAGAGAATCTTCAAGACTTGGCACGGTCACTAATAAGGATCCTCGTTTCCTTACATTATGGCTGATATATTCCCAGGCTCTATAACACATTCAAAACTTATATGTTATGCTTTACCAGACACTGGATATTTTTTCAAAATGAGGATGACAAAAAAAAATATAGCCCAGGCGATATGTAGAAATCCAGATGGGTAAAAATGTTTGCCAGCAGAAAACAGGACTGCAGCAAGATACTAGAAATTGGTAAATTCAGTTCCTGAAGGGATGTTGGCAAAATTGTGAAGTGACAATACTGAGAGAGATTTAACAAGATGGGGATTAGGGTTAATACAAGGGATTGTGGGTAAGGCCAAAAGGAAGTTTTCAGAACTGATAAAGAAATCAAAGCTGGATCAGCGTTAAAGCCTCTTCAATTCTTTATGAACTGTCAAACTTTCTGCAGAATGGAACAGGGCTGAGGGGTGTGAGTGGGAAAGAGTCATGGAGAAAGGCCACAGAAGCCAGAAAACAAGCAAAGACTAAAATAAGAGTATAACATAGAGATTAGATCTTTTAAAATAATATCAAGAGTGAAATCATACTTTATTTGGCTGTCAGAAATATTCAACGGAAAGAATTCTGGACATTATGGCACCTGAGAAGTTTAATGCGATCAACTAGATTTAAAGCACGATGGCACACCATGTGCACGTATATGTGTCAGAGGGCAGTGTCTGACCAGTTCTGATTAACCTGTAGAGCAGACATGAATGGGATTTCTACACTGTGCATGAGTTTTGACAGTACACCCTGCTATTGGGGAGCAAGGGTCAAGCAATGCAGGGATGTGCACCCCTTGTAGTGGGGCAGGTGGGCAGCAGTACCATTTGCACTTATTTTAGTTACAGCAATGGTTATTGGGTTTAGTATATTCTGGAGCTTACTAGGCAAAACGATACAAATGTTCTTTTTCTCAGGCTAGATATAAAACCAAGAAGCAGTGTTTGATAATAAATATCACTGTGCTTGGGCTAGAGCTGTTTGTTGTCTTGATGTAGTTCCTTAGAAATTATATATTTTACAAGTCTATTTAGTAAGACTGAAGAAGCTGAGTATACTGGCACGGTTGGGCATGGCTCTCAAAATAGCACCTGCTGTTTCTGAGAAGCTGTCATTGTAGTAGTTGTATATGTTTCACCTACTGAAAAAATACAGAGGCACCTTTTAAACAAAGAATTACTCTACTTGCTACAATACAGAATTATATAGGTAAATGATCAATTTTGTCAGAACGATTCCAATATCAGAATGCTTTACTGTATCTTCTAAACTTTCTCCCGTGTACTGTCATTCATGATGAAGGTAATTAACCATGAGAGGCTATCATCTATCTATATTTAGAATTCACTGCATTTGATTAACTTGGAGCAATGACTGAACTAACACATGGTCAGTACCTATTTGGTGAGTCATGCAGAGTTTGTGAATTAATTTTCCAAGATAGTTTTTTTTTTGAGATTATTTATTTTTTTTATTTATTATTTTTGGCTGTGTCTGGTCTTAGTTGCGGCATGCGGGCTTCTCTCTAGTTGTGGTGTGCGGGTTTTTCACTGGACCACCAGGGAAGTCCCCCAAGATAGTTTTTAAAACAACCCAAACATGAAAATACTTTCCAGTATCAAGTTTACAGGTAGCATTCATCATTCTTCAGCATTCAAAATCTTCCTATATGAATCTGTGAAGAGTTTAAGGTGTTTTTCTCTTTTAACTTCTTACACAGCATAAACCTAGTATATTTCATTCTCCAACAATGATGTAATGTTTTGACTACTGGTCCTGAACTTCAAAAGGTAAAAAGCTATACATACTTTGTCCACTGGAAATTAAGCTTAAAGAGTGCACTATGATTAAAACAACTTGTTCATGTTGTGTTTCTGGCCTTTAGCCTGTGACCAAAAAATCATCACCCATTCTGGCTGAGCTCTGAGGATATGATTTGCTTTCTGTTGAACTAGTTTCTTTTTAAACTATTTACACTGTTAATTTTGTACTAACCTTAACCTACAAGTAACAGATATGTGTGTGTATGTGTGCAAGAGAGACAATATAGACAGTAAAGGGGTGGCAGGATAAAGAGGGTTACTCATTCAGGATTCTACTCCATATTAACTGTTTATGGTCTATAATTATGTCTTTTTATTTCTTGCAGTAGAAACCTCACTGATGCACTAATCCAAACGTGTGTAATGCCCTTTCATAGATATGGAAAGGAGGTTTCCTGCATCCAGAGTATACGTATGTCATTATGATAAATAAGTCAGCAAGCCTAACTGACCAGAAAATCAGTGTCTCAGACTACAGGAATTTTCTAATTAGAGGAACCTATAAGTCCTGATGAGAAGTCAGAAAAGCCATCACAGGGAATTCCCTGATGGTCCAGTGGTTAGGACTCCACACTTACTGCCCAGGGCGTGGGCACAATCCCTGGTCGAGGAACTAAGATCCCACAAGCCCCGCAGAGCAGCCAAAAATTAAAAAAAAAAAAAAAAGTGATCAGAGATTTGCTAATTTTTCTATTGCTTGAATAGTGGAATAAACTCCAGGAACCTACTATTACCACATTAAGAACGTTTTAAAAATTTGATCATTATTCACTGTTTTCTAGCTGAATATTCTTGTATCTTGTTTTTTTTAAATTTTTATTTATTTATGGCTGAGTTGGGTTTTCCTTGCTGCGTGTGGGCTTTCTCTAGTTGTGGCGAGCGGGGGCTACTCCTCTTCGTTGCAGTACATGGGCTTCTCTTTGTGGTGGCTTCTCTTGTTGAGAAGCACGGGCTCTAGGTGCGTGGGCTTCAGTAGTTGTGGCAGATGGGCTCAGTAGTTGTGGCTCACGGGCTCTAGAGCACAGGCTCAGTAGTGTGGCGCACGGGCTTAGCTGCTCTGCGGCATGTGGGATCTTCCTGGACCAGGGCTCGAACCCGTGTCCCTTGCATTGGCAGGTGGATTCTTAACCACTGTGCCACCAGGGAAGCCCTATATCTTGTTTTATAGTCATTTATAGGCACCAGTTAATTCCCATAATTTTGTGATAGGAGAGCATAGGACATGTTTTTTCAAAGAAAAGAAAACTGAGGCAGAAAAGAATAAGTATAAAAACCCACTGGGAATTGATAACTTCTTGCATCCCAGACTGCAAAGCAAATGCTTGGGTCATGAAACCATTTTATAACTACTCAAAATTAGATGTAATATTTACAAGGTTAGACAACTAAAGTTTATTTTTATTTTCATTTAGACATAACACATTTCCTTATTAATATAAACTCCTGACAGTTGAGGTCGTTTCTGAGAAGTTTCATATCACTGCTGAGGCCCCGGGTTTGATCCCTGGTTGGGGAACTGAGGTCCCACAAGCCTCACAGTGTGGCAAAAAATAAACAAATAAATAAAAAATAAAAAGTTTAATATGAAAACACTTCTACCAATCCCTTTTCATACTTTGTTAGATATATTTTAACAACAGATTTCTTGCTTGAATAAATAACGTACCTGGCCTGTTCTGCCTCATTAAGAAAATATTCAAAGACATTATTCATTATAATAACATCAGCATTTTGCAGAAGTGAACCTTGTGTACAGATGTCTGCATGAAGCACCTAAAAAAGAATAAGTTCACGTAAGAGAACAAAGACACCGTATCATATAATCACGTAAGAAATAGCTATTGATTCAATGATGTTGTGAGGCAATATGGGAGATTCACACTTCTTAAAATGGGAGAACAGTATATTTAATACTACTACCTGTGGAAGATACTCAATACCTAATAAAAACCATAAGCTTGTGAAAATTTTGTTTTAGATGGAATCATTTATATAGTTATAATTACACTCTTTTCACTCCCAGTTCAGAGCTTTTTCCATTATATCACTAGTTATTCTGGCTCCATCATCAACTGGATTTGTACATTTGGGTAGTCAGTGTCTTCCTAAATAAAATGGAGTAATACATGTCCTGATTCACAGAATCAAATGGGACCATATAAAATTTAAAAAGTAATTTATAAATTGTAAAATGTTAATACAAATATTTTAACTGGCCTTGTCTGACTCTTCATCTAAAATTCACTTGAATATATTATCTATCCAAGAAAGCAAACGAAATAATTTATTGAAAAAACTATATACCTCAAAAAATTAACTTCGACTATAATCAACAAGTCTTGTAGACCACAGGCAAGATAATAAGAGGAAACATGTATTTGCTCAAGAGCAAAGCAAATAACTTTTATTTTAAAAAGGACAGAAAAAGTTTTTTATATCATATGATTTCCTTCCAAAAAAGAACTTAGCCTTACAAATAAATAATATCCAGAATGTTTAAATCTCGATTTCTAATTAAATCAATATTCCTGTTAGTTATGTGATTCTTATTATGTAAGAGCAGTGTGTTTTTGTTCATTAAATATGGGATAGTGAGAAAAATCCATGAACTTATTATTGGACAATGAATTCTCTTTGATCAATTGCCTCTCAATTTCCAAGATGAGAGAGAAAGAGAAAAAAAAGGCAAGGATGGAAGGAGGAAGAGAATGAAAAGTTTTCCTTCTATAAGAAAGGGGAAAGCTAGATCCTTAATCTTACTAAGATATGTCTTTCAATATTTGATTGCATTGAACACCAGAGATCCTTAGATACACAATACTTCTGTGCATTGCCATTAGAAGTGTAGGATCACTAGTGAAATGACAAGGATTACTGCATCAACCAAAAAACTTCCTTTCCCCTTTTTTATTTTTCCCCTTACATATAAGAAACAGAAAATTTCTGTCATAGGCCAACCCAGGACATCATTCTCCCATGAACTGCTATTCTGTGGCACCCACAATTCCTATTGAAAGCTTATAAAAAGATAAAAACTGTGAGCATTACTTAACCTTTTTGCTTACTTTCAACATTCACAGTTTAATTAAATACACTTCTGACCAACATCAAGAGATTCAAAATTAGTGCTACCAAAACTATAGTTGATACGAAGAAAATTAAGAAAAAATTCTACTTTCTAATAAAATTTGGGAGGAAGAGAAAAATGTGAGTGGAACATATTGATAATAATTCAACTTTATTATCAGTGTTTTAAAATATTAAGTTAACTCAATCTGTTTCTACACAACAGCAATCAAGAATAGATTCAAAAAGTGTTTCCAACTCCAATGCAGAAGAAATTTGGCTAAACTATGCTATACAGTGGATAACAGAATAAACATTTAAAAGGGTACCTTTATTCTGTCAGTGAACTGGTACTTTTTTATGACCATTTCCTGCAACTGGCAAAAGTCTCCATTCAATTCTACTCCATATAATTGTGATGCTGAACTGTAAAGATAACCCTGAAATATGAAGATACATTATGATACAAAAGAATTAACTTTTAGTTGTGGGTTTATTTCTACTTGAAATTTTAAAAGTCAAACTTTTTTTTTTTTAAGTCTTTATTGAATTTGTTACAATATTGCTTCTGTTTTATGTTTTGGTTTTTGGCCACGAGGCATGTGGGATCTTAGCTCCCCAACCAGGGATCGAACCCGCACCCCATGCACTGGAAGGCAGTCTTAACCACTGGACCACCAGGGAAGTCCCTAAAAATCAAACTTTTAAAAACAGAATTCAATAAAGTAAAAATAAAGATAAAAAGGAAAGATAAGTAACATTTTATAATTTATGTAAACCAACTTTTAAGAACTTAGACTCTTACTCATCGAGACCTTGATTGTAGTTTATTAATTTCCGTTATTTAAAAGTAATCATATTTTTAAAGATTGATTTCTTACTTTTCCTGATAAAACTGTGCATTCAACAAAGTTGGAAATGAGGAAAGTGATCACATATAGATTCTTTGTTTAATACCCTACTTCCATAATTTCTTGGGAATTTCAGGGGAAAGCAAGAAAGGCATTAACCTGTGGGAAATATAATGGAAACTCATGCACAGTCTGACACAAGAGGAGGGTGGCTGGAGGTGTGTCCTGTTTGGCTTTGAGAAGTCAGCCTGGTGTCTGGCAATCCACCAAAGACAACTGGCCATTAGTTAACAAGGATAATCAAGAACTGTCTATATATTATTATGTATCTATTTTGGTTATAATAACAAAAAATAATCTGGAAGGAGAGGTCAAATCATATTCTGAAGACCATTATACATCAACTAACACTTACGTGTAAACTAAATTTATATTCATATCTCATCATGGATTTTTAGAATATGTTCAATGGAGCATATGTAAGTATTCAAAAAATTTTTGTTGACTGAATCAGTGATGTACTATAGAGGAAAATGACAATATGTCTAAATTCATTAATGCTGCCAAATACCTGCAGAGCCACAATTATTTCAGCTATATACTTTTCTAACAAATAAAAAAATTAACAAGAATGGACAAAATATGGTAAACAAGCATAATCTCTAATGTTCTCCAAACAAAGCCATCTGATAAACTGTACTTTCTATTATGGCTATTTTTCCTAATTGTAGAATAAAAGTCAACACTGAAAAATAAATGAACCATGAAAGAGTTAACTGTTTCTGTTTAGAGCAGGCAGTGATGCTGGGAACTGATAGGGCCTGTTTCTGGCATGAACATCTACTGCTGTTGGCCACATGTTTTAACACATCTGCTAATGACAACCAGAAACCACATTTCAGTTTTTTGATAAAACCATTTAAGAATATTTAAAATGCTCATGATTTGAATTTTTTAAAAAAAGCCACATTGAAGACACAGAAGTCTTTGGATCACAGGATTCGAACTTTGGATCACAGAAAACTAGAGCACGATGTGTCCTGGATATCATTTAGTTTGCTCACTTACAGGTCAGGAACTTGAGGCACAGAGGTGTTCAGGGACTTGCTCATAGCCATAAGCAATTTCCCAGGTCAGGTAAATTTGTCAGTTTTATAAGAGCTCTTATCAAAACTCAGTATACTATACTATTTTAGTACAGTACAGAAAATGGAGTTAGAAGGGCAGTAAGTGAGTGACAGAATAGCAAAGTGTTATGAGGGTCACCTGTTGCTGTTTTGCTGATATTCCTTCACTTGTGTCACAAAGTCAAACTAGTAACGGAAATCAGAGAGCTGGCCTTTGAAAGTCCAAATTTGATACACTATTTTAACCATATTATTCTGTTACTCTAATGAATAAAGCCAAGCTGTCACCTTGGATGGTGGCAGGCAAAACTGATGCTAGTAGGAGAAGAAAGTATTTCCAAATGTTGAGTATGTCTACAAGCTGGACTTTACCCCGTAAAGGACGGTGCCAAGCCTGGAGCCAACGTCAACCAAGACCTTTCCCGATAGATCAGGGAGTACATGATGATAAATGAACTTCAATTCCATGAGAGAGAAGGAATGAGAAATAAACCCTGGAGAATTAGAACAGAGTAAACATTAAATTCTGCTTGGGGATTAACAATTCCATTCTGTATTTCTAATTCTTTCACCTGTAAAGTGTATTTCATGCTTTTCTTAATCAATGAAAGCCATTCAGAGGTTATTTAGAAAAAATTAATGTGATAATTTTGTATTCATTCACTCTGAGCTGTATTAGACAAGAACAAATATGAAGTCTCTGACATTTAAAAGGCCTCTAGAGGGAACTCCCTGGTGGTGCAGGGGGCATGGGTTCCATCCCTGGTCAGGGAACTAAGATCCTACAAGCTGCGCAGCACGGCCAAAATCATCATCATCATCATCATCATCATCAAAGGCCTCAAGAAAACCGCTACTCAGCTGCCTGTCCCTACCCCCATGCTCCTCATTTCCTTCTTGCTGCTGCTTAGGGTGTCCTGGGTTTTCTCCTTCCTCTTCTCCCTCTGACCTGCTGTTCCCAGCAACTGCTTCCTAACTCCCATACCATCTGGCTTTCTCACCCTATCCCAGAGCCAACCACAGGGCTTCTACCTCTTGCGGCATAGACTGTAAACTACCCAATGAATGACCATCTCTGGAGTGGAACAATGTGGCAGCCCTGAGCAACCTAGAGTGTGTTCTGGAGTGCAGGAGAGGGGTGGTATGGAAGGAGGTTAAGACACTCCTAAACTGTTATTTCCCTTAGTTTAATTGCTACAATTTCTAGTCTCCTAGCCCACCTTCTCACTCCATTATTTCTGTAATGAATCACCTGGGAGAGCCTGAGTCTGTTTTTTCTGATATGGAGGTAACCCAAAGACTTTCTCTACTGTATGCTACATGACATAATGGTCAGGAAGGGGAGAAACTTTGATCATAACTAATGACTGGTGGCAAAGAAAATGGAAGCAGGCAGGCTAATCCCTTGGAAGAAAATAAAGGATGACTAGGCCTCAGAAGTAACACTGGAGGTGATGGGGTGGAGGGGGGTTGACCACCATAGCCCTTATCTCCTCTCATCCTCACGATCCTCTTTGCCACGTTAGTGCTCCTGCCCTGGGCTCCAGAGTCATCGTTCGTGTCTTGTAGCTGGACAAGCCCCTTTCATATAGGGAATAAGAGGCCCACACGGTGATAGCTTTTTCAGAGTCATTATAGTTACCCAGGCTGATCTGGGTGTCCAGACACGATTTACAATCTGATTTTTACGTGAAAATACATCCTAACCTCCAAATTTTTCTGTGTCAAACATAGCTCTTCTGTAAATTTCTGTACATCAGATCTGATATGGTGTTATTTATAATTCACTTTTTAGTTTTCCCTCTATTGTTCTTTTTCTTTTGGCTGCGTTGGGTCTTTGTTGCTGCGTGCAGGCTTTCTCTAGTTGCGTCGAGCAGGGGCTACTCTTTGTTGTGGTGCACAGGCTTCTCACTGTGGTGGCTTCTCTTGTTGCGGAGCACGGGCTCCAGGCGCACGGGCTTCAGTAGTTGTGGCACACGGGCTCAGTAGTTGTGGCACACGGGCTTAGCTGCTCCATGGCATGTGGGATCTTTCTGGACCAGGGATCAAACCCGTGTTCCCTGCATTGGCAGGCGGATTCTTGACCACTGCGCCACCAGGGAAGTCCCTTCTTCTACTGTTCTTGTCTAAGTCCTTTTCTATTCTGTGAATTTCAACTATTTCAAATGGAAAAAAGTACTATCTAAAAATAGAATCTTAAATCAGTAAACCAGGGTAGTTTAATCCCCAACTACAATACAGGTACTATATATTTGTATTAGCAAAATACTACAAATTTGGTAGTAGTTAATTTTCGAGAATAATATTATCTAAGATCAGTCATATGAGCACAATATTACTTATCCCCTCTAAGCAACACCTCTAAATCTAAGTGAGCAGGGAGATTGAAATAGCATGTTTAAATTAATAGCCTAGCCAATAATATCCAGTTTGAACAAAAAATATATTAACAGAAGAGTTAACATCTTAGCAGCATGGAGTCAGTCTAGTTTCCCATTTGAAACACAGGTGCTGCATCTGAGGGACAGAGATGCAGGAGACTGTCACTAGAGTTGTTCTGGGTTATAGACCAAAGATGCTCCATGATGTCAAATCATGGCCTGAATAGACTGTCAAGATTATCTATCTCCGTCCTCTGAATCCATCCCCATCCAACAATATCTGATTACTATCTGACTTCTCAAGTAGATGTTTCTATGTGGAGAACGTTTTTAGTCCCCTTGGCAGTTATATTTCTCATTGTAAATAAATCAGCACTATGGTTAAATGTGACTCTCTTTTGAGTATATAAAGTATGAGTCAGTTTCCCTGTATTCATTCACTTCTGATTAGTTGCTGGACCTGAAAAGTCACCTCTAATTAAACATGCTCAGTGAAAAGCAGAAATATCCCCCTGGGAGAGACATGAAGTGGCCTAGCTTCCCTGGACGATGCTTCTATTTAGTTTCCCTGACTGCAATAATTGGTAATGGCTAGGCTGCAGGTTGTCCTTTTGCTTTCCAAAAACAGCGAATGCTTGGGCAAGAATCTGCATACTCGGGACTTCCCTGGTGGCACAGTGGTTAAGAATCCGCCTGCCAATGCAGGGGACATGGGTTCGAGTCCTGGACCAGGAAGATCCCACATGCTGCAGAGCAAATAAGCCCGGAAGCCACAACTACTGAGCCCGCGTGCCACAACCACTGAAGCCCACGCACCTAGAGCCCGTGCTCCGCAACAAGAGAAGCCACCACGATGAGAAGCCCGCACACCACAATGTAGAGTAGCTCCCGCTCGACGCAACTAGAGAAAGCCCACGTGCAGCAATGAAGCCCCAATGCAGCCAAAAATAAATAAAAAAATTAAAAAATAAAAATTAAAGATATTAAAAAAAAATCTGCATACTCATGACATGTAAGGAAAAGTATACACGAAGTCATCAGGTTTGCAGGCTTGAGTGCCCACCTAAAGGCGCCGTCTGGTGTGAGCCGCACACCATACAGTAGTATCTGCTCATTTTTCCTTCCTCACATAATGAATCAATAAAGTCTTCATCATAAAGGAATGCATCAACGTGAACTGTGGGTTCTGGCTGCTGCTGTATCTGGTGGAGAGAAGAAAAACATCAAAAGAAACAAAGTACAAAGAAGTCTCTTTTTATTGCTAAATAAGGCAAAACATCAGTGGTTCATATGCTAAAATTCTGAGAGCAACGACAAGGTCCAGGAAGACAAGTTTTGATTATGGAAGTCAGCAACTCTGCTCTGCTTTTGTTTCATTTTTCAGACACTAGCAACTTGTTATTTGACATGTTATGATGCAAAACATGGCTATGAGAAATAGATGAAAATTTTAGATGAAAGGAGTATTTTGAGACCATCTTGTCCATCCTAAGTAGTATATTTTACAAATAAAGAAAGTGATACCCAGAGAGATTTCTCCCAAGAAATGACACTAGTTAGTTAAGAGCGGGAAGAACTGAAACTAATATCAGGTCTTCTGAGTCCTACATGTCAGCGACTTACCCATCAAAATACTTAGCAAGTAATCTTTGCCCAGAAGCAAAGTTTTCAAATAATAACAATGTTAGTAAAACTCCATGCTTACAAATAATAGCACTTTATTAATACTGGTGGTACATGATATAATAGCAAGCAGCTACAGAGAAAAATATGTCTGATTCCTTCTACTTTAACACTAAATAAAGAATCAACCTATCTACTTGGAAATCTACAAAATTATATCTACATCTATACACACACACACACATATATAAGTATATAAAATGTATGAACATATACAAGGACCAGAAAGAAACAAAGGAAGAGAAAAACAGTTTGTTGGGATGGGGGATTGTGGGTCCACCATTAACATGCAATGAATACTTTTTTGTCTCTTTATATATTGTGTTATATCATGAGACTGCTAAGATTGTTTTATTAATAACATCCAAACTGTATTACAAATATTGCTCTCAGTTTTTATACGACCCACTATTTTCCTCCTGTAAATGACTGGATGTTTACTAAGATTTACTGAGTGCTCACAATGTGCACAGAACTACCAAAAATGTACAGGATTTAGTACCTCTGCTCAGGAATTTACATGCTGAAAAACCACATGAAGCGCTGCTACTTTCAGATTAATGGGGGAAGAAGAAATTATTATTCTTAGTTTTGCTTTAGGAAACAGTATTCATAGCATATGTGTCCCATAAGAGTTGGGCTTTGAAGGTACTTGAATGAGGGGGTTGTCTGGAGAAGAAAAGTGAGAATTCTAGGAATAAAGGAATAAAAGAAGCAAAAACTGTGTAACGCAAAAGTAGGAGAAGGAAACAAAGGGGTGAACTTCACCCTTGATAAAAGCCACGGAAATGGAACAGGGAAAAGAAAACCAGGACAATGGTGTAGGCAGGGACAGATTAATGTCGTGCCTTGATTTTGGGGGTGGGGGTGGGGGTGGGGGGTTGAGTGCTTGGCAAACAGGACACCCTCAAAAAATATCTGTTGAATGAATGGTACTAGGGAGCCAGAAGGTTACAGACTCAAAAGAATTGGGGACATGATGGAAGCACCAAACGAAAAAGCAGAATTCAGGACTGATTAGACTGGAAAGGCTAATGGGGTTAGGGGAGAATAGGAGAATCCTCAAGTAGCACTAAGAGTAAATTAATTTAACATATTTACTTTTTGGAGGGCTAGATGTTCTGAGGAAAGCATGGTTTCTAGAGGTAAGCAATTCCGAAGGTCTTCTGCTATGTTTTTCAACATAATGTCATTATTGTCTTGAATGAATTCATCAAAATCTCCTGCAAAAAAAAAAACAAAAAAAACCAGATATAGCTTTTATGGATGTACTCATACCTAGACTAAGTGATTACAATGGGTGGATATTTTCCATCAGATAGCATCAATTTATAACAATAAATAAACTTTCTAACCAATGAAATATTTCAATTTTAACAAATGTTCCATTGAAAACACTGAGTTTTTCCTTTTTCCAAACTGCTTGAAAATATAAAACTTGACTATTTCAGCCTGTTATAGAACAACAAAGGCATGTAAAAAATATGTAGTACTTTTACTTCTTTATTTTTACTTAAGGAAAGTACTGCTATTAGTTTTTAGGGTCTTAAACTTACCAGTAAGTAGTCAAATATTCTTTGTGTGACCATATAGATCTTACAAGTTTAGGAGGCATCACACAGGGATTACTAAGAATATAACTTTAATCCGAGCATCTCTGCCTCCAATAAAATGTACTCAAGACTTTGGATAACAAGAACTAACAGATGGCACCAACTATAGAATAAACTTTATAAGAATCATGTTGCTCCACTGCATTTGAACAGCAGATAAAATAATCATTAAAACAGCACATTTCTGATGGCTGTGGCCTACCTTTGGATAATCTGGCAAAAAGGGAAGTGTGCATGCATGCCGATGTATATAGCAATTACGATGGAGAAGGTAAGAGACTGACGGTGAATCTAGGTGAGGGTATAAAAGTGGTGTTCATTGTTCTGTTTTTTCACCTTATCTGTGTGTTTATAAATTTTTTTAAATTGGCTCTACAAAAGTATGATTTCTAAGCAGCTCATATAATTTTAACTAGAATGTGACTTATCTGGAAGTAAAATATTCTAAAAGTTAGCTACAGCCTGAATGCCAAATATAGACTGGAAAGGACTACTAATGAAAACATTTTACCTTTTTCTTAAAAGACTTATATTGAATTCTTGCTAGAGTAAAAGGACCTCGAAGGGGTTGTGTTTTTCCTACTGTTTTAAAACAGCTATAGAAGGAAAACAAGGAGATTCTGAAGAAAATATCATCCACCTCCACATCTCGCCCCCCAAATCTTTGGTTGTTTTTAAATAAGTTCACGATTTCCTTCTTAAACATAATAATTCTTGTGTTGGGTCAGAATGCAATTTTCATGTCACAAACAACAATTAAAATTTGGATAATATTTTCTAGTTTGCAAAGTTCTTTCACATAGAAACTAGGTCATTTAAGTATTATAACATCCATGTAAGGAAGACAAAGCAAGATTACATTCTCTGATTTACAGAGGAGGTAACTGAGTCTTTGAAGGTTAAATGAACTGTGAAAAGTTACAAGGCAGGCCAACAGCAGCACAAGAAGCAAACCTAGGTTTTTTGCTTCTAAATAAAGCTACTCTTCTTTTTCACTTTTTCCACTGTTTCCCTACGTACAGAGGTTCTTTCTCTGTATAACTTCCTTTTGAGCAACAGTAGTTAATATGAAGATACTGATATATTATTTGGCTCCCTGAACTAATGTAGAAAGGCCTTTTAGCTCTTTTTTCTTTCCTCACCTATCTAGTATAATGATCTAAGTTGTTGCTTCAAATTATTTCTAGAAGGATGCAAAATATAAATTATAGAGAAATGAAAATACTATGAAGATTCATTCCAAATTGTTTTAGGTGGAACTTAAATAGCACCTGTGATGCATTTTTAAAAAAACTGGCCTTTTAAAAATTGTATTCTTAAAATCTAATTAAATTTTCTCAAGGTGTTAATTAATACCTAATATCTGCTTAGCTTCTCTCTGTAGATGGGAAACTGTCTAGAAGCCTCTATGACTTTTTTTTTTTTTAACATCTTTATTGGGGTATAATTGCTTTACAATGGTGTGTTAGTTTCTGCTTTATAACAAAGTGAATCAGTTATACATATACATATGTTCCCATATGTCTTGCGTCTCCCTCCCTCCCACCCTCCCTATCCCACCCCTCCAGGCTGTCACAAAGCACCGAGCCAATATCCCTGTGCCATGAGGCTACTTCCCACTAGCTATCCACCTTACTACGTTTGTAAGTGTGTATATGTCCATGACTCTCTCTCACCCTGTCACAGCTCACCCTTCCCCCTCCCCTAGAAGCCTCTGTGACTTGCATTTAATTCTAATAATATCACTCACACCATTGATTCTTAGCAAGTTCTCTCAATTTGTAAATGGTATATAACTGAAGAAACCAATAAAAATCTCATTATACCAAACTAAGATATCTCATAGCCCAACTTCTTTGGATTTAATTCTGTAACATAAACAACCATGTTAGGAAAACATAGTTTTCATGTGGGTCAGCCTTATAAGGGTCTTATAGTGGAAAGGGAACTTAATTACGAACTATTACCAAATGGCAGAATCCATCCATGCATCTCTGACATATGACTGTTTTTCAGTCCTCACCTGAACACATTCGGGAAGTGCATTTCTTCCATGTGCTGAGCCAGAATCTACCTTTCCATAACAGCTCATTTTTCTAATTTCAGCTCGAGAGGAATCATCATCTTTAATGCTATTGCTATACGGCATTTATTGAATGAGCACTTTTAAGGCATGCTAAATTTTGTGCAGTGCTTTTCAAACAGTCATTTAATCCTCAGAATCCTATATGTGGTGCTCTTATCACTTCTATTTTATAACAAAAGAAGAATGTGAGGTCAGAATTTAAGTTACTTGTCTCAGGTCATACTGGCCAGAAAGTGGTAGAGTTGGAATTTGAATGTAGGTCTAACTCTGAACTCTTAGTTACTATACCATACAGTCTCTCTAAGGGAGCTCAGAAGGCAGCTGGCTAGTAAGAGCTCCCCTATCACTGACTTAGCCTTCTCTTCTCCCTAGCTTTGACCACGGTTCCTCATATATTGGGGGAACCATATCCACCGCCATCTGGTTGCCATCTTCTGGACTTGTTCAACAACCCCTTTAAATGTGGCCCTGGAACTGAACTCAATTTGGCAATTTAGTTCTCTAATCCATGACTACCTTAGCTTATTTTCCTCTTCTATCACTTTGTAGTGTCTAGGGCTCTGATTGCTACTGCTACTGGGTTATTAATAGACTTGGAAAGGGTGGTGGTGGTGAACCATCTAAACAGTCATATGTGAAGATCAAGGGAGCTGGAGAAATGAAAGATGGGAAGGGCTGCAAATTCTGAACCATCACAATAGATTTCCCGCTGTCTCCCTAGTTAAATATGTTTATTTGGGAGTTAATCCCCCAATTAATGTAAGCATCACCAGGCAAGATGAGAGATATTATGAAATTGTGTGTTAAATTACTCAGTCATTTTAAAAAGGCAGTATTAAGTGAAGACTCATTCCCAAGGATACCAGGTGAAAATGAGAACTGACACCTCTTATCCTGGACAACAAACTCTGATTCAACTACATTCAAGGGTAAAAAGAGATTCCTTCAGTTACAGCAGTGATTCTTCACCATGGTCCTAGTTAACAGGATCCACATATGGGCTTTATGTGGTCCATAAAAGGCCTAAAGTTGCATGCTTGGTTGTATACATAAATATGTATAGTTTTCTAGGAAGAAAATTCTCAAAAGATCTTTCATAATAATAGTTAATATTTGTTGAGCACTGTATGTAAGGCACTGTGGAAATTTTTAGCTCAAGAAGGCTAAAATTAGTTTCATTATCTGTAGTGGTTGGCAAATAACTTCTGAAAAGAAGGGCAAGACATTTTTGCCCTAATAATGGCTATAAAACAGGTGGAAAAGGCATGATATGATAGGATATTACTGCAGTGTGTAAAACTGGAATTCATTTAACACTCTATCATCATAAGTATTTGTTATTAAAATTAAATTCCTTAAAACATTATTTTAAAAGGCTGTGTAATATTCCACCATATGTATATTACTTAACCATTCAGTCCTACTACTATACATTTAGATACAATTATAACTGTGAAAAATTGGGAACACTGCAACTAACATTTTGGCATACATCTCTTTGTATTTATTTCCTTACTATGAATTCTTAGAAGTAGAAGAACTTAAACATTTTAAAGGCTTTTGCTACATATTGTCAAATTTCTTTCCTGAAAGATTATACCAATTTAATTTATCAGAAAAGAATAAGAATATGTGTTTCATTAAAGCCTTATAGCATTGAATAGTACCATAAAAACAAACTTTGTTGTTTTAATTTGCATTTCTTTAATTACAAGTGAGGCTGAACATCTTTTAACATGTGTAATAGCTATTTCAGAATGTGTGGTAACAGTACGTTGCTTGGAAAAAGTTAAAGAAAGGTGTTAATCAGTTGCCTAAGGACAGTAAGGTTTTTCTCAAATTACATATGTAGGTGGGAAGGGAGTGGAGAAAGAAGAGCTTCACTAAAGAGCAAAATTCATTCTTTAAAAATTTCCTACTTATATTTAATTAAATCCATGGGGACAGAGAAGTCACCAAAGCTGACAGTATATGAATCAAACCCCACTTTTTACATCTAGTCAGGTATCAAGTCCTATCACTTTCTCTTTTGAATCCACTTCCTCTTTATTACTGCTTCAAATACCTCATAGGCACAGGCACCACCTCACATTTAGAATACCAGAACAAACTCACAATTAGCTCCTGAATTATCAGTTTCCCCCAATATAAGATATCCTGCACACCGATTTTAAACTAATCTTGCTTCAACTTCACTTTGTGTCACTCCTTCCCCTTACAATTTTGGGATAGCTTTTTACTTTTCAACATATGAAGTGTCACTCTAGACTTTCAAGGCCCTCTATATCACCAGAGTCTAACCATCCTATTTTCTATTCTCATTACTCTCTAACGTAACTTCTGCTTAAGATGTGCAAATCTCCTCAGCTGTTTTCCATACTCCTTCCTGTTCATACTCTATGACCCTGCCTTTTGCAATAAGGCCCTGCTCAAGTTACTTCATCTCCATGAAGTCTTACGTTCAAACTCTGGCCTTAACTCACCCATATCCTTACTTCTAATGACTTACAATACATAATTAAACATTGGGTTATATATTTCCTATTATTCATTCATATCTAATATTACTCTGAAGTTCTTATTCAAATTTTAAAAATTTACTGAGGGGACTTCTGGTCCTAGACAAGATGGCTACTTCCCTCTTTTCCCCCTGCTCTTCCCCTCTAAATACAATGAAGTACCCTGGAAATAAATCAACAGGCAACCATAAAGGACTCTGAAAGCTAGAAAAAAGGTAAACTGTCTAGGGACCTGAGGATTTAAGGAAGGAGGGTCACCGCAGTGAATTCCCTCCTGAGTTTTCCTTTTATCTTCCATGTAGCCTGGACTGGGCCCTGGAGAGGCCTGCATCCCAGAACTACCAACAGCCAGATTGAAAAAAAAGAACAAAACAAAAACTAAGAAAAGCCTGCTCTCTCTCACCAAAGACTGTAAAGGGGAAGAACAACAGAGACGTACTGGGGAGCCCTAATCCCTAGTCCACACCTGGGGCAGTGGCAGGCTATCTGGTAATGACAGGGGAGGCTGCTGTCCTCAGGCCCTCTACCCAGCAGGATAGAGACCCAGGCCTGAGGTCTCCCAGCCTTCTGCCCAGTGGCCAAGAGCAAACCAGGCCCTGTACTGCTTGTCCCCTACTCCCACTGGTGGAAGGTAAGCTCAGTGACATAGGGTGATCCAAGAAACTGTCCTTCTCCATGCAGGCAACACCAGCATAGACTGAGCAGGAGCCCCAGCAGTTTCAAGGAATGAAGCAGACCTGAATAGCACTGCAAGGGCACTGAAAACTAAATTGTTATCAGAGCTATAGCCCACAAAAGCAGGCCAGAACCAACAGGTTAAACTTAAGCAGGGTAACTGCCTACTAAGATAGAAGATTTGAATAGGATCAAGTCAGCATAATATCTAAAATATCCAGGATAAAATCAAAATTACCCTAGCATACAATCAGAATATCCAGGATACAATGGAAAATCATTTATACCAAGAACAGGAAGTCATAATTTGAATCTGGCAATCTAGATGCTAACATGTAAATTAATCAGAAATTTGGATGATCAGACAAGGCTTTTAAAGCAAACTCCATAATAAAAATGCTTCAATAAGCAGTTAAGAATTATCCTGTAACAAGTGAAAAAAATAGAAAATCTCAGCAAAGAAGTAGAAGTCATAGAAAAAGAAACAGAAACTATAAAACTGAACAAACAACAACAACAACACAAAAACACTTGCTGAATGGGTTCAGTAGTAGAGATGACAGAGGATAGAATCAGTAAACTTGAGTTGACAGATCTATAAAATTTATTCCATCTGAACAACAGAGATAAAATAGACAGAAAAAAAAATAACTGAACAGAGCCTTAAGGATTTGTGGAATAACAAAGATCAAACATTAGTGTCAGAGCTCCAGACATAGGGAAAAAAGTGTGGGGCTGAAAAGTATTTGAAGAAATATAGCTAAAAACTCCCCAAATTTGGTTAAAGACATAAACCTACAGATATAAGAAGCCAAGCAAACTCCAAATATGATAGACCCAAAGAAATCCACATAAGAACATACCATAAACTTCTAAAAACAAAAGAGACAAAGAACAAATCTTAAAAGAAGCAAAGAGAAATGATTCACTCCCTGTAGGGAAACACCAATTCAAACAGTGAATTTTTCATCTGAAACCATGGGAGCAGACTTCCCTGGTGGCACAGTGGTTAAGAATCTGCCTGCCAATGCAGGGGACACAGGTTTAACCCCTGGCCCAGGAAGATCTCACATGCCATGGAGCAACTAAACCCATGTGCCACAACTACTGAGCCTGGGCTCTAGAGCCCACGTGCCACAACTACTGAAGCCCATGCGCCCTAGAGCCCGTGCTCCACAACAAGAGAAGCCACCGCAATGAGAAGCCCGTGCACCACAACAAAGAGTAGCCCCTGCTCACTGCAACTAGAGAAAGCTCATGCGCAGCAACGAAGACCCAATGCAGCCAAAGAAAAACCCCCAAACCCCCCAAAACAAAAAAAAAACCCAAAAAACAAAAGAAACAAAAAAAACCAAAAAACAAAACAAAAGAAATAAAAAACCAAAAACTAAACCAAAACAAACAAACAAAAAAGCCATGGGAGCCAGAAGATTACAAAATTTTTCAAATGCTAGAAAAAAAGGACCACAAACTGTAAATTTTATATCTGATGAAATTATCCTTCAGGAATGGAGAAGTAAAGAAAACCTCAGATGCAGAAAAACTAAGAATTTGTTGCCAGCAGACCTACCCTTAAAGAACTGGTAGAGGAAACTCTCCAACAGAAAGGAAACAGCAGAAGGCTTGGAACTTCAGAAAGGAAAGAACACAACAGAATGGGTAAAAACAGAGTAAATTCATTACACTATCTTTCTCTTCATTAGTTTCTTAAACCATATTTGATGGTTAAATCAAAATTTATAAAACCATCTGCAATAGTGCTCAATGTATATAGAGGAAATACATAAAATAATCATATTTTTAAAGTGGGGGAGGGTAAAGGGACCTACATGAAAGTAAGATTTCAATACTTCATTCTAGTGTTAAAACATTGATACCAGTAGATGGTGATGTTACATATGTATACTGTAACAGAGTAACCACAAAGAAAACTAAACAAAGAGATAAACTCAGAAACACTATAAACAAGAACAGAATTCTAAAACTGTTCCATTTACCCACAGGAAGGCAAGAGGAGATAAGAAATTGAGAAACAGAAGGATCAAACAGGAAACAAGAGATTGGAAAATCTGTAAGTTATGTGGCTACTTCCTCAGTGGTAATAGCAATATAATATAGAACTGCAGTAGTATGCTGTTCGACAAATGTAACTAGATCCCAGGCTTTGCTTTTTAGATTTGTCGGAATTTCAAAGAAACTCTAACAACTCTGTAGCTGCTGTTCAGCAACAGGTTCAATTCTGCTCAATGAAGATGTATTTAAAATACAGGAAACAGGGCTTCCCTGGTGACGCAGTGGTTGAGAGTCCGCCTGCCGATGCAGGGGACACGGGTTCGTGCCCCGGTCTGGGAAGATCCCACATGCTGTGGAGCGGCTGGGCCCATGAGCCATATCCTCTGAGCCTGCGTGTCCGGAGCCTGTGCTCCACAACGGGAGAGGCCACAACAGCGAGAGGCCCGCGTACCGCAAAAAAAAAAAATATATAATAAAATAAAATAAAATACAGGAAACAGAAAAGCTTCTAGTCACCTACTATTAACTTCTTTAAGCATTTAAATATTTTCTTGATTATTTTATTATTTTCTTATACACACCTTAATTTTCTATCCTTTATAATGTGATTCTTTTTTTTTTTAAAGCAGATTTACATAGACTTTTTTTTTTTGCGGCACGCAGGCCTCTCACTGTGTGGCCTCTCCCATTGTAGAGCACAGGCTCTGGACGCGCAGGCTCAGTGGCCATGGCTCACGGGCCTAGCCGCTCCGCGGCATGTGGGATCTTCCCGGACTGGGGCACGAACCCGTGTCCCCTGTATCGGCAGGCGGACTCTCAACCACTGCGCCACCAGGGAAGCCTTATAACTTGATTCTTAATAGAAATTTTTATGAGTTGTTGGTTTGACATCCTCATTTGTATTTGCATACTCAGGAAAAATTCAGAGGCTTCAGAATGGTGTTTGTTAACGGACAGCTGTTAACAAAATGTAATTTTTAATATGCCTATTGGGGACCTCACATACAGTTTGGCTCTCGATCAAGAGTCCACTATATACATATACAAGAAGTACAAAAGAACAGATGCTCTGCCACAAGATTAGAATCAATGAGCTGAAGTCCTGCTGTATTTTTTACTCCTTTTATTTATTTATTTGAGGGGGGAGTTGTCTTTGTGTGCTTTGTCCCTCAGACTTTTTTCATCCTTCTTTACTGGTGCTCATTTGTTTTCTAGACTTTGGCCTAAGCGGTACCAAGGTAAATACAGGCTCTATCTTTATTTTTTCTATATCTTCAGTTTATATCATACTTCGACATGTGCTTGCCTCTGTCCTGGTCCAAGCTTCTGGTTCTATCAGCCTGATCCCAAATGTCCTCAGGTCTTGGTATGATAATCCCACTATTCCTTCAGAGACCAAGAATATTATTCTTCCTTTTGTGTATTTAAAATTATTGTGATTTTTACCTGTTAGCAATATGTAGATTTTTTTCAGTTTCAGTAAACTCTGTGAAACTCAAAACCAAAATCATGTCTATTATTATCTCTTGCTATTCCATTAAATGGTATAAAAATTCAAGGAGAGTTATAATTATCAAAGGTCTAAGCAAATGTCATACAAGTAAGACATTATGCGATAATTTTTTTCCTGGAAGAAGGAAGTTAATTAGGAAAATGAAAAATTGTTGATTGGAAGAATCTTTTGTGCTGTATTTCATAAAAAAGTACACTATAAGTGTCAGTTTGGGAAGATGAGAATGTTCTGGAGGCAGATGGTGATTACGGCTGCACAAAGTAAATGTATTGTACTTAATGTACACTTAAAAATGGTTAAAATGGTAAATCTTGTATTATGTATATATTACCACATAAAAAACGTATACCAGTAAATTACACTACTTTTAAAGATTCATATTAAAACATACTCCTTCATTTTAAGCTAAGTGACACTCTCATTTCTTAAAATATTCATGTAATAAACATTCTTCAGAAACTCAGTTTGTGTTCTAAATTGCTTAACAAATTGCTTGAGCTTCTCTACTACAGGATCGGCTGGAGAAAGGCACAGAACGTGGTGTTAGTAAAAGTAAAAACATCTTCTTTAGCCAATGGTATTGGGTCTTCTTGTTTACAAAATCATCATACAAAACACGCTTTCAACGAGTTTGAAAAATGGAGTCTCAACTGATGCCTCTAAAACTGGAGATTTAGATTACAAATGGCTCCACAAAACTGAAATCTTGAGGGCAAGGATGTTTTAGTAATGGTGCAATTGCCAGAACCAGGCAATAGATGGCATTTTTGTAGGCACCCAGGGCTTTTGGAATAAAATATCTCGTAGATTCCCACCTTGAATCTCGTCTGTGTGTATAAATATGAAGCTAGCTCTTTGGTTTTCTCTACTTTCCAGGCTAAATCTCACTACCAGATGTCCAAGTTAATTTTAGTTTGGCATCTTATCTAAAATGATCCTCCAAAATGAGTAGTAGTAGTAGTAGTAATAACAATAATGATAATACCCAAATTGACTCTAACATCACAAAGAGAGAAAGTTCTAGGAAGAACCTCACGGATGGAAGTCTAAAATTGGGAGTCATCAGCAAACAGGAATATTTCAAGTCATGAGTCTAGATGAAAATAAACATGGACATCAACGTTTAGGGGTACAGAAGCAGAGCATGGTTTGGAATAGTTCTCCAACAAGGAATATCCTATCCTCTTGTGCTTTCACCAGGCTTCACTTTGCCAAAACAGATCTATCCCATTCTTCAATAACTCGACCTAATTACCACATTTCCTCGATTCTAACTTGTACTTTTTTAGTATTACTATCATTGAAAATCAAAGTCCTGTCCTCCCCTCCCCCCTTTCTCCCTCTCCCCACCCCGGAACACCTGCTATTAAATTGATGGCCCATTTTACAATTGAGAAAATAAATGCACTAGCTACACGTGATTTTGCCTACAGGGTAAAAACTTCCAGCTCTACAGCCTGAAACTTCTCTTGCAAAGGGCTTTTTCAGGTAGTATCCTACTGGTCGTCCCAAATCTGTGGGAGTAATGGGGAGGAGGGCTAACCCATCACCCCGCCACCCCCCCCTTTTTTTTTCCTTCAGAAAAGAGGTTAGACACAAGGCGGCTGTAGCCGCTTGTCTGAAGTCTGTAGCGGAATCACAAACCCAGAGCCAGGTCCTCCTGCACCAATCCTAAACTGGATTCTTAAACTGACAAAAGTTTGCGATGTGCCCCCCTTCAACCCGATCCGTAGCAGAGCAGAGACCAGCACAGCTACCCTATGGAACGCTTCTGGCCTCACCCTAAGTCCCCAAGGTCAACGCCCACAGCATATTCTTGCCCCAACCATCTGACTCTGGCTCTGATCGCTTACGGGTAGTTCTCATCCACTGGAGCAGAGCTGGGAGGTCTGCTGGAGCCACCGTACGGAGTAGCTGCAGTACTGCTTGCCGAGCTGAGCGGAATTCCATGTTGGAGGAAAAAGCAGAGCAGGGGAAGGTTCGCACTGCGCACGCGTAGGCGTAGGCAGAGGCTGGTCCAGACACCTGATTCGACCCGGGGTGGAACCCGCCTCCCTTGGCTGCTAAAGTCCTAAGCCCCGCCCCCTCTTTGGAGTTCTCACTGGCTCCCGGGAATTCCTACACGCAGACATCCCTACACCCCCATCTCTCTCCGCTGGTGGTGCTCAGCCAAGTCATTTTTTCTTAAGGTGGCGCCTGGAGGCTGGACTTCTTTCCTGAGATCGCATCCCTAGAGAGCTTCCTATCTTAATACTAACTTTAATGCCGCAGTTATTGAGCGATAGAAAACGAATGTCAAAAGCCAGTCAAAGCAAAGAAACATCTCAATAAACCCTTTCGGTAAACGCACTGAAGGAACGCGGCGGGTGCCCCGGAAGCGGAAGTGTATCCTCTTCATGAAAGGCTGGACTACGCCGTGTGGTGACGTTACCACATAGGGCGGAAGGTTCGGTGGCAGTCATCGGTCTTCCAGCTGGTGGGAGTTGGCGTCGCGGTGCTGGGCGCTGGGGCCCTAGTTTATGTGGGGTAGCACCTGTCTGTCTGACCCCCGCTTTCGTTGTTTTCCTCCCACGGCGTGGGGCTTCGCGAAGGACTCCCCGGCCCGTTTGGGTCACGGCTGTAGCGGTACCTTTTGCGGTAAGTGTCTGCTTTTTCCCGCTCAACACTACCGACTAGCAGCTAGGGGCAGCCCTAACCCTGCCTAGGGGGCTAGACACGGCGTCCTTGGCCACCGGCTGTCGTCACCGAGACGGAGGTGCGCTGGCCCTTTTTCATCTCGTGTCTCCCATCAGAAGTTTTATTAAAAGATGCGCTTGTGACCCTTTTAAAATTGTCTTCAGATTTACCCGAGCCAAATTAAACGTAAGCAGTTGCAGGCTTGACTTTGTTTTGCTGTCGTGATCAAGGATTTAGATGTGGCTACTTCTCCGAAAATCTTTTGACTTGTACCAGATTTTATTTTTACATGTTAACTTGTGACTAATTAACACATTGTTCCGCCGATAGTAGACTTTCAAAAATGAATAAGGGATACCAGTTCAGTGCCGTTGACGACTTAAGGTATACTGATGGCTCTTTCCGTAGCATTTGGTGCTGCTAACCATTTCCTGAAGCTCTTTCGCCTATTGGCGTCCTGGATGCTATTATCACCTAGTTCTTTCATATGCTTCATTCAACAAAATATTTACTCATTCTTAGCTATAGTGATACAGAAATTAATGACATGAACCCTGGCACTGAAGAGCTAACAGTACGCTGAGAGAGAGGCACATAAATGTACATCACACCAAGATGAGTAATGAGAAATTCTAGTAAGGCATAAAGAGCCATGAGAGCTATGGGAACACAGATGACAGTGTGCTACTTAGGAGATTTGTGACCCTGAGCAAGTTGTTATTCTGATCTAGCCTCAGTTTCCTCATCTACCTAATAAGCTTAGTATGAAGATGAAAGATTAGGTAAGGTGTTTGGTACAGTGCCCAGAATACAGCAGTGGTGGTGCCAAAGGGGAGGGGAAATATTTCCCTCAAACCTCTGTCCTTTGATTTTTGATCTGATCAATTAGTATTTTCCAACCGAATATGAAGTACTGTGCAAAAACATCTTCAAGCCCTCCTTCAAAGTGATTACTCCTGTAACTCCACCTGTCTAGAAATTCTGGACCTGCCACTGGAATACAGTAAGATACCCATTAAGTGGTCGCTTTTCTTTGTTTTCAATTGATTTGCTTCTGAATGCCTTCGGAGAGGGAAAGGGAATTAGTAAAAGCTTCTATCCTTTTGATTATTCTCAGTCTTAGGTGACTTTCTCCTTTTGGTTGGCCCTTCACCATGGCTCTAACCCAAATGCTCTCATCTACTTCCATGGTATTATCCTGGTATGCCAACCACTTCTACATCTTTTTCTCTAGCCTCTGTTTCATGAAATAGTTCTTTAGTTTCTGCAAATTCAATAGGTCTAAAACCAAACTCACTCTCTCCACCTTCCTTTTTTTCCCTTTCTAAATGACATACGTCCTACGCACAAAAGTGCATAAAAGCAGGGATTCCTAGTGTATCTTTGAGTTTTGGCCCCATGTTTTAGTTGAATTTTGTGATATTTATTTGTTCAGTTTTTAAAAGGATAATAAAATGAACACTCAATATCCAACCTAGTAGAAGAACATTACAAATAACCTTTAAAGCCGCTTGAATCATTTCTCTATTAACCCTTTTTTTTTTTTTTTTTTTTTTTTTTTGCGGTACGCGGACCTCTCACTGTTGTGGCCTCTCCCGTTGCGGAGCACAGGCTCCGGACGCGCAGGCTCAGCGGCCATGGCTCACGGGCCCAGCCGCTCCGCAGTACGTGGGATTTTCCCGGACTGGGGCACGAACCCGTGTCCCCTGCATTGGTAGGCGGACTCTCAACCACTGCGCCACCAGGGAAGCCCTCTGTATTAACTCTTTAACTTTCAAATCAGCTTCTCTTTTTGCCTTCCATTCATTGGTTAATGGCATCACTAGCCACCTGGTTAGTCAAACTAGAGGGCTTAGAGTCATTTTTGCCTCTGTTTCTCTTTCATTCTCCATAACCATTTGGTCATTAGGGTCCTATAAATTCTGCTTTATGGTTAGCCCTTGGCTTGAGCCCCTTCCCCTCATGTTCTTCAAGCCCACATCTCTTGAATAGACTTTTGGAGTATGCTTAGTGTATATAGTCTCCTTGCTCTCCCTTCAATGCATTTGCTACATTGTCTCTAATTTTTAAATTATAGAACAGGTGTTTCATTCTCTTGTTTCCCTTGAGGAGTGTTGCTTCATACAGTGATTATTAACCCTGGCTGCACATCAGTATAGCCAGTGAAGTGTTTCAAAACGTAGATGCCTTGTTTTGCTCTCCTAATCATGAATTTAGATGAGGCCACTTCCCCCGTAATCTTGTGATGTTACCATCCCTAGAGATTCTAATTGTGTATTTGATTTTTAGCTGACAGGTGTTAGCTGAATGTCACTGAAATTACCCATCGCTTGGGCATATGCCTCATCCCTCCTCATCCATATTTTCAGTCTGTGTTTATTTCAACTTCAAGGCAAACTATTTCCAAGGAATTCTTTTGACTTTGTTTTAATTTTCCTCTTGGTAACAGTTTACATAAAGATTCTTTTTATGAATGACTTGAGAGCCAAAAAGTATCTTAAAGAGTTGATTCCCAGTGTTTTTGAGTTATTACGCATTGTTGCTTATTGAATTTTTGGTATACCTTTTAATATTAAAATGAGTTTTAAATTCGAAAACAATTATTTTAATAAAGAGAATATTTCCTGATACTACTTTGGTGCAAAATAAGGCAGGGAAGTCAGTGGTGGTATGATGCATAATTTATCTTCTGAAATTAACAGAGGAGTCTTGTCTTTGTTAACTTGATGTAATTTATTGATTTGGAGTTAGAACTTTTCTCATGCTGGTACAATTCCTGGAGCACATAGTAGGTGTTTAATGAGTGACTAAAATGAATAAAAGTCACAACTCCATCTCAACCTCTAGTATAATATCATTCTAATTCTCACAGAGCATTTTGAAAAATAATTAATTTTCCCCTTAACAAAAAATAATACTCTTAGTCATTACCAAAAACTTGAAAATTGCAAAAAGATATAAATTAGAAAATAAAAATTACTAGTTATTCACCATCCAGAGGTGACAAATATTATTATTTTCTAAAAGTTTTACTGAAATAAAATTAACATACCATACAGCTCACCTAAAGGGTACAATTCAGTGGTCTATAGTGTATTTGCAGAGCTATACAACCATCACCACCATCAATTTTAGAACATTTTCATCACTCCATGAAGAAACTCCATACCCACTAACACTCACTCCTCATTTTCCCCCGTTTCCCAGGCCCTAAGCAACTATTAATCCACTTTCTTTCTTTACAGATTTTTCTCTTCTGGACATTTCATATAAGTAGAATCATGTATATTCTTTTGTCACTGGTTTCTTTCATTTAGCATAACACTTTCAGGATTCATCCATGTTGCAGCATGTGTCAGTACTTCATCTCTTTTTATTATCAAATAATATTCCATTTGGTGGATATACCGCATTTTATTTATCCACTCATCAGTTGAGGGATATTTGGCTTTTTTTCACTTTTTGGCTAGTATGAATAATATTGCTAATGACCATTCAAGTACAATTCTTTGTGTGAATGTGTGTCTTCCTTTTTCTCACATGTACCTAGGAGTGGAATTGCTGGGTCATATAGTAACTCTGCGTTTAAAATTTGGAGGAATTGCCAGACTTCCAAAGGGCTGTACCATTTTACATTCTCACCAGCAGTGTACAAGGGTCTGATTTCTCCATGTTCTCACCAACAGTTGTTATTATAGCTATCTCAGTGTGGGTCAAGTGGTGTCTGATTGTGCCTTTGATTTACATTTCCTTTGTGGCTAATGCTGTTTTTTGGATATTAGTTTATACAAAATACAATATATGCAGTTTTGTAATCTGGCTTTTGTGTATAAGCATATTTTTAGCGTTAGCAAGCATATTTACAAAAGATTTTCCCTCATTTCTTCTTTCCTCTTCATTCCCCCCAAACCATAATTCTTATGACAATTTGCCTAAATTATATGCATAAAAAATAAAATCTATAGGAATGTATTCCAAAGTATTATTGGTGGTTATCAGGGGGCAAAAGAGGGGGTAGGGTTAGGGGAATTATATTTCTACCTTTAATGTTTCTGTAATGTTTGAATTTTTATAAAAAATGTGTATCCTCTTGTAATCACAAAACATAAAAGTGAATTATTTCTTTAGAGGACTAAGTATATTCACAATGAAAAAATATTCCTAAATTTAAAGTCGTTAACATTATATTAGTTATTCAGATATAATCATTTTACCAAATAAAATACCAATAGTCCACTTTGTTAAATAGTTTACTTTTCTGTGGTTCTAGACTATGAATACATATGCTATGCAGAATTAAAAAATATATATATATACATACACACACATACACACACACATATGTATATACACATATATATTTCGTCAGGAAAGCAAGTATTGGTTTGGGCTATTGACTAGTTTATAGAAAAGTATATAATATAGAAGTCATTTTTCTAAAGACATTTACTAATAATAGTATATTTGTATATTTAGTTCTTTAGTCTAATATTGATCCAATAAGTTAGTCATTGACTAGGGCTTAGAAGAACTTTTTAATAGGCATTTTCATTATAATAAGATTTGGAATCTCTAATCGTTAGGATCTGTTTGTATAATCTCAGATCGGGCAAGGTTCTGGCAGTATTATTTTTAATTGCTTATGTAGAGAAAAGTGGCTGTTTGGACACTCCAGCTTCTATTGAATAATAACCAGGTACACGTAATTCACACTAAATGTTAAATATTCTGGGGGAGTGATTCCTGGGTAGTGGGACAGTCACTTTAGTAGAGTTCAGAAAATTTCCAGTTTACTCACACTTCAGTTAACGATATAGGGAGAGCCAGTTGATATCATTCAAGAAAGGAAGGAAAATAATAGTTAATATACTGTGCACTTGCAGGCAGTTTTATACATATTGTCTCATTTAATCCTCACAACAACCTTTCAGGGTAACTACCTTGATAATGGTATTATCTCCATTTTGCAGGTGAGGAAAGTGAGGCTCAGAGAGATTAAGTAACTTGCCCAGAGTAACCCAGCCAGTATGTAACAAAGCTGGGATTTGAATCCAAGTTTGTCAGACTCCAAAGCCCATGCTCTTTCCAGTACTTCACACTGCAGCAGGTAAGTATGATACTTGGCCCTGTGCTTAACTTATTTAGGGCACCCCAAACTTGAGACTGTTTCCATCACCTCACAATCCAACTCTTAGCCAGACTCCTGTTAGAAGAACATGTGATGGGCCAAGATTAGTCCTTGCACGTCCTGATTGCAGTGGTACTTATCAGTTCTTTCTGGACATTGCAATTATTACTCTTCTATGAAGAGGAATGTGCATCTTTGCTTTCAAAATATGATTTCCTTTCTTGTAGTACAGCAGCAAAATTCATCCCAGGAGTTCGCCAGCAGGCGTATTCAACTGTATCGTCTAAAGCATCCATCATTCATACTCTAGGACCTAAGGCTCTGTATCCAAGGGACTGTAGGAAGTCATTATGCTTTTTTTGTAGGGAATGGCTGTTCCATTCCTTCACCTGCTTATATGGTAAAATTGTTGTGAGGGTGGAATGAGATAATAGATGTTAAACTATATGAAGTACTATATAGTAATCCCTTACCTTTCCAACAGTGCCATCTAAGTAGAGATTCTTCTTTTGTGAAACTAGTACAGGTATACACATAATTACTTCTATAAATCTTTTCAGTTAGCAGAGAGAATTTTGAGTGAGGGTGCTTAAACAGTAAATTATTCCAATTTGAGATATAGGGTTAGCTATTAACATTAAAAAAGATATTTTGTATTTTAGTGTGCATATTAGAACAAGGCGAAGTTAATTTTTAAGAATCTTGTTGGAAATTCTGAAAAGTTATAATAAATAAGGCAAATGAATACTAATTGTACAATATCAATTATCTAGGTCATTGTTTTTTTTTTGATTTGTCATGTTATCTTCATTGGTTTATTTTAGTGGTCTTTTGAGAGATATTTGTAAGGCCTTTCATGACTTTGGTTCCCTAGTCTTGCTTTTTCCCTAAGGTCTTAAATACATCATTCACCCATAAGGTTCATTTTTACTAAAGGCTTACTACATAGGCTGAAGATAAATAAAGCATTGAGCCACAGAAGAGAGCAAAAGAGGCAAAAATCCCTGACCTCATGCAACTTATGTTTCAGTTGAGGGAGCTAGACTGCAAATAATATACAGTTGACCCTTGACGACAAGGGTTTGAACTGCGTGGGTAGACCTATGTGCAGATTTTTTTCAATATAGTACCTGTGTTTTCATTTTACAGACTTTTAAATTAAGTGTGGGGATAAGTTTGTGTTCAATTAGAGATCATAATATGTGGAATCATAAGAACTAGGATTTGAGTCAATTCTATCCAAACTGTTTCCGCTTCCTGCCTTTGGGTGGAGTCAGTTTCTTTGTTTTTGAGGCACAGATAGCAGTGCGTGGATTTTCTGTGGAAGGAGTCGGTGCCACTAACCTCCCTTTGTTCAGGGGTTAGCTGTAAGTAAATCATGTTAATTGGTAAGAAAACAATGAGAGAAAATGAAGAGAAGGGAGGCTGCAGTTTTAAACAGGTGATGAGGGAAGGCCTCATTGAGAAGTTGCATCTGGACAACAGCAGTCCAACAGAGATGAGGGAGGGAGCCATATAGTTAACCAGAGTATGAGCATGCCATCTGGTACTAAGGCCCTGAGGTGGAAATGTGTAGCAACAGCAGCAAGTAACAGAATCCTTTGGGGAGGGTGAGGAGAGTGCCTTATAGTCCATTCTGAGGACTTTACCTCTGCGTGAAATGGGAAGTCGTTGAGTTTTTGAACGGAATTTTGATACCAGAGTTTTCAGAAACACATCCTTGGAAATTGCAGGGGAAACACTGTATTAATAAAAGGTATTATTAGATATTATTCCCCTACTGAAGTGTAGGTTTTTGTAATCAGGCAAATATATTTTAAAATATGCTACCAATAAGTACTTACGTAGGAAAACTGTATTGGAAAACTTCACAGAATTTTTTTAATTTTTAATTTAAAAGAGCCAGTCACCATGGGAAGATAAGAGTTAACTGGTGTAGCTTTTTAAAATGGAGGATGAAAAAATAAATAAATAAAATGGAGGATGATCTGTTTATGACATGATCTCTAAAAAAGCTAATTGTGGTGTCATAATTAGGATTATATTACTCCTGGTAATGCAGTGGTAAAGGAGATAAACTGAAACACCTATCAGATAACTGAATCTTATCTCTTACGTGAAGAATATTTACTTATGTGATAATAATTTGGTATAATGAGTATGGGATAAGAAGTTAAAAGTTCTGGATTTTTTCTACGAAGTGGTTGCTCTTCCAGCTTACGTAACCATGTAATTGTAAAAAACAGAAAATTATGGTAAGTACATTTTTTCAGTTGCATCAGGTATTTCTAGTCAGCAGTCTGGCAGGCTTGAGACCCAGGAAGAGCTGATTTTGAGTCTGAAGGCAGAAGAAAGCCTATGTCCCAGTTAGAAGGCAGTCAGGCAGAGGAATTCCTAGATTCACTTTATTTTGCTGCTATTCATGTGCCTTGTCTTGCTAGCTAGTAGGTAAGCAACTTGAGGGCAGGAAATACCAGTCATATTTGCTTGCTTACCATCCATGAGTCCTTGCATCCTGACTTACGTGTAATAGGTACATCTACCTATTTTATAAAAACTGTAACATTTTAGAGCTGGAAGGGGCCTTAGAGGTTATCTTGTTTTAGAGTTGGGGAATCAAGAACAGCTTTTTAATAATACACCTCTTTCCTTAGTTTTTAGAAGAATGAAATGAGATAATGCAATGTGCATGAAAAGTTAAGTGATTTACTAATTTTAAAACTTTTTTTTTTTCACTTAGAACATAAATCAAAATAGTTGTCCTTTAATTAGGCAATATTCCTGGGTGGAGATTTCACCTTTTTCTTTCTTTGTCTTTCTCACCCTTTTTTTCATTTAAAAATGTACATAACACATCAGTCAGTTATTCATATTTACAGGTATGTCCAAAATGAATACATTTAATTTGAGATGTCATCATTTCTTCAAAGCATATTATCTGACATGTTAAATTTGCTGATTCATACAGAATATTCCAGTTAGGTATTCAAATATAAGCCATCATAACCAAGTGGTAGCTTCAGCTTCTGGACCTGACAGTATTGAAGATGTAGGTTGAAGCTATAGAAGTTGAAGTTACAGTATCTAAACACTAGAGTACTTTAATTTGAACTAACTCTTCTTTAGAAGTCTTCAGTTATGGGAACTGGTGTTGATTGTTTATAGATGTTTTAATTTTTTTCCTTCCTAGAGTTTCTTGTAATCACGTCTTAAAGTCTTCAGGATGGTACTAGCAGACCTTGGAAGAAAAATAACATCAGCATTACGCTCATTGAGCAATGCCACCATCATCAATGAAGAGGTATGTAAAATATGTAAAATACATGTGATTGTACATCATCACTAGCATTGGAGGTGGATGATTAGTAATCTCTATGTAAATACCAGTAGATAAAACCCAGAAATGGATACACTAGATAGCGTTTTTTATTGAGAAATCAACTGTCTTAATTTCAACTTTCAGTAATGAATTACCCCCCAAAAAACAAAACAAAAACCACCTTAACTTACATGTAATAATGATGTACCTTTTATATTTTGAAAATGGCTTAGACCTGGAAATATACTTTTGCTTTCTCTCTTGACATAGGCCTAAAACTTTAGTATCCTGCTTCTTGACTAGGCATGCATGTATCTGACCTTTTCTCTTTGACTTTTATTTAGCATTCTTATAAAAGGCTAGTATTTCCATCTTGGCTACAGTGATTCTCTTCCTCTGTAATCCTCATTCATTTGTTTTGGAAATTTTGTAAGCTGACTCCTTATATGGTATCTGAAATACTTTTCCTCCAGGTTTTATTATTTTAAGTTTAAGGTATTTCTTTCTCCCATTGTTTTCTCCACACATTGTATCTTAATGGTTTGTCAACTGAAAAAAGAAGATTATAGTATACTTTATATTTTGTGGTACCAATGGGAAAGTACTGAATTTGGTTTTAGAAGACCTTGTTTAGCATCCCACTAAACAAATGGTAGAGATTTGAGCAAGTCAGCTTCAGATTTCTTAATGTATAAAATGAGAAAATAGCATTTACCTTTCAAGATGATTTTAAGGATCAAATGAAATAATAGATAAAAAGTACTTTCTAACTTGGAGGTTTAAAAAAATTCTAAGATAGAATTTGATATCAACACTTTAATAAGCTAATGGAATTAAATAATTTGGGGACCATCTTTGAGCTCGGCTAGTCCAGCCTCTCATTTAACAGCAACGGAAAGTCAAGTTTCACATGTTTATTTATTGGAAGAAACAGGATTAGAACCTTTTTTCTAATTCCTATTTTTATAATTTTCCTAATTCCAAGGCTTTTTCTAATAATTATTATTAAGTAATAAACCATAATTTAAACCATTGTTTAGCCTTTGAAATTCTGAACAAATAAAACAACAGCTTTCCAAACAGTTTTCCCTGTTGCATAACCCTTATGGTGTTTGTGTTTATGGTAGGAAAATAAGAAAGAGACCAGGGAGAAGAGGTTGGTGGGAAGTAAAATAACAGATGTTGCTTGAATTGGCAGTTGTTTCTCTGTTCTTGGTACTTGCTACTAGGGAATTAACAAGGAGAAATCCCTCTAATGAGAGATCAGTTCCATTTTTATCAATCCCTTTAATGAGGGATAGAGAAATCTGATAAGCCGCTGTATGACATATGACTGAAGTTGATGATGAGAATTCATTCAAGAAGTAATTGAGGGGCTTCCCTGGTGGCGCAGTGGTTGAGAGTCCGCCTGCCGATGCAGGGGACACGGGTTCGTGCCCCGGTCCGGGAAGATCCCACATGCCGCGGAGAGGCTGGGCCCGTGAGCCATGGCCGCTGAGCCTGTGCGTCCGGAGCCTGTGCTCTGCAACGGGAGAGGCCATAGCAGTGAGAGGCCCGCGTACCACAAAAAACAAAAAAGAAGTAATTGAGGGCCTACATTTTTGCAAACATTTTTGCTGGCACCAGGGCTATAGCAGTAAACAAAGTAGACTAAAATTCCCATTCTCACGGAGCTTACATTCTAATCTGTAAACAGTTATTTCCATGAGCAGCTAAGGGCTCATCTTTTTTAGAGATTTTATAGCTTGTGACCATTTAACCACAGTGCCTTGCACCTCAACAAATATGTGATGATAGTGAGTTATTAATGGAGGATAGTTTCCTTTTCAACTTTGTTCCTCTGCTCTGAGTGGAAGTAGTAAGGCTGCTAGGTCAGACTGAGTCATTTTCTTTTGTCACATTTTCCTCCATGATAGTCCAGTTAAGCAGATGTTGTGAATATACAGTGCTGCATATCAGCAACAGGAATTCAATGACATAGAAAACTTCAATGGCAACATGTATTGTGTAGTAACTTTTTGGCTTGTATATCGTCTTTCCTATTATTACTTTAACGTAGGGATAAAATTGTGACGGTTAATACCTGGTTGAATAAAACAAAGTGGAATGTCTTTTGTTTTGGCCGTGCTGCATGGCTTGTGGGATCTTAGTTCCCCTACCAAGGATCGAACCCCTGCCCCCTGCAGTGGAAGCTCAGAGTCCTAACCACTGGACCATCAGGGAATTTCCTGAAATGTCTTATTTTGACAAAATGACTAGACATTTAGTAAGATTCTCTCTCGAAGGCTAACTGAAAACCTTTCCGCCCCCCAATGGTATAGTATTGTTTTTATTAATATTAAGTTATGGTAGTATATGATGACTGGTCAATCATTGTTTTTGTATGGTTTAAATGATACAATGGGCATTTTAAGTTTTTATTTATTTACTTGCAGGTGTTAAATGCTATGCTAAAAGAAGTATGTACAGCATTATTGGAAGCAGATGTTAATATTAAACTAGTGAAGCAACTAAGAGAAAATGTAAAGTAAGTTAAATTAATCAAGTAAAAAACAGGCAAAACTAAACATAGTTTACTGGGATGAGGAGCTAACTAGAAAAGTCTGCCATATTTTGAAATGTTTTTTCTATACAGCACTGGGAAATAACAGAACTCATATGTTGGAAGACTTTGTTTATAGTACATTTCCATTATGATGGTTCAAAGAATAAACTACATGTGGCTTTCATTTAATTATGGATTTCTTTCCATTCTACTACTCCTTTATCTGAATGGATTCAATCGTATACTGTATAGTATTTTAATAGAAAAGCCTGTTAACAATTTAGATGCATCATAGAGAAGTGGTGCCATTTTAATCCTCTTCAGACTAAAGATGACATTAATCAGCCTCCTTTATTATTGGAGAATTATATTCTTTTTTGTCCCCTTTTGGTTTCTCTGTCCATATTTGAATAAAGGAGTAACGTGTGTGGTCTCAGTTATTGTGTTAATTGGGAGGGGCACTGACTGGGACAGGGCACATAGAATAATTGAGGGCATCTCGATTAGCTGCCTGAATCCTAGCCCTTGTCGTGCTCAGGCCATCCCTCCTTTTCATATTGTCAGACTGGGTACTAAATAGAGAACTACTAGCATTTAAGCATTTACACTACAGGAAGTAGTCTTATTTTCTGCTAGGTGTAAACATGTATAAATTCTGTATGCTGCCAGAAAAATAAAATCAATACTTTACATTAATATGAGGACAAATTAATATTTGGACTTTCAAAAGAAAGCCTTGAAAAACTAACAAAAGTCTTACATCTAACATTTCATGGTAAATTCTTTATGGTATGGACTTATGACTCTGTAGTAATTGTATGCATGTTAATTAGAATACTATTAATATGAATGATTGAATATTCTTACATTCTTTGGGGCAAAAGCTAATTTTCTTTTTAGAGTGCCTTAACTCACTTTTCCCCCTTCTACCCTCAAAAACCATCATCCTGAAGGTCTGCAATTGATCTTGAAGAGATGGCATCTGGTCTTAACAAAAGAAAAATGATTCAGCACGCAGTATTTAAAGAACTTGTGAAGGTAAAAGTATATCTAGCTTGTGCTGTGATTTTCTGTAGACTCACTACATTAGCACTGCAAACAGTAATACTATTTCAGAATACTTTTTTGTGTTTTTATAGAATATTTATCTGTATTAAAAATATTAATTGAAGGATTATTAACTTTTCTGAACTGGCTTATTTTTATCATAGGCTTTCCTGAATACAAAATTCTGAGTACAGGTATGAAGGCCAGTATTACTCCTGCAAAAAAATGCCAAAGCCAAGTTACAAAAAGTAAAACTTCACTATATATTAATTGATGGAAGAGCCTCTCTGAGTTTATCCTCTTTTAATATCAAGTTTTGCCTATTGAGTGTCTTGCTTTTGTACAGAAAGTCACTCTTGGCAAGAGTTCTTTTCTACACTTTCATTGTGTCAAAAAGTCCCTTTGAAAAGATCAAATATCCCTATTCTTGCCTAGATTTTAAGCAATTTTGAATTAGTGAAGTTTTATTTTGCAAGTTGTAAATATAGCCTATTGCCCTGTTCACCTTAGAATTGATATTGCTGCTGCTGTTGTGAAAATTATGATGAGAGTCTTAGAGCTTTAGAAAATATGTTTGAGTCCAGTCATAGGGGAAAAAAAGAAAGGAACTAAAAAAAATTTTTTAAGAGCAACAGGTATCTGCTAGTGGTCTCGAGTATTTTTCCCTATGTTGTGTGAATAGTTTCACTTAACTCCTTTGGTTCTAGCAGAGCTGATTGGTACTTTGAAAAAGTCTAGTACCTTGGATGGTTGTGTCATTTCAGTTTAGTCCTGTAGACTAATTAATTAAGTCTAATTAATTAGTCTACAGGACTTAATTAACTAATTAAGTCCTGTAGACTAATTAGTCCTGTAGACTAATTAACTTTCCCTCGTGGCGCAGTGGTTAAGAATCTGCCTGCCAATGCGGGGACACGGGTTTGAGCCCTGGTCTGGGAAGATCCCACCTGCCATGGGGCAGCTAAGCCTGTGAGCCACAACTACTGAGCCTGTGCTTTAGAGCCCACGAGACATAACTACTGAGCCCACATGCCACAACTACTGAAGCCCGCGTGCCTAGAGGCCTGCTCCGCAATGAGGGAAGCCACTGCAATGAGAAGCCCGCGCACCCCAGGGAAGAGTAGCCCCTGATCGCCTCAACTAGAGAAAGCCCGCATGCAGCAACGAAGACCCAGTGCATCCAAAAATAAATAAATATATTTATTAAAAAAAAAAAAAAAGAAATTCAGAACCTAAAAGAGGTCAGGAAATTTATCCAGTTTTCCTTCTCAGTTTGCAGTTGAGAAAAGTAAGACAGTTAGTGGTAGACCCAGGTCTGATCTCCAAACTCCTCACAATATTTCCAGATTGTTTTTCTTCTAACACCAGAGGTCAGCACAGGGTGAGTGAACATTTTTATTTTTAGGGGTTGGAATCTTTCGGCAATTCTGGAGCATCAGGTGCTTTGTTAAGATGGCTTTACGGAGTACCTACTTTATTCTAGGCAGTATGCCAAATACTGCTGATAACAAAGATGAAAAAGACTGGGCCTTATACTCAGAAGCTCATGGTCTAGGACAGTGGTGTAAAAAGCAAGGCCAAAACTGTTTTCATAATAACACTAAGACATTATTTGCGTTTTTTCAGCCTTCTTTACTGCAAAAGCAATGGTGGGTGAAACCACTGGGTAAAACTCCCTAGCATGAATCAAGGCAGTGGTACCAAACTATACTAGTAGTCATTGAACTCCTTCCTCCCACACACTTGCAGTGAAGGAAAAAAAAAAGCCAGTTTCATTTAAGAATGTCTTTGATGGAGCAGTAGAGGTTATTAGTAGTATTAAATCTTGACCCTTGAATACACATGTGTTTATAAGATTTTGTGTGATGAAATGGGAAGTATGCAGAAAGCCCTGTTGCTGTGTACTGAAATTTGATGGTTGTCTTGAGGAAAGCAAATGTGTAATTGTTTGATTGCAAGCTGAGCTAGCCACTTCTTTCATAGAATGCCATTTTTACATGAATGAACAACAGACAATCTGTGGTTATTTACACTTGGGCCTTTGGCAGATATTTTCTCCAAAGTAAATAAAGTGAGCTTGTCACTTTAAGGCAAATAACTAACGGTATTGTAGCCAGTAATGAAATTCCAGCTTTCTGGTGAAAACCAGAAGCTTGAATCTCCACCATGAGTGTCACAGTGTCCCAATATTTAACTTTTCTAGTGAGATCATTATTGATATTAATAAATAAAATGTTTTGATGTTGTATAGTGAAATGTGTCAACAATGGAAGAGCTGCCTGAGTGAACCAATATTCTGTAAGTGATTAATGTATGATGTTACAAAAGCATGCACCAGGATAAGATCGATTCAAAGTCCAAGATAGAATAACAGATTTTAATGTAATATAGAGTATGAAAGTTCAGTACTGCTGTTCTAGGATGTAGGAGGAAGATAAGATATATTTATTTTAAAAAATCATTATTCAATAAAACTTATAGGTTGCAAATAGTAGGTTCATAGAGAGCTGAGTGATTCTGCCATGGGATATAGAGAATGGAGGTGAATATGGGGCCGCGTTAGTGTTCTGAAAGGATCTAGGAGGAAGGGCAGTGGATTTATGTTTAAGATAGATTTTGTTCATTTCAACCCTGTGCCTGGGAGGGAGATCACAAAATGTGTTTTCTTTTCCTCCCTTTTCTACCACATGGCTTTCCTTGAAATTCACGTATAATATGGATTATGTAACCTTTATGGTATCATCTAGCATGGGCTCAGCAAATTTCTCTTAAGAACAAATAGTTTTGGCTTTGTGGGTCATATGGTCTCTGTTGCAACTACTCAGGTCTGGTGTTATAGCACAGAAGCAGTAAATGAATGGGCATGTCTGTGTTCTATTAAAACTTTATTTACACATAGTTGTAAATATGGTCTATGTCATCTGGTCCTAGGACATTAACTACTATTATGGTTTTATTATCATATGGAGATACAGGTTTCAAGCTCCGAACAACTGACTTGGAACTGAATTATTTTTTTAAATGAACTTTAAAAATGCCTCATGCTTGTTTATTTGGGGACTGTCCATATATGTATGAATGCCTTAATTTTCCACTGATTGTCATTATAAAATTAGTGATTATTTTTTACTAGCACTTTATAAATATAATAACTTTATAGAACAGTACATCTTTGGCATTGGAGAATTTAATATTTGACGGACCTGGAAAGTCTTTCACATGTAATTTGTAATTTTGTTCATATATAAACATTTGTCAAATTGAACATGAAGATAGGTACTGTCCCAATATGGTAGCCATTGGCCACATGTGGTTATTGAGCACTTGTAATGTGGCTAGTCCAAATTGAGATGTGCTGTAAGTAGGAGATACATGTCAAGTTTTAAGACCTAGCATGGCAAAAGGGAATATAAAATATTTTATTAATTTTTAAATATAGATTACATGTTGAATTATAATATTTTAGATATATTGAGTTAAATAAAATACTAATATCACTTGTTTTTACTTTTTTTAATGTCACTACTAGAAATTTAAAAATTCATATGTGGCCTGCACATATATTTTATATTTCTGCAGTGCTGTTGTAGATTGCTCCTTTGGCTCAAACTTGGTCTCACATTCACACTCCAGCTTGTTCTAAAAAATATTTTGAGATCCTTACCTCTGAATTGGTTTGGGAGTATAGGCTTGCTTATGACTTCACAGTGTACTATTTTAAATTTTTAAATTTCACTACGTGTGTACAAAGGGAAATAGAGTTGTATTAGAATGGTAGGATTATGGTTGCCGCTTATATTTAAATGTCTATAAATTACTTTTTCAAGTTAAAAGTTGTGGGGAGAGGGGTTTTGAATGTAAGCATAGGTTAACCTGATTTTATTTTTATTTTTGTTTTTGGTTTGTAGCTTGTAGACCCTGGAGTTAAAGCATGGACACCCACTAAAGGAAAACAGAATGTGATCATGTTTGTTGGATTGCAAGGGAGTGGTAAAACAACAACATGTTCAAAGGTAAATTATACTTAATTAAAAAAAACAAAGTCATGGAGAAGATATGTTTGTATAAATCAAGTTTTACGTTAAAGTCAGGATTTGTAGTGTTGTTCCTTTAAAATTTTGTGTTGTTTGATGTATCTATTATGTTTTTGTAATAGCTCTTTGTAGGATAAGAGCAAAGAATCCCATAGTCTTTCTCGTGATAGCTTTTTGCAAGAATGGTAGACTTCTATATAACTATGCTGTTTCTTTTACCAAAAAGACTGTTCCTGTCCTTTAAGGAGATGAGGATATGATTTTTGGAGAAGTGAACGTGGAAAGTTTACCTTATCTCCTATGGCTCAAGACTCCCTTTTCACAATGTCTCACCCAGTGTAATACATATGAATCTTCATTTTGCATATCTTTTTGCTAATTTTAAATTCATTATACCACCCCTTCCTCCATAATTGGGTAACTCAACTTTGTTACCAGATTTTACTCCACAAGCCTCAACTTTGTATAGTTTAGAAAGAAAAAAAGAGGAAAGGATTATTTCTTAGAGGGTTATGTTATTGTTTGTTTTTAATTAACGTTAATAACATTTTTTACCGTGATCATTTGTTGCTTCATCATTTTATATCCTTCGAATGTGACTGTATGGCACTTAGAATTTAAACTCTTTAGGAAATTTTCTATACTCAGAATTTAATAATATTACTTTTAGGAGAATATGAGCAGTTTTATTTTACTCCTTAAGTAAATAACAAGTGTAAATAGAAACAATTACATGTATAATAAATTTGTATTTATTCAGTTTTAAAATCTTCCTTTCCCAGTTAGCATATTACTACCAGAGGAAAGGTTGGAAGACCTGTTTGATATGTGCAGACACATTCAGAGCAGGTATTGTGTTCAAATTTGAAAATTGTTTCTGAAATTTGTATTTTCAAGTTTGAGGACTCATTAACTCTATTTCATAGGGGCTTTTGACCAACTAAAACAGAATGCAACCAAAGCAAGAATTCCATTCTATGGAAGGTGGGTTCCAGTTTTTATTTTTATACTCATGTGTCTCACCTTATCTGTCTGACTTTATTTAATGCTATCTGGTCACATTTTAATATATACTTATAAGCTTAAATCCTTTCTGGAACAAAGTAGAGGTATAATTAATACATTGTTATCTTTTATTATTGTAACATGACTCTTCTGACCCAGCCTGATAGATCAGAGCAGATGTTGTTTAGTTTATAATTCTGCCTGTACTTATCATCCTGCCTTGCATGCTTTCCAGCATCCTTCTGCTTCTATTCCAGTTGTTTAAGACCTATCTGAAGCATTCCTCCATTCAACACACTGGTGAATTCCATATTGTCTGGTTCTTTAGTACATCATCTTTGAAAGTTTGTGTTTGATCATCCTAAAATGCTTTGTGATCTTTAGTTATCTCAGAGATTCTGATCGTTGCTATCCTTCATTTGCTACATTACTGTTCAATTAGGTGGTTTGTATATGTTAAAATGACTAATTAAAAGAATCGAGTCGAGATTGAATTTAGAAGGACCTATTTGAGGGAATAGCATTTCTCTTAATGTTATTAATATCAATATAAAAAGATTATTAATATAGAAAGCTTAAAGAAGCTAAAATTTCAGGTAATTAAATGAATGATATCATTTTGTTGGTCTTTATTTTCTACTTTTTGGCTGGCCAAGAAAACTGGTGAACTTTAGCTATGGTATGTTCTTTATTTAAATTCTTTTTCTTTTAGTGTGGTTTTTTTGTTTTGTTTTGGTTTGGTTTTGGCTATGCCACATGGCATGCGGGATGTTACTACTTCTCTGACCAGGGATTGAACCTGGGCCCTTGACAGTGAAAGCGTGGAGTCCTAACCACTGGACCACCAAGGAATTCCCTCTTTTAGTTATTTTTTTATTTTTTGCGGTACGTGGGCCTCTCACTGTTGTGGCCTCTCCCGTTGTGGAGCACAGGCTCCAGACGCGCAGGCGCAGCGGCCATGGCTCACGGGCCCAGCCACTCCGCGGCATGTGGGATCTTCCTGGACCGGGGCACGAACCCGTGTCCCCTGCATCGGCAGGCGGACTCTCAGCCACTGCGCCACCAGGGAAGCCCTTTTAGTTATTTTCTTATGATAATTTCTAGCAAGTAGATTAAAGAATAATGTTAGGAATTTTATTTTTAGGATAAGAACTTTTTCTTACATAGATTTAAAAATCAAGGGATAATAAACAGCTGTACCTTTAGGGTTCACAATTTGCAAATGATATAATTTAGCTGATAATTACTTGAACTATCAGCCAAAGCCAGAGCATTGATTTTTAACCAGTATTCTCAGTACCGTTTATTAAATAATCTCTCCTTTGCTTATGTAAACTTAAATAAGATACTACGTATATGGAGTAAAGTATTAGCAGTCATTGTTTCCTCCAGGAGAGATGAAGTAAATGGGGCTGGGGGGAGGACTTGAACTGTATCTCCAATATTAAATTTACATATTAGCATTTATTGGGGGGGTGGTAGATATGTTTGTTATAGTATCATTTGTTCTTTTTTTAAAAAACACTATTTTAATTAAAAATTTTAAAGAAGTGAAAGCACTAGCAGTTTCACTTCCCAATTATCAGCTTGTAGCATGTCCATCTGTGCTTTTTTCAGTGTCTATATAAACAAATACACAGACATACATAGATAATTTTTAACTGAAATGGACTCTTATGTGCTTTGTACCTTGATTGCTTTGGTAGTGGTTATATGGGTTGTGTAAATTTGTCAAAGCTCGTTAAAATGAACAATAAAAATAGTGCATTTTATTGTATGTAAACGTACCACTATACAGTTGATTAAAAATGGGATCTTATGACAAGGTAGTTATTACTCTTGGGAAGGAGTGAGGTGCTAATTATGTTGTTTTCTTGATCTGGGTGTGTTTGCTTTGTGAAAATTCAACAAGTTTATAATTGTACAGCTTTTCCACATATATGTTATACTTCATTAAAATGTTTACTTAAAAAATGGGATCTTAATAATTCTGGGCAATATACTGTTTAAGATAATTCTTTTTTATGACATCATTGTATTCCATTAATCAATGCCCTTATGAACATCTTTGATAATATTTCTTTCTACATTTGTAAGTTTTATTTTAATAGTATCTTTATCTTTTTTTTTTTTAATTTGCATGCATTGGGTCTTCGTTGCTGCACACGGACTTTCTCTAGTTGAGGCTATTGGGGGCTACTCTTCGTTGTGGTGTGAGGGCTTTTCATTGCGGTGTGCGGGCTTTTCATTGTGGTGGCTTCTCTTGTTGTGGAGCATGGGCTCTAGGCACATGGGCTTCAGTAGATGTGGTTCGTGGGCTCTAGAGCGCAGGCTAAGTAGTTGTGGCACACAGGCTTAGTTGCTCTGTGGCATGTGGGATCTTCCTGGACCAGGGATAGAACCCATGCCCCCTGCATTGGCAGGTGGATTCTCAGCCACTGTGCCACCAGGGAAGTCCTTCTTAATCATATTTTAAAATAGCTGGTAATGCTAATTTTTGTCTTCTTTTTCAACATTTATTGCTTCTTTCACCTGCTTATTTTCCTGGGAAAATTTTGGATTTTTTTTAATCAAGTTCTAGAAAGAAAAATCTCCCTAAAATTGTGATTAGAACTACCGTGAATCCAATTAATTGAGGGGAGAACTGACATCTTTACTATACATGTATAGTTCCATTCAGGAACCTGCTATGTATTTTTTGTTAAAAAAAATTGCCCTTAAGTATAATAGTTTTCTTCATTTAAGGCTCACATATATTCTTTTTTTTTTTTAACATCTTTATTGGACTATAATTGCTTTACAATGTTGTGTTGGTTTATGCTGTATAACAAAGTGAATCATCACATATATTCTTATTAAGTGTATTTCTACTTGATTTTTGTTGTTAATTTAGGGGGAAACTTTTTTTTTTTTTGCGGTACGCGGGCCTCTCACTGTTGTGGCCTCTCCCGTTACGGAGTACAGGCTCCGGACGCACAGGCTCAGCGGCCATGGCTCACGGGCCCAGCCCCTCCGCGGCATGTGGGATCTTCCCGGACTGGGGCACGAACCCGTGTCCCCTGCATCGGCAGGCTGACTCTCAACCACTGTGCCACTAGGGAAGCCCTACTTTTAGTTTTTTGAGAAACCTCCATACTGTTTTCCACAGCGGCTGCACCAGTTCACATTCTTACCAACAGTGTACAAGGATTCGCTTCTCTCCTCGCCAACATTTGTCTTTTGTATTCTTTTTGATGACAGCCATCCTTTTGTAAGCATTTTATAAAATAATTAAATGTTCTTGTAAAACATGACTTTTAAGTTACGTAGCATTCTATCAGATGGCTATGCTATCATTTATTAAATAAATGCCCTACTGTTGGCCATTTAAGGTTTTCCAACTTCTTGGTCTTAAAAATATAGCCAAAATGAATAGTACGTAACGTTGTTTCTGTGAAATTGTTATGACATACTCCTACAAGTTGAAATTGGATCAAACGGTCTGATCATTTTGGCTTTTGGTTTTTAAAAGGAAAATGTCTCAAAAGTTTAATTTCATTCCTATTTTACTACACTTTCACAATCCTCAAAACTGTATTTAATTTGGGACTTCCACTGGCTAAGACTCTGAGCTCCCAACACAAGGCGCCTGGGTTCGATCCCTGGTCAAGGAACTGGATCTCACATGCATGCCATAATGAAGAGTTCACATGCCACAACTAAGAAGTCAGCATGCCAAAACTAAGAGTCCACATGCCACAACTAAAAGATCCTGCACACCACAACGAAGATCCTGTGTGCCACAACTAAGACCCAGCACAGCCAAAATAAAAAAAATAAAAAATAAATATTAAAAACAAAAAAACCAAAACTCTATTCAACTTGAAAATCAAGAAACGGATCTCATTTTAATTTGGCTTCTTTTGATTATTGGCAACTTTTGATACAGTTCAATACTGTCAAATGAAAAAAACATATAATGTTAACAAAAAGTTTCCCCCTGGGCTTCCCTGGTGGCACAGTGGTTGAGAGTCTGCCTGCTGATGCAGGGGACATGGGTTCGTGCCCCCATCCGGGAAGATCCCACATGCCGCGGAGCAGCTCGCCCATGAGCCGTGGCCGCTGAGCCACGTGAGAGGCCCACATGAGAGGCCCACGTACTGAAAACAAAACAAAACAAAACAAAACAAAAAAAACTAAAAGTAGAACTACCATATGACCCAGAAGTTCCACTCCTGGGTATACATTCGAAAAAAAACCCCACTAATTCGAAAAGATACATGTACCCCAGTGTTCATAGCAGCATTATTTATAATTGCCAAGATATATCCCCAAATACAGTAAGTTAAAAAAATGAGAAGACAGAGAAATATGCAGCAGATGAAGGAGCAAGGTAAAAACCCACCAGACCTAACAAATGAAGAGGAAATAGACAGGCTATCTGAAAAAGAATTCAGAGTAATGATAGTAAAGATGATCCAAAATCTTGGAAACAGAATGGAGAAAATACAAGAAACGTTTAACAAGGACCTAGAAGAACTAAAGAGCAAACAATGATGAACAACACAATAAATGAAGTTAAAAATTCTCCAGAAGGAATCAATAGCAGAATAACTGAGGCAGAAGAACGGATAAGTGACTTGGAAGATAAAATAGTGGAAATAACTTCCATAGAGCAGAATAAAGAAAAAAAAATGAAAAGAATTCAGGACAGTCTCAGAGACCTCTGGGACAACATTAAACACAACAACATTCGAATTATTGGGGTCCCAAAAGAAGAAGAGAAAAAGAAAGGGACTGAGAAAATATTTGAAGAGATTATAGTTGAAAACTTCCCTAACATGGGAAATTAGTCAATCAAGTCCAGGAAGTGCAGAGAGTCCCATACAGAATGAACCCAAGGAGAAACACACAAAGACACATATTAATCAAACTATCAAAAATTAAATACAAAGAAAAAATATTAAAAGCAGCAAGGGAGGGGCTTCCCTGATGGCGCAGTGGTTGAGAGTCCGCCTGCCGATGCAGGGGACACGGGTTCGTGCCCCAGTCCGGGAGGATCCCACATGCCGCGGAGCGGCTGGGCCCGTGAGACATGGCCGCTGCACCTGCGCGTCCGGAGCCTGTGCTCCACAACGGGAGAGGCCACAACAGTGACAGGCCCGTGTACCGCAAAAAAAAAAAAAAAAGCAGCAAGGGAAAATCAACAAATAATATACAAGGGAATCCCTGTAAGGTTAACAGCTGATCTTTCAGCAGAAACTCTGCAAGCCAGAAAGGACTGGCAGGACATATTTAAAGTGATGAAAGGGAAAAACCTACAACCAAGATTACTCTACCCAGCAAGAGTCTCATTCAGATTTGACGGAGAAATTAAAACCTTTACAGACAAGCAAAAGTTAAGAGGATTCAGCACCACTAAACCAGCTTTACAACAAATGCTAAAAACTTCTCTAGGCAGGAAACACAAGAGAAGGAAATGACCAACAAAAACAAACCCAAAACACTTAAAAAAATGGTAATAGTAACATACATATTAATAATTACCTTAAATGTAAATGGATTAAATGCTCCAACCAAAAGACATAGACTGGCTAAATGGATGCAAAAACAAGACCCATATATATACTGTCTACAAGAGACCCACTTCAGACCTAGGGACACATACAGACTGAAAGTGAGGGGATGGAAAGAGATACTCCATGCAAATGGAAATCAAAAGAAAGCTAGAGTAACAATTCTCAAATCAGGAAAAATAGACTTAAAAATGACTATTACAAGAGAAAAAGAAGACACTACATGATGATCAAGGGATCAATCCAGGAAGAAGGTATGACAAATGTAAATATTTATGCACCCAACATAGGATCCTCTCAATACATAAGGCAAATGCTAACAGCCACAAAAGGAGAAATCGACAGTAACATGATAATAGTAGGGGACTTTAACACCCCACATTCACCAAAGGACAGATCATCCAAAAGGAAAATAAATAAGGAGACACAAGCTTTAAATGACACATTAGACAAGATGGACTTAATTGATATTTTTAGGACATTCCATCCAAAAACAACAAATACACTTTCTTCTCAAGTGCTTATGGAACATTCTCCAGGATAGATCATATCTTGGGTCACAAATCAAGCCTTGGTAAATTTAAGAAAATTGAAATCATTTAAGTATCTTTTCCCACCACAATGCTATGAGACTAGATATCAATTACAGGAAAAGATCTGTAAAAAATACAAACACATGGAGGCTAAACAATACATTACTAAATAACCAAGAGATCACTGAAGAAATCAAAGAGGAAATAAAAAACTACCTAGAAATAAATGACAATGAAAACAGGACAACCCAAAGCCTATGGGATGCAGCAAAAGCAGATCTAAGAGGGAAGTTTATAGCAATACAATCCTACCTCAAGAAACAAGAAACGTCTCAAATAAACAACCTAACCTTACACGTAAAGCAATTAGAGAAAGAAGAAGAACAACAAGAAAAAACCAAAGTTAGCAGAAGGAAAGAAATCATAAAGATCAGATTAGAAATAAATGAAAAAGAAATGAAGGAAATGATAGCAAAGATCAATAAAACTAAAACTTGGTTCTTTGAGAACATAAACAAAATTGATAAACCATTAGCCAGACTCATGAAGAAGAGAAGACTCAAATAACCAGAATTAGAAGTGAAAAAGGAGAAGTAACAACTGATACTGCAGAAATACAAAGGATCATGAGAGATTACTACAAGGAACTACATGCCAATAAAATGGACAACCTGGAAGAAATGGACAAATTCTTAGAAAAGTACAACCTTCCAAGACTGAACCAGGAAGAAATAGAAAATGTAAACAGACCAATCACAAGCACTGAAATTGAAACTGTGATTAAAAATCTTCCAACAAAGGAACTTCCCTGGTGGCGCAGTCGTTAAAAATCCTCCTGCCAATGCAGGGGACACGGGTTCAAGCCCTGGTCCAGGAAGACCCCACATGCTGCAGAGCAACTAAGCCCGTGCTCCACAACTACTGAGCCTGCACTCTAGAGCTCACGAGCCACAACTACTGAGCCCACATGCCACAACTACTGAAGCCTACGCGCCTAGAGCCTGTGCTGCACAACAAGAGAAGCCACTGCAATGAGAAGCCCACGCACCGCAACAAAGAGTAGCCCCTGCTCACTGCAACTAGAGAAAGCCCGCATGCAGCCAAAAATAAATAAATAAATAAATTTATATTTAAAAGAATCTTCCAACAAACAAAAGTCCAGGACCAGATGGCTTCACAGGCGAATTCTATCAAACATTTAGAGAAGAGCTAACACCTCTCCTTCTCAAACTCTTCCAAAATATAGCAGAGGGAGGAACAATCCTAAATTCATTCTTCAAGGCCACCATCACCCTGATACCAAAAGCAGACAAAGGTGTCACAAAAAAAGAACACTACAGGCCGGTATCACTGATGAACATAGATGCAAAAATCCTCAACAAAATACTAGCAAACAGAATCCAACAACACATTAAAAGAATTATACACCATGATCAAGTGGGGTTTAACCCAGGAATGCAAGGATTCTTCAATATATACAAATCAATCTGTGATACACCATATTAACAAATTGAAGGATAAAAACCATATGATCATCTCAATAGATGCAGAAAAAGCTTTCGACAAAATTCAACACCCATTTATGATAAAAACTCCCCAGGAAATAGGCATAGAGGGAACCTACCTCAACATAATAAAGGCCATGTATGACAAACCCACAGCCAACATTATTCTCAATGATGAAAAACTGAAATGATTTCTTCTAAGATCAGGAACAAGACAAGGTTGCCCACTCTCACCACTATTATTTAACATACTTTTGGAAGTTTTAGCCACGGCAATCAGGAGAAAAATAAAAGGAATCCAAATTGGAAAAGAAGTAAAACTCTCACTGCTTGCAAATGGCATGATACTATACATAGAGAATCCTAAAAATGCTACCAGAAAACTGCTAGAGCTAATCAATGAATTTGGTAAAGTAGCAGGACACAAAATTAATGCACAGAAATCTCTTGCATTCCTATACACTAATGATGAAAAATCTGAAAGAGAAATTAAGGAAACACTCCAATTTACCATTGCAACAAAAAGAATAAAATACCTAGGAATAAACCTACCTAAGGAGACAAAAGACCTGTATACAGAAAACTATAAGGCACTTTTGAAAGAAATTAAAGACGATACAAACAGATGCAGAGAGATACCATGTTCTTGGATTGGAAGAATCAACATTGTGAAAATGACTATAGTACCCAAAGCAAGCTACAGATTCAGTGCAATTCCTATCAAACTACCAACAGCATTTTTCACAGAACTTGAAGAAAAAATTTCACAATTTGTATGGAAACACAAAAGACCCTGAATAGCCAAAGCAATCTTGAGAAAGAAAAACAGAGCTGAAGGAATCAGGCTCCCTGAGTTCACACTGTACTGCAGAGCTACAGTAATCAAGACAGTATGGTACTGGCAGAAAAAGCAGAAATATAGATCAGTGGAACAGGATAGAAAGCCCAGAGTTAAACCCACGCACATATGGTCACTTTATCTATGATAAAGGAGGCAAGAATATACAATGGAGAAAAGACAGCCTCTTCAATAAGTGGTGCTGGGAAAACTGGACAGGTACATGTAAAAGAATGAAATTAGAACACTTCCTAACACTATACACAAAAATAAACTCAAAATGGATTAAAGACCTAAATGTAAACTCTTAGAGGAAAACATAGGTATAACACTCTATGACATAAATCACAGCAAGATCCTATTTGACCCACCTCCTAGAGAAATGGAAATAAAAACAAAAATAAACAAATGGGACCTAATGAAATGTAAAAGCTTTTCACAGCAAAGGACATCATAAAGGAGGTGAAAAGACAACCCTCAGAATGGGAGAAAATACTTGCAAGCGAAGCAATGGATAAAGGATTAATCTCCAAAACATACAAACAGCTCATGGAGCTCAATATCAAAAGAACAAACAATCCAATCAAAAAATGGGCAGAAGGCCTAAAAATACATTTCTCCAAAGAAGATATACAGATTGCCAACAAACATATGAAAGGATGCTCAACATTTCTAATCATTAGAGAAATGCAAATCAAAACTATAATGAGGTCTTCTGCCCATTTTCGGATTGGGTTGTTTTTTTGTTATTGAGCTGCATGAGCTGCTTATAAATTTTGGAGATTAATCCTTTGCAAGTAAGTCAGAAAGAGAAAGACAAATACTGTATGCTAACACACATATATGGAATTTAAGGGAAAAAAATGTCATGAAGAACCTAGGGGTAAGACAGGAATAAAGACATAGACCTACTACAGAATGGACTTGAGGATATGGGGAGGGGGAAGGGTAAGCTGTGACAAACTGAGAGAGTGGCATGGACATATATACACTACCAAACGTAAAATAGATAGCTAATGGGAAGCAGCCGCATAGCACAGGGAGATCAGCTTGGTGCTTTGTGACCGCCTAGAGGGGTGGGATAGGGAGGGTGGGAGGGAGGGAGACGCAAGAGGGAAGAGATATGGGAACGTATGTATATGTATAACTGATTCACTTTGTTATAAAGCAGAAACTGACACACCATTGTAAAGCAATTATACTCCAATAAAGATGTAAAAAAAAAAAAAAACTACAGTGAGGTATCACCTCACACCGGTCAGAATGGCCATCATCAAAAAATCTACAAACAATCAGTGCTGGAGACGGAGTGGAGAAAAGGGAACCCTCCTGCACTCTTGGTGGGAATGTAAATTGATACATCCACTATGGAGAACAGTATGGAGGTTCCTTAAAGGTATAAAAGTAGAACCACCATATGACCCATCAATCCCACTACTGGGCATATACCCTGAGAAAACCATAACTCAAAAAGACACATGTACCCATGTTCATTGTAGCACTGTTTACAGTAGCCAGGACATGGAAGCAACCTAAGTGTCCATTGACAGATGAATGGATAAAGAAGATGTGGCACATATATACAATGGAATGTTACTCAGCCTTAAAAAGAAATGAAATTGAGTTATTTGTAATGAGGTGAATGGACCTAGAGTCTGTCATACAGAGTGAGGTAACTCAGAAAGAGAAAAACATACTGTATGCTAACACAGATACATGGAATCTAAAAAGAAAAAAAAGGTTCTGATGAACCTAGGGGCAGGACAGGAGTAAAGATGCAGACGTAGAGAATGGACTTGAGGACACGGGGCGGGGGAAGGGTAAGCTGGGACGAAGTGAGAGGGTGGCGTTGACATATATACACTACCAAATGTAAAATAGATAGCTAGTGGGAAGCAGCTGCATAGCACAGGGAGATCAGCTCCGTGTTTTGTGACCACCTAGATTGGTGGGATAGGGAGGGTGGGAGGGAGAGGCAAGAAGGAGGGGATATGGGGATATATGTATACGTATAGCTGATTCACTTTGCTATACAGCAGTAAATAACACAACATTGTAAAGCAATTATACCCCAATAAAGATGTTTAAAACATTGCTTATAAAAGGGTGTTAAGTGGAAAAGCATGTTTAAAACACTATGTAATACAAGTTCAGTTATTAAAGAAAATGTAAAAAAAATTGAGGAATTCACAGCTCATTCAGAAAAGATACGCAGCAGAATCATACAGGATTTTGGGCTTCCCTGGTGGCGCAGTGTTTAAGAATCTGCATGCCAAAGTAGGGGACATGGTTTCGAGCCCTGGTCCTGGAAGATCCCACATGCCATGGAACAACTAAGCCCGTGCGCCACAACTGCTGAAGCCCGTGTGCCACAACTACTGAAGCCTGCATGCCTAGAGCCCATGCGCCACAACAAGAGAAGCCACCAAAATGAGAAGCCCGCGCACCGAAACGAAGAGTAGCCCCCGCTCACTGCAACTACAGAAAGCCTGCGCACAGCAACCGAGACCCAACGCAGCCAATGATAAATAAATAAATATGGGGGCTATTTATTGTTTTTAAATAAATTTATTTAAAAAAAAAGAATCATACAGGATTTTGTAATTGGAAAACTGATTACTGCTTCATGCTGCTCTAGAAGTGGGTTGTTATATTTAATACTTATTAGATTTTATACTTCTAAATTGAAATTGTGATCATTATGACTTTTTCAGAGTAGATTAAGGGTGCACTAACAGTTTCCAAATTTTTCTTATTTGGAAGTTTTGCTGCTAAGTCATTTTTCCATGTTAAATAGCTATACAGAAATGGATCCTGTCATCATTGCCTCTGAAGGAGTGGAGAAATTCAAAAATGAGAACTTTGAAATTATTATTGTTGATACAAGTGGCCGCCATAAACAAGAAGACTCTTTGTTTGAAGAAATGCTTCAAGTTGCTAATGCTATAGTAAGTAGCTTAATTTAACAACATTATTAAGACTTTGGTTAAATTAATTATAAATCCTGATTGAGTTTATGAACCATATAAATTATTTTTTGCCTGTAAGAAAGATTCCAAGTAATATATTTTTATTTTGGGCTCCTTTGTCTGTATGATAAGGACTTAATCTTCTGTACATTAATATGAAATTTTCATGAGTATTGAAATATTTCCTTTCTCACTTAATCATCTTATTAGTATGTATAAGAAAAAGTAACAAGCAAAAAAAAATGAGAACCTTTAATAGCTGTTGAATTTCCTTTCTGTAAATTATTTAAATTAAATTAAAAACATTTGCTTTAGGTGAATTTTGAAAGATTTTTAAAATGAAGCATTTAAAAATATTAATAATCAATTAGTGTCTCTTTAAAATTGTGATGGAAATAACGGGAAGAAGAAGTGGTTTATAGGTAATCTATAGCACATATTATGAACCCATGTTTTGCCATTGAGGTGTTGGCAGTAATACTTTGTTTAATGATTAATACTAATACATTGTTTTGTTTTGTTTAGCTGTGCCATTATTTTGACCTACGTGAGCAGACCTAAGGGAAATATTCTCATCTGTCCTTTATTTATTTTGCTTTCAGCGCACACTCTTCTACTTTTTTTCTCTGATTTACTGTTGCTATTGCATTTGTCTAGAGTGTGATTCCTCTAGATCATTGCTTAACTTTTTCCTCTTTATTCAGGCCTCAGCTCAAATGTTACCTCCAGACAGGTCTTCCCTGACCACCCTACAGAAAGAAACCTCTCACACCTCAGAACTGATTTTATCTGTTCCATTTTAATTGTTGTACATCTGAAATGTTTAGTTGCCTATTTTTTTATCTGTCTCCAGTGATTAGAATGTAGGTCCCACAAGCATAAGGATTTTCTTATTCATCTCTTTGACTGAGGACATAAATGGTGCCCAATACATAGTACTCCCTCAGTAAATACTGATTGATTGAATAATTATAATAAATATTTTTTATAGCTTCTAATGATGAAATTTGCTTAAAGTCAGTAAAAATATATATCTTTTCTATTTAAATTTTCTAGCAACCCGATAACATTGTTTATGTGATGGATGCCTCCATTGGGCAGGCTTGTGAAGCCCAGGCTAAGGCTTTTAAAGATAAAGTAGATGTAGCCTCAGTAATAGTGACAAAACTTGATGGTCATGCAAAAGGAGGTGGTGCACTCAGTGCGTAAGTATCATTGATGTTATTGTCCCGTGTCTTGGGCTTAGTGTGTGTGTGTGTGTGTGTGTGTGTGTGTGTGTGTGTGTGTGTGTATTTATGGCTTTCTTATTAATCATTTAAAATATATTCCAATGGTGGACCTAGTATGGTCTGTAAAAGAAGTTTAAATAGAAACAGAATTTTGGAGTACCTCTGATACAGTTCTCCTTTAGCTAGTGAGAAGAAACTTGAGCTATGTACCTTTGTCTAATTACCTTTAAAATCTTCTAGAAATTTGTTTTCCTTTTTGAGGTTATTTTGTGTTTTCTTTTTCTTTGCAGAGTTGCTGCCACAAAAAGTCCAATTATTTTCATTGGTACAGGGGAACATATAGATGACTTTGAACCTTTCAAAACGCAGCCTTTCATCAGCAAACTTCTTGGTGTGTACAGTGGTGGGGATATAGAAAAACCTTCAAGAAATAGTATGAATTTTTAGAACAGATTAGGATTTTAATTCTGCCCTCTTGCTAACTAGCTCAGGAAAATAATTTTCTTCTATGATTTATCTTCTTTACCTGCAAACTAAGGATGGTGGTTATCTGCTTCCTGTAGTTAGAGTGGTAAAATGAGCTATTAGATGGAAAGTTCCTTGGAAAAATTTTAGAGCTCAATACAGAAGCATGTGGTTGTAGTAATAGCAGTGATAATGGCAGCAAAACTTTCATAATGTCTCCAGGTGTTTGAGAGCATGGAATTTGGAATTAAACCCTGGGCTGCAGTTCCTGCTTTGTCACTTAACCTCTCCAGCTTCAGTTTTTCACCTATGAAGTGCCTATCTCACAGGCTTATTATGTATGTGCATGCATTTTGCATAATGTAAAACAGATACACTATTGGTTATTAATTTTACTTTTTTGGGTCTTATAGGTATGGGTGACATTGAAGGACTGATAGATAAAGTCAACGAGTTGAAGTTGGATGACAATGAAGCACTTATAGAGAAGTTGAAACATGGTATATGAGTAGCAAAAAGCATTTGATCTCAGATGACTTACCTGGATTTCTTTTGATAAAGCTATAATTTGTTTGAAATGATACATCCATTAAAGTCAATTCTTCAAATGTTTACTGTTTTAGATTTATATATAAATCATTTTAAATCTCAGGCATCTAAGCAATTGTAGAATGGAGTGTTTTTATTTTCTTTCTTGTAATCAAATTGCATTAAGATTAAAATTGAAGCTTTCTTTGGGTTCCTTGGAGTAAAACAGGTTAAAAGTACGTTAGAATACTCTCTTCTGATTTGTTTGTTTACTTATAAATTTTATATTTAATATGTAATAAAACATATAAAAAGAAATTTAAAAGAATGAGATTAAATACCCACACATGTTTTCTTTACTCCACATTGAAGTCAACTCCTATTGAAATGTGATTAAGAGCTCAAGTTTTTTAATCTAACGTGACTTTTTCAAATTACTTAACCTCGGACTACCCTGGTGGTCCAGTGGTTAAGACTCCACGCTGCCACTGCAGGGGGTGCGAGTTCAATCCCTGGTCTGGGGAGTTCCACATGCCGCGGGGTGAAGCCAAATTAATTAATTAATTAATTAATTTGAAAAAAATCATGTTCAAATTACTTAACCTCAATTTTCTTATGTGTAAAAAGTAGATAATACTATCTTCTTCAGAGTTGTGAAGAGTAAATTAGCTGATATATGTAAAATGTCCAGCATGTCAGAAGCATTTAACATATTATTGACCATTTCTGTTTTTCTCAAAATGGTATTACTCTTAATTTCCATGGCCACATACTATCCTGCCTCTTTGCTCCTTCTCATTCATCTTGTCAGGTGCCTATGCCTTTACTTCTCAAATGTTGATGTTTTCCAGCGATCATTCTAGGCCATCTTCTTTCTCTGGAGCTTCAGACTCATATCTGTATGTTTAGATGCTTAGATCTTCCTTAGACATTTAGTTCAGTTTATCCTTGTCTTCCCATCCTAACCTCCCACCCCAATGTTATCATCTATGAATTTAACATCATTTGTCTTGTTGCCAAAGTCAGAAACTTGGATGTTGTCATCAACTCATCTCTTCCTCACTCTGGCCAGTCCTTTTCCGATCAGTCATTAGTCCTAGTGATTCTACCTCCTAATTATCTCCATTCCATCCCCTACTTCCCAGCAACTATGCAAGTTCATCTCTTATCTAGATTGTTTATTCTAAGTCTTTTAACAGATATTCCAGTTTTTTGGACTCTTCCCCTTGGATCAGTTTTTTGGACTTCAGCCGAAATGATCTTTCAGAAATGCAAATTTGATCCTCTTACCTTTCTTAAAATCTTTCAGTAGCTTCCCATTTCCCTTAGAGTAGTTTTGAATGACTCCACTATCTAACCCACATCTTCCGAGTCATGTTTTGACACTATTGTTTTTAGCATTCCGTGTGCTGGTCATGCTGAATTTCTATCAGTTTCTCACATGTACGCTGCTGTCTCTGCCTTTGCCTTTGCTGGTCCCTCTGCCTGTTAGGTAGTTATTCTCTCTTCTTCCTACTTCTGTCCTTCTTTATCCCAGCCAAACCGGCTAACTCCTACTAATACTTCAAGTCTTTCCTTAAATGTGCTTCAGGGACATTCTACCTTATCCTTAGACTAAGTTAGAACCCCCTACTGTATGTTTCCATTGAATCCTGTAATTGCTGTATGAGTCATCACAATGATTTGATTGATGTCTGTCTTCCCTGCTGGAAAGTGAAGGTAGGTTTCATAGCTGTGTTCTTCCTCTTTTATGTTCACAGTACCTAGTACAGTTTCTGGCACTTAGTAAGTCTTTAGTAAATATTTGTTGAATGAATGAATCTATCCTTTATTGCCTGATTCTTTCCCCCTGCTACTACCACACTAAACTGGGTAATATATTCCTAGTCAGTCTGCTTTCTGACTCCTAGATCTCTCTTTATATCTCTGCATTTTGCTTCTGCTTCTAACATTCTACTCCTTTCTGTTATCACCAAGGGCCTCCTGATTTCCAAATGTAGTGACCTTTCTCTTTCCTCTTGGCTCCCAGTATTTAACAGTTTTATCTGCCTTTTATATTTTCAGACTCTTCACTTGGGTTCCATGACAGTGGATTTCTTATATTTATCATAGCTTCAGTTGTCATTTCTGTATAATATGTATTTTAGCCTTAATCTTCTCTACCACTGTTTTATTTTGCATTTCTAGCTGCCGGCTATAACATTTCTTTTAAGATATTATACTGCTAACTTCAAATTCAGAATGCCTAGAACCAAACACCATTTTTGTTTATATCTTTGGACAAAAATAGAAAATAATCTTTCTCCTTTGTCTTGTTCTTTCTGTTTTTCTCCTTAACTGAATTTACATAATGATGAAATGCTCAGATTCTAAGAATATCATTCAATCAACTTTGACAAATGCACAATAATCTACACTCCATCAGGAAATAGAATATTTCCATTACTCTAGAAAGTCTGCTTATTCCCCTTCCCAGTAAATACTTCATATTATAGGAATCCTAGAGTGTATCTTTTTTTCCCACATGGTTTCTGTGACTCAGCATAATATTTTTGATATTCATCCAGGTGGTTGTACTCACCTGTAGCCTGTTCTTTTTTTTTTTTTTAATTTATTTATTTTATTTACTTTTGGCTGCATTGGGTCTTCGTTACTACACACGGGCTTTCTCTAGTTGTGGTGAGAGGGGGCTACTCTTCGTTAGAGTGCATGGGCTTCTCATTGCGCTGGCTTCTCTTGTTCAAGAGCACCGGCTCTACGCGCCTGGGCTTCAGTAGGTGTGGCCCGTGGGCTCGGTAGTTGTGGCTCGCAGGCTCTAGAGCGCAGGCTCAGTAGTTGTGGTGCTTGGGCTCAGTTGCTCCACGGCATGTGGGATCTTCCCAGACCAGGGCTTGAACCTGTGTCCCCTGAATTGGCAGGTGGATTCTTAACCACCGTGCCACCAGGGAAGCCCATAGCCTGTTCTTTTATTGCTGAGAGTAGTATTTCATTCAGAGTCTATCCACTTTCCAGTTCATGGACAGCTAAGCTGTGTAAGAAACTCCAAATAATCTTCTAAAGTGCTTTTGCCCATTTTACAATTCTCATCAGCAGTATATGAGAGTTCTGTTTGTTCTACATTCTCTTTAACTTGTGTTGTCAGACTTTTTAATTTCAGTTATCCTAGTAGGTATAGTTTGTCTCCTTTGTTTTCACATTTCCTGTATTTATGTCCATTTTCTCTGATAGAATATGAGCTTCTTTAGGATAGGATCTATCTGTCTCCACTGTATTCATCCTGTGATCTTGTGTGTAGTAACTGCTGAGTGAATATTTATTGATTGGATATTTTATAAGTGTGCTTCAAGATGAGCCCATGATTAAGGAAAATCATTAGGTTTTATTGACTGGAAATGTTCATTCTCTAATATATCTGCATCATTTATATTGTATTTCAGGTCAGTTTACGTTGCGAGACATGTATGAACAATTTCAAAATATCATGAAAATGGGCCCCTTCAGTCAGATCTTGGTTAGTTATACTAAAAAGTTTTTTTCTAACCTCTTTTGTTTTTGTTAAAATTTCTAAGAACAGATACACTTGCTTTAATTATTTTAATATTTGGGTAAAAATAGATACTTTTAAAACTTAGTATTAACATTAAAGCCATTAGTTAAATGTGAACATTCTGAACAATTAATCTCAAGCTATTATTGATTTTATGTTTAATATATCTTTTAGGGGATGATCCCTGGTTTCGGAACAGATTTTATGAGCAAAGGAAATGAACAAGAGTCAATGGCCAGGCTAAAGAAATTAATGACAATAATGGATAGTATGAATGATCAAGGTAAGGTGGTAGATTATTTGACTTGGAGGACAATGTTCTGAATATCAGTAAGTTGAGAGTTTAACTATATTCTTGTGAACAAGATGGGGAAAATTTAGACTGAAAGATGATTGTTAGGGAGATTTCTAGCTGCTTGAAAGCTCTTGCTCAGAGGGTTGGGATTACTGGGTTGACCTCCGCATTGAGAGAAATGTCTAGTATAGTGCTTCTCCAAATGAGTTCTGTGGAGAGAACACAAGTTCTTTATGGTGTTGATAGAAATAACTTAAAAGGGGAGTTCTGTAGTCAAATAAATTTGGGGGAACGCTGAGTTAAAAAAAAAATACTAGTAAGTTTATTTATTGTATGTCTCCTCAGAGCTCTAATATGCTAACATGAATTGGGAATCTGTAAGAGAGAGATAGTTTATACAGTGTTTACCAGCTTACTTTGCTCTGTAACTCTCAAGGTTTGGTCTTCTCAAGTACACTGCTTTATCTCTAATCCTACATTATCCCTTTCTCCTGTACTTTCAGGTCCTCAGCCCATGAATATCTCTAGACCCATGACTTCTTTATCTTTTTCCCAGTATTTGTAGCACCCTTTCCGATTGAACCCAGCAGGCATGCCAAATATTTATCACCCTTTTGTAGGCCTTCTACTCTTGATCTCTGTTCTTATTTACAAAGAAATACAGGCTTTTGGCATTGAATTCTTTCAGCCTTTGGCTGATTTATCTATGAGATTGTGACAGCCACAAACCATTCTTAAAGCTTTTTCAAGGACCTCTCTCCATCAGTAAAATCCTCTGCTATATCTGCAGTCTCTCCTTACCTACTGACTTTTTTCCCCCATCAATATATAAACATTCTTTCTTAAGTTCACAATTTCACATTTTCTAGGCTTCACTTCTCCCGCATGCTTTTACTCTCTCTTTTCAGTCAAGCTTCTTAAAAGAATGCTTTATGTTCCCAAACTACTGAAATCTGACTTCTCTCCCCACCATTACTGTGAAATAGATCATACAAAGATTTTCAATAACCTTCCACTGGTCTACTCTAATGGATACTCTTCAGTTTTTTTCTTGACCTTTACAACATTGGATGTTAAACACCTTTTTCTCTTGGTTTCCATTATACCATCTCTCCATTTTACCCTTACCTTTATTGGTTTCTTTTTTTTGTTTGCTTTTTTTGTTTTGTTTTGTTTTGTTTGTTTGTGTTTTTGGCTGTGCTGTTTGGCTTGCAGGATCTCAGTTCCCAGATCAGGGATTGAACCGGGGCCACGACAGTGAAAGCCCAGAATCCTAACCACTAGGCCACCAGGGAACTACACATACCTTTCTTGTTCACTTAGTCTCTTTCACTGGTCTCATCCTCACCCAACCTCTTAAATGAATATCTGCTACAGTTTTCTGTCCTCAGCTAGTGTTTCTTATCATTCTGCTCAGTTTTGAATAATTAATCCACATCTATGCTTTGTCTACTACCTGATTATTTTTTGTAGTCTCTACGTCTTTCCTGATCTCTAGGCCTTCATAGTAACCCAAATAATGTTTCTCTCTCATCTGTGTATCTTCAACACTATTAAAAGTTGTGCAGGGCTTCCCTGGTGGCACAGTGGTTGAGAGTCTGCCTGCCGATGCAGGGGACACTGGTTTGTGCCCCTGTCTGGGAAGATCCCACATGCCGCAGAGCGGCTGGGCCCGTGAGTCATGGCCACTGAGCCTGCGCATCCGGAGCCTGTGCTCCACAACGGGAGAGGCCACAACAGTGAGATGCCCGTGTACCGCAAAATAAAAAAAAAAAAAAGTTTTGAATGTAGAATTAATAACTGCAGCCATATCTAGAGTGTTTATTCTGCCCTAGGTACTGTCCTGAGCACTTTACATATTTTAACCCACAACAACTCTTAAGGGACAATTCTGGGGTCAAAATACAATCTAACTGTTACAGATTAGGATACAGGGAAGTTGAGTAATCTGCCAAAGGTCACTAGCTAGGGAATGGAGAGGCTGGGCTTCTGGCTTGAGAGTCTATACTCTGGATCACTTCCTGTCTAGGTGCTCACTGAATGGTGGACAGACATCTCTGTTACACGTTTGAGAGTTTTCTGAGGTACATCAGTTCCAAAATGTAGTGCTTCTGCTTTGGTGAGTGACACTTCCACCTATCTATTCAGTTACCCAAGCTAGAAACTGGGGTCAACTTAGATTTACTGTCTAGTCATTCTATTGATTATGGATATAGAGGTATTGAGATGCCTAACTTTTCTCCTTTCAGTTGTGTCAGTTTTGCTTCGTGTATTTTGAGGCTCTTTTGTTGGGTGCATACACATTTAGGATTGTTATGTCTTCTTAGTGAATTGACCTGACCCTTTTATCATTATGTATGTAATGCTCTCCTTTGCCCTGCTCCACATTATCTGATATTAATGCAACCACTCCAGCTTTCTTTTAATTAGTTGTTTGTATTATATATCTTTTTCTATCCTTTTACCTTTAACCTACCTGTATCATTATATTTGAAGTGAGTTTCATATTAACAACATGTTATGTTTTTTCTTTTTTAATAATTCTGATAATCTTTTAACTGATATATTATTTATATATTAGGATTTAAGTTCTGCCATTTTATCTTTTGTTCTGTTTGTTCACTCTGATTTTTGTTCTTTGTTTTCTCTTTTTTATCTTCCTATGGATTGTTTGAACATTATTTATTATTCTATTTTAATGTATCTGTATGTTTTTTAGTATGTTTCTTTGAGTAGTTTTCTTAGTGGTTGCTGTAGGTATTACAATATATATACATACTTATCACAGTCCATTCGTATCAGTATTTCATCACTTCAAGTACAATACAGAAACCTTAACATCACCTTAGACTTAGTGAGTTATACTTCCTAAGTATTTCTCGTATCTTCTCTCTCCTCTTTGTCTCTATATCCCCTGTGTATGAATTAGTTCATACACTCATCATTCCTTACCTGGATTGCTACAGTAGCCTCCTGACACTTCCCTTTCTCTTTTTTCACTCTTTTTTTTTTTGCAGTACGCAGGCCTCTCACTGTCGTGGCCTCTCCCGTTGTGAAGCGCAGGCTCAGCGGCCATGGCTCACAGGCCCAGCCACTCCGTGGCATGTGGGATCTTCCCGGACTAGGGCTCGAACCCGTGTTCCCTGCATCGGCAGGCGGACTCTTAACCGCTGCGCCACCAGGGAAGCCCTTTCACTCTTTTAATCTGCCTTCCTCACTGCCACAAGAATAATCTTTCTAAACATAACAATTCTGGGATCGAAATCTTTCAGTGGCTCTATGTTGTCTTCGTGATGAATTCCCAACTCCTAAGCCTGGTGTACAAGTTCTGTTATAATTTTGTCCTTACTTACTTTTATAATCTCTTAAATCTCTCAGCTCTTATCCATGCATTGTTCCTTCTACACAAAACTAGTTTCATTTATTCTAGGAATCCATGTTCTGCTTCCTAGAATATCCCTTGCTCTTTTCTCTTCTTTACTTATACTTGTCCTTCAGGACTATACAGTTAAAGAGAAACCACCAGCATGGAGCCTTTCCTGACTTCTTTCTTCTTTGAATTATGTCCCCTTCTGCTTTTTGCTTAACTCTCTCCTATTGCTTGCCAGGATGTGCTGTTATTCGCTGTCTTCTTTCTCTCACTCCATTTGAGCTCTTGGAAGGAATATGATACACATTTTCTAAATACTTTATCATGAAGATGTGGCTTAAAAGCTGCATTTATGAAATGGATTTAGAGGTTTTAACAGACTATAAGTTTATTATGAGATAATTTGATCTTTATTTGTACTACATGAGTAATTAGTCTTCCCCTGGATTTCAGTTCACTTCTGGACAATATGCTTAGAGGGCATAGACAAATTAGAAAATGTAGTTAGGAAATCAGCGTGGTAAATGGGGTGCTAAACCATGTTATAAGAGGAACAGTCAAAAGAGTTGGATATTTGTCACCTCGAGAAAATTCACAGGAGACATCATGGCTCTCAAATAATTTGAAAGCCTTATTCTTTATGCCTGGCAAGGAGACATCTATGCAAAATAGGAAGGAATGTCAGGCAAACATACTTCATTTTAATATGTGAAAATATTTTCCATAATTACGGGTATTAGAATGGCATAGATTGACTTATTTTGGATAGTGGGTCATCTCTCCTGGGGTTGTTAAATCAAAGTTAGATGATCACTTATTGTGGGATATTGTGGAGAGAATGCAAACATAATAGAAATTTTGTTCCTGAGATTGTATGCAACTAATGCCATAAGAAATGTACCTCGTATTCTAAGAGTTATCAAAACACTGGAAGGAATTAACTCATTCTTTACGTTACAAAAGGCGTTAAAAAACTAGTAGTAATTACTTGATTATATAGGAAATATACAATTATTCTGTTGATTATAGATAGAACCTACCTCCTTCTACTTGCTTATATGCCTAAATTTATGATTTAAAGGATAATAGTTATTTAGAGCTAAGGTAAGCACTTTTGTTCCTCTTTGAAATATACCTTATACCTCTGGCATATACTCTGAGGAGCAGTTGGATATGAGATATAGAAAGGGTGGACAAAGAAAATTTTTTCAAAGAAAAATTTTCACAATGTTCTATTTTACTTAAACTGTAGGGTGAGTAGATGTGTATTTGTTTTATTGTTTTTATAGCTTATGGATATTATAAATATTCTTTTGAATATATTCCATGTTTAATTTTTAAAAACCAGATGAAGACACAGCAGATGATAACAACATTTGTTAAATCTGGTTGGTGGTTTCACCACTGTATTTATTTTCTGTGTGTAAGATATTTGCATGTAACTGCTTTGACAATGAATGTTAATTGTGTGTATGTGAAAGTTATTGACCCTTGCCTACAGAACTGGACAGTACTGATGGTGCCAAGGTTTTCAGTAAGCAACCAGGAAGAATCCAAAGAGTAGCAAGAGGATCAGGTGTGTCAACGAGAGATGTACAAGAACTTTTGACACAATATACCAAATTTGCACAGATGGTAAAAAAGATGGGAGGTATCAAAGGACTTTTCAAAGGTAAGAAAAATAACAAGCTCATCATTAGTTGACACACTGAAAGGAAAGAAAGAGGTTGAGAAACTAAAAATCAAAGCCAGGGAGTACTGCCAGTATTAGAAAATACACTGCTGAATTTCATGTTATATTCAAGTACTTCCAGGATTTATAATGCAGTCTGTGATTTATCTGTTTTCAGATTCAAGGTAATAAATGCTAATATTTTAAAAAATCACACTTAATGACTTTATTTTTGTGACGTTATAGTATATATTAAAGAAAATTTAGAGAATATAAGGAAATATAAGAAAAAAATTTAAAACACCCATTACCTTTACTCCCCAGAGAATCCCATGGGTCTTATTGCAAATAACATTTGATATAACTAGTGCTTTTTCTTTTCAAACATCATGACTTTTTTTCCATATTGTCAAATATTCTTCAGAATATAACTTTTAACCACTGAGTACTATTCCAGTTACGCATGTATCTTTGTTTAGCACAGTGCGTCTTTGTTGGATGTTTAGGCTGATTTCATATCAGTATCAGTTCCTGTATCAGTTTCTGTGCAGTCTTCCATGAGGCCAGGGATTTTGTTCGTTTTGATCATAAATATAGTAGATGCAGAATAAGTTTTGTAATAATTCAGTATTTCCAATTTAATGGTCAAATGTTTTTCAATATGTTTTTTCGATTACTCACATTTAACATTTCTTCGTACATTTATTGGTTTGAATTTTCTTGGTGAATCCCCTCTTACTTAGGTTACTTGTCCATTTGTTTTATTTTTTTCCTTATTGCTTTGTAATAACTCTTTAAAATTCTTGGACTATACCTGCAAATATTTTTCCCAAAATTTCATTTGCCGTTCAGCTTTAATTTTTTAAATTAATTAATTTATTTATTTGGCTGCATCAGGTCTTAGTTGCAGTATGCGGGATCTTCGTTGAAACATGTGGGGTCTGTCATTGCAGCACACAGGCTCTTTGTTGTGGCGCGCGGACTCTAGAGCACGCAGGCTCAGTAGTTGCAGCATGCAGGCTTAGTTGCCCCGCAGCATGTGGGATCTTAGTTCCCCGACCAGGGATCAAACACACATCCCCTGCCTTGCAAGGCGGATTCTTAACCACTGGACCACCAGGGAAGTCTCTGAAGTTTTCATTTTTAATGCAGCCAGGCCTTTTGGTTTGGTTTCTTTTGTACTCATAAAAGCCTTCCCCATGTTGATACCACAGTAGTCACCTATACTTTCTTCTACTTGTTGTTGTTTTTTTTTTAGATTTTTACTCTTTATCCCACCTAGAATTTATTTTGCTGTGTATTGTCTAAGGTAAAAAGGTAAGTTTGTTTTTCCAAAGGGTTAAAATCAACTGTCCTAGCCCTCTCTTTAAGGTTTTTTTCTATATCATAAACACTATTAAGGTGAATTTATTATTTAAGAAATATTGATTAGGTAAGCTCCAAAGATGAATAATACCACTGAATAGCTTTAAAAAAGATGGGTATTTATATAAGTTTTCATCACGTTTTTTGATTTTTTTTATTTAAAAATTTTTTTTTGTGGTACGCGGGCCTCTCACTGTTGTGGCCTCTCCCGTTGCGGAGCACAGGCTTCGGACGCACAGGCTCAGCGGCCATGGCTCACGGGCCCAGCCGCTCCGCGGCATGTGGGATCCTCCCGGACTGGGGCACAAACCCGTGTCCCCTGCATCGGCAGGCGGACTCTCAACCACTGCGCCACCAGGGAGGCCCTATCACATTTTGTCTTTGACAGTTTCCTTATTTTCCTTGCCTACTATATCCTATTTTCTTTTTTGTGACAAGGGAGAAAAGTTAGACAAACAAGTTTAAAATTGGTCATAATTCCTAACACCACATATTATTTCAGATAGTGATTTATAAACACATTAAGTCAGTTTAACATCTTTCCCAAATGACCCTGACTGTTCTTGATAGAACTACTGCAGATCTGTTGGTCAGATCTTGTCTAAGCATTAACTGCTCGATAAAGGCACAACCAAGATGAAGTGGGCAGTGGATATGGTACATGTCCTTGTCACATCAAAGTCTTAATAATTTTTCGAAGTTTTAAGTCCTCAGAGACAAAAACTCTTACAACAAATCACCAGTGGTTGTAAAACTCACATCTTACACAAATTTATTAATTATGAAACATTTTTTACAGTTTTTATCATCTTTTATAAAAACACATCTTATAGTTCTTAATTCATTTAATTTAATCATATTAGCCAGCTTTGATCAGAGAATCAGGGTCATCTTTGATTTGCATTTTCACAAATGTTCCTGAGAAGTACCAGAGTTAATGTTCCTTTGAAATAAATAGTTTTGCTGAAGCAGCTCTACTTATTCATTGCTATTGCATCAGTGATGTCTTTGGCTTTCTGTCTCTTAAGAGCACAGCAGTTATTCTCTAAAGGATGCTCTTATCGCTTCTGCCCCAGTGTGCATCTCTTTCATTGGCTGCCTTTTTACTGTGGAGTTTCGACTGAGTGTGTAGAAATTCATTAATAAATGGAGTTGCATTATTCTTTCTATTCTCTGAAGCTTTTTGTTATTTATAATAGCTTCTTAGATATACACATCTTCAGGTTCTCTCAGACTCATTCTTTCATATCCATTTATCAGTAATCCACTCTCTTTCCCAATTAACCCATATCTGTAAAGTTTTTTGTTCGGCATTCTACCATGTCACTATTAAACAATTGTTATAGCTTACTATTAATAACCACTGGATATGGTTTTGCTTATAGTGGCTCATTCACAGGTATAAGTAAAAATGTTAACAAAAATTGTAGCCCTTAAGAAAGTTCCTTAGGGCTTCCCTGGTGGTGCAGTGGTTAAGAATCCGCTTGCCAATGCAGGGGACACAGGTTCGAGCCCTGGTCCGGGAAGATCCCACATGCCGCGGAGCACCTAAGCCTGTGCGCCACAACTACTGAGCCTGCGCTCTAGAGTCCGCGAGCCACAGCTACTGTGCCCATGCGCCTAGAGCCCGTGCTCCGCAACAAGAGAAGCCACTGCAATGAGAAGCCCATGCACCGCAACGAAGAGTAGCTCCCACTCGCCGCAACTAGAGAAAGCCCGAGCGCAGCAATGAAGACCCAACGCAGCCAAAAATAAATAAATAAAATAATTTTTTAAAAAAAGAAAGTCCCTTAATATTGAATTTCACTTGTTCTTTCTCAAAAATATGTATGAAATTGGGATAAAGAGTAGAAGGGGAATATGTACAAATAGAAATAATTGTGTTAGAGTGATAAGATTATAGGTTTTTTTCTTTATATTTACTCAATTTCTATGATACCCTGATTATATTACAGTCTATATTGACTCAAAACCTTTTTTTCTTCAGGTGGTGACATGTCTAAGAATGTGAGCCAGTCACAGATGGCAAAGTTGAATCAACAAATGGCCAAAATGATGGATCCTAGAGTTCTTCATCACATGGGTAAATACAAAGTTGTTGCCAGTTGCTAATACTTGGTTTAGTTTATAAGGGTTGAGTTTTAATATGCCTTTTGTTATATGAAAATCTGTTCAAATAATGTATGATTTAAGTAAAAGGGCCATCTAACTTCTAAGTTGAATGGTTGTAACAGTGCTGTATAAGCTGAGGTTTTATTTACTCCTTTGCTGCTGTTTGTGATTTTTGAGCAAGCTACTTAATCATCTTTTGTTAATGCTTGTTCTGGTGACCTTTTTCCTTAGTTTAGAATCTGGATAGTTTCATTGATTAGACTTTGGAATTATATAACGATTTTGAAAACCCAATTCCACTTTTACCATGTAACCTATAAAAAGTTCTTTAAACTTTCTGAACCTCACTTTCCCCTTCTGTAAAATCACAGGCAATAGCTCGTCAGGAAATTATGATGATTAAATGAGCTAATAGATAGGAAAGCATTTAGTACAGTTCTGGGCATAGAACAGATGTTCAGTAATGGTGAATTGTTTTCTTACTTTAAGTCCTATGAAATAACTACCCCCCATCCCTGCCCCAAATTATTACTATTTACAAGACTCAGACTCCCCAGGAAAAAAATTTTTGTTTAGATTTACTGACTCCCTACTGTGTGACAGGTACTGTTCTGAGATCTCTTCATGTAGTATGTATTTCTCATAATGTGATGAGGTAAGTTATTCATTCTCTTTTATAGATGAGGATACTGGTTATAATACAAATTTTTATGTACTTTAAGGCTGATGCAGTCAGAACCCAGTATATTTTTTTAGAAGTTCAAGTACTTATTAGGCAAAAGTAACAAATGTTTCAAGTTGTGTTTAATAATTATTTGATTTTATTCTACTCTCACTCTAGGTGGTATGGCAGGACTTCAGTCAATGATGAGGCAGTTTCAACAGGGTGCTGCTGGCAATATGAAAGGCATGATGGGATTCAATAACATGTAAAGAAGATGCCTTAATTTAAAATGACTCAGTTGATTACATTGTTTGCTGAGACCTCAGAGTTTCCCTCCTTTTTGCAAACAGGAAATAAAAGTATTTTTCTTGTCTGTCTTGCCCCTTTTCTTTCTCTCCTCATCTTTTTTCCCCCTCCTTTTCTTTTTCCTTCCTTCCTTTTTCCCTCCCTCCCTTTCATATAAGGGAGGAATATATGGTTTTTGTGGAAATCATTATATTTTTGCTTTAGATTTTCTTCTGTTAGTTTTCAGCCATCATAACACATCATAACACTTCTTAAGTTAAACAAATGATATAAAATTTTAGTATTGATACTTAAAAGTTTTTAATTATCTCAAAGGCCAAGCATTGCATTTGTAAACAGTCCTGGTCAATAGTTACATGATGTCTCAATAAAAGTGCTGTAAAATAAACTTCAAAGTCGTTACAAGTTAAGGGGTTGTTAACTTTCTTTATGGCTTAAAATTATCAGTGTATCATGTTAAAAGGCAGACAGAGAAGCTAATATTTAAAACTATTCTCATAAGTGTACCTTTATTGGGACATATGATAGAGTAACCTAACCATTAGTATTAGGAATTTTTGTTTAACTTGGAATAATCAAGATAATTTTGCCATAGAAAATCTTAGGTCTGCCATTTAAATTGAAATTGTGAACTTGGTTACAGTTCACAATTTAATGTTTTGTATATAACTTGCAATTTTTTACTTCATATTTTTGAAGCCTTAATGGCAATATTTGATTTTCTTGAAAAGCCAGTTTTGTTATGTTTCTTACATACCAAAAATCTGCTTGAAGAAATTGATATACTTTGATGATAATAGCTAATGTATAGTCTTCCTAATGGGAATATAACTGCAGATATTAGGCTGTCACTATTATATATTAAAAATAATGAGACCATGACAAGATTGACTTGGTTGTTGGTTACTTTGGATTGCTGCACAGTTCAATTAGGACAATGGCTTTTCAGTAAGTTATGGAATTTATTTAAAATACTAGAATAATTATTATACCTACTCATTATTGACATCATGAAGATAATGGATGTGGTATAACAGTGTATTTTGAACTAGGGTGAACTGATTTTGAACTAGGATGAACTGATCTTCAGCAAAGAATTGATTTGTAGAAGTAGAAGAGAGTGAAAGAAATAGCTAGTTTTTATAGTATTAATTTTTTATAACTCAAGTGTTTTAAAAGGGTCTTAAAATCCAAAGTATCTTCAGAAAATAATTACATAGAGAATGCAACCGATTTTCTTGTTTATTTGGGCAAAGATTTTATATCCCACCAAATAATTTTCACCAGCCAAAAACTTTAATATCCCTATAAAATATTTGTATACCCTGTAAAAATTACGTATCTTGTGTTCTGCAGAAATGTCATCACAAGGTCCAGCTACAGAAATTTGACAATAGAGAAAATATTGTTCTCCAAATTAGTTTCTTATTAAACTGATGCATACCACCTTTTCTGGGCATGCATTTTTGTGATTTCTATCCTCAGGGTACCACTTTTTCATTTTGACCAAAAAAGGAAATGAGACACTTGGCCAAACTGTATGGCTTTGGGCATTGTTGTTAGTATTTTTGGGTGTGATGCAAATTATATTTTTCAGAAGCAAAAATAACAGTGGCAAAGGACAACTAAAGGTCCAGAACATGTAGTTCAGCTTCTATTTCTCTTGTCTCTTCTATAAAATGAGGAAATTGGGGATGTTCTTTGAAATTCTGATTCCATTAATTCCTCAACCTGGCATCTTTTTAGTTACAAAAGCTATCTTTCATTTCTCACAGTTTCTATCAAAGTACTCATTTTTTGAAAGTGTAAGTACTATATACCAGAATTAAATTTTTTAATAATTTGAACAAATGTCCTTTTATTTTTCACTGTTGTTAAAATTGGTTCCTTAGCTTTTTGATATATGTTATATTTCCAACTTAGAGCACTAACTAGATCTAATATCATACAACGTTGCATTCTTCTTGGATTTTATTATAATGTTACTTAAATATGTACAAACATAAAATTAGGTATAATTTCTTGCATTTACAATGATTATGTAATTTTAAAACAAAACCAAACAGAACTTAATTATCAGAAAACTACAATACCTAGAAAAGGCAAATTAATAATTTAATCTGATGGATGTCAGTGTTCTGAAAGTATCGTATTTGCTAGCATGTAAAATATAAGGTGTATACACAATGCATTGCAACTTTATGGAGGAATTTTTTGGAAAAAAATAATTACTTTTCATCATGTAGTAAAAGCAATTTCAAAGTGTGTTACATATACCATTATATTGTTCAAATAAATACAGTGTGTCATAATGTGAGAAGTCCTAAGTTCTGATATGCAGTAATATTGTACTAACCTTGAATAGACATATAACGCACATAGCTAAAAATAAATGTATTGTTATCAAAAATACTGATATAGAGAAGGCAATAAGACCAGGAAATTTACTAGAACTAAAGTTTCATCATGCATATTAATGTTGGAAAAATTACTATAATATTAATACCTTATGTCAGTGAATGTAGAGGTTCTGAAAAGTAAACCATAGTATAAAATAAAATTGAATGATTTTCTTCTACAGGTAGCTTTAGTACATATAAACAAAAATTTGAGTAAAAAAATGGAACAAAGTGTTTAAAATAAATGTGAAGGAATTTCAGCTTGTTGGTTGTGTATGCAGTAAAAGCAAATATTTTACTATAATAAAAAATAATAGCAACCACAGAATTTGAATGAGCCAGGGAGAACCATGGCTAAATAACAACTAAATGTAAATAAGTTTTGGTCTTCCTTAAAACCTGGCAATAATTATTAATAAAGCCAAGTAAGGTGCATATTCAAAACTAGGAAGCCATCATCACAGCTCAAATCTGTTTCTGTTCATTGCTGGCATTCACTGGATTAGAAACGTAGTCATCTTCAAAATTCTGCTCTAAACTCCAGTTACCATGCTCTGAACATTAAGCTATTTGCATTACAGTTAAACCTAATGCCTTTTTTGCTTCTGAGCCATGAGTTACAGGAATGATGGATTTATATCTCAAATTTTGAGGTATTAATTTAAATTTTACTTCTAGATCACCTGTATAGTCTGTGACTTGATGTGATGTGAAATTTTGCTATGAGTCTTTTCCCAACACTTTGCAATTAGGGGTAGATAACAATTTATTTGTGCTCATTGTTGAGTAATTGCTAACCCAAGCCTCTAGTCCCTATCCTTCTCTACTGACCTCTTGTCTGTAATGTGGGCGTATTGAGTACAAGGTAATTTTTGGATGCTTTTAAAGGAAGCTGGTAAATTATGGCACATTTCCTTTAGTAGTATTAATGTGGTGCATACAAGCTGTTGAGGTTGGCATGCCTGTGCTACTGTTAGCAACTCTCATTACTTTTCTTTCTCTTCATTCAAAATCATTATTTGAAGTGCATATAGATCTTTTAGCTTCATTTGGCTTAAAAGTTTCTCTCATTAGCCTAAAACAATGCATTTCTTTTTTTTTTTTTTTTTTTTTTGCGGTACGCGGGCCTCTCACTGTTGTGGCCTCTCCAGTTGCGGAGCACAGGCTCCGGACGCGCAGGCTCAGCGGCCATGGCTCACGGGCCCAGCCGCTCCGCGGCGTGTGGGATCTTCCCGGACTGGGGCACGAACCCGTGTCCCCTGCATCGGCAGGCGGACTCTCAATCACTGCGCCACCAGGGAAACCCAACAATGCATTTCTTGTACCAGTTGGATCATAAATGGAAAGACAATCAAGAAATTGCACAGCAGTACCTGTTTGTAGAAGAGATAATTTAGATGAGTCTGATACTAAGAAAATCCCCTACGTGGGGCCTGAGACTACTCTGACATAAAGACTTCTCATAGGAAGCAGAAGTGAGTAATATCCTGTAATTATGGTCTATTTTTCTTAAACAACACACGCAAAAGTTTTGTGACCTTCCAGGGAGAAGTCCTGTGTAATGTCTGCATATCTGCATAATTTATGTATCTTGCTTGTTTGCTTTTTTGATTTTAAAAAAGAATGAGGGAAATTAAAGAGGTAACCCAAAAGAGGTAAGGGTTGTTACTGGATATATTCATGGACCAGAAATTCCCAAAGTTTCTGACTTTGGGAATCAATTAAGTGGTTCAGAATTTTATGTCTGACAGAAGTGGTATAAGAAATACCCACCTGCTTCTTGACATTCCATTTGATAGGAAATATAGGGAGTGTGAAGCCCTTCAGTTGATGTGTGTCCTTTGATTTTTTACAGTTTCCTTCTTATAGTTTACCAAGAACTTGGATTGGAGGGTAAATTTACTCTATATACACAATTGGGTTATCAAGCGCATCTCATCTGTTACTAGGGAAAGGTATGGTTTCCTCAGTCCAGAAAAAGTACAGTTCTCAGGATTGTTTTTTCCTTTTGGCAACTCAGCCAATATCAACAATTTTATTTTAGAGAGTTCAGCAAAAGTTCAGTGTGGGCAGTGAACCTGGAGCTCCTCGGGGCACGTCTCAGTCATTTATGCCATTGTTCCTTTCACATTTCCCCCCTTTGCTCATGATTTTTCCTGGAGAAAATATCACCAGGGCAACTTTTAGTCCCACATAGCTGGAGTGGCTTGGTTGCCTGTTCTGGATTCATCATGTTCCTCAGAGTGGGGGTTGGGTGTAAGAGTCAATAAATGGATCAGGAAAATCATTGGCGGCATCATGATATTGTGCTGCCTCAAGCATAGTGGTCTGTGTGAGCCTTAACCAAGCAGAAGAATGGTTAAGTATGGAAGTAATCAATTTAAGCAAGGACTTTATCAACATAAAGAAGCTAACAGCTATTAAGAGCAATAACCCAGTTTGCAGAACAGTTCTGAACCAAGATCCAATGTTTGAGGGCAAACAGCTGAACAAACATTAGGGGAGTGTTAAGGGTATCAGAGTGAAGCCAAGTGGGTTTCTTTTGTAGGACCTCAGAGTTTCTACTATACCAGAAGTATTTATCCAAGTACAGCAGGTGGCATTTAAGATGGCACAGATACCTCCATGTTCTGCCAGAAGGTAGTCTAAGACAAATCAGTTATCTAATATAACATGAGTAAGTGAGTTTAGGGAGTTAACTTGGTCACTTAATGCTATGACTGTGGCATCAGCTATGTCTGCTATGGTGGCAGAGAGATTTCGAACCAATTTGTCAAGGCTTCCAATCCTCCACTTGGGGAATATAATTCTTAGATATTTCTGAAATCCCTAAGAAGAGATTTCTCAGCAGAGGAAGGAGGTAGAGCATGTGTGCTATTCGGTAATTTCTGGAGAATTTAATACAGTCAAAGGGGCCATTAAAAATCCTAGGGGACATTGAGAAGCTGGGGCTAGGGCTGTTGAGGCAGGTCATCTTCCAACTACAAAGATATAGCAGATGGGGCACAAAGAAAGGAGTTGTCAAGGTGAAATTAAACCCTTGGTCAGTTATATTTGAGCAGCCTAGTAGCCTTCCTTGATGGAATATGTGGAGGGTCATCATGAGGACATATTCTGTTGCACAGCAAGGTAAAGTTGAGAGCCAATGTTTCTGGGTAACCGCAGGGTACTGTTGGAACAAATTGTTCCTAAGAACTATTGGGGGTTTTGTCTGATTCTATTGACCAAACAGGAAAAAGGAGCTGTGAATTCAAGTAGGCAAACATGGTATGCTGGGAGAATAGATGAATTCTGAACAGGACATGGTGGAGGGATATTAGTAAGCTTGGAGATAGCTAAGGCAAGGGGATCCCAGTGTTTGGTAAGTGATTTGGGGTGCCAATGGCATAGCCAACAATCTTAGATTTCCTCCAGTGGCTAGACTTTGGGAATTGCAAACTAGGGCATTACTCTTCCAGGCATAAGGTTCTGGGTGGATTTTAAGAAAGAATAATAACAGAAGTCTAATGAAAGAACTATCCAAGTAAAATCAGCCATTTTAATATAAAGAGGAGAAAGGGTGGCTCATGGCCTTGGTTAAAGAAAGAATCCTAAGCTGAATAGATTAGTTGAATGGCCAAGAATTGGAGCCAGAGGCTTTTTCCCAGGAGAGTGCTGGCAAGATACATGGTTTTCATAGAATTACTGCCAAAGGAGGATGCCCACTGTATGTAGTAGGGCTAAGAACATTAATAAACCTGAAACCAAAAGGAGGAGTCTCAGAAGTTCAATTCTCCAGTCCTTCATAGTCAAACTTAAGGGACCAAAGGACCTGGGTCATTTCTTTTAAACTTTCATTCCAAGCAACACCCGTGCATGAAAATTTTCACTCCTTGAGCATGTGTCTATAAGGAGTATAAGAAGGAGAGTGACAAGTTGATATATCATCAATTACTACATATCGAAGGAGACATAGCAACTCTGTGATAATGGCAATTACAACAAAGGTAAGAAGAGAGATTTCATTAATGGTGATCATGGAGTCTTGGGAGAGTTGTCTATATTAGGTGTCATTTGCTTCACTTTTGGGTCAGTTTCAGCTTGAGGTCTCCAACTGTTTCAGAGGCCCATTCAGGTGGGGAAGCCTTTTTGAAATGAGAAACCTGAATCTAAGAATCAATGCCTTTATTGGCACAGAGGTTGGTTAAGAGTACCTGATAGGGTCCCTTCCACCTGGGCTGCAAGGAATCCTTTAAAAGATGTCTTTTCCAATAAACATAGTCCCCTGGTTGTAAATTGTGATGTTCTAGGTCTTGATATCCCAGGAGCGCTTTACTGTGTAAAGGTTTTTCAACCAGGTGCTCATTTTTCTTTAGTCTTAATGAGACTTTGGCAATAATGTAAAAGATCTCCCTTGACTAGAAGGGGCTCGTATAGCCCTGAGTCAAGAATCCTAAGTGTTCCAGTAATTATTTCAAATGGTGACAACTTGTATTTTCCAAAGGGTGTAGATCTTAAGTTTAATAAAACTATGGGTAGTAATTTAGACCAAGGAAGACTGATAGCCTCAGAGAGTTTTGCCAATTGTGTTTTGATTATGCTATTGGTTCTTTACACTAGACCAGAGGACTGAGGATGATGGGCGCAGTAGAAATGTTGTAGTATAGACCAGATTTCACAAACAGCATTTAGAATTTGTCCAGTGAAATGGCTACTTTTATCACTATGTAATTCCAAGGGAATTCCCCAAGTAGAACTAATCCTTTCCAACAATATTTTGGCCACTGCAAGGGTGGTTGCTCATCTGCAAGGAAAGGCTTCCACTCAATGGGAATACATACAAACCGTCACAAGAACGTATTTGTATCTTTGAGAGAGAGACAGCTCGATAAAATCCCATTGCCAGATAGCAAAGGAACCAAGAGATAAAGGAAAGTGGCCTTGAGAATATGAATAGGTTTTCCTGGGTCATATTTCGGATGATCTGATACCTTTGACATATTTCAGTCGCTACTGTGGGAGGTTTCCAAAAGTATTGTTTTCCCCAGGCTATCATTTTATCAGTTCTTTAATCAGTCATTTCATGTATTAATTTTAAGATGGTTTGTTGAGTGACACCAGAAAGAGCAGGGTAGCTGTTTGGCCCATATCAAAGCCCAGGATGCTGGTCAAATATGCATCCATCAGAAACCCACCTCTGCTGTTCCTTAGCTGTAGCATTCACTTGCCCATCTCTGATAATATCTTTTTTTTCTTTTAATTGGAGTATAGTTGCCTTACAATGTTGTGTTTCTGCTGTACAACAGAGTGAATCAGCTACATGTATACATATATCCCCTCCCTCGTAGACCTCCCTCCCACTCCACCCCATCCCACCAATCTAGGTCATCACAGAGCACCAAGCTGAGCTCCCTGTGCTGTACAGCATGTTCCCACTAGCTAATGATTTTACACATGGTAGTGTGTATATGTCAATCCTAATCTCCCAATTCATCCCACCCCCCTGACGCCCACCCCAGGCCCACACATTCGTTTTCTGTGTCTGCGTCTCTATTCCTGCCCTGCAAATAGGTTCATCTGTACCATTTTTCTAGATTGCACATATATGTGTTAATGCATGATATTTGTTTTTTTTCTTTCTGACTTACTTCACTCTGTATGACAGACTCTAGGTCCATCCACATCTCTATAAATGACCCAATTTCGTTCCTTTTTATGGCTAAGTAATATTCCACTGTATATGTGTACCATACCTTCTTTATCCATTCTTCTATTGATGGACATTGATGGACCATGTTCTGGCTATTGTAAATAGTGCTGCAATGAACACTGGGGTACATGTGTCTTTTTGAATTATGGTTTTCTCAGGGTATATGCCCAGTAGTGAGATTGCTGGGTCATATGGTAGTTCTATTTTTAGTTTTTTAAGGAAGGTCCATACTGTTCTCCACAGTGGCTGTATCAATTTATATTCCCACCAACAGTGCAAGAGGGTTCCCTTTTCTCCACACCCTCTCTGGCATTTATTGTTTGTAGATTTTTTAATGATGGCCATTCTGACTGGTGTGAGATGATAACTCATTGTAGTTTTGATTTGCATTTCTCTACTAGTTAATGATGTAGAGAATCTTTTCGTGTGCCTCTTGGCCATCTGTATGTCTATTTAGGTCTTCAGCCCATTTTGGAGAAATGTCTATTTAGGTCTTCTGCCCATTTTTTGATTGGGTTGTTTGTTTTTTTAATTTTGAGCTGAATGAGCTGTTTGTATATTTTGGAGATTAACCCTTTGTCAGTTGCTTTGTGTGCAAATATTTTGTCCCATTCTGAGGGTTGTCTTTTCATCTTGTTTATGGTTTCTTTTGCTGTGCAAAAGTTTTTAAGTTTAATTAGGTCCCATTTGTTTATTTTTATTTTCATTACTCTAAGGAATGGGTCAAAAAAGATCTTGCTGTGATTTATGTCAAAGAGTGTTTTTCCTTCTTTTTCCTCTAAGAGTTTTATAGTGTCTGGTCTTACATTTAGGCCTTTAATCCATTTGGAGTTGATAATATCTTTTAAATGTTGGGTGTCCTTCCAAGTAGTATATAGTTAACTTGGTGTGAATAGAGTGACCAATGGGAGGAGGTTTCTTTATGAAGCCTGAATCTTGTAATGCTGCGGCCTTAGCAACTCTGTCGGCCAGTCAGTTTCCCTTTCCTTCCTCAGTGTTGTCTTTGGAATGCCCTGCAACTTATTGCCAATTGTTGTGCAGCAAGATTGCATCTAGCAAAACCTTAACAAAGGGGCCCGTTTTCAATTTCATTTCCCCCTGAGCTCAAGAAACCTCTCTGTTTCCAAAGCATTCCAAAATCCTGAGCTACTCCAAAGACATACCTGCTATCAGTGTAAATGTTAGCACATTTGCCAGAGGGCAAAGTGCAGGTGCAAATAGTGTGTATGGTTCAGCTTGTTGGGTTGAAGAAACTGAGGGGCAGAGCATTGGATTCTGTTATAGTGAAGGGAGTAGTGATAGCATATCCAGATTTCAGTTGTCCAGCAGTATTTCATAGATAAACCAAGAAATGTCAAGGTTGTCTAAAGGTGTTTCTTGCAATCTGGATACGGACTAGTCAAAAGATCAGTTGTGGTTATGTAATCATGTGAGATTTTATCTGTTGCTGATGGTAAGAGGGTAGCAGGATTTAGGGAGTTACAATGAGACAAAGTGACATTTGGAGAGGAAAGCAAGATTTCACAGGACATCAGTCAGCTAGCAGATAAGTGTGTGTGATATGACTTCAAGAGTGCCTCAATAGAGTGAGGGACAAACACCTGTAAGGGAGACCCCATAGCTGTCTCTTCTGTAGCCTGCAGAAGGGCAGCAGTGGCTGCTATTGCTTGGAGGCAAGGTGGAAGATCTCGATCTATAGGGCCCAACTGTCTCTAAAACCCAGTAGGTCTCTGTTTGCCCCCATGGGCTTAATGAGCACTCCAAGGGTGTTTCCTGCTAACTTCATGAATGAATAGAAAGTGAAGAGAATAATTAGGGTGTCCTAAAGCAGGGGCTGTGGCCAACCGAGTGTCTAAAGTTTGAAAAGCTGATTCAGCCTCATTATTCCAAACAAGAGGATCAGGCCTCTATCCTTTAGAAGGGAAAAATGAGTTGTTCATACAAGAAGAAATTAGGAACCCAACTCTGCAATAGCCTGTTAGCCCAAGAAAAAGCATCTCACTGGCACTTGGTGGCATGAAGCGGGAAACTGAGATATGCCCTGGACACATGTAGGATCCAGTGTTAGCCCTTGAGAGATTAGCAAATGACCCAAGTATCTTACCTGGGTTTGAACAGATTGGAGCTTTTTCCTTGAGACCTTATGCCTTTGTGTGCTAGCTGAGTGAGGAGGTATAGGTTGTCCTTGAGGCGTGCTTCCTCAGTAGGGGAACATAACAAAAGGTTATCAACATATTGAAGTAAAGTAGAGCTGTGGGCAAAATTCACATTGGCCAAGTCTTGTCTCAATATCTGTGAAGAGTAAGTAGGGTTTTCTGTGTAGCCGTGAGGCATAGTGGTCCAAGTATATTGATGTCCTTCCCAAGTAAAGACAAACAGGTATTGGCTATCTGGATGGACAGGAATGTTGAAGAAAGCACTACGTAAATCTATGACGGTAAAGAACTGTGTGCTCAGAGGAATTAAACTGGGGGTGGTGTGAGGGTTGGGGACTGTGGGGTAATGTGATATGACACTATTGTTTACAGATTAGAGATTTTGAACAAAATACCAACCTTGGCCATGAGATTTGCCCATGGGAAGGATTGGTGCGCTACATGGACTGGTGCATGGGATTACGGGGCCCTTGTGGAAGTGTGCCTTGACAGTGGGACGAATTCATTCTAGGGCCTCAGGCCTGAGACCTGTTGAGGTGAGGCAAAGGTTTATTAGGATCTACCTGGATCCTAATTGATAGCACCTAATGAATGTGTTCTATGTCATTTGAAGAGGTAGACCGTAAGGTAGAAGGAACAGAATCTAACAAGTCCTTGTGATTGGGAATTGACAAGACAGAAGCAAGGAGGGGAATCTCAATATCAGGACTAGAGCTGGAAGTAGACCTTGAGGAGTCAATTGCAAGTGTATTTCTCCTTTTTGGGAAAAGGAAATATTAGCCTGTAATTTTTCCAGGAGATCTTGGCCCAGAAGGTGTACTGGGACAGAAGGAACAAGAAGGAACTGATGAGTTCCCTGCAAAGAACCTATCTCAAAAGGCAAGGAGAGAGGGGGGGGACTTCCCTGGTGACACAGTGGTTAAGAATCTGCCTGCCAATGCAGAGGACACGGGTTTGAGCCCTGGTCCAGGAAGATCCCATGTGCCATGGAGCAGCTAAGCCTGTGCACCACAACTACTGAATCTGCGCTCTAGAGCCCGCAAGCCACAGCTACTGAAGCCCGTGCTCCGCAACAAGAGGAACCACTGCAATGTAGCCCCCATGTGCCACAACTAGAGAAAAACTGCACAGACCCAAGGCAGCCAAAAAAAAAAAAAAAAAAAAAAAAAAAAAAAAAGTCAAGGGGGCCAACTTGCTTACCTTCATAACTGTTGGGAACTCACACCATTTGGACAATTTCAGTAGTATGAAGAAGAGCGCCTTGAGGCTGGTGGGGTTCAAGACAGACAAAGTTGTTCCTGTGTCCACAAGAGTGGTAATAGCTTCAGATCCTATATTAAAAAAAAAAAAAGTCCAATTCTCCCAATGGTGTTAGTGGAAGTACCAGGAAGATCCCAACACTTTCCTCAGAGCACCATGTGTCTACAAAAGGGGGGTGCTTCTCAAATTTCTCAGAAAGTTCATGAAAAGGGTCAGAGTGAGTGGCTTTGGGCTGCGAATAGGGCCTTCTTTTTAACTTTGGGCAATTCTTCCAGTGGCTAGGCCACTTATGATAGTGGCAGGGACCTGGGCTTAGAAGGAACCCTGAAGAGAATTTTGGTCTTTCCGTTGAGGTAGCTGCTGAGTGGCAGTGGTCAGATGCTGCAGCTGCAAATTCACGATTTTGGTGGTCTTGCATTTCTCTGTGTGTTTGTTTTAGACAGCTTATTAGCCAAATTGACCAAATCAGGAGTGGCCATTGCTTTAAATCAACCTAAAGTGCATTTTTATTTTTAACACCTTTTTTTTTTTAACATTTTTCCTTACACATGATTGATTATGAAACCATATCTCCCTATTTGAGGAGTGGGTTAACCTTAAAAATATTCTCTACTAAAATATATATGAAAGTCTTGTTTTTTATTTGATGGACTCTCCGTTATTGAATTTTATTCAGCTTTGTTGTCCCAGCCATTCACAGAAATAGGTAGATCTAAATTTACCTTTTTAGCTCTATATGGATCATTAGATAACTAAATTTAGGTAACAGTTATGTTTTCAAGTAAATTATAGTAATACCTGAATTTATTTTTTGTCATAATAATACAGTACAACTTATACTACAAAGTGAAAGAGAGCATGATTTGGCATGTTGCTTTGTTGTCCACTTTTAGTTGATCTGTGACAGTCTGGAAACAATGACAAAAATGTCAATGCCCAAAATAAAACCGTTAGAATTTCTATGCTTTTCTGTTGCTATGAGTTGTTTGTTTGCAAAAGACTGCTCTTCAATTGGATATTTGTGTTAAAAAATAACTCTTCTTAGGAAATACTTCTGGCTCATGCTGGAATGTGACTTGCATTTTGAATTTTCAGTAAACTAAGAAATGTACTTGTAAACCATGAAAATAAGTTCTGCCTCAGCAGTGAAAATTGTAATTTGATATTTAATTGCCATTTTTGCAAAATAAAGTCGTGCATTTATAAACATTCCACTAATTTTTAATGATAAAAGCTGTTGACTATCCTTCTTGCCAGTGAAAGGAAAGGGATTTTTGAATACTTGTAATGTAGAACTGTCTTGTTTATGAAAGCCAATTCATGAAGGCTTTAACAATTGGTTCTTTATTTTTCTTTTCAACTTATGCAGTTTTTGCTGTTTTGGATTGTCTCAATCCCATGCTAATGTCACTAGACAGCACTTGTGAACCTTGGCAACAAGCTAGTTTGATTTTATTACCAGAATATACATTATGAATTTCCATCCAATTAAAAAATATATAGATGGCTTTCAAATAATCAACTTTTGTTTTTAAGGTTTTCAGTTTGGTTTTTAGGTTATCATAGTCATATGCAGGATAGAAAGTGTACAAAAATACTAAGCAGAGAGTAAGGAAAAAGACCTTTTGCACAGGAGAGAAAGGAAGAATTAAGGTTGTATGGGTGTTGGGCCTGCTGTTGCCACGCTGAATAGAAGATATGCTGGGCCATAACTCTGGGGAGCATTTATTAATTTGCCCGGCATGAAAATGGAATCTAGGGTATCGAATGAAGCCCCTCCTCCACGGCCAAAAGAATGTATTTGATTTTTGACCTCTACAACTAGTGAAAATTGCCTGAAAACGCTCATACTAAAACTACAATTAAAGACCATTTACATGGAAATGTTCCAACTAGAGTAATGCAATAATCATTGCAATCATGACTTTTTTATTTGGTTGAACACTGGGAAAAATCGGAAAAGTCCGAAATGTTCCCTCTTACACACACACACACACACACACACGCACAACAGATAATAAATTATTCCTCACATTTGTTGAAATGGAAGCTTGCTAGCCCTCTGCTCTCCTTCAGGTTTCTTAACTTTTTCTACAGTTACATATACTTAAGTACTTCAGACAGGTGTAAAAGCAAAATTCGCCTTTGAGGCTCTTATTTCAAGGGTAGTTTGACTAGACTGTCATCCACATGAGAAATGGAATAAGCATGAGCCGTTCATTAAAAAATATATTTTCAGCAACCACATCTCGTCACAAGGCTTTGAAGCACACTACGCAGCCGTTCTCATTTCACAGTGCAGAAACCAAAGTCTGGGAGGTGACTGCCCAGGATGCAGCTGGTGAGCGGTTGAGCCAAGATCCAGAAGCCGGCTTCCCGGTACAGGTACGAGGCATGACGTCACTGGTGGTGCCAGTCTGCGAGCTCGGGACGCGGGCCGGGCCGGAAATTGTACTGCAGAAGGCCCCGCCCCGTCCCGCCCCGCCCCGCAGGAGCCGGGAGTTGTGCAGTCCAGACGGTGCTCAGCCGAGTCCCGGGAGCTGAGCCGGGTGGGCGGGAATGCCAGAGGCCCCGCCCCTCGGACCTGCCCCACCCCCAGGTCCGCCCCGCCCCGCCCCGCCTCGACCCGTCCCGTCCCGTCCCTCCAGCAGTGGCTTGGCCGGGCTCGGCGCTAGGCTGGCGCTGCCGGTGAGTCCCACTTCCTGACAGCGGGTTCGGTCCGCGCCTGGGCGGGGACGCGGAGAATGGAAGCGGGCTTATCGGCCATTACTTTGTATCTCGCCAGCGCCTGCAGTCCTGTGGTGGCGACAACGATGGACCGGAAGCCAGTGAGCCGTGCAGAGGGAGGAGAAGCAGGGGTTGCCTCGGGAGCTGCGGCCGCCGCTCCGTTCAGGGAATCGACACAGCAGGTAGGAGCGGCCGCCGAGGCTGAGGCCGGGAGAGCCCAGCTTCCTGTCTGCCTCGCCTGCCGCCTGCCTTTTTGGCCTGCCCGGCCTTCCTTCGAGCAGGCCACCCGCCGGAGGTGCGTCCCGGGGCTCCTCTTCGCGGTGTCCCCGGCTCCGAGCGCCGGCTTGAGGGAAGGGGCGGACGAACCGCAGTCGGAGCGCCGCTGGGCATCGCCTTCTCTGACAGCGCCGCAGACTCCGGGGCGGCCTCGGATTTCGAGGGGTGAGGTTGCAGCTTCGGGTCTGCGAGCGCGAGAAGGAAGGCGTGTCGCCGAAAGGCTGTCCTTGGAGTAGCTGGAAGCCAGGTGTCGCCGGCTGCGATCGCTTCTCAGTCTCTCCTTGTGGGAGTGCCTGACTTGGCATCTGCCCTTTGGTTAGCAAATAGCAACTGGGTGCTATGCGTTTACAGGCTTCCCCCCCGCACCACTTAATCCTTATAACTTCTGCATGAGGTGTGAGTTATCCCCATTTCACCAGGGAGGTAACTAAGGCTCAGAGCTGCGCTGTCAATAGACATATAATGCCAGCCGCATTTTAAATTGTACATTTTCTCGTAGCCACATTAAAAAACCAAAAAGAAACCCGGTGAAATTAATTTTAATATTCTATTTTATTTAACCCAGTTTATCAAAACATTTCAACATGTAGTTAATATGAATTGAAAATTTAATATTCTATTTTATTTAACCCAATTTTGTCGAAAACCATTTTAACATGCAATTAATATGAAAGTTATCACTGAAATATTTCACAGTCTTTCTGTGGTACTAGTCTTTGAAATCCTTTGTGTATTTCAGCACATCTCAGCTTGAACTGGCCCCATTTCAAGTGAGCATTAGCCCCATGTGGTTACTCTATTGGACAGCATAAGTTTAGAGCATTAGGTAAGGTTTGGAGGTTTGTTTTGTTTGGGATTTGGTAGTCTGAAGTAGTAGTGTAGGATCTTTGGCCAAGTAAAACTAATGGAGAAATGGCTTTACCTGAAACCGGCTCAGGAGTATACAGTTTTGATGTTAAAAACCTGAGTTGCTTCTGTGTAGAAATCTTCCCACCCTGAGTGAGAACAAAGCTTTTCAGTGGCTTCATTTTTGAGACTAACTACCTGAATGTTAGTAAGACATTTCCCCCAAACTACAGATTCCTAGAGAATGGTGCCCGAATGTGAGTATAGTTCTAATATTATAAGAGGTAGTTTGCATTAACAAAAGCTTTTTCTCAGGCTAGTCTTTATATGGACTTGTTTTTTCTCCTACTTAAGAAGGGGGAAGGTAACCTGCAAGAAGGAATTCAGGGAAAATGCTAATTGATTAGGAAGCCCACTTATTATGTTCAGTTGAGTCGAGACCTGTTGTTGACAGGTGTACTTGAACTGAACCTTTTTAGTCCACAGCGTTTGATGTATTTTCCATTTGATTTTTCCTTCTGTTACTATAATTGTTTTCATCACTACTTCAGCTTTCAGTCTTTCTAATAGCAAAGTAAACCTATACTGATTTACCAGATAAATGTTGTTTGAAGAGAGGCTCTTTATCGTGGCTTAGTGCTAATTTGTTATCTTCACACTCTTGGCTAAAAAATAATAAAATAAATAAAACGTAAAGAAGGCCATAGAGCAAAAAGTAAAAAGTCATAGGAATACTCCCATCACCCGTTTCTCACATTCACATTCCCCAAAAGTAACTGTTAAGTTTCTGGTGTATTCTTTCTGGGATTGCCTATGCATATATAATCTTTCCTGTTAAACACAAATGGGTTCATACTATACAAACAGTTTTCTAACTTTCCCTTTGTGCTCTCTCATTCACATTCCTGAAGCAGAGACATTTCCAGGAACCCCAAATCTATGCCTACTTGACCACAGTAAGAGGGGAGAGGCCAGTGAAGTGGAGACTTGGGTGGCAGGAGAGGCTGCCATCCTGTACTCCTTCATTGGTTTGTCAGAACTGAGAAATCCCAAGTGTCATGTAGGGAAGGAAGAGTTAGGAGCTTGGGTCTGTGCTCAGAATTAGGCCTCAAACCAGGACATTCAGCAGCTTATCTGACTAGACTTTTGACCAGAATCTCAGCTTCAATATTATTAAAGGAGTTAAAATTTCAGTACTACTTGTTCATTTATTTATTTAGCACCCCTGCTACAAAGCACTTACGATGTGCCAGGAGCTGTAGGCTAAAGGATAGAGCAGTGAAGGATACGCGCTGTGCCTACTCCCATTCTGCCGATCACCTATTTGGGGAAGGTGACGCAGAGTAAATTCCAAGTGTCATACATGTTTTTATAAAGTTCTGGGTGCTATGTGAAAAGAAAATTGCCACTAAAAACAGGCCCCAAGGAACAAGATAAGCAGATTTACAGTACTGTTAACCATAAAATGTAATAAAATGTTAATTGACATTGCATCTCCTAATTTCCTGGTGTTAGGAAATTGTCTTTTCAGATCTTTGGAGTTTGTTGAAGTAGAGTTTGTATGATTGACAGTGAAAATTTTCTGACCTGCAGGCTGACTGTTTATCTGTAAAAATGAAATGTTTTCAAATTCAGAGAATAACTTTCATTTATAATTGTTGGAAATTTTGAATCAAATTATTTTCTGGTTGGTTTTACCCATCAATACCTCCTTTAACTAACCCCACACTCCCCTCTTCGCCAAGTAGAGGTTGTGATCATATGGCATAGATTCTTTCACAGATTTTTTTACTTGACAATCTGGTTCTTTAAGATGAGGGGTTGACAAACTAGAGCCTATGGGCCAGATCCCACCAGCCACTGATTTGTATAAAATTTTGTTGGAACATAGCCCATTCATTATGTATTGTCCATGGCTGCTTTTGCAGAGTTCAGTAGTTGTGACAGAGATTACATGGCCCTCAAAGCATAAAATATTTACTATCTGTCCTTTATGGGAAAAATTACTCAGTCCTGCTTAAGATGATAAATGTAAAACTTCGGGGTTACTGTATCAAAAATTAATATTAAAATTTTAAAAGAGAGCTCTTAAATAAAAGTTTCTTTAATAAAAATCTTTATATGAAATGTGATGATTAGAACAAATAAAATACCATTTACATATTATGTATAGAGAATATTACTCAAAGGTTTGTTTATACTTGACTAATAACTTTGGTATTAGAATGAAAAATATGAATCACCTTTCAGCCTTCACCTTTTTTTTTTTTTTTTTTTTTTTTTTGTGGTACGTGGGGCTCTCACTGTTATGGCCTCTCCCGTTGCGGAGCACAGGCTCTGGACGTGCAGGCTCAGTGGCCATGGCTCATGGGCCCAGCCGCTCCGCGGCACATGGGATCTCCCCGGACCGGGGCACAAACCTGCGTCCCCTGCATTGGCAGGCGGACTCTCAACCACTGTGCCACCAGGGAAGCCCCAGCCTTCACCTTTGTAGATTTTTTTTTTTTTTTACCTTTTGGATAAAATATAGCCAAGAGTCAGTTAATGGAGTTAGTAGATAAGTTTATTCCTGTTATTATGACCCAGCCAGAATGTTTTTATTTATTAAAGTTGTCTAAGGAAGACAAGGTACTGAACCCAATGAGAGACGCCCCTTCTCCTTTGCCTGTGTCTTAGAAAAGACAAATTAAGCCAGTGAGAGATTGGTAGAGGGAGAATGAGAAGCTGCTTTCTCTGATGGGGGTGGGGTGGGAGTGGAATAAGGCAGGGTGATGTACTGTGAAAGGGCTCAACTCTGTTCATTGACTGGGACTGTTGCTTTCACATCAGATCCATCCAGTTAGTATGATAACTGGACATCTAACCCAGCTCCTCTGACTTTTCCTTTCCTATAAAGTCATGGTCCAAAAGGAGACATTGGTGTCAGGACAACAATAAACCAAATCTCATATGAAGGGGGAAAATGAGATTGGGTAGGAATGGCTCACTATGCTTAGGGACTGGTGATAGAAGAAAGATGGCCTGGGTGGACCATTTGTTGTTCATCTTATTTATGGACACAATGAATGGGCTGGTGTTCCTTTATTAAGGGCTGGGATATGTTTGAAACCTCAGGACAGGCTAGGGAGAATTGTGGTTTTTGTTTTTTCTGGTTGATCCATAGGTAGCCCATGCTGTCAAGGTTTTCATGGTCTCAGTTTGCTCTACAGCAGTTATAGTTGCTGCCAGTGATGTCCATGTGTGTCATGGAACAATGCGTGTGTTCTTTGGGTTGGATATACCTGGATTCAAATCCTGGCTAATGACTAAACTTACCTTTGGGAAGTGAAGGACAGAGAACAGCCATATCTGTTTTCTAAGAAGAACCTTAGAGGATTAAGAGGAAACAATGCATAAAAATAAAGTTACATATACTTGCATAACTGGGCAATTCTAGTCCACTATTTTTATCAGTACAATCCCATCTCTGCAAAAGCAGTTCAAAGAACTTTTCTAGGGTTGAACAACAATCATGGGTTTAAATTATGTGTGGGCATATCTACAAGTGTAAGAATCCTTATAGAGGATGAAATTTTTGAACTCTGGACTATCTTGGACAATCCCACTGATATGGACTCTAATCATGGCAGTCCTGTAGTCCTGTATCATTTTGCTTTGGTTTAGTTTTAAAATTGTACCAGAGCATATTCTCATCATGAAAGTAAAACAACAACAAAATACAAAAAGAATAGGTGGCGCAGTGGTTGAGAGTCCACCTGCCGATGCAGGGGACACGGGTTCGTGCCCCGGTCCGGGAGGATCCCATGTGCCGCGGAGCGGCTGGGCCTGTGAGCCATGGCCGCTGAGCCTGCGTGTCCGGAGCCTGTGCTCCACAACGGGAGAGGCCACAACAGTGAGAGGCCCGCGTACCGCAAAAAAAAAAAAAAAAAAAAAAAGAATAAAAAGCCCCCTTGACCACTCCTTTACCTGTACCTCCTCCCCCATCTTTGTACCTAACCCCAAGGGTAACCACTGTTGCCAGATTTTTCTTTACAATTATTTGCACTGTGCTTTTTGAAATCTTCTAGTAAGAAAATACAACAAAGGCTTTCTTAGGAATTTAAACTTGAGGCACAAAGACAAGGAAAAGCTCTTCATCCTCTCCCTCAAAATGCATTTACAATGAGTTTGGAAAATTCGCTATATGTGTGAGGTAAAATTAGTATTTCCCTTGGAATGAAATTTGGATGTAATTAGAATTCCATAGACTATTATAGTTTTAAAATTTGTTAAATCTTTTTACTAGCAGGAAAACTGTGTTGTCATCTATATATTAGTGACCGAGAAATGTAGACGTTCAGATATAGAATACTGATGGCCTGCTCTCCAGATTTGGTTTACAAATGAGTTTTATTTGGCCTGCACAGTGCTTTAAATTTTTTTGAATTTTAATGTCTTTGGTTGTGGCATGCTTTTCTTCAAAAGTCTACTTTTAATCTATAGCAGTATTTACTCATTTTTGGTACCTGCTTGGACCTAAAAGGCATCTTACTTTGGGACTCCCATTTTGGAAAAGGAGAGGTTCAGAATTAAGCTGAACTGGTTTTGGTTTGCCCACATGTAGCTAGGCTCCAATTCAGAGACTTAGCAGGGTTACCTTATACAAACATTTTATGTTACGTATCTAACATGTACATGCATCTATATGATTTTCCTTTGATATATCAACACATTAATCCCTCCGTAATTAGCATTGTTCTTTAAAATTATTGATGTCCAGCATGTCTTCACATATTATACGACATTGGAATTGCTATGACTTGCAGTGTGTTGCTTGATGTCTTAGCTTTTGACTTAAAAAGTTTAATTGGTTAAGTTCTGTTTTTTAACCTCGGCAGTGAGTATGCAGAGGTTTGCTTTACTATTCATTAAACTCTTCGTTTATGCTGTTGATATGCTTTTCTGTGTATGATCTGTTTTATTGTTTAAAAACTGTTTAAGGATTGGCTTATATTTCTTTATTCCCTAAAATAAAGCAACCGAAAAATTTTTTTTGTTACATGAAAGAAAATTAATCTCACTTGAAACTCTTCTTTTCTTAATTTATTATTGACATTAGATGAGTAATGAAAGAGGCTTTGAAAATGTAGAACTGGGAGTCATAGGAAAAAAGAAGAAAGTCCCAAGGAGAGTCATCCACTTTGTTAGTGGTGAAACAATGGAAGAATACAGCACAGATGAAGATGAAGTTGATGGCCTGGAGAAGAAAGATGTTTTGCCTACTGTTGATCCGGTAGGTTTGATACTGATGTTCCTTTTGTCAGTGGGTTTTGTTTTGACTGATTTGTTTCCCTTAAACATTTTTAAAAATATATTTATTTATTTATTTATATTTTTGGCTGTGTCGGGTCTTGGTTGCACGGGATCTTCGTTGTGGAACACTGGCTTCTCTCTAGTTGCAATGTGAGGGCTTAGTTGCCCTGTGGCACGAGGCATCTTAGTTCCCCAACCAGGGTTGGAACCCACGTACCCTGCATTGGAAGGCGGATTCTTAACCACTGGACCACCCGGGAAGTCCCTCTTTCCCTTAAACATTGAATAGAAGGGACCTTTGAGGTTTAAATAAACTGTATTCTGATTATAAAATTATGCATTATGATTTTCGTAGAAAACAGTATTTTTACACAATATGGATGGAAGTATTTTCTGTATTTCAGTAGCCTGAATAGTTTATTTTTGAGTGTCAGAGTTCTTTTGTCAGTGTGGATAGGTTTCTTTAAGATTTATTTCACTAAACGGCGTACTTGAGTTCCAGTTCCTTTGTATTAAAGACTACCACCATGATGGTTTCCATTTAAAGCTTAGAAGTTGTCAGTTCTTTTTTATCTTGCCTCAAGTTTTCATTAGAAGATAGGGGTATACAGTTCTTAACTTTATGTTCCTCATCAGCTAAATTTTTTTTTTTTTTTTTTTGCGGTACGCGGGCTCCTCACTGCTGTGGCCTCTCCCGCCGCAGAGCACAGGTTCTGGACGCGCAGGCCCAGCGGCCATGGCTCATGGGCCCAGCCGCTCCGCGGCATGTGGGATCCTCCCAGACCGGGGCACGAACCCGCATCCCCCGCATCGACAGGCGGACTCCCAACCACTGCGCCACCAGGGAAGCCCCTCACCAGCTAAATTTAAGAATTTCTAAGTTATAAATGATGTGACTGGGGACTTTCCTGGTGGCGCAGTGGTTAAGAATCCGCCTGCCAATGCAGGGAACACGGGTTCGATCCCTGGTCCAGGAAGATCCCACATGCCACGGAGCAACTAAGCCTGTGCACCACAGCTGCTGAAGCCCGCATGCCACAACTACGGAAGCCCACGTGCCTAGAGCCCATGTTCTGCAGCAAGAGAAGCCACCGCAATGAGAAGCCCGTGCACCACAGCAAAGAGTAGCTGCCGCTGGCCGCAACTAGAGAAAGCCCACGCACAGTATCAAAGACCCAACACAGCCAAAAAGAAATTAAAAAACAAAAACAAAACAAAAAGATGTAACTGTAAAATTATAAGACTAGCTGTACATTTTTTTAAAAGACGTGTTGCCTTTCTAAGTAGTCATTTTGAGAGTTCAGTTGATCAAATATTTATGGACTTTCTAGGTGCTGGTGATACAGCAATGGGCAGTATAAATTTCTGCTTTTATATGCTAGTGGGCAGAAAGGCAATAAGCAAGTATATACTATAATTATCAGACTATGGAAAGTGCTATCAAGAAAATAAAGCAAAGTAGCAGAGTAGAGAATTATTAATTTAGATTTGGCTTAAAAAATGTTATTACTAATTTTTCATCAGATTTGGTTCTAAATAAATTCTAGTTATTAAAGCAATATCAGATCCAGATTCTCTGCTATAGACAATATTCAAAGGACTGTGCAGTATACTCTGAAGGCAATTCCAAATGCATGCAGAATATTGTAGAAGTGTTTCATGCAGTGGAAGAATTGTTGAAATAAATGTCTTTCTTTTAAATTACTTTGAAGGGGTTTTTATTTGTCTGTATAAATTTGTGTATGTATGTATGGTTTAAAAAAGTCTTTGTCTTAAAAAGTCTTTGTCTCAAAAATAGTCCTTTATTTACATAGGAATCAGTAATAAAGACATTGCATAGAAAAAATGCATCCTTACTACTTTCCTAAAGGTTTACTCTTTAAAAAAGCTTTACTGAGATGCAGTCCACGTAGCATACATTCATCAATTTAAAATTTGCAGCAGTGGTTTTTAATATATTCACTGATAGACGCAACCATTGCCATGGTCAATTTTTAGTACGTTTGCATCACATCAAAAAGAAACCCAGTACCCTTTAGTTATCACTCCCTACCCTTCATCTCCCCAACCCCTGATGACCACTAATCTATTTTCTGTCTATTGATTTCCCTATTATGGACATTTCATATGAACGAACTCGTATGATATGTGATCTTTTGTGACTGGCTTCTTTCACTTAGCGTAACGTTTTCAAGGTTTATCCATGTTATAGCATGTGTCAGAACTTCATTCCTTTTTTTGATATACCATGTTTGTCAGGTCAGAGACATTTGGTTGTTTCTACCTTTTGGCTATTATGAATAATTCAGCTATGAACATTTGTGTACCAGTATTTGTGTGGACGTATGTTTTCATTTCTCTTAGGTATGTACCTATGAGTGGAATTGCTGGGTCATATGATAACTCTATACAGGTATCCCCTGCTTTTTGAAAGTTTGCTTTACACCACTTCGCTTTTATGAAAAACCTACGTTAGTACCTCTTTTCGCTAACTGAAAGAAAGCCGAAGAGGATTTTCACTTTTATGAGAAAAGGTAAAAAGCAAAAATAGCGTCCAGAATTTGTTTTGCAGTGAGCCCTTGTAGAGGTGGTGGGCACCCTGAACAGTGAGAGAGGCACCTTGAAGCTCCTTCCCAGGGGAACTACACTCAGCATCACAGCATCAAGCCGCCATAGCTTTGAACTGTATCTGTGAGCATTTGTGCTTTGTTTCGATTTATTTTGTTCAGCTGTTTAGTAAGATGTGTCCTAAGGTAATCACTTATTTACTTTACACAATTTTGCGTTATGAAAGGTTTCATAGGAATGCTCTACTTATGGATAGCAGGGAAATCCTGTATTCAGTCATTTGAAGAACCACCAAATTGTTTTCCAAAGTGGCTGCACCATTTAAAATTACTGTCAGCATTGAATGAGGGTTCTGATTTCTCTACATCCTTATCAACACTTGTTACTATCTTTTTTATTCTAGTTGTCCTTGTGGGTGTGAAGTGGCATCTCATTATGGTTTAATTTGCATTTCCCTGGTGGCCAGTGATATTGAGCATCTTTTCATTTGTTTATTGGCCATTTGTATATCATCTTTAGAGAAATGCCTATTCAGATCCCTTGTCTGTTTTTTTTTTCTCTTCTTTCCTTTCTCTCTCCTTGCGGTACGCAGGCCTCTCACTGTTGTGGCCTCTCCCGTTGCGGAGCACCCGCTCCGGACGCGCAGGCTCAGCGGCCATGGCTCACGGGCCCAGCCGCTCCGCGGCATGCGGGATCCTCCTGGACCGGGGCATGAACCCGCGTCCCCTGCATCGTCAGGCCAACTCTCAACCACTGCGCCACCAGAGAAGCCCGCCTGTTTTTTAAAATATTTATTTATTTATTTATTTATGGCTGAGAATCTTTCATTGTGGCGCACGGGCTCTTTGTTGCAGTGTGTGGGCTTCTCTCTAGTTGTGGCACACGGGCTCCAGTGGAAGCTGGGGGTAGAAGGAGCCCTGTGTTCTTAGCTGTACCAGTCTGGCAGTGAATTTCCACTTCACTTTGCTGGGAAGGCCAATGGTCTTGGTTCACTTACTTCATACTCTCATTTTCTTGTCAAATTTTTATTTATTTTCTTGAATAGATGTTTTTTTCATTTGTAGTATATCCTTAGGACCATTTCCAGAGGGTTTAAATGTTTATTTTAAATAATTTTCACCAGTTTCACTGGGTAGTGGGTCCACAGAGTTCCTCCTGCTGTTGTGCTGTAAGTCCATATCCACTCTTAAAATAGTTAATTACCTTGTATATAGCATGTTGTCTTTCGAATTTATTTGAATTTTTAGGCCTAAACTAAGACAAGAAACCTGGGTGATAAGAAACCTGTCTGTTTCCTTCACTGGGAGGCAGCATGCATAGTCAGAGCTGGTTTCAGTTCTGGCTTAGTCCTGGAGTAGTCACCTCCCTGTGATGAAGACTTAATCCCACTGCACTTCAGGTCTCACGACTACCAAAAAAAGATAACCTTTGTCTCATCTACATTAAGAATTGTTTTTGAAGATTAAAAAGATAGTACATATGAAGACTCATTGAAAAATGACTAAGAACTATATACATGTAAGGAAGTATTAGATAACAAAGCAAATACAGTAGGTAGCACAAGGAATCTCGCTCAAAAGGTAATTTTAGAACTCTATTGGAATTTGAAAACCCATGACTAAATTTAACAATTTTCCCTACATTCCTTATTCAAGAATCATTTGAAAGTTTATGAAGTTAACTTGTTTGGCTTCATTCCTGAAATATCCATTTTGAAGTTTTAAAGTTATATTTTCCTTGGTGGTAATTGTGTCTCCTAGAGTATAGTGATTTTTTTAGGCAACGAGGAGCTGCTATTATATACTAATACCATATATATGTGTGTGTGTGTGTGTGTGTGTGTATAAATACTGCCAGTAGGAAGCTTATGTTATAAACTTAGTTGGAAGCTGAGAGCTGACATTATACTTCACTTCTACATAAAATTTTCAGAAAAAAATCTGGTACCGTTCATGAAGAATTTGTAATTAGCAAATAGGACTATCTATGTTGGCTAAGTTAACCAAGGCCAAAAGAAACAATTACTTAAATCTTTTGCTAAAAGAGATACAATTCATTTTTTGGATATTTTTAATTGCTGCCTGAACTATAGATATCTTCGTTTGGTTTATTACTTATGCATGCACATGTTAATGTTAGTCATCATTTTTTTTAATGCTGTAGTTTAATGTTGACTTCTGGTCGTAAAGCAAACTTGCAGATAGTGGTTTCCTCTTTAATGGGGACACTTAGGTTGTTTCCATATCTTGGCTACTGTAAATAATGCTGCCACTAACAAGAGAGTGGAAATACCTCTTCGAGATTCTAATTTCAGTTCTTTTGGATAAATACCCAGAAGTGGAATTGCTGGATCATTTGGTGTTTGTATTTTTTTTTTTGAGGAACCGCCCTACTGTTTTCCATAATGGCTGCACCATTTTACATTCCCACCAACGGCGTCCAAGGGTTCTAATTTCCTTACATACTCACCAACACTTGTCTTTTTTAAAATAATAATCATCCTAGCAGCTGTTTATAATTAAAGACAGACCTAGCATCACTTAATGTGCAAAGCAGACTTTCCAATTTCTATTGGCTTCTAATGCGTCGTAAATCTGATAGGACACAGGAATTTGGAAAAGGTGTTGTATATTTACATAGTAGATATGTAGAACAGACCCAATTAAAGAAAAACCCTGATATCTAAAATAAAGATTTAAGAATAATACTCCTGGGACTTCCCTGGTGGCACAGTGGTTAAGAATCTGCCTGCCAATGCAGGGGACACGGGTTGGAGCCCTGGTCCAGGAAGATCCCACATACAGTGGAGCAACTAAGCCCGTGCACCCAGAACTACTGAGCCTGTGCTCTAGAGCCCGCGAGCCAGAACTACTGAGCCCACGAGCCACAACTACTGAAGCCCGTGTGCCTAGAGCCCATGCTCCGCAACAAGAGAAGCCACCGCAATGGGAAGCCTGCGCACCACAATGAAGAGTAGCCCCCTCTTGCCGCAACTAGAGAAAGCCTGCGCGCAGCAACAAAGACCCAATGCAGTCAAAAATAAATAAATAAATAAATAAAAGACTAATACTCCTGGCATATGATACTTGATAGAAAGTAAGAAATGGAGACCTAGATCTTTTTACAATCTTATAATTGTTTTCCTTAGATTTTACCTTAGATGAACGTTAAGAGTAAACATATTTCCAGTAATTCCTTTAACCATTGATTTAGTTTCGCTTAGGGTTCCTTAAATATGTGTATATGTGTGTATCTAACTATACATATTAAAAACTTTGATTATGCACATAACTGTTACCTATATAAATGGACTGATGCCTTTCTTAATATAGTCAGAACTCAAAATTATCTGGGCTCATTTTTGCCTATCAAATTTTTAAAAAGGAAAAGAACAATATACTGTAATGAGGGTACAAGGGAATGGACAATCTCATACATTACTGCTGAATATTTATTGGTAAATTTTCTGGTGTGAAGTTTTGCATTGTGAAGGGAGAGCTTTCCAAATGATTATATTTTTGACGTAGTTATTCCACCCTTAAGAATTTAAGCATTTGGGAAATATGCTTAATATTTTCAATATAGTAAATGGGAAAAACAGCAGGATAGAAAAAGTATAGCAATGTTGTAAAACACATATATGCTGAGGAAAAGACTGGGAAAAATATACTAAGATGTTAATGATAATTATCTATGGACGGTGGAAAAATGGGTGACTTAAATTTTCTTTATACTTTTTCCATTTTGTGTTATTGCAATAAATGAGCATTACTTTTATAATTTAAAAATAAGTTGTTTCAAAACAAAAGATAGCAAGTCTTAATAGTTCTTTATTAAGGAAGAGATGGAAAATTATGCAGGAAGAAATAGATAATTAAATTTTTGAAGAAAGAGATGAATCTACTTGAGTTTGCGCTCATAAATTGGAAGTCTTAAAGACTCAAGATCTTGTCCCAGTTCTTCTGTTACTGGGATGGTGGTGGCGGTAGTGATGCTGACAGTGGTGGCAGGGTTCCAGTGTAGACTCTGGGTCAGTGTCTGCACAAAGGGCCCTATCCATTCATTCTGTATAACTCTGTGTGATAATGATAGATGGTATTCAGGAATCCTTATCCAGTGTCTCAGCTCTGGAGCAGGTTTGACTCTTTGGTAGTTGCAGCCTGGATATTAGCAATTGTTCTCTCTAGAAACAACCCCAGGAGAATTGGTCCACTGAGAAATGCATGCTTTTCTCCAAAAGCATGCTGAGTCCTTTTCTAACTAGTTTCTTGGCCTTATCACTTATTATGTGTTATAGAAATTGCTTCCATTCTCTATGTATCTGTACTGTCCCATTTGCTGTTTAAAAAAAAAAAGTAAACACTAAAGTCAGAGCATCTTAAACAGAGCCCCTAAACAGAGCCCCTTATCCCCACCTAAGAGATGCCTCCTGCACTGAATGTAGAAGATATAACAGGTTTTTATCAGGGAATCAGAAATATACAGTGTTTTCTTGACTGTATTTGTTTGCTTGGACATCCATTCTTTTTTTAACATCTTTATTGGGGTATAATTGCTTTACAATGGTGTGTTAGTTTCTGCTTTATAACAAAGTGAATCAGTTATACATATACATATGTTCCCATATCTCTTCCCTCTTGCATCTCCCTCCCTCCCACCCTCCCTATCCCACCCCTCCAGGCGGTCACAAAGCACCGAGCCGATATCCCTGTGCCATGCGGCTGCTTCCCACTAGCTATCTACCTTACGTTTGTTAGTGTGTATATGTCCATGCCTCTCTGTCGCCCTGTCACAGCTCACCCTTCCCCCTCCCCATATTCTCAAGTCCGTTCTCCAGTAGGTCTGTGTCTTTATTCCTGTCTTACCCCTAGGTTCTTCATGACATTTTTTTTTCTTCTTAAATTCCATATATATGTGTTAGCATACGGTATTTGTCTTTTTCTTTCTGACTTACTTCACTCTGTATGACAGACTCTAGGTCTATCCACCTCATTACAAATAGCTCCATTTCGTTTCTTTTTATGGCTGAGTAATATTGCATTGTATATATGTGCCACATCTTCTTTATCCATTCATCCAATCATGGGCACTTAGGTTGTTTCCATCTCCAGGCTATTGTAAATAGAGCTGCAGTGAACATTTTGGTACATGACTCTTTTTGAATTATGGTTTTCTCAGGGTATATGCCCAGTAGTGGGATTGCTGGGTCATATGGTAGTTCTATTTGTAGTTTTTTAAGGAACCTCCGTACTGTTCTCCATAGTGGCTGAACCAATTCACATTCCCACCAACAGTGCAAGAGGGTTCCCTTTTCTCCACACCCTCTCCAGCATTTATTGTTTCTAGATTTTTTGATGATGGCCATCCTGACTGGTGTGAGATGATATCTCATTGTAGATTTGATTTGCATTTCTCTAATGATTAGTGATGTTGAGCATTCTTTCATGTGTTTGTTGGCAGTCTGTGTATCTTCTTTGGAGAAATGTCTATTTAGGTCTTCTGCCCATTTTTGGATTGGGTTGTTTGTTTTTTTGTTATTGAGCTGCATGAGCTGCTTGTAAATTTTGGAGATTAATCCTTGGTCAGTTGCTTCATTTGCAAATATTTTCTCCCATTCTGAGGGCTGTCTTTTGGTCTTGTTTATGGTTTCCTTTGCTGTGCAAAAGCTTTGAAGTTTCATTAGGTCCCATTTGTTTATTTTTGTTTTTATTTCCATTACTCTAGGAGGTGGGTCAGAAAGGATCTTGCTGTGATTTATGTCATAGAGTGTTCTGCCTATGTTTTCCTCTAAGAGTTTGATAGTTTCTGGCCTTACATTTAGGTCTTTAATCCACTTTGAGCTTATTTTTGTGTATAGTGTTAGGGAGTGATCTAATCTCATACTTTTACATGTACCTGTCCAGTTTTCCCAGCACCACTTATTGAAGAGGCTGTCCTTTCTGCACTGTACATTCCTGCCACCTTTATCAAAGATAAGGTGTCCATATGTGTGTGGGTTTCTCTCTGGGCTTTCTATCCTGTTCCATTGATCTATCTTTCTGTTTTTCTGCCAGTACCATGCTGTCTTTATTACTGTAACTTTGTAGTATAGTCTGAAGTCAGGGAGCCTGATTCCTCCAGCTCCTTTTTTTGTTCTCAAGATTGCTTTGGCTATTTGGGGTCTTTTGTGTTTCCATACAAATTGCGAAATTTTTTGTTCTAGTTCTGCGAAAAATGCCAGTGGTAGTTTGATAGGGATTGCATTGAATCTATAGATTGCTTTGGGTAGTAGAGTCATTTTCACTATGTTGATTCTTCCCGTCCAAGAACATGGTATATCTCTCCATCTATTTGTATCATCTTTAATTTCTTTCATCAGTGTCTTATAATTTTCTGCATACAGGTCTTTTGTCTCCTTAGGTAGGTTTATTCTTAGATATTTTATTCTTTTTGTTGCAATGGTAAATGGGAGTGTTTTCTTGATTTCACTTTCAGATTTTTCATCATTAGTATATAGGAATGCCAGAGATTTCTGTGCATTAATTTTGTATCCTGCTACTTTACCAAATTCATTAATTAGCTCTAGTAGTTTTCTGGTAGCATCTTTAGGATTCTCTATGTATAGTATCATGTCATCTGCAAACAGTGACAGCTTTACTTCTTCTTTTCCGATTTGGATTCCTTTTATTTCCTTTTCTTCTCTGATTGCTGTGGCTAAAACTTCCAAAACTATGTTGAATAAGAGTGGTGAGAGTGGGCAACCTTGTCTTGTTCCTGATCTTAGTGGAAATGCTTTCAGTTTTTCACCATTGAGGATGATGTTGGCTGTGGGCTTGTCATATGTGGCTTTTATTATGTTGAGGAAAGTTCCCTCTATGCCTACTTTCTGCAGGGTTTTTATCATAAATGGGTGTTGAATTTTGTCAAAAGCTTTCTCTGCATCTATTGAGATGATCATATGGTTTTTCTCCTTCAATTTGTTAATATGGTATATCACGTTGATTGATTTGCGTATGTTGAAGAATCCTTGCATTCCTGGAATAAACCCCAGTTGATCATGGTGTATGATCCTTTTAATGTGCTGTTGGGTTCTGTTTGCTAGTATTTTGTTGAGGATTTTTGCATCTGTGTTCATCAGTGATATTTGCCTGTAGTTTTCTTTCTTTGTGACATCCTTGTCTGGTTTTGGTATCAAGGTGATGGTGGCCTCATAGAAGGAATTTGGGAGTGTTCCTCCCTCTGCTATATTTTGGAAGAGCTTGAGAAGGATAGGTGTTAGCTCTTCTCTAAATGTTTGATAGAATTCGCCTGTGAAGCCATCTGGTCCTGGGCTTTTGTTTGTTGGAAGATTTTTTTTTTTTTTTTTTTTTTTTTTTGCGGTATGCGGGCCTCTCACTGTCATGGCCTCTCCCGTTGCGGAGCACAGGCTCCGGACGCGCAGGCTCAGCGGCCATGGCTCATGGGCCCAGCCTCTCCGCGGCATGTGGGATCTTCCCGGACCGGGGCACGAACCCGTGTCCCCTGCATCGGCAGGCGGATTCTCAACCACTGCGCCACCAGGGAAGCCCTGTTGGAAGATTTTTAATCACAGTTTCAATTTCAGTGCTTGTGATTGGTCTGTTCATATTTTCTATTTCTTCCTGATTCAGTCTTGGCATGTTGTGCATTTTTAAGAATTTGTCCATTTCTTCCAGATTGTCCATTTTATTGGCATAGAGTTGCTTGTAGTAATCTCTCATGATCTTTTGTATTTCTGCAGTGTCAGTTGTTACTTCTCCTTTTTCCTTTCTAATTCTGTTGATTTGAGTCTTCTCCCTTTTTTCTTGATGAGTCTGGCTAGTGGTTTATCTATTTTGTTTATCTTCTCGAAGAACCAGCTTTTAGTTTTATTGATCTTTGCTATTGTTTCCTTCATTTCTTTTTCATTTATTTCTGATCTGATTTTTATGATTTGTTTCCTTCTGCTAACTTTGGGGTTTTTTTGTTCTTCTTTCTCTAATTGCTTGAGGTGCAAGGTTAGGTTGTTTATTCGAGATGTTTCCTGCTTCTTAAGGTGGGCTTGTATTGCTATAAACTTCCCCCTTAGAACTGCTTTTGCTGCATCCCATAGGTTTTGGGTCGTTGTGTCTCCATTGTCATTTGTTTCTAGGTATTTTTTGATTTCCTCTTTGATTTCTTCAGTGATCACTTCATTATTAAGTAGTGTATTGTTTAGCCTCCATGTGTTTGTATTTTTTACAGATCTTTTCCTGTAATTGATATCTAGTCTCATAGCGTTGTGGTCAGAAAAGATACTTGATACAATTTCAATTTTCTTAAATTTACCAAGGCTTGATTTGTGACCCAAGATATGATCTATCCTGGAGAATGTTCCATGAGCACTTGAGAAAAATGTGTATTCTGTTTTTTTGGATGGAGTGTCCTATAAATATCAATTAAGTCCATCTTGTTTAATGTATCATTTAAAGCTTGTGTTTCCTTATTTATTTTCATTTTGGATGATCTGTCCATTGGTGAAAGTGGGGTGTTAAAGTCCCCTACTATGAATGTGTTACTGTCGATTTCCCCTTTTATGGCTGTTAGTATTTGCCTTATGTATTGAGGTGCTCCTACGTTGGGTGCATAAATATTTACAATTGTTATATCTTCTTCTTGGATTGATCCCTTGATCATTATGTAGTGTCCTTCTTTGTCTCTTCTAATAGTCTTTATTTTAAAGTCTTATTTTGTCTGATATGAGAATTGCTACTCCAGCTTTCTTTTGGTTTCCATTTGCATGGAATATCTTTTTCCGTCCCCTTACTTTCAGTCTGTATGTGTCTCTAGGTCTGAAGTGGGTCTCTTGTAGACAGCATATATAAGGGTCTTGTTTTTGTATCCATTCAGCCAGTCTGTGTCTTTTGGTGGGAGCATTTAGTCCATTTACATTTAAGGTAATTATCGATATGTATGTTCCTATCCCCATTTTCTAAATTTTTGGGGGTTCGTTATTATAGGTCTTTTCCTTCTTTTGTGTTTCTTGTCTAGAGAAGTTCATTTCGCATTTGTTGTAAAGCTGGTTTGGTGGTGCTGAACTTTCTCAGCTTTTGCTTGTCTGTAAAGGTTTTAATTTCTCCACCAAATCTGAATGAGATCCTTGCTGGGTAGAGTAGTCTTGGTTGCAGGTTTTTCTCCTTCATCACTTTCAGTATGTCCTGCCACTCCCTTCTGGCTTGTAGGGTTTCTGCTGAGAGATCAGCTGTTAACCTTATGGGGATTCCCTTGTGTGTTATTTGTTGTTTTTCCCTTGCTGCTTTTAATATGTTTTCTTTGTATTTAATTTTTGACAGTTTGATTAATATGTGTCTTGGTGTATTTCTCCTTGGATTTATCCTGTATGGGACTCTCTGTGCTTCCTGGACTTGATTAACTATTTCCTTTCCCATATTAGGGAAGTTTTCAACTATAATCTCTTCAAATATTTTCTCACTCCCTTTCTTTTTCTCTTCTTCTTCTGGAACCCCTATAATTCAAATGTTGGTGTGTTTAATGTTGTCCCAGAGGTCTCTGAGACTGTCCTCAGTTCTTTTCATTCTTTTTTCTTTATTCTGCTCTGCAGTAGTTATTTCCACTATTTTATCTTCCAGGTCACTTATCCGGTCTTCTGCCTTAGTTATTCTGCTATTGATCCCATCTAGAGTACTTTTAATTTCATTTATTGTGTTGTTCATCGTTGCTTGTTTCATCTTTATTTCTTCTAGGTCCTTGTTAACTGTTTCTTGCATTTTGTCCATTCTATTTCCAAGATTTTGGATCATCCTTACTATCATTATTCTGAATTCTTTTTCAGGTAGACTGCCTATTTCCTCTTCATTTGTTAGGTATGGTACATTTTTATCTTGCTCCTTTATCTGCTGTGTGTTTTTCTGTCTTCTCATTTTGCTTATCTTACTGTGTTTGGGGTCTCCTTTTTGCAGGCTGCAGGTTCATAGTTCCCGCTGTTTTTGATGTCTGCCTCCAGTGGCTAAGATTGGTTCAGTGGGTTGTGTAGACTTTCTGGTGGAGGGGACTAGTGCCTGTGTTGTGGTGGATGAGGCTGGATCTTGTCTCTCTAGTGGGCAGGTTCACGTCTGGTGGTGTGTTTTGGGGTGTCTGTGGCCTTATTATGATTTTTGGCAGCCTCTCTGCTAATGGGTGGGGTTGTGTTCCTGTTTTGCTAGTTGTTTGGCATAAGTTGTCCAGCACTGTAGCTTGCTGGTCGTTGAGTGAAGCTGGGTGCTGGTGTTAAGATGGAGGTCTCTGGGAGATTTTCGCCGTTTGATATTATGTGGAGCTGGGAGGTCTCTTGTTGACCAGTGTCCTGAAGTTGGCTCTCCTACCTCAGAGGCAGAGCTCTGACTCCTGGCTGGAGCACCAAGAGCCTTTCATCCACACGGCTCAGAATAAAAGGGAGAAAAAGTAGAGAGAATAAGTAGAAGTATGAAGAAAGAAAGAAAGAAAGAAAGGAGGGAAGGAAGGAAGGAAGAAAGAAAGATAGAAAGAAGCAAAGAAGGAAAGAAGGCAAGAAGGAAAGAAAGGAGGGAGGGAGGAAGGAAGGAAGGAGGGAAGGAAGGAAAAAAGACAGAAAGAAAGAAGATACAGTAAAATAAAATAAAGTATAATAAAGTTATTGAATTAAAAAATAATTATTTAGAAAAAAAAGGGGGACGGATAGAACCTTTAGGACAAATGTTGGAAGCAAAGCTATACAGACAAAATCTTACACAGAAGCATACACATACACCCTCACAAAAAGAGGTAAAGGGGAAACAATCATAAATCTTGCTCTCAGAGACCACCTCCTCAATTTGGGATGATTCGTTGTCTAAAGGAGGGAAGGAAGGAAGGAAGGAAGGAAAAAAAGAAAGAAAGAAAGAAAGAAGGTAAAGTATAATAAAGTTATTAAAATTAATTATTAAGAAAAAAATTAAAGAAAAAAACATGGACGGATAGAACCCTAGGACAAATGGTGGAAGCAAAACTATACAGACAAGATCTCACACAGAAGCGTACACATACACATTCACAAAAAAAGGAAAAGGGGAAAAAATCATAGATCTTGCTCTCGAAGCCCACCTCCTCAATTTGGGATGATTCGTTGTCTATTCATGTATTCCACAGATCCCGAGTACATCAAGTTGATTGTGGAGCTTTAATCTGCTGTTTCTGAGGCTGCTGGGAGAGATTTCTGTTTCTCTTCTTTGTTCTCACAGCTCACAGGGGCTCAGCTTTGGATCTGGCCCTGCCTCTGCGTGTAGGTCGCTGGACATCGTCTGTTTTTTGTTTTGGGGAGGTCTGAGGTCTCCTGCCAGCCTTCAGTAGGTGCCCTGTAGGAGTTGTTCCACTTGTAGATGTATTTCTGGTGTATCTGTGGGGAGGAAGGTGATCTCCGCGTCTTACTCTTTCGCCATCTTCCCTGCATTCAGACATCCATTCTTGTGTAAAGAGAAACTAAGGAGCTACCTTACTTGTGTGTCTTTTCAGAAATGTTATCACAGGAATTGATATACCTACTTTTCATTGAAAGACTATGTTACATGTTTACTCCTCTCTGCTTTAGCCCATCTGCCCAATCTTACAGATATTCCTTTTTAAAAAAATATTTAAAATATAGAACTTTATTTTTAAATGAATTTGCATAAGAAGTTGTTAAGACAGACAGTGGCCACTCAAAATGACTTTGAAAACCCTGAGGTGAAAAATTTTCCTTAACCAGCAAGCAAGGAAATAACACCAAAATTGGCAACTTCGTTAGCTTTAGACAGCAGAAAAGGAAGATACTTCCATTTCACCAATAGAGAAAAAAGGATCATTTCCAGTGTCTACAGTTTTCAGTATTACAGATATTCTTATATATGCTTTTTTAATGCCCTTATAATCATCAGCGTATCTTATCTAAGAAGATTATGGACAGGTTTATCTTTTCCTTCTCTCCCTGGAACCAGTATTCAAATAATTACTAATGTGTTTGATCGATTGTAGGCTCTATACTATGTTTTCTTTTCATAAACAAAAATGTTGGTATGATGAATCATGCTCCTATTACTGATTTCATCCACAGAGGCAAACTGTCATCTATGTGGCAAGCTTCACAAAAGTATTCTATGGAATTACCAAGGTTAACTATGCAGGTGTGTAGTGTAGATTGCATTCTGCCAGTGGTCCTAGCCTACCAAATAGATACTAAACTTTTCTTGGGTTATAGGCTCTAGTCCCTTTTTTTTTTTTTTTTTTTTTGCGGTTTGCGGGCCTCTCACTGTTGTGGCCTCTCCCATTGCGGAGCACAGGCTCTGGACGTGAAGGCTCAGCGGCCACGGCTCACGAGCCTAGCCGCTCTGCGGCATGTGGAATCCTCCTGGACCCGGGCACGAACCCATGTCCCCTGCATCGGCAGGCGGACTCTGAACCACTGCGCCACCAGAGAAGCCCTCTAGTCCCTTTTTAATCCTCGAAGGAACAGCAACAAAAAAACCTCATCTTGCCACTTACTGGTTACTTATTTTCCCACCATTAAAAGTTCATTTAATGTGCCCTTAATCTGCTTAATTTCTCTGAACCTTAACTTCCCCACTAAATCATACGTGTGTTGTACTGTATGATTTCTTAGATCCCTTTCCATGGACTGTACGTACTCTCTGGTGTGCTTTTGAACAATGAAGACAAAAAAGCAACAAGACAGGAGAAAGGAAGGCTCTGGATAACTCGTAAATAATTAAGGTTATGACTTAACCAACTCCATTTCAGTGGCTGCTGCTTTTTTTGGTTATTCTGTGGACGTAAGGTGGTGATAGTTGTATGGGTGAATGTAAAATGTCTTTGTGACATTCTCTCTACAAAGCTTTTAATTTTTTTATTGGATTGTACTCTGTTTATAGTATCATCTATAGAATATTCTAAGTGCCCACCAAGTATTTCACTACTTTCTGGCCTAAATGTATAGAATGAATTTAGGTTTGAATGTTGCTAACCTAACCTCTTGTTGCAGACAAAACTTACCTGGGGCCCCTACTTATGGTTTTACATGCTTCGTGCTGCCACATCAACCCTCTCAGGTATTATTTTTTTGTTTGAATATTGTATAACCACTATAATATGCTCCCAGAACAGGAGCTTTGCTAAATAGGGTGTTTCAAAAGTGAAGGAGAAACAATTGGGGGTTAGTCACTCCCTTCTCAGCAGCTAGCTAGCTAGCTAGCTCACATTGGAAGATATTAATCTAACTTGTATTTCATCTTAAAACATTTTTTAGCTTCTGGATATGCTTTAAAAAAAGGACTAAAAAATAGCTATATTAATTTAGATACAATTTTCATGTTCTTGAAACTTTCCTGTTAGCAGTTATTTTGCTATTTTGCCATTTGATTCCCTGATATTGTTCTCATTCTAACTGCTTATTCTAAAGCCTGTAGTTATAATTCATTTATGTTTTATTTGATTAATATTTCATTTCTTAAGTTGAGGTATAACTAAGTCATATTTGAAGGAAATGAATTATCAACTTATGACTTAATCATGCTAACTTTAAATATGCGTTTTAAATCATAAAGCTTTCCTCTGCTTCCCATTTTAACTCCCCCGTAGCTTCTACCACTTTATGCCTTTCATTAGATCTAAACGTGAATAATAATTCATTCAACAAACATTTACTGAGCTCTCAATATATGCTAGACAGTCTAGTATAATGAAAAGAACATGAGCTTTACATTCAGACCCGGATTGAGCTTTGGATCTGCTTTGTCCGCTTGGGCCAGTTCTTCAACTTCTTTGAGTCTAACCTTTCATAGTGCCTGGCATGTGGCAGGCGCTCAGTGAGTGCTATAGTATAATCCATTCCTTTCTCCCAGCCTAGTGATATCCCAGCCCTCTGAGAGTATACATTTTTCTTGAATAAATAGACATCTAACAGATAATTATAACACCTGGTGACAAGTGTTATAGTAAGAGGTATGAGCAGTGTTATTGGGAGCCCAGAAGGAGCCACTAGTGCTTCTTGGGGAAATCAAGGAAGATACACAAAGGAGATGTACTGAATGTTCATTATCTCCCCAAGGGCAGGGAGTGTAACTTTTGTATTCATACAGTGCTTTGTGCATAGAAAGGGCTCAAGAAATGTTTATGGAATTATGTAAGTCATTTAACTTTTGTATTTTTAGTGTGTGACTTTCTCGGAGAGAAGATTGCATCTGTTTTGGGCATCAGCACCCCAAAATACCAGTATGCCATTGATGAGTATTACCGGATGAAGAAGGAGGTGTGTCTCCTTTTTACATTTTCTTGATTCAGTTTGGTTTGCTGTGGACTTCATGGGTTGCATAATGAAGACATGTATCCTCTAGCTGCCCCAAAGATAGCTCCCTTATACTAGGCATTTCATTCTCGAGTCATTAATTTCTTTATCAAATTAGCATACATTTTAGAATTTTTTAATACTGAAATTCCGCTACAATCTATGTGCACAATTAAGCTAGATTTCATGTGCTAGTTGCTGTGAGAGGTGCCTTAGATATGTTATTTAATTTAATCTTCACACACCTCTCTTTGAATTATTATTCCAAATTTTAGATGAGGAAACAAGACCTGGTCTCTGTACTTAGGACACATAGACTGGATGTGGGAGAAGTGGAAGGGGTTTGATGCACGGGAAATGACCAATACTAGAAATGTGTAAGTGCCAGTTGTTAAGGCACAAAGATATGAGGCAATTTTGTGCGCAGATGTCGTGAGGTCTTAGGGTGAGGGTGAAATGAGTTTACCTTTAAAGAGTGAGAAAGCTTTAGCATTTAAGAGTGTGGGCTCCAGAACCAAGTGCTCTGCCACTTCTAACTTTGTAACCTTGGGCAAGACACTTAACCTATATAAGCTGCAGTTTCCTTGTCTTTGTAATGAGGAAAATTGCAGCATCCATGCTCAGGGTTGCTCTAAGGATTAAATGAGTTACTACGTAAAATGCTTAGGGCAGCACAGGGTGTATATTGGTGAGCTTGAAATAAATATTAGAATCTTTCATTACTCCTTCAAGCAAACAAGGAGGGCAATTCGGGTAAAGCTACAATGTAGAGGCATGAGTCTAGATAGCTCAGCTCAGCTGACTGTATTTGTTATGTGGTTTCAAAAATGTTTTACGAACAAATGAGTGTTTTTAACTCTACTAGCCTTGTTTAGAGCCTCATTACCTCATCTGGACTATTGTGATAGTCTCCTAAATGGTCTTTCTCCTTCACTCTCAGAAAGTCTCTAGATTAATCATCCTGACAGGTTACTCACTCTGTACTGACTCACCATACTACAGGGACCAATGCAAATGCCACCATTTCCTCCATCAGTTTAGCAGTTCTGGAACTAGAAGTTATTTACTCTCTAAATCTCTATAGTGGTTATCCCTTTCTGTTTTAATACTCTTCTTAAATGTCTTAACTTCATTCCTAGATTGTAAACTTCTTGAGGGCAGGGACTGCCTTATCTGTCTACTAGGTGCTTATGGGAACACTAACCATGCTATATCACTTAAGTGAATAGACCACCCTATTCCACTGAATAGGCTGACATCCTGTAACTGTAGTGATACAGTATTAGTTAATGTTTTATTTAGATTAGAATTAACCTGAAGAGATCCAGCCCATGTCAAAGTTAATTCAGGTCTCATCTAAGCAGTGCTATACTGTGTTTTAAAAATAGCTTCACTACATATACTTCATACAATAGTTTTCATTTCAATTTGGAAACAGGGGAAGGAGAAGTATGTCTTGTCTTAATTGGATGAAACTGAATTGGACATGACACTAATGTTTTGGTTAAAAAAAAGGCATAAGCAGCTGAAAGTGGGAGAAAAATACTATTCCTTTTGGACATTTGTATTTCAACTATTCTTGATATTTCCTCCTTTTAGGAGGAAGAAGAAGAAGAAGAAAACAGGATGTCTGAAGAAGCAGAAAGACAATACCAGCAAAATAAGCTGCAGGCTGATTCCATTGTTCAGTCAGATCAACCAGAAACACTTGTATCCAGTTCATTTGTGAATCTCAATTTTGAAATGGAGGGAGACTGTGAAGTAATTATGGAGAGCAAACAAAATCCAGTCTCTGTCCCTCCATAGAATGAAATGACCATCAAACTTCTAAGGTAGTTTTTATACCAGGAACTTTCACACTCTCTATTCAGTGGGACTTAATAGTAATTTATATTTTAAATTATTAAGTTATCTGGAAAGGGAAGAATGTTTCTTTATTCTTAGGCTCTATCTAGCAAAAGCCAGATCTGAAATTTGGATATTTGTACTATGCTTTTACTGTCAGATTAGTGCTTTGGTTTTAAAATGATCTTTTAAAAAAAGTTAAGGACATTCTAGAACCCTAACCACCAATTAAGAAGAGTTAAATTATCAAGCTTGTCTGTTATTTGTGTAAGAAAAAAAATAGGTTAAGTTGCTGAATAAGGCTAACTGGAGCTGATATTCATAGTCTCAGATTAAAATGAGGATTTTTCTCCTAGATCTTCTCATGTTATGTCTTTCTTACATTTATATATCTAACCATTCATTTCATACTAAGGATGGTTCACTGAATGTGTAATAAAAGGAGCAAGATGAAAGCATTTTGAATTTTCTTTCCTTGAGAATTAACTTTATTTCATGGGAAGGTGATTGAGTTTATAACGCCACCAAATCTTAAGATGGGTTTCCATTTTTTAATGAAGGTTAATCTTAATGTATTTGTATTCAAATGGTAATACCTAGTGATTACCCACGTGGCATCCTGTTTATGTCACTCTTTCAGCCCTGAATGCCTCCTATGGGTCAAGATTGGGGGACAGATGAAGACTTAACCCTCCAGGGCACACTGTTAAATATTGTACAATGTGCAATGGTAGCATAATGAAGTTACCTGTCATTCACCACTTCGAAGCAACAACAGTGGATGGTTCGCTTGACCCAGTTGGCCATCTCTGTACCCACTGTGCCATTAGCAGACCTTACAAAAGTATAATAAGAAACTAATTTTGAAAATACTTCTATATGTGTTCAGGATCTTATATCTGTATGACTTAGATTTATAACTAAATGTGGATAAGGAGGAATATGTAGAGTATTTCAGATATGCTGCTCTTAAAAACCTATTCACAAACTTAAAGAGTTTTTAGGATTATGGTTGTTAATAGCCTTCTAAATAGCATTAAGCTTTCAATCTTAACTATATCTATGTAGCTTCAAAGAAACAACATAGCTACAGTGGGCTTATTATGGAAGTCTGTTAGCAATGAACATGAACATCTGCCCACTAAGTTCTTCAACTGAAATTTGAAGAATTTAGGAAAGATAATTCTTCATTAGGAATCCTCAGTTACATGGATTCATGGTATGGTGGTTCATGGCATGTGACGGTGATCTTTTTGGTCATGGGTATAAACTATATAATTTAGTGCTTAAAGGATTGTCAGATTATGTAATATCATAAATTATAGTTTACTAGTAGCTCTAAACAATGCTAATCTGATGTGTTCCCTATAATTTTTATCTTCATTTGAGAAGATATTCAAGCTCAAATATTTATTTGGTTATCCTGTAAAGGCAAGCATATCTAAAGGCGATCTGAATCTTCTCTCCCTAGAGGCACTAGATCTAAGAGTTGACTCAGAAACTTTTCTGATTGTAGTAGAAGGAAGATAATGATTAATGAAGGTTTTACATTTCTTGAATTTTACTTTTTCTACTTGTCCAACAGTGGCCAGTTTGTAATGTTTATACAGTTATTCACTGTGCCTTAAATTTTTATACTTTTTATTTATGCAAACTATAAAATTTCCCATAAATGCATTAAATGGTTTTGTCTTATTTTTAAGCCTCTTTCACTTTTTCTTCCTTTTCAACCCTTTTAATAGTTACTCTTCCTTCTGAATCATAGTTCATGATATTCTACTCTCTTCTTTCATCTCTTAAAAATTAAACAGTATAACTGAGAATCTTTACACTTAGTTAACAAATTCTCTAACAAAAATCCTTAACAAAATGGAGTTAAGTTTTGTAAAATGTAACCCTGGTGCTGGTTAATAAAGGTAGACAAATGTTTTTTATAACAATGATTTTAATTAAAGTAAAATACTAACTTGAATACTTTTTATTGAAACATTCTATTAAAATAAACATCATGTCCAAATACTTGCCAGAAATGAAATGGCCCTACTCTGATGAATGGGGAAGTCTGTAATCTTTGATATACATAATACTTTAGAATATTCAAGGTTAAATGATATAATTTAAACTATCAAGTATTCAAATTCTTAGTGACTAATGTCAGAACTATTCCATTAAAACTTCCTTTATTTCTAAAGATTATACAGATTCAAAGTGGACTCCTACCTTCACCAGATCACACTTGCCATATTTGAGCTAAGTGAAACCAGAATTTACTGACTCCTAATTTGGTCCCATTTCTTCCAGACCACTACAACCAAAATTCCAATAACCAGAACATTTGCTATGTTCTATAGACATATGAAGTGTTTTATTTAGACCATTTCTAAGGATTCTGCTTCAAAGGTTTTACATGTAGCATTCAAGCTTATTTTAATGAATACAGTCTAGTCTTTGAGAGATCATGTATCATCAAGGTCTGCAGAGTTTTCATTATCATTTGCAACAAGGGCTTCTCTATTCTCGTAAGTCCAGAAGCCATTCAGATCAATTAGAATGGTGGTGACTGTGTCTCCTTGATTACTGTTGATTAAATCCTGAAGAGAGATTTTCAAAGGATCCTTTGGTTTTACCATGTCAAAGATTTCATCCTGCAAGAGAGGAAAAAAATACAATGAAATCTGATATCTGATTCACTTAATTTCTATCATAGGGTGATCTAAAATTCAGGGCTGGCACTTGAGCTTATGTAAAATTTTTTGTTCCAATTTTTTCTTTTTCATTTAACAGGCAATCCACCTCTTCTCTATACGCACAAAATTTTATTGGAAGATTCCTTAGGTACAGGCATACCCTTGGAGATACTGTGAGTTCAGTTCCAGACCACCACCATAAAGTGAATATTGCAATAAAGCTAGTCATGTGACATTTTTGGTTTCCCAGTGCATATAAAAGTTATATTTATACTATACTGTAGTCTGTTAAGTGTGCAATAGCATTATGTCTAATAAAATATACATACCTTAATTAAAAAATACTTTATTGCTAAAAATGCTAACCACCATCTGAGCCTTCAACGAGTTGTAATCTTTTTGCAGTAGTAACACCAAAGGTCACAGATCACCATATAACAAATGTAATAATAATAATAATAATAGAATATTGTGAGAATTACCAAAATGTGACACAGAGACACCAAGTGAGCAAATGCTGTTGGGAAGATGGCACCGATAGATTTGCTTGACTAGGGTTGCCACAAACCTTCAATTTATAAGAAATGCAATGAAACAAGGTATGCCTGTGTATGTGTCTTACAGAGGAACTGAAACTCAGAGTTTAAGCTGCATAGCTAATTAGCAGCAAAACTAATGCAGTGTTCTTTGAATATATGTTAACTAACTACTTATATTTTTCTGTTGTCTTCTAACTGGTGATAAAGCAAGGCCTTGATTTAAGTGCAAACTTGGCTCAAAGTAAAAACTTAAATGCTTTAGAGCCAAGACAGTGACAAAGCTTCATTTCCAATAATGATGTCAACCTTTTACTCTGGACCTGGAATGGGTGGGGGGAGCTCGGTATTAAAGAACTAGTCATCCACAGTGACACTAAACTGTGCTAAAAATGACTGGAATATATGGAAGAACCTCTTCTATATTATGACGTGTACTATAAGATTACTTACGGGGAATTAGTACATGTTTTCTAATCTGTTTGTAGTAAAATCACTCAAAGTATTTAATAGCATTTAAAGAGGCAAATTGCATTTTTAAAGGTTAGAACAATTCAGGTAAACGAAATGCATGAACTTTTAATCTTGTGTGTATGTGAAACTTCCCTTTCCAGGTTGGTGGCAGTTTAAAATTACTAGTTCTTAAGTTGCCAGTTGCATAGTTTCAAATTTTTCTCACTTATATTAAACCAAAATAGCCCTTTATCTCATTATACTTGGTTAAAACTGGATGGGTTATTTTATTACATTACTTCACCTGAACCAATACTGGATACTCAAAGTGGTTCATAGCTGGTAAAAGTCTGATTACTAAAATGCTAAGTAGCAGCATGTATTTCAAATAGTGGTAGTTTTCATACTGTAAGATTGACGTTTCCTTAAATACCAAAGCAAGCGAGCTCTTTGAAGTAGCAGACTAAAAACGTGCCTGAACCTAAACAGCTCCCCCAAATTCAGTTTACAGTGGAGTAGACTACCAAAGGATACAGGCTGTACTGATTCTCTGAGTTTTCAATCAAAATGAATGAATGCTTCCAATGAGAACATGAGACTGACAATGCTAAAATCTTATACTGCACAAATCATTAGTCCAAGTATGTCCTCAGTTTCTAAGGATTTAAATATTAATTCAGAACAAATAACAGCAAATACTTGATTTGGTTCAGTATTTCATAAGTTGCTTTCAGGTAAAAACTTCATTTAATGCAAATGATTATGTAGTGTTATGTAAATTAAAGAAAAACAGTAACCTTGACGTCTTGAAATGAAACAGGATCCTGTCCATGGATTTTCATTAGTTCTTGTATGGCCTGTATTTAGTAGAAATAAATCTTTAAATAAAAAACAAAATATGCAACATTCCCCGTCCTGTCCCATGGTCCCTTTCCAGTTCCATTTCCTATCCTTTCAGACCATAGGCCTCATCATTTTAACCGCTCTTGCCAATATTCTCAAATTCCTTGACCTTGCTTCACATCTGCTGAGGAAAACCTAAACACTGGATTAGTGTAACCATCAACCTTTCTAGACCTACACCTTAGCTATGGAGAACTTCATAAAAAAAGTATACAAGAGTACAGATTACTATTGCATAGGAATGGTCTCCAACCCCAGATGGGCCTTTAACAGGCCTAGCAATTCTGTTATGACCTGCTTCTCCAATTTTCCAGGAACGCTATTCATACCTTCACCATTCTTTAAGGCACCAAATCCACCACCTCCCCTCCCACCCTACACTTTCTCTTCTACTTGACAGAAAAAATGGAGGTAAACCTCCCTCAAACTCTTCTCTTTTATGAACTTTAACAAAAAAATACTGCCTGAGAATCTCCTGTGATGCAGTTGAACTAACAAATGTTTTAGGTGGGAGTCATTCACTGGAAAATGTGAAGCTTAAAATTCTTGGAAAATAATATGTTCCAAGTGCCTACTCTGTAGTGCCACTGATATCAGAATGTGCACAGGGCATCTCTTTGCAGCAGATGAGAATCTGAGTACACTCGAAGCTACTAGAGCAGGAGACCTGGATGGAATGATCTAGAGTGCACCATCTGGGCCCAGCTTTTATCACTGGGATACTGATGTACAAAGGCTCTAAGAACAGTCCAGGACTGTAGGGCTCAGCACCAGTAACTTTTTACCTTAGCCCATACAACCAAGCCTAAATAAACTTTGATAAAATAAAGGTATGAAATATTTTCAATGTATTTAATAAATAAAATTTAATATTCAAAGAGTAGAGGATACTATAAAAAATCTTTATGAAAAGGGATTGAGTATTTAGCTTCCAAAAGATATATTTACTTTGTTTTCCTAAAACTGAATTTTCATTTAATAGGTCTGCCTAAAGTGGGGGACATCCCTATGATGGGTGATATTCTCAGATGAGCCACTGATATAAGCCCACGTAGCATTCAATTTTTAAAAAATGCATCCTAATACTGGGATTGTAATTTATCCTTATAATAATCTGCAGTCATTACTACCTACAAAATCATAATAGAAAGCTTTTCAGGGAATTTAACATGAAATTATGAAATATATACTCTGAAACTCAGAAATCAAAGTTATTTTAAAAGTATCAAAAATTTTTTAAGTGGAAAAGAAAAAGCCTCTGGGGGAAAACTTCTTATGACAAAGATGTGAAAATGTCATTTTTATTGTTTAAAAAAAATTTCTTCTTACTATCAATCTTAACCATATAAAAATCAGATGGGATGGTCTTCTGGAAACTAGCTATAGAAATGTGGCAATGGAATGGAACACTACTGTACAAAACCTTTCCATCAAGTAGAAAAGTCACCGTTCAAACTGAGGAATGATTTATCTTTTTTTTTCTTTTTTTAACATCTTTATTGGAGTATAATTGCTTTACAATGGTGTGTTAGGATTTATCTTAAAAGGGAAGACATTCCTACATTTACACCTGCTGCAGCTGAATGCTTATCAGGTAAAATACAATCAAATTCCACTTCAGAGCTCATCATGTTATTCTCTGAGACCACCTACGGCACAGAATAAGTATTTCAGCAAATCTGTTTCACACTGAAATGCAGCCCACAATTCTAGCCAATTTTTAAATTTATATTTTTTACAGCATAGCAATTAAAAGAATCTACAGGTACCAGATGTGCAAAACTCCTGTGGAAAGGAGCTACCTTTTCTGTACTGTATAATTAAAGTTTCTGTAGGATTTTACATACTAGTTTTTAATCACCAAGAGCATACAATTTCTCAGGTATGTTTGTATCTCCACTGGCTAATAGCCCCTGACGTATATTTACACACTTTTTAGTATTCTACGACTAATCAAATCAGTATTGATTTAGCCCATTTATGTTTTTAAAAATAGAAAAAAACAAAACTAAAACCTGACTTGATTTCCTTCTGAAATCTGTTAGGTAAAACGCTTTTGTTAAATTTAAACATCCCAAGTTAGATAAAATTGTCATTGGGTAGGTAATTTAAACCAAATTGTATAACAAAGACACATTTACACAAATGAGACTTACCCTAAAGAAATAATTAAGGGAAAAGACATTCAGATATCCTTTGTTCTCAATGTCAAGCAATTTGAAAATATATTGCAGAGCTGCAGGTTCTTTTCGGTTTTCTAATGCAAGAACAAAATCCAGGTAGGTCTTATAGTCCTATAGAAAAGAAAATGACATTCATTAGAGGCCTTATTTGTAATTAACTTTTCAAGTGACTGATGATTTGAAGACGTTTGTAATCAAAGATGGCAATTTTTGTAAAAATATGAAACGAGAAATCCATACTTAATATATACTTAATGTTGGTTTCTAGGAATTCTACATAGCAGTTTATCTGTACAGGACAGTTTGAGGGGGCACAGCTCATTTTCTTATGAGAGATTTGCTGTGTTAAGCCATAATTTTCATTCATTAGGCTTTTGAAATGGACAGACAGTGACTAACCTTTGCATGTTGCCACTAAATTTGTATTTTCATTTCGGTGTGGTCATTCTGAACTAGTTTTAAACTTTAATTCAGATGATTTCCAAAAAGTCATCTTAAGAGTGCCAGAGTGGCTTCCCTGGTGGCGCAGTGGTTAAGAATCCGCCTGCCAATGCAGGGTACACGGGTTCGAGCCCTGGTTTGGGAAGATCCCACATGCTGCGGAGCAACTAGCCCGCAAGCCACAACTGCTGAAGCCCACGCGCCTAGAGCCCGTGCTCCGCAACAAGAGAAGCTATCACAATGAGCAGCCCGTGCACCGCAACGAAGAGTAGCCCCTGCTCTCCGCAACCAGAGAAAGCCCGCACGCAGCAACAAAGACCCAACACAGCCAAAAATAAACAAATAAATTTATTTAAAAAAAGAGTGCCAGATATTCTACAGTGATCTGACACTGTTCTCATCCAAAAAGGGGGCAAGAGAGTACAAATGAAGGCTGAAAAGACACGAACAGAACAGAAAGCTTTCTCTACGAAAAAGGGATAGTCACAGATTACTTTTTCTGCATGTTTAATAAAAGTAAAGTACTTGGGAGATTCTCACTTGGAAAAGTTTATAATCTTGGAAAGGATTTTCTTAGGCTAAGATTAAGAATTCTTTTCTGCATAAATCGTAGTATAAAAAGCTAGAGATGCAGCCTCATCATGGTCTAAACTCCATGCCTAACTGTAGCTTCTGATTTTCTTTATTCACCAGGTTATTAGCATACTCCAAGCTCCTCACTGTTAACTGTAGGCAGCTGTGGGAGTCACGAAGCAGAGTTTTTGCACCTTTCCCTCTGCAGTTGGCTAACGATGGTGTTATTTAGAAAACTGTTATTAAAGCTAAATGATAAAACCTAAAACCCTGATTCTCTTCTGACAGTATGACCATTTCTTAAGCATCATTGGTTTGGAAAAGTTATCAGATCCTTAACACATATTTTTAATAGCAAGAATGGTGACTTAAAAATGCTATTTAGAATTTTCTTCTCAAGTATTTTGCATTGTTGTGATAAAAGGACAGGTGCATGTTAGCAAATCTTTAGCTGCTAAGGTAGCCACTTAGAGTAATACTACCTGATTCTTAGATTTAAATTAAAACATGGCATATGTGGTACTATCTCTGACCTGGTCATTTAATGAATGAACCATC